>NC_080393.1:45768366-46516257 GCF_028751815.1 Salvia miltiorrhiza | reverse complement strand
TATGTAGTGACCCGCTCTTTTATATATTTTAAATCCAGTAATGAGTGTGTATTTTTGTTCATCAGTGAATGAAAACGGATATTATTCTGATATGAATTCAGCTTATGATCCTGAATTTATATTGTTAAAGCAGTCAATGATATTATTTCAGAGTTATAACTGACTTAGCAAAGTCACGTTATTTATTTAAGCGAGATGGGATATGATTTTATTTTTACTCAGGTCGTGAATTATTTCCGACTCAAGAAGTTAATTAAATCTGCGGATTTAATTTAAATATCAAAACAACGAACAAATTAAATCTACGGATTTAATTTAGATTCATTTTATAACTTATCGATTTTAGCGAGTTATCACATGTCGAAATCGAGATTTATGTAAATATACAGTATCAAGCAGAATCGAAGCCAGTATTTTATTACAGTTACTGAATCACAGAGATTTGTTTATTACAATATATATATATATATAATACTACAATCTGCTTCGATAAAACAGTATTACACGCACACAACATATTTTTACAACTACCAGTAACAATATACAATATTCCAATCACATTGATACATTGATGTCCACAACTCATAATAACATACAAAGTCATCAGTATCATTACACAAACTTTCTTTTTCGCTCCACCATGCTTTTCTCCCCATTCATACAACACCACCACTATACTTTGTCAAGCCAATTGAAGAGCAACAACTCCTCCTCACTTAGTTAACTCCAGCCAAACAACACCACATTCTTCCACCTTATTCCCATATATCAACCGCAATTAATGGAGAGCAACAACTAATCATTTCAGCTATTTTCAATTTGCTCAATACCCCAACAATTGAAGGAGTAGAGAGATAACCTTCATTCATTACTCTGCCAAGTTCAAAGGGGTAAGCCATACTTCAACTCTCTCTAGCTCTGCCATGTATTCCTCCTGCATTATTAAGGGGAACATCATATGATTCTATTTCAGATTCTATCAGCTTCATTTAAACCAACGACAATCAGCCAACCAACAAGCTAGATACTCAAGGTATTTATGCGACCTCAGTTATTCAATCCAGTTTGCATTCATACCATCAAACATGATCAGATTCAAATGATAGATGGCAATAAGCTTGATAAACTTAGCAAAGTTACATACTCTATATGAAATAGCATTAGTTACTTTCCTGTTGTATTCATATCTATAGAGCTCATAACAATCCACATATGCGAACTCATGATTTATGGCATTTCACGAAAGTAGTATGATTCATACATTGAGATATTACCACTGTACAACCAAAGCCATAAGAGCTCCCATCATGTAGCAACATGAATCGAAATACAATAGCAGGGGATAGAACAAAAACTTAGCTTAAGGAATAGGGTCGACTGCCCTGTTTAGTCGAGCTCAAGGAAGACGCAACAACGTCGAACCAGGGCGGTGAACCGGAATTTCAGAAGCGGCGCCTACGGTCGCCTCGACCTCGCTGGATTCAAGAGCAGCGGCGGACGAGCAGCAGCAGTCGGCGCTAACCACCGGTACCGAGCCCGAGCAGCGGCTGCCCGGCAGCGGCGACCTCTTCCTTTCTGGAATTAGGACAGCATCAACGGCGTTGATGGAGCCCGCGTCGGCAACCGAAGCCGATCAGAGACGATGGCGGCTGAACAACTGAAGAAGATAAAGCTGACGCCGATTAGATCTTGGCCGAAAGAAAGAGAGGCCGGCGCCCACCGATTCCATGGTTGAGACGAGGGAAGAAACGGCTACGACCGGCGCCGGCTGAATCGCCGGATCCCAGACGGAGGTGCGGCAGCAGCAAGGACTCCCGGAGGACTAGGGCTTGCCCTGTGGTCTCGAGCGTACTATCGGAGAGAGACAGCAGCAGAAGCTTGGCCGGCGCGGCCTCGCCGGAGCCGTTCGCGGCGGAGCTCGCGTAGAGCGGGCGAGAGAGAGAGAGATGTCTTGGGCGGCTGTGATTGAGGTAAATGAGAGAGGGCAGCGGCGAGTTTGAGAGAGAAAAAAATGAAGGACCGACAGTTGAGAAGATAGAGATAGTGGGCTATGATTGGGCCTTGTTTTTTTTCAGTTGGGCCGAATTTTTGAAGATTTGGGCCTCTTCATTTATTTTACTTGGGCTTCCTCTTTTAATTGTTTTGGGCTCTCTTTATAATTCATAAATTGGGCCGATTTTAATTACTGTATGAGCCTCTAATTTTAATTTAAGTTGGGCCTAATTTATTTTATTCTACAATTGGGCCTTCGATTTTTAATTCTTTTGGAGCTTGATTTTATATTATTTGGGCTTCCATATAGTAAATTCGAACTGGGCCATTTCCTTATGAAATTTGGGTCGAATTATTTTTAAAGTTTAGGCTTCAATTGTTTTAAAAGAATTGGGCTGAGATATAGTTATTAATGGACTATTATTCCAAATCCCAATTATATTGTTTGGGCTCGAATTGTTTTAATTGTTTTGGGCCAAAGACTTTTAAGATGGGCTTTAATTCTTTTAAAAGATTGGGCTTGAATTAATTTAAGGAATTGGGCTTTGTCTTTTAATTCTTTGGGCTGCTGTACCATATCAACTGGGCCGAGTTTAAGCTCAGAATAATTCATTCTATTCTTGGGCTAATTTTAAATTTTTGGACTGAAATTTTATTTAGTTGGGTCTTACATGATTTATTTAATTGAGCCCAACTATTCATTATTTAATCATTTGGGCCAAGAATTATTTAATTACTAAACCAATGAATTATTTCAATTGGACCTTTCATTTTAGCTATCCAGGCCCATTTCTGTTTAATTAATTATTGGGCTACCTTATGTTGAGCCTTTTAATTATTCGAACTCATAACATTTCAAATTCTCATTATTAAGCCCGGTTAATTATGAGTTTATAAAACGAATAAGCTGAAATATTTAATTATTTTCTATCGACTACGAGGAGTGGGATTTATTTAATTGGCGGATTAGAACACCTGAAGCGAACGGATTATTTTAGTTAATTACTTAACCACGCAAGATGAAACCTAGTTGGTATTTATTTGATCCGATAGTGAGGATTAATAGTAGTAATTCTCTAATATCATCTCGGAGTAATAAATCATGCATAAAGATCATGCATAATTAATTCTGTATTCTCATTATTTGAGGATTTTACTCGAGCAATATCTTATTTATATTCTCGTAATAAAGGTCAAGCACGAGATTAATAATCAGTCAAGGAGCTACTGTACCACAAAAAGTTTCTAACAGGTGGGCATTACTTTCATATATATCAAATGAGTTTAAATGTTACGTTCAAGCAAGTTATTTCATGATTAAATTAATTGAAGTTATTTCAAATAATGTCTTGCCATAAAATATTTAAATTTCAGTATGATATCTATCTGATGTGACTTTTATCATGTAATCGAATTCGGGTCTTGAGCAGTTGATAGCTATCCTGCCAGGGCTAGTGTACACCAGTGACCGTGAGTCATCTAGCGGGTTGGCCGGTCAAGTGACCGTGAGAGGTGGCCACCTCTCCGGCACAAAGTTCCAGATATGATAGATTACAAGAGAACTTAGACTGCAGTCGAACTTTAAGAATCACAAATGAATTTAGTAAGCTTGGGCCTTTTAGCGAAAAACTCCCTTGCTGTACTGTTTATTATGGCATGACAATTTACAGTTTTGAAGCATGTATTTTATACTTAGGCATACGTGCCCACTGAGTACTTTTGTACTCAAGCCCTGCATATATTTCTAAATGTGCAGGTTGAGCAGCTGCCGATGGTGATGAAGTGACGAGCGGGACTCTTTTGTCTTATTATGTATTAATGAACTCTAGGGTTACATGTCTTCATACATGTAATCAGAACCTTATTCCGCTGCGTACTCAGAAGTTTTATGTTATTTTGGATAAGTCGGAGTTATCCGAACTTGTTAGTTATTTGAGTCTATACGACAAAAACTCTGTTATATTATAGATATCTATGTTGTTAACAATGATGAAATACGATCCTTTCTTGTTTGATTATTCCCCTTTCTACCCCGCTTCTAATCTCCCTCCATTAGCCACGATTTCCCGGCTTAATTATCCTTAATTAGGACCGGTCGTGACAGGAAATTCGAAAGCACAATCTGTCTCAAGTCAGCCACAGTGGAAACCACATCCTTCTTGGGGATAGGAATAAGCGTGTTAGAATTACAGCCCTGAGGAAGGTACGATCGAGTGAAGAAAGTAGTCACCGCTTCCCAAATGTCTACCTTAATATTATCCCAGCAACTATGATAAAATTTTCCCGAGAAACCATCTGGGCCAGGCGAACTGTGAGCATCCATCTGAAAAATAGCAGCTATGATCTCTTCTTCATTAGGGATCCGAGAGAGCAAATCGTTAGCATGGACAGAGACAACGTGATCCATGTTCGCCTCTATATCAACAATATCCGCCTGAGCAGCGGCCTGCTTCGTGAACAAGTTCGAGAAAAAGTCCACAATGTGACTGCCGATGATATCTTGATCTACACACGCCACTCCGTCAATCATCAAATGAGAAATAATGTGAGGCTTGCGTCTGAACTTGATCATATTATGAAAGAACTCCTTGTTTCGATCCCCATCCTACAACCAGGTGGCCCGACTTTTTTTATTTTAGAAGAGCACTTTTACGAGACAGCACCGTGTTAATATTAGCCTGAGCAGCAACCTCAGCATCAAACAAGTCCTCCGTGTAGCCCTCCATCGCAATTCTACCCTGAATATTTAACAAATCCTGCTGCCTCTCCATAATAATCGAATCCACATGCCCAAATGTAGATTTATTCCAAACACGAAGCTCCTTTTTCAGCCTTTTGAGCTTGGCCATGACCTTATAAATAGGACAAGTAAACTCTGCTGAACTCTCCCAGGAATGCCGCACCATAGCCAAGAACTCAGGATAGAGAGTCCATATATCCAAAAACCAAAAAAACCGTTTGAAATTCTGATCAAGCTAACAAGAAATAACAATCGGAGAATGATCCGAGGTAATCCTGGGAAGAACCTGAGTAAAAACCGATCGCCAGTCCGTAGCAAACCCCTCCGAAAAAAGAACACGATCCAACATAGACTCCACATGAGATGGCATAAAACACCGACCCGACCACGTGTATTTCAGCCCCACCGTAGGAGACTCAATACATCCAAGAGCATCGATGAAATCACAAAACTCAACACAAGCCGCAACATTGGGTCTGCAATTACTACTTCTTTCATGAGCCCCTTTTACCGCATTAAAGTCGCCCATAACCACGTAATTACTCACAGCAAAAGAAAGAATATCCATCCACAGGCCACGTCTCTCCTGGAAAGAGGAGGAGCCATGCACCACGACCATTCTAAAATTCCGAGCACCCCACCTGCAATCAATAATCACCACTTGGCCCGAAGCAAAAACCACATCAGTACGAACATCGAGATAGGAAAAGATCCAAATATTAGAGCACATATTTAATCTTGAATTCTGAAAGCAAGAAATAAGATTAAGAGACTTCCAGTAGCTGTGAAGAACATTATGAAACACCATTTTGGGTTTGATAATGCCCACCAACATCGGAAAAAAGGAGCGACAATGCTCATTTAAAATTAGTTTAGATTCATCCGAAAGGCCTCGGGCGTTCCAAACTAACATATTCATTAAAAACAAATTAGGTTTTCGTGGCGAGAGCATCTGCCCTCTCCACTTCAGCTGCCCAGGTCTTAGCTCCCACATTAGACATCACTTTCGAACTTGTAGAATCGTCAGAAGCTATCACATAGTCCCGTGGATGACCTCCTGCCTCCCAAGCCTTATAGAGTTGTTCCTTAATAGTCTCCACCGACTCCAGGTTTGGCTCAACACGTAAATTTGGAGGCCGGCGCAGCCTTGTTTTGATATTATCCCCACTCGGAATTTGCTTTCTATCATTCTTCAATTGCCCTAGAGGCCTCCTACTTTTTTTAACCAAAGGAATATAAGCTGTCTTTATTTAGAACAGTATCAGCAGCTCGCTGCAATTTCATCTCATGATCTAAACGGTTTGACAGTCGTAGATTTGGCATAATCATCCAAACGCAAATCAATTCCCCGAACATTCTCAGAGCCTTCCAAAATCTCCTCCGATTGCGCAATTTTGCTGCTACACATCCTCCATTCCAGCAGCCAGAATCTCCACTATTTTTTTCTCAGCAACGATAATCTCACGGCTGACCAGAGCTGTTGTAGCTTCCGGGTTAGCTTCCATCTCCAACTTCTCAACTTCCTCTTCTTCAGAATCCGTGGCATCAGCCTCTTGTCTCCTTTCCACATTGAGATCCTGAACCGGTACAGTGCAAGCTTCTAACGAATCCGCCCCCGACAACTCTTTAGTTCCATGTTCCTGAAGGGCAGTCAGCACCTCGAACCTATTATTAGAAACCTTGTTCTCTGCCCTCGCATGCTCCATTGTTTTTGGCAGCCATGAAGAAGAAGGCTTCAGTTGAGTAACAGTTTTGGCCACCATAGCACCATCTTTTCCCGTAGACTCCTGCATCTTGGTCTTGCCTTTTGGATCCCTCTTGTTACATTTAGCAATGTCATGTCCAGTGATTTTGCACTTAGTGCAATAAAGAGGAAGTTGTTCATACCCAATATCCACATGAAACGAACGATCAGGGCAATTGATCGACACGAAATCCGGAAGCGACAGCGCCAAATCCACTTCTACAAGTACTCGCGCATAATGTCCAACATCTTCACCCGCCGTTGCTCCATCAACTTTGATAGGTAATCCAATTGAGCCGCCAATACTCGAGATGATTTCTTTTGTCCAATACTCCACAGGGAGGTAATAAATACGCATCCAAACTTGGCAGATAGAAGAAATTTCCTATACAGATCGAAGTTCCTTTCCCATTCACGTATACGCAGCACCCCAGAAGCAACGTTCCACATGCTACGACTTTTGACCAAAGTTTTATCTTCAACAGTAGTGAACTTGATGGTATAAAATCCCTTGCTCATGGGGATCAACTGCCAGTCAGAGTTGACATGCCAGAGCGCTTGGAGTTCTCTTTTCAAATCCTGCACCAACTTAGGTTTTTCTCCCTTGCGTAACAAAAGCCTCCCAATAAGAGCATGTTGTTGAAGTTTCTTAACCCTATCTTGGTACATCTTCTTTGGAATTTTTAAAGTAATCACCCCATTATTCGTTTCCGGACGTAAGATAGCAAATCGATGGACTAGAACGTTCGGTTTCCGCATAGCCTGCAGATTGATAATGTTAGCGCAAGAAGCACGACCGCCCCCAGCCTCATGACGACCTCCAAACTGAGCAGCAGCAGCCGTTGTCAGGGTACCTGCCGTAGATTCAGCGTTCAAAAGTTGCAGCGCAGACCGAGTCGGAACTGGGGTCAAGCTCGCCGGCGCAGATGGATTAGCAGCCCTATCATCACTCTCCGAAACCCTCGCAGAAGGAGAGTTTCATTGCAGCGGCGGCGTATAGTTATTAGAGATGGGAGGCAGATTCAAACGGGAATTGTCAGCCGCGACAGACGGCCGAGTCACCAGGGGAATCATCGGAGGCGGCACGGTCACCATTGTGTACGTGTTATATTTAGTTGTTCATGATCTGATTATATTTTTTATTAATGTATTTTATGTATTTATTTATGGTTCTCAGTTCTCACGAAATCAAAACATAAGCTGAACACAAACATAATCTGGATCTGTTGTCAGTAAACTTTGAAATAATCGAATAATCTCGGACTTTCGCCTGATCCTTTACCTATATATAGGGTGTAGTTCTAGACAGAACTACATTATTTGTGAGAATGTGAGAACCATCAAATCTAATGCATCCACTGTAAAAATTAATGCATTCGCTGTTAAAATTAATGCACTTAAAAATATAAAAAAAATTGCTCCCTTCAGGATTCGAACCCAGGGTCTGCATTCATCCAATAAGATGATGCATCCACAGTAGATCTTGATGATCGAATGGCTGAAAATGGTTCTCCGTTCTTCTTTTATTTAGTGGTTCTTTCTTGAACATCTCCCTATGTATATATATATATATATATATATATATATATATATATATATATATAAACTATGTATCTATTTAAGTTTTTAAGCACAAGAGGAAGCTATTGCGTTGTCTGAAGTCACTGACCATACGAGGAAGCCCCGTCACTTAGTGAGACAGTCGGCTCCCATCCGAGGAGCTTCTTTGCCCTCGAGATGTCTTGTTTTCTCTTATGTGGATCATCCTCATTGTTTGGTCTGAACTCAATCTTTGCATTTGGATTTATTGTGTCTTGCACTACCTATTTACATATGCAAAATCAAAACATACACATCCCAACTGTCTTAAACATAATCCTTTTCAAATTAGGACACTTTTTTCAACTGTCTTGGGTGAGGTCAACCTCACCCCATGAGACGGGTCGGGGCGCAGGTCTGGCGGGTTAAGGTGTAGGATGGGCGGGTCTGGGCTCGCATATAATATATAAAAACTATTTCCTCCTTAATAATTAAATTAAATGTGGTATAGTGGTTGGGGAAAGTTTTCCCTTTCTTATTTACTAGAGTTTGAATCTTCACTACAGCATTTTGTAGTGTTTCATTTTTTTGCGTTTTGTTTTACCTTTTGTTTTGGTTTTTTTTTGAGTTTTTTCTATTTCCCTTTTTGCATTAGCGTTTTTTGTTTTTCTTATTGCGTTTATTTTTTTCCTTTTTTTCTGTTATAAATGATTCTTTTTGCATTAGCGTTTTTAGTGTTTCTTATTTCATTTTTTTTTTCTGTTATTACATTTATACTGTATTTTATTTTTTTTGTCATATCAATGGTTAGTTTTTATTACAATAATAATTACTTTAGTAAAGTGTTTTATTTATTTTCTTTTGCTTTTTCGTTTAATTTTTTCTTTTTAACATTTTATATATACTTTTTTTCATTTATTTCATTTTTTAAAAAAAAATACCTTTATTCATATCAATGTTTATTTTTTCTTACAACTATAATTACTTGACCAAGTCATTAAAATTACAAGTTTTCGTAAGTAAAAATAACATTTTTTTGAAAAAAGTAATAATTTTGAAATATTACAGTTCTTCCTATGAATAATTACTTTTTATGAAGACAATAGTTACTTTTAATAAGTATAAAATATACATTTGTTAACACTTAGCACAAATATATACTTATATTAATATAAGTATTTCCTGTCATTCTATATTTTGTAATTACCTGAACACTGAATACTAAACCCTAAATAGTGAATACTAAACCCTAAACCTTGAATACTAAACCCTAAATAATGAATACTAAACCCTAATGAAAATATTTACTTTTATGTAGTCTAACATATACATTTCTTTGTACAAATGTATACTTATGTTTCTATAAGTATTTCATGTCATTCTATATTTTGTAATTACCTGAACACTGAATACTAAACCCTAAACCTTTAATACTAAACCTTAAATAATGAATACTAAACCCTAATCCTTGAATGCTAAACCCTAATGGAAATATTTATTTTTATGAGTCTAACATATACATTTCTTTGTACAAATGTATACTTATGTTTCTATAAGTATTTCCTGTCATTCTATATTTTGTAATTACCTGAACACTGAATACTAAACCCTAAATAGTGAATACTAAACCCTAAACCTTGAATACTAAACCGTAAATAATGAATACTAAACCCTAACCCTTGAATGCTGAACCCTAACGGAAATATTTACTTTTATTTAGGCTAGTATATACATTTCTTTGTACAAATGTATACTTATGTTTCTATAAGTATTTCCTGTCATTCTATATTTTGTAATTACCTAAACACTGAATACTAAACCCTAAACCTTGAATACTAAACCCTAAATAATGAATACTAAACCCTAATGGAAATATTTACTTTTATGTAGTCTAACATATACATTTCTTTGTACAAATGTATACTTATGTTTCTATAAGTATTTCCTGTCATTCTATATTTTGTAATTACCTGAACACTGAATACTAAACCCAAACCTTGAATACTAAACCCTAAATAATGAATACTAAATCCTAATCCTTGAATGCTAAACCCTAATTGATAATATTTACTTTTATGAGTCTAACATTTACATTTTTTTGTACAAATGTATACTTATGTTTCTATAAGTATTTCCTGTCATTCTATATTTTGTAATTACCTGAACACTGAATACTAAACCCTAAATAGTGAATACTAATGTAATACCCCGTTTCCACGAGCTAAGTTTAGAATAATTTTGAACTTAGAATTTAGATGATTCACGCCGGATTGAGAAAAAGAATTTTTTTTAATTCCAACAAAAATGATTTACAAAAGCATTTGTAAATTTAGTCATTTAATTTATATGCATTGCATAT
This sequence comes from Salvia miltiorrhiza, assembly GCF_028751815.1. NCBI lineage: Eukaryota > Viridiplantae > Streptophyta > Magnoliopsida > Lamiales > Lamiaceae > Salvia > Salvia miltiorrhiza. Next base: position 46,505,883 of record NC_080393.1, on the reverse strand, counting down.
TTATTTGATTAAGCATTCAAGCATTCCATGAGTTGGGATTTATTTTCTTTTGGGCCTTATGTTTATTTACCTTTGGTTGATAAATGGGAGCCCAAACCAATCTTGACAAAGCCCAACCCATCTTGATTCCTAGATATTTTTTCTCCATCTCCACCGCCTCACTATTTCCCCTCTTCAAATATATCTATCTCCTCCGCTGCTCACGTAAATCATTCCCCCCTGTCATTCACGCATTTCTCTCTCTCTTTCCAACCGAAGAGAACTTCAAGAACAGCAACCAACGATTCACCCAGCAATTCAAGCCAAGGTTTCACCTTTAACTTTTGCTTCTTCACTTCACTTTTCGATCTTTAAACCCAAATATTCATGTTCATGTATTTGTGTGTTTATACGAAATTTTATAATTGTAGCATCATAACTGTTAAAGGAAAGGATAAAGGTAGAGTCTTGTTTTGGTTTGGCTGTGTTGGGTCTGAGATGCCGAGTCGGAGGGGATTGTTGCTGTCGACGGCGACCTCGTCATCTGTCGCCGGAGTAAGACGAGAGTAGAGGAGAGTGAGGGTGGCGGCCGTGGCTTGCTGCGGTTGCCGAAAACAGAGGGAGGTGACGGCGCTTCGCCGTTGCCAAGGGGGTGATCGGCGCGAACTGTACTGTTAGGCTGAGAAAGAAAGGGGCGTGAGGTGTTCAGAGGTTGGGGGTAAAGAGCAGAGCAGAGTAGCGAGAGTGCAGAGCTAAAAAACCAGAGCTGAAAATCCAGAGCTGACCATCAGAGCTGACCGTCAGAGCTAACTGTCAGAGCTGATCACCAGAGCTGGGAAAGCCAGGGCTGGAAAGAGCAGAGCTGGAAGGCTGAGCAGAGCTGGAAGGGCTAGAGCAGAGCTGGAAGGCAGAGCAGAGCTGGAAGGACCAGAGCAGAGCTGGAAGGCAGAGCAGAGCTGAAGGCCAGAGCTGAAGGCCAGAGCTGAAGGCCAGAGCTAAAGGCCAGAGCTGAAGGCCAGAGCTGAAGGCCAGAGCTGAAGGCCAGAGCTGAAAGACAGAGCTGAACGCCAGAGCTCGAAGCCAGAGCTGGTAGAGACCAGAGCTGGTTAACGTAACAGAGCAGAACGAACTAGATTTTTGTGTTTTTTTTTAAACACTTCTTATATGCTTAAGTATGAAATGAGCCATGCATTGCATCATGTTTTAATTGGTTTTATTTATAATTCCAATTACAAAAGAAGGATGAGTAAGAATATTGTTGGTGTTCTTAACTCAAGAGAAATGTTTTCAATTATTTATTCTATAAATTTTGAAAACCCGACTAAGTGAATCATAGAATGTTAAGTACTTTACCGTGACTTGAGTTTAGATTTAAGAGGCCTATTAAGAATAGATTTCTTGTAGGTTTTGAACGTCAGGAGGATTAGCACTGCTATTCCGATTCAGAGATAAGTTAAACGACAGGCTTTGCCTAAACAGGTGGGCTTATTTTTTCCAAATGTATGATTTAGCTATTGAGCTTAAATGTTCGTGTAATATAAACTGTTTATCCAATAAAATGTTTATGTGCACTCTGCTCTGTTTAATGCTTGCCACAACGAATCAATTGAGGTTATCTTATAGCCTAACACGTTATTTGAGAATTGTGTACACCGTTAGCTGACTCGGTGGGTTGATCTCCATCGGGCACTAACTAAGAGGCGTTATAAGGGTGCTTGCTGGATGTGTTCCGAATCATGTAAAGAAAGGGCCTGCCTGGGTAGCGTCCCGAGGTCAAAAGTAAACTTGTCTGGGTTACGCCCTCAGTTCAAGTAAATGGGATAAATGGATCCATCGGTGGCTAAAAGGTCTGGGATCATAGCGAGTAACAGAAATGAGTGTGACAACTGCGCGCAAAATAAAATATATATATATATATATATATATATATATGTTATGAAATGTTTTAACATGCTTAGAAGTTCTTTCACTTTAAAACCTTCTAAGTCATGTCAAGTATGATTGGATAAACTGTTCTTCAGATTATGAAATGTTTCAAAAGTTGTAGCCCACTAAGTACATTAGTACTTAGCCCAAAAATCTTCAAATGTTTTGCAGGTTAAGGGCTGGTGCTGACGGAGCGAGCTGAGGCTAGAGTTCAACTCCTTATTTTTGACTTCCGCCGTAGAACTAGCCAGTATCTGTCTTTTGTTCCTTAACTTAAGACCTATTATGTTGCGACTCTAAACAACATATATATATATATTGTTGAGCCGAGACTTTTAATTCACAAGTATTTCATTCTAAATGTTGGTTATCTGAAGCATGACACTAAACTTGTGATCCTGAAGTTATTATGTTTGTTGATTGATTCATATCACTTGAATACCTATCTTTCTTCTTAATAATGGGCTAAGCCCGATTGTTATCCCTTTCACTCGGATTTCACAAGGTTTTTCCCTTGTTCTTTTTAAATGATGTGTCGTACCCCGGTTATAGTTATCATTTCTAGAATTGGGGTGTGACAACTAAACCCTAAACCTTGAATACGTACGAAACCACTAAACCCTAACCCTTGAATGTTGAACCCTAACGGAAATATTTACTTTTATTGAGGCTAGTATATACATTTCTTTGTACAAATGTATACTTATGTTTCTATAAGTATTTCATATCATTCTATAGTTTGTAATTACCTAAACACTGAATACTAAAACCTAAATAGTGAATTCTAAACCCTAAACCTTGAATACTAAACCCTAAATAAATACAAAATATACATTTATTGGCACAAATATATACTTATGTTAATATAAATATTTATCTTCGTTTAATATAAAGTATTATATTTTCTAAACCTTAAACCCTGAACACTAAACCATAAACCCTGAACATTAAACATTGAACACTAAATCCTAAACTCTAATAAGAATATTTACTTTTAATGCGCATAAAATATACACTTGTGCTAACAAATGTATACTTATGTTAATATAAATATCTACTTTCATTCAATATAAAGTATTATATTTCCTAAACTCGAAACCCTGAACACTAAATCATAATATGAATATTTATTTTTAATAACCATAAAATACACATTGGTTCTCTGTGGAAAAAAAGATGACGCTCTCTCCTCCCTCGCTAACCCTAGCCTCATGCCATCCTTAACCGCCGCCGCCGCCGTCCGTTCTTCCGGCAGATGGCTTCCACGGTCGTCGGTCCAGATAAGGGGGGACTCAATCTCCCCTCGGTTTCAGCCAATTTTGAAGCACTCTACTTATTCATCCCTTTCTCCGTTTCAGCGTTCTCTGCTCATGGGGTCGGGATCTTCTGCCGGAGCAGTTGCAGGTCGGCCGCGCTCGCCCGCTGCTGCTAAGGCTCCGATCGGTTCTATCGTCCCTACTTCTGTAGTCGACAACTCCTCCAAGAACCCTAACGTGCAGGAAACTAGGGTTTCTTATGCGATTGCCACAGGCAAGAAGACGGATCTGGCAGCGCATAACTTCCATGATCTCAAGCCCACGAAAGATGGTGATTAGTTCTCCCTCAAAATACCGATGGATCTTTATCTTAAGGAAGTCAAGGAATTCGAATTTGCTTTGACGGGGCGCTTGCTGCTTCGGAAAGGTGATAAGCCTCGATCAACTATGGAACTTAAACTGGAGCTTCAGGACTTATGGAGTTTAACCTCTCATTGGCAACTCATTCCGTTGGGAAAAGGTTATTTTACGCTCCGATTTACTTCGACAGCGGACTTTACGATAGCAAAGGCGAAAATGGTTTGGGAACTCTCAAAGGGGCATCTCCGACTCCGTAAATGGACCCAAAATTTTGATCCTTTTAAAGAGAACTCTCCTTTGGCGAATGTTTGGGTTCGCATACACTATCCGCCAATTGAGTATTGGAATCCACAGGTGTTCTCCGGGATTGGACGGTTTTTGGGTCATCCTTTGAAGATTGATAGAGCGACGGTGGGGCGCGAATTTGGGCAATTTGCACGCATACTAGTTGAAATGGATATGTCTCACAATCCTCCTTCTTCTCTTCTGATTGACCGCAGGGATATTTCATTTTACGTTGAATTTGTCTTCGAAAATTTACCGCTCTACTGTGATAGTTGCAAAATAACTGGTCATGCACAGGATACGTGTCGGAAAAAAGACGTGTAGAGCCGGCCTCTATGATCGACTCTACGACTGTTGAAGGTGTGCCTGAACTACCAGATCCGAAGGCACTGCCTGGCACTGAGTGACAGGTTGTTGAGAGGGGAAAGAAGCACGTGGCTTCAACGGATCTGGCCGCCGGGGCGCAACAGCGTTCTCCGGGGAACTCCTTTGCTCTTCTTTCGACGGAAGAGCAAGAAATACAGCAAGAGCAGCAACAACTCCAGGTTGTTTCGGCGGTTCAGGAGCTGCGGCCTCATAGTCCTGATTTGCCAGCTGCGGCGACGGCTCCGGATGACAAGGGGGATGATATTCAGCAGGTTGGGAGCGATGTGGAGGTGGACGAGGAGATTCAGGTTGAGATGCCGGATGGAAGCGCAGCTGAGGTTGCTTTGGGGAATGACCTGACTTCCTCAAATTTGGACCGTAAGGCTTCGGTTCTTGAGACAAGCAGCGGGAATGAGGATGCACTTGCGGCAGTGGGAATCACTTCTCATGATGGCAAGGTTTCGAACACTACTATGACGGATGATTTTGCTAGTCGTCTAGGTAGGTTAGAGGAGCAAGTTAACCAGGCCATGCAAATGCTCGCTGAAAATGTGACGCCTAAGAGACGGGGCCGTCCTCCGAAGGGGATGGAACGTCCACGTGTTCCACAGAGTTCAGAAGATACTATAAAAAATCGCCTCAGGAACGCAGTGGAAATGGGCTATAAGCCTAGAGACTTTGTCATTGATCATGGCAGAAGTGCTTGTATGCAGGTTATGAATAATATCGCCAACGGTAGATGGGCAGATGAAATGGAGTTGCAAGAGCAACACACAAATATGGATTTTCCTTTTTACTAGTTAGTTGTGTGTTTAGGGTGTTGAAGCCTTTCTGGCTTGTGAGTTCTTTTTCGTTGTTTTCTTGATCTCTTTTTTGAGTCCCGATCTCCTAGTCTGCGTCTTTGTGCTTTCATGAGATCATTTTTTCTTTTCCTTTTATATAAAACCGCATTTTAATAATACACATTGGTTCTCACAAATATATTCTTATGTTAATATAAGTATTTACCTTTATTCAATTTAAAGTATTATACATATCAATAATTATTTTTTCTTATGACAATGCTTAATTACTTGACAAAATAATTAAAAGTACAATTTCTCGCGAATAAAAATAATATTATTTTTCAAGAAAATAATTATTTCACCAAATAAATAAAACTATTTATTTCTACATTATTTCAAACCAAAGTAAATATTGTTGTGATAAAAAGTAATAATCAACATGAAGAAAAGTAATGTTTTCGAAAAATTACATTTTTTATCTAATAATTTAGAAAAATTACATTTCTTCATATCAATAGTTACTTTTTTTTACGACAATGATTACTTGAATAATATATTGATTATTTTTTCGCCATTCTATTATTTATTTCTACGTAATTCAAAATAACTATTGTTATTATAATGAAAAAAAATTATTATTGACATGAATAAATGTAACATTTTTGAAATGTTATTTTTTATCATCAATATTTACTTTTTATTACGACAATAATTACTTGATCGAATATACAAAACTACAAATTATAACGAGTAAAAATAACATTACTTATATATATATATATATATATATATATACATTAATAATTGCATTTTCTTACAATAATAATTATTTTATCAAATAACTAAAAGTATAAATTCACAAAAATAATTACTTGACCGAATAGCTAAGTTTAAAAATTCTAGCAAGTGAAAATAAAATTATTTTTCTTCACATCAATAATTGTTATTTTCACTCACGAGAACTTATACTATTAGTTATTTGCTCAAGTAATTATTGTCGTCAGAAAAAGTAATTATGGTTACGAAGAAATATAATATTTTAAAATTATTATATTTTTCACAAAAATATATAAAAAATGCAAAAGAAAAGCAGTAAAAAGAAGGGATTATAGCCAAAAAATACACGAACTTTGATAAAAGTTGCAATTTTCACCTGAACTTTCAAATTGGCCAAAATATACCTGAACTTATATTTTTTGTTGTAAATTTCACCTCGACGGAGTTCAATCATTGCAAGTTCAGGTGAAATTTACAACAAAAAATATAAGTTCATGTATATTTTGGCTAATTTGAAAGTTCAGGTGAAAATTGCAACTTTTATCAAAGTTCGTGTATTTTTTGGCTATAATCCCTAAAAAGAAATGCTAAAAAAAAAAATACTGATAATATATATATACAAAAAAAATAATGAAAACAGGAAGACAAAAAAGTAAAAATAAAAAGAAGAAAAAAGGAAACAAAAACCCAAAAAACGTAAAAAGAAAGGGAAAAGAAGAATAAAAATAAAATGGAAGGGTCGAGGTGAAATTTACAACAAAAAATATAAGTTCAGGTATATTTTGGCCAATTTGAAAGTTCAGGTGAAAATTGCAACTTTTATCAAAGTTCGTGTATTTTTTGGCTAGAATCCCTAAAAAGAAATGCTAAAAAGAAAAAAAATACTGATAATATATATATACAAAAAAAATAATGAAAACAGGAAGACAAAAAAGTAAAAATAAAAAGAAGAAAAAAGGAAACAAAAACCCAAAAAACGTAAAAAAGAAAGGGAAAAGAAGAATAAAAATAAAATGGAAGGGGGGGGGGTAAAGGGGATTCGAACCCTGTACCTTTATGGCATAAGAAAGATAGGTGACTATTACCACTGCACCAGCTCAAAATTTTATATTCATTTGTTAAAAACTCAATTATGTATATTAAAGATCTCGGGTCGGGTCAAACGGGTCAAACCCGTCTCATAGGATGAGGTTGACCTCACCCAAGTTTTTGCGATTCTGTATTACCTTAGCAAATAATATATAAAAGAGGATTTTAACGTAAATTTTTTACACCAAAATTTCTCTCTCTTTACTTTTTTTTTTTTTAGTTTTGATTCTTTTTAAAAATCATCAACTTTGATTTATAAAAAAAATATTCAATATGGATGTTAAATTAAAGATAATTACAATATCTTTAATTTGATGTAAAAATTGTACAAAATAAATTTAAATCCAATAAGTTATTATAGTTTAAAGTCAAATTATATATTTTTTTTCTGTCTCCTCTCTATCTCATTTCTCATTTTTTTTTAAATTCGCCCTTCTTGACTTCTTTCTTTCTCTTTGATTCATTTTTTCATATTTATTTTATTTATTTTTATATTTTTACTATACATTATTTTTATATTTTACTATTTGTTGGGAACCTTGTGGAATATCCTAATCCTTGTTTTGATGATACCAAAATTCATAGGTCTTAATTGTAATAGACTAGAACAGTTTTGAACTCAAGTGTTAGAGTTTGTTTCTAGTTTAGTATGCGGTTCTGAAGACTGAAGACTGAAGAACGAAGGACTGAAGACTGAAGACTGAAGATACCAACTGAAGTATCAGTTGAAGAATCAGTTTGGAACTGATTACTTAATGCGTGCCACAGACTGATACTAAAGTCAAGTATCAGTTGAACATTCTTCCTCGGACTGATCTTCCAACGTTTAAAGGAAGCCACGTACTCACAAGAGTACAACCGCATTAAATGCAGAGATCTCAGGATCTTATCTCTGCAGAGGTCATTCCTATTTAGTGGTTACTTTATCAGAGACGTCACATCTCATGTCCCTCAAAAGAGCCGTTTCCACCAGACAAGGAACCTCGAAGATTGAAGCCTCAGCTTAAATTCGAATTGCTCTCCAACGGAAGAAATCTCGAGGATGTTCTACGCCAACGGATCACTTCAACCTTCACCTACAAATAGCGCTCGAGGATCACTTCAACCTTCACCGATTCAACGACATTAGCTGAAGCTCTGCCGAAATTGCTACTCAGCCTAAAGTTTAACCTCCCCAAAGCTTGAATCGAAGAAGAGAATTCCAAAGCCAAAATTAGTCACTGCTGATTACATACATTCTCTTAGACCTTAAGCACTCTGTTTACCCAGAAGCCAAGGTCAAACTTGCTATAAAGAACTTGTTCTTTGCAGTATAGTTGGCACTCGTTCAAACCTCCTTTCCAAAAGAAAGATTTGAGTGTTTTGAGTGATTCGGAGTTCAGAAGGATTTTCTGACTCTGAGAGTCTTAGCGCGGGTTGTGCTAAGCAAGAGAAATCCGACACGAGTGAAGTATGGGTATTGAAGAAGGGTTTTCTTCAGTGGTACGATTGTGTGCACCCAGCAAGCACACAGTTTGGTTTGCAGTGCACCTGTTAAGCACTTGCGGAGTGAATTGTTGGTCTGATCAACCGACCGTGGATGTAGGAAAGGGTTTTTCCGAACCACGTAAAAGTCTCTGTGTTGTTTACAGCTTTCAGTTTTACATTCCTACTTGTGTTGTTTCAATTGATAAACTGAATACTGATTAACGGCAAAGAGAAACCTAAGACCAACAACGTGCTCAACCGAGGCTATTGCGAAACTAAGTTTAATTTCCGCTGCGTATGATATCAGTCTGACTGATCTATCTTTTGATAGTCAGGAAGAGTGTTATCATCTCTGTTTTAGCTAACTCGACTGAAGCCCATAAGTGCATCAGTTAAGTTCCAGTAACTTAACTGATAACTCCTTACTGATGAGCTTTCAGTATCAGTCGTCAACCCTGTTTGGTCAAAACTATTTTCAGTCAACAGGCGTCTTTGTTTGCGTGTAAAGTTTCGTTTAGATCTCTATCTTAAGATCCCTCTGATTGAGGAATTTGTAAAAATAGCCCATAGGTGTATTCCCCCCCCATACACCTATTCGAGACCCCCAGGACCTAACAATTGGTATCAGAGCAGGTTGTTCGCAAGAACACTCTGTATCTGATTAGGTTCTGATTGAACTAGATCTTTTTTCTCAAAGGTCTCGAAAAAGTTTTCTCTTTCATTTTGTGCTTGCTGTTTGTTCTATCTGTTGTTATCTGTTCTCTGTTTTTTGATGGAGACTAACCACAACAGATTATCTTCTCTACCCATGTGCAGTATTGAAAAATACGACATATGGAAGTTTCGGCTTGAAAGTTTCCTCACCGCCCAACATTGCCGAATGTGGGAAGTCATCACCAAAGGACCAATCATCATCACCGAAATCGTCAAACGGATCCCTGTTGATCCACAACAGGATCCTTACGATGAGGTCCAGCCAAAGCAAAAGGCAGACTTCACCACCGAAGAAAGGAAGGAAGATGAGCTAGACAACCTCGCCAAAAGCATCATCTCCTGCACCGTTCCCGACAAGCATGTCATGAAGATCATCAAGTGCGGAACTGCAAAGGAGATGTGGGACATTCTTGAAAGAATGTGCGTAGGTTCCGAGGAAATCAAGGAGAATAAGCTATCCATAGCTTGCCAGAAGTTCGACTCCTTCCTCATGCTCAAGAATGAATCTGTCGAATAAATGGAACTTAGATTCAATCAAATCTTGAATGAAGTTCAATCCATTTCTAAAGACAAATACACTCAACGAGAAATTAATCTGAAGATTTTTCGAGCACTGCCACGAGGAGAATGGCAGATCTACTCAGTCGCTCATCAACATAAGCCAGGATTCAGTCAACTCCCGACAAACAAGCTTTTCTCTGACCTCATGGCAAATGAGTTCGACCTTCAGAGAAATCTTGGAATCAAGAAGGCTGGAGGATCAGACGAAGATGGTCCATCAACCTCAAGAGGAGCAGCACTGAAAGCTTCAGCAAGAGAAGGCAAGAAGCAAATCAAGGAACCAGCGGAACTCAACCCTGAGGACTTCTTCAGCCAATATGCTATGTTGACTGAAAGATTCAACAAAATGCAGTCCAAGTTTCGGAAGTACAGAAGGTTCCACAAGCAGCACTTCAAAGGAAAGGAAAGAGAAAGCAACTCCAGACATTCCACTGATCGAAGCGGAGAAAGGAAGTCAGCCGCTTACGACATCAAAGACATGGAATGCTTTGGATGCAGAAAGAAAGGGCACTTTTGAAATGAATGCCCTGAACTGACTCAATCTGAGCGCAAAGAGTTGAAAGCCAAGAAAGATCGCAGCTTCTCAAGGAAGAAAGCGATGGTTGCGGACGATGCTGATTCTTCCAAAGACACATCAAAATCATCCGACTTCGATAGCACCAGCTCAGACGATGAGAGTCAAGCCCTGATGGCCAATGGATCTGAAAGCGTAGCTGACAACAGCTACGACAATGGAATGAATGGCTCAGAGGTAATCTCTCATTCTAAAACTCCTTATAATGATAACTTCCTGATGCTTTCAGGAGACCTCTCAGAAGCAGGAGAAAGCTCATCCGATGAAACTGACCAGCTTTATCAGCTCATGACTGATCACTGTCAGATGAGGAAAATGTTCGAAGATCTCCTCAAGCAGAATCAGAAAATTGAAAAGGAGATCAATGATGAACGAGCTAGGAATCAGACAATCATCTACTTTTCGGATGAAACTTGTCTTGATCAGCTAATCATGGAGAACAGTCGACTGGAAGAAAAGCTCAGAATCTCCAACTCGGAATGTGATAGAGCATCTCATGAGATCAAGAGGCTCAATCACAAGCTGGAAGAAATAGTCAAGGACTGCATGATGAAGTCACCCATGATAAACAACTTTCCATCAAAAGGCCTTATTTAAAGCATTGGAGGAAAAGTTGCAGCTGACAAATGAAAGAATATCATGATCATTTCAAAGGACGATACTTCTGAAATCACAACATCAGAGTAATCAAGAGATCATGATATGGATGAAGTTCCCAAACGAAAACTGATGGCAAGATCAAATGTTCCACCTCCATCAAGCTACAGACGAGCAAAGGAGGCCCCCAACCAGATCACCCTACTGAGAAGACTGGAAAGCAGATTTCAGTCAAAGATCGGGGAAGGAACATCAGGAATCAAGAAGAATCTTCCTCACCAGACCAGGGGGAAGAACGGTCACATCAGTCAGAAACTGAAATCAGTTCAGTTTCAAAAGGAACAACATCCATGGAGACAAAATAATGATGAGTCCAGACGAGCCAAGCGACATCCACGATGTCAAGCAACTGGACATCATACGACTCATGTACCACGACATCAGTCAAGTCTCCATCAGTCTGGAAAGGCTCGAGTATCTCAAGGAAGATACTTCACCGAGCAAAGAAGACCTCAACCACTCATCAGACAGAACTCCTACAAGAGTGAGGCCTTCAAAGGAAAATCTCAACAGAAGAATGCTAGTGTGTCAACTGAAGCGCCAACAACTTCAGTCAGACGATCAGCAAAGCGCAAGAGATCAGCCAGACCAATTCTGAAGCAGATGTGGGTTCCAAAGGGAACTTGAGCTAACATCGGAGGACCCAAATCTTGATTGGGTACCTAAAGTAACTCTTCCTTGCAGGTCAAAATCAGGAAACACAAAAAGAAGGAAAAAATTAAGGCTTCAATCAGAACATGGTATCTGGATAGCGGCTGCTCGAAGCACATGACGGGCTACAAAGAATATCTATCTCAGTATGTTGAGAAAGCTGGATCCAAAGTTGCATTCGGAGATAACTCAATCGGAGAAACAAAAGGCTATGGTGTGCTCAACATGGGTAACGCCAGTATCAGTAATGTTAGCTTTGTTTCTGGTCTTAAACATAATCTGTTGTCTGTGAGTCAATTTTGTGACAGCGGTTTCACAGTGAAGATAAAAAAGGATGAATTAACTGTTAGAAACAATCAAAAGAAGGTAGTTCTGAAAGGTTTCAGACAAGGAAGTCTCTACGTCATTTCATGGGAAGACAGCCCACCAGAAACATGCCTCATCAGCAAAAGCAGCTCGGAGCTCAACTGGCTGTGGCACAGGAGACTCAACCATCTCAACTTCAAGATGATCAACAAGCTTGCTAAACATCAACTGGTAGAAGGTTTACCTTCTATTGTGTTCCAGAAGAAGCAAGAATGTGAAGCATGTCAGAGAGGAAAGCAGACGCGAATATCATTCAAGTCAAAGTTAGGACACTCCTCTGGAAGAATTCTTCAACTACTTCACATGGATCTGTTTGGCCCAATCTCTCCAAGAAGCTACAACGGTAGGAAGTACACCTTAGTAGTTGTGGATGATTATTCACGATATACTTGGGTTATCTTTCTCTTCAAGAAGAAAGAGACACTGGAGGAACTGCCAAAGCTGCTGAGAAGACTGAGCGTGGAAAAGGAAGTCAACATCATCAGCATCAGATCAGATCGTGGAACTGAGTTCCTCAATACTGTCATTCGTGAGTATTGCGATGAACAAGGAATCAGTCATCAAACTTCTGCAGTAAGAACTCCTCAACAGAATGGAGTTGCAGAAAGAAGAAACAGGTCTTTAAAGGAAGCAGCAAGGACGATGCTAGCCGAATCAAAACTCTCCTTAAAGTTTTGGGCCGAAGCAGTCAACAACGCATGCTACACACAGAATCGCTCCTTCCTCACTTAAAGACATGGAAAAACTCCTTACGAGTTATGAAAGAATAGAAAGCCCTCAATTGCATATTTTCATGCTTTCGGTTCTAAGTGTTTCATCCACAACAATGAAAAGAAGAGGTTAAACACATTTGATAGCAAGGCTGATCCAGGAGTCTTTCTTGGATACTCTGGAATAGAACGTTCGAGCAAAGCCTATCGAGTGTTTAACTCTCAAACAATTTGTGTTGAAGAAACACCTCATGTGGTCTTTGATGAGTGTACAGATGATTTCAGGGAACAGGAAACTGAAAGGTGTGACCAGAACACTGAAGGTTCCAAAGCTGAAATCCACAACACCGAGCCCTCTACTGTCTTGGTGTGGGGACCAGGAAAAGATGAAAATACTGAAAGGCTTCAGTATCAAAAGATCAGTCAAAGGTCTGAAGTTCAGACTGGAGCCAATGCAGATGGCATCAGTCAAGGGGGAACTCCAGTTGCTGAATATCGAGTTGAACGTGCCGAAGCAGCTCCATCTCAACTCTCCCCTGCTCCAGAAGGTGCTCAACACTTTAGAACCATTCTGACTGAAGAAGCCCCACCATCTCCAGAAGAAATCAAGAAGTATCGATGGTTTGAACTCCACTCAAAGGAGAACATCATTGGAGAACCATCAGATGGCGTCAAGACTCGAAGATCAATGTGTAACCTCGTCTTTGACATCAATCAGAAATGCATCAACGAAGATAAGAATTTCAGTTGTTTCTTATCATCTACAGAGCCCAAGGATGTTGAAGAAGCTCTGAAGTCCACTCAATGGGTCATCGCAATGCAAGAAGAACTCAATAAATTCAACCAGAATTCAGTTTGGGAGCTTGTGGATCGACCAGACGATGCAAAAGTGATTGGTTTGAAATGGATTTTAAAAAACAAGAAAGACGAAGAAGGAAACGTTGTGAGAAACAAAGCAATGCTTGTAGCAAAAGGATACAGTCAAGAAGAAGAAATCGACTACGACGAAATGTTCGCTCTAGTTGCCAGATTGGAAGCAGTCAGACTCTTCTTAGCCTTCCCAGCTCACAAAGGTTTCAAGGTACACCAAATGGATGTCAAGTGTGCATTTCTCAATGGAGTGCTCACCGATGAAGTCTATGTAGAACAACCTCCAGGCTTTGAGGTTGTTGGACCAGAAAAGGTGTACAAGCTGAAGAAAGCGCTCTATGGCTTGAAGCAAGCTCCAAGAGTGTGGTATGATACTCTCTCGGAGTATCTTGTTGAACAAGGTTTCAAGAAAGGATCTGTGGACAGAACTTTGTTCACTCTCAAAGAAGGAGAAGATCTCTTACGTGTTCAGATTTATGTCGATGACATAATCTTCGGATCCAAATCCGAACGCATGTGCAAAAAGTTTGCTGACATCATGACCAACAAGTTCCAAATGTCCATGATGGGAGAAATGAATTTCTTTCTCGGATTGCAAGTCAAGCATACCAGCGAAGGAATACTGATCAGTCAGTCCAAGTATGCCAAGGAACTGATAGCCAAGTTCGGTATTCAGCACATGAAATCAGTCAAGATCCCAATGAACACAAACTGGAAAGTTGATCCAGGCTCAGAAGGAAAATCTATCTCTTCGACGAAGTATAGAGAAATCATTGGATCATTGCTGTATTTGATTGCGAGCAGACTAAACATCGCATTTGCAGTCGGAGTATGTGCAAGATATCAGTCAGATCCAAAGGAAGCTCATTTGGATGCAGCAAAGCGAATTCTACGATATCTTAAAGGCACACCCAACTTAGGATTGTGGTACCCAGCAGACAACGACTTCAAGCTCACCGAATACTCAGACTCAGATTTTGCTGGATGCAAAATTGATCGCAAATCAACCTCCAGAACCTGTCAATTCCTAGGCAACAAGCTCATCTCTTGGTTTTCAAAGAAGCAGACTTCAGTCACCACCTCCACAACTGAAGCTGAATATGTTGCTGCCGGAAGCTGCTGCTCACAACTCCTATGGTTAGTCCAACAGTTGAAGGACTATGGGATAGACGAAAAGGAAGTCCCAATCTATTGCGACAGCTCCAGTGCTATTGCAATCTCCCAGAATCCAGTTCATCACACCAGAGTCAAGCATATTGTTATTCGACATCACTTCATCCGTGATCACGTCGAAAAGAAGAATATCTCTGTGGAATGGATTCCAACTGCTGTTCAGAGAGTGAACTTGCTGACCAAAGCTCTTCCAGAAGAAAGGTTCAACGATCTGTGTGGAAGGATCGGCCTCATCAACCCTGAAGAGTGATGTTGTGTTTGAAGATTTTCTCAAACAGTCATGCTGACTGGTGGTCTTCTATTTGCTGTTCAACAACCACTAACGTAGAAAGCAATGAAGTCAAGCGCTCTTCTGAAGAAAAGTCATCCTGATGATTCAACCAGGATCAAGTGGTATCGACTGACTACAATGATCTGTCGACCAGTAAGTACTTTTAAAACATACTATTTAAAAAAAATAGTTATTTCAGTTAAGAGCCTTGAGTTGAAATTCAAAATCTTTCTCTAACTGATCAGTTTCTTTCAAAAACTTTAACTGATTGTTGGAAAATGGAATATCCGAGAAGGACAAGTGTTTTAAAAGGGAAAATCTGTTTTGATTGAACTTGTCAAAATCTTCTCTAAAAATCTTTCCAACCTGTTGCCTCTGTGATAAAATTTCTTGAGAACCTCATTGACATGACATAATGCAATGATACCTCTCACCTTTTTGAAGCTTCATTCCCTTGCAGTGACGGCGGACGTGAAAATTTTCTTCAAAAATATTTTTAGGCACAGTCTTCGAAAAACTTTTCATCTTCTTACTTGGTACAAATTTTGTTTATTTATACCATGTTGTCTTCACTCTTTTTCTGCATCAACTAACAACTATCCACAACCTTCACTGTGAGAAAAATTTTCAAACCTTCCAAAGTTGCAGAGAAAAATTTTGTTCCGACTAAAAGAGAAATCTATGACTGCAAAGTCATGGAGTGGGAGAATGAAGCTCACATACTTGGTCTTCACCGGACCCTTCCACTGGATCTCAACGTCTCTCCGACGTCAAAGTTTGTTGTACCCTCACTTGTATCCAGCGAAGCGAGTGTCTTCCATCCTCATGCCTGGCGCCAAGAAGCCTCACAGCTTCTGGAGGAGATCTTTCTTATCGCAGATATTGCACTCCTCCCTGGCTTGCAACAAACAACGAGACTCCTTTCGTTGTTGGCCGACATCTTCAGCCGCACCAGGTCTATTCTTCAAAGACCCAGTGCTGGCGAATCGACAGTGTTAGTCTTCTCAGCTGCCACCAGTTCGATTCTTCCCTCTTACGCCTTCCTTCACTTCTCTCCTTCCTTCTCCATCACCAGCTCTTCTTTCTCCCTTCAAGGCAGCCTTCTATCTCTGTGTTGTTTACAGCTTTCAATTTTACTTTCCTACTTGTGTTGTTTCAATTGATAAACTGAATACTGATTAATGGCAAAGAGAAACCTAAGACCAACAACGTGCTCAACCGAGGCTATTGCGAAACTAAGTTTAATTTCCGCTGCGTATGATATCAGTCTGACTAATCTATCTTTTGATAGTCAGGAAGAGTGTTATCATCTCTGTTTTAGCTAACTCGACTGAAGCCCATAAGTGCATCAGTTAAGTTCCAGTAACTTAACTGATAACTCCTTACTGAAGAGCTTTCAGTATCAATCGTCAACCCTGCTTGGTCAAAACTGTTTTCAGTCAATAGGTGTCTTTGTTTGCGTGTAAAGTTTCGTTTAGATCTCTATCTTGAGATCCCTCTGATTGAGGAATTTGTAAAAATAGCCCATAGGTGTATTCTCCCCTCCCCCATACACCTATTCAAGACCCCCGGGACCTAACACTATTTATATTTTTTATCATAACAGTTTAATGCAACTACAAAGATGAAACTTATATTTGTTAATTTTAAAAGTCTTTAGCTTAAAAACATACTTTTAGAGGTCAATTTTGGAGTCAGAGGATTTTTTAGGACAGTAACTTAGATTGATTTGGAAATTAGGACAATAATTTTCGGACTTGTAAAAATAGGACACTAATTTTTTTTAGAGTAAAAATAGGACACTAATTAATAAGCGTCGTAAAAATAGGACATTTCTCGGCCGATAATTGGCCGAAAAATGTCCTGCGGATGCAACACTTATTAATTAGTGTCCTATTTTACTCTTAAAAAAATTTAGTATCCTATTTTTACAAGTCCGAAAGTTATTGTCCTAATTTCCAAATCAATCTAAGTTAGTGTCCTAAAAATCCCTCGAACTCTCAATTTTGTATGAATTTGTATGAATTTTATTATTATTATTATTATTATTATTATTATTATTATTATTATTATTATTATTATTATTATTATTATTATTATTATTATTATTATTATTATTATTATTATTATTATTTCTTTAATTTAATATCAGATTGATAATTACATATCTATTGTTGGGAACTTAATGAAATATCCTAATCCTTGTTTTGATGATACCAAAATCAATAGGTTTCTTTTGTAATAGACTAGAACTGCTCGAACTCAAGTGTTAGAGTTCTTTTTCTAGTATAGTTGCTGTTCTGAAGACTGAAGACTGAAGAATGAAGGACTGAAGACTGAAGACTGAAGTTGCCGACTGAAGCATCAGTCGAAGAATCAGTTTTGACTGATTACTTAATGCGTGCCACGTGGAATCATCTCTTGCTCTTCAAGATAGCTGTTCTCACCAAACAAGGAACCTCGATGATTGAAGCCTCAAGCTAAGTTCAAATTACTCTCTAACGGAAGAATCTTGAAGACCTTCTCCGCCAACGGATCTATTCAAGACTTCTCCAATAAATAGCGCTCGAGGATCACTTCAATTTTCACCGATTCAACGACATAAGCTGAAACTCTGCCAAAATTGTTTCTCAGCTAAAGCCCAGACTCTCCAAAGTTTGAATCGAAGAAGAGAATCTCAAAGCCAAAAATCAGTCACTGTTGATTACATAAATTCTCTTAGACCTTAGGCAAACCTTGTTTACCCAAAGCCTAGGTCAAACTAACTGCAAAGAACTTGTTCTTTGAAGTTTAGTTGGCAAGTTTTCAAACCTCCCTTCAACCGACTGAATCGAGTGTTTGTGTTGTAAAGGAGTTCAGAAAGGCGTTCTGTCTCCGTGAGATCCTAGTGCCCAGTGCGTGCTAGGAGTGAGAAATCCAACAAGGTGTGTTGGTACTGAAGATTGGATCTTCAGTTGTTTCGATTGTGTACACCTGTAAGCACATGTTCAGGTTTGCAGTGCACCAGTAAGCACTTGCCGAGTGAAGTTGTTGGTCTGATCAACCGACCGTGGATGTAGGAAGTGTTTTCCGAACCACGTAAAAATCTCTGTGTTATTTACATCTTTCAGTATTTACTTTCTTACTTGTGCTCTTCCTTTCGTAAACTGAAAACTGATTAATTGCAAAGAGAAACATAAGACTAACAACGTGCTCAACTCACAGGCTATTGTGAAACAAAAGTTTTCCGCTGCTTGTGTTATCAGTCTAACTGATCTATCTTCTGATAGTCAGTAAGATTTATAACATCTCTGTTTATCAAACTCGACTGAAGCCTTACGTGCATCAGATAAGTTCTTTTGACTTAACTGATAACTCCTTACTGAAGAGTATTCAGTATCAGTCGTCAACCCTATTTTGGTCAAAACTCTTTTCAGTAAACAGGTGTCTGAGTTTGTGTTTGAAGTTTCATTTTGATCTCTTGTAAAGATCGAAAATAGCCTATAGGTGTATACCCCCCCCCCATACACCTATTCGAGTCCCTCCGGACCTAACAAGCATCAACTCATTTGTTTCCATTTATCTCATGTTGAACCCTTTATTTTTCCACTTACCAATTGATAAAACATATTTGTCGGTAAAATAATACGAATAAAAATTTTGATGCATATAAAAATAATTGTTGTCATGTTTATTCAATTACATGGCGTCACGGGCGTATTCAGAAGCCAGGCACCCTCGGCGGACGCCCGGTCATTTATTTTTATTATCTATATATTTTAATTGTGATTCTGAAAAAAATATATATATAAATTTTTCCTCTCCTAAAATTTCGATGAAATTTCGCCTGACCTTGATTAAATTCCTAGATCCGTTACTGCATGGCATGTATACACTTTACTCACCGATAGACTTATTTTTCCGACTTTTTTTTATTAAAATCGAAGCCCTACTAAAATAATGGAACATCATTGTTCAATATTATAAAATTAAACTTAATAAATTGGCCAATTTTATTTATGAAAACAAATCATGTATTTTCTGAAAAATCAAAATTTTGGACGTTGATAGGAACATTATTTTAAAATTTGTATTTAAACAAAATGACCGCATAAATAAGATTTAAATAATATTCAAAAAATATATTAAACTATATGTAAATAAATAATTCGTACATCTTAAAATATTATATGATCCATAATGATGCGCATTATCATTTATACTTATTGTTGATATTTGATGATTACATATTTATATACATTATCAATTAAATCAATTAATTGCTATTTCAAAAATTGAAAATTTGAAAGTTTTCATATTCATTTTTTTTTTTGAGATTATGTTGTGGATAATTTAATTTTTTTTATTGAGATTCATGTTTATATTTGCTCTGTTGGGATCCTTATGGAATATCCTAATCCTTGTTTTAATGATACCAAAATCCATAAGTTTCATTTGTAATAGACTAGAACTGCTCGAACTCAAGTGTTAGAGTTCTTTTTCTAGTGTAGTTGTTGTTCTTAAGACTGAAGACTGAAGAACGAATGACTGAAGACTGAAGACTGAAGTTACTGACTGAAGCAGCAGTCGAAGAATCAGTCTAGAACTGATTACTTAATGCGAGCCACGTGGAATCAGCGGACTGATACTAAAGTCAAGTATCAGTTAAACATTCTTCCTCAGACTGAACCTCCAACGTTCAAAGGAAGCCACATACTCCAAAAGTACAGCCGCATTAAATGCAAAGATATCAGGATCGTCCTTTCTCTGCAGAGGTCATTCCTATTTGATGACTACTTTATCAGAGACGTCGCATCTCCTGCTCATCAATATAGACGTTCTCACCAAACAAGGAACCTCGAAGATTGAAGCCTCAGCCCAAGTTCAAATTACTCTCTAACGGAAGAAATCTAGAAGACCTTCTCCGCCAACAGATCTATTCAAGATTTCTCCTATAAGTAGCGCTCGAGGATCACTTCAATCTTCACCGATTCAACAATATAAGTTGAAGCTCTGCCAAAATTGCTTCTCAGCCAAAGCTCAAATTCCCAAAGCTTGAATCGAAGAAGAGAATCCCAAAGCCAAAAATCAGTCACTGCTGATTACATAAATTCTCTTAGACCTTAGGCAAACCTTGATTATCCAAAGCCTAGGTCAAACTAACTCCAAAGAACTTGTTCTTTGAAGTTCAGTTGGCAAGATTTCAAACCTCCCTTCGACCAATAGAATCGAGTGTTTGAGTTGCAAATAAGTTCAGGAAGGTACTCTGTCTCCGTTAGGTCCTAGTGCCAGTTTGTGCTAGGAGTGAGAAATCCAACAAGGTGTGTTGGTACTGAAGATTGGATCTTCAGTTGTTTCGGTTGTGTGCACCCGCAAGCACACGTTTTGGTTTGCTGTGCACCTGTAAGTACGAGCATCAGTTTGCAGTGCACCCGTAAGCACTTGCAGAGTGAAGTTGTTGGTCTGATCAACCGACCGTGGATGTAGGAAGTGTTTTCCGAACCATGTAAAAATCTCTGTGTTATTTACAGCTTTCGGTATTTAATTTCTTACTTGTGCTCTCCCTTTCTTCAACTAAAAACTGATTAATTGCAAAGAAAAACTTAAGACTAACAACGTGCTCAACCCAAAAGGCTATTGCGAAACAAAAGTTTTCCACTGCGTGTGTTATCAGTCTGACTGATCTGTCCTCTGATAGTCAGTGAGATTTATAACATCTCTGTTCATGAAACTCGACTGAAGCCTTACGTGCATCAGTTAAGTTCTTGTGACTTAAATGATAACTCCTTACTGAAGAGTCTTTCATTATCAGTCGTCAACCCTGTTTTGGTCAAAACTCTTTTTAGTAAACAGGTGTCTGAGTTTGGGTTTGTAGTTTTGCTTTTGATCTTTGTATTGAGATCTTAATATTGAAAAATAGCCTATAGGTGTATTCCCCCCCCCCCATACACCTATTCGAGACCCTCCGGGCCTAACAATTGGTATCAGAGCAGGTTGTTCGCAAGAACAATTCTGTTTGATTAGGTTCTAATTGAACTAGATCCTTTTAGGTCTCGAAAAAAAATTGTCTCTTTCAATTTGTGCCTGCTATTTGCCTTATCTGTTGTTACCTGCTGTCTCTTTTTTTGATGGCGACTAATCACAGCAGAATATCCTCTCTACCTATGTTTAGTATTGAAAAATACGACATATGGAAGTTTCGGCTTGAAAGCTTCCTCACCGCACAGTATTGCCGAATGTGGGAAGTCATCACCAACGGACCAATCATTATCACCGAAATTGTCAAAAGAGTTCCTGTTGACCCAGCTCGAGATCCATACGATGAGGTCTAGATCAAGCAAAAGGTAGACTTCACCACAGAATAAAGGAAGCAAGATGAGCTTGATAACCTTGCCAAAAGTATCATCTCCGGCACAGTTCCAGACAAGCATGTCACCAAGATCATCAAGTGCAAAACTGCTAAGGAGATGTGGGACATTCTTGAAAGAATGTGCATCGGATCCGAGGAAATAAAAGAGAACAAGCTGTCCATAGCTTGTCAGATGTTCGACTCCTTCCTCATGCTCAAGAATGAATCTGTCGACGAGATGGAACTCAGATTCAACCAAATCCTGAACGAAGTTCAATCCATCTCTAAGGACAAATACACTCAACGAGAAATCAACTTGAAGATTCTTCGAGCACTTCCGCGAGGAGATTGGCAGATCTATTCAGTTGCTCATCAGAACAAGCCTGGATTCAGTCAGCTCCCGACAAACAAGCTTTTCTCTGACCTCTTGGCAAATGAGTTCGACATTCAGAGAAATCTTGGAATCAAGAGGACTGGAGGATCAGACGAAGATGGTCCATCAACCTCAAAAGGAGCAGCACTGAAAGCTTCAGCAAAAGAAATCAAGAAGCACACAAAGGAACCGGCGGAACTCAAGCCCGAAGACTTCTTCAGTCAATATGCTTTGTTGACTGAAAGATTCAATAAAATGGAGTCTGAATTCCGCAAGTACAGGAGGCTCCACAAGCAGCACCACAAAGGAAAGGAAAGAGAAAGCAAGTCCAGATATTCCACTGACAGAAGCGGAGAAAGAAAATCAACCGCCATCGATTTGAAAGATGTGGAATGCTTTGGATACAAAAAGAAAGGGCACTTTCGAACTGAATGCCCTGAACTGACGCAGTCTGAGCGCAAGGAGCTGAAAGCCAAGAAAGAACGCAAATATGCAAAGAAGAAAGCGATGGTTGCTGACGATGCAGGATCCTCCGAAGAAGCATCAGAATCATCCAACTTCAACTCTACCAGCTCAGATAATGAGAGCCAAGCCCTGATGGCCAATGTAACCGAAAGCATGGCCGACAACAGCTACGACAACGAAATGAATGGCCCAGAGGTAAATTCTCTCTCAAAAACTCCTTATATTGATAACTCCCTGGTGTTTTCAGGAAATCACTCAGAATTTGGAGAAGGCTTAGCCGATGAGACTGACGAGTTCGATCAGCTCATGACTGATCACTGTCAGTTAAGGAAAAGGTTCGAAGATCTCCTCAAGCAGAATCAGAAAATGGAAAAGAAAATCAATGATGAACGAGCCAATAATCAGACAATCATCTACTTTCCGGATGAAACTTGTCTTGATCAACTGATCATGGAGAACAGTCGACTGGAAGAGAAGCTCAGAGTTTCTACTTCAAAATGTGACAGAGCATCTCATGAAATTAAGAGGCTCAATCACAAACTGGAAGAAACAGTCAAGGACTGCATGATGAAGTCTCTATTGATGACCAACTTTCCTTCAAAAGGCCTCGTTGAAATCATCGGATGAAAGGTTGCTCCAACTAATAAAGGAAAGAATATCATGATCAACGAAGTGGATGATGATTCTAAAAATAACACCTCAGAAGAATCAAGAGATCATAATATGGATGAAGTTCGAAAACGCAAGCTGATGGCAAAAATGAATGTTTCTCCTCCACAAAGCTACAGACGAGTCAAGGAGGTTCCCAACCAGATCATCCTACTGAAAAGACTGGAAAGCAGATTTCAGTCGAAGATTAGGCAAGGAACATCAGGACTCAAGAAGAATCTTCCTCACCAGTCCAGGGAGAAGAACAACAACATCAGTCAGAAACTGAAATCAGTTCAATTCCAAAGAGAACAACATCCATGGAGACAAAGCTATGATAGGTCCAGACGAGCCAAATGCCAATCACGACGACAAGCAACTGGACATCATATGACTCATGTTCCACAACATCAGTCAAGAATGATTCAAGTATCTCAAAGGAGATACTCTGCAGACCAAAGAAGACCTCAACTATTCACCAGACAAAGCTTCTACAAGAGTGAGGTTCTCAGAAAGAAAGCTCAACAGAAGATTGCTCATGTGCCAACTGAAGCACAAACTACTTCAGTCAGACAACCGACAAAGCGCAAGAGATCAGCACCAAGACCAGTTCTGAAGCAGATATGGGTTTCAAAAGGAACACGAGCTAACAATGAAGGACCCAAACATTGATTGGGTACCTAAATTAACTCTTCCTTGCAGGTTAAAAACAGGAAACACAAAAAGAAGGAAGAAGTTAAAGCCTCAATCAGAACATGGTACCTGGATAGCGGCTGTTCGAAGCACATGACGGGCTACAAAGAATATTTGACTCAATATGTTGAGAAAGCTGGATCAAAAGTTGCATTCGGAGACAACTCAAATGGGCACGCGCGACAGCGCCGCCCGGCACGCCTGGGGCGCACGCCGCCTCTCGGTGCAAACTCACCTCCGTCGATCTCAACTCCAATACATCCTCCGTTATTCCGGTTTGTTCGTCGTCGTCTTCATCTCGTTTTCCACAATTACAGATTACAACCAAATAACAAAACAAATTGAAATCCTGATCTAACCACAGATTTTCTCGTGGTGGAAAAACGATTACAACGTCAAAACGACGTATCCCATGAATCAACAGACCACGAAGAACAACAGCAGTAAAAACAACGCACATTATTCATCGTACGCAAATTAACTGGCAGAGCCAAGAAAAGCAATCCATGCTCTGATACCAATTGAAGGATTAATAGCCCCAACGGGATCGTTTCTTGGATATCTTAATTTACCATACAACGATTAATCCTAACATGCTCCTATGAATTTAAGTGCTGCACGTTGGAGTTAGGATTACTTACTAGTAAACTGTATGCAGAGTTTATCGATGATCGTGTTGAACGACTCCAGCTCTGACCTTCTGAACTGTATCCCGCTCAGCTTTCACCGTTGGATGGACAACGAGCTATGTCTGGCGCCTCTTTCTCTGCTCTCAAAAACCTGCTCCACACGTCTGGCGCCTCTTTCTCTGCTCTCAAAAACCTAATTTTTATCTGTGTTTTTCCTAAGAGCAAACAGCTGTATTTAAATAGATTAAAAAGCTATGGGGCGCCTCTTTTTCTGTGCTGGGCGATTTCTGCCTCTTCTAGGGCTATGAGACTTTGGGCTAGCCCAGGGACCAGATACAAGGAATAAAGATGGGCCTCAAATAAATTAATTATCCATGGTCAGCCCAGACCATAATTAATTTATAAATATTAGTTCATTCCACTAGAGAACCAATATTGACTTACCCCTTTATTATCGGTGATGAGTCGGGGCTTGTATTTAGACTTATTAAATCTTCGTATTTAAAATATCCGACATCCATTATTTAATTATAGCTCTGACAGCTTAAATTAATTAATCTCTTGATAATCCTTAAGCAGTATCACTCAAACCTTACTATTACGTCTGAACTTAATCAACCTGCAGGGTTTAACGCAATAAACCTTATTGAGCTCCTTAAGGGGATGTCATTATCTATACCGGATACGGGTACAAATACAGATAATCAAATATCATATATTGACCGCTATCACCCAAGATACAGAGTACTCAAGTTACTATATGACTCTCACTCATAGTAAATCAAAGTGATATACGAATCAACATATATATATGAAATCTTATTAGTATTAAGATTCTATTAAGTCACCGAGATCTTGATTCTTCACTTAAGTCAGACAGAAGAATACATCTCACTGTGGTCCTATCAATACGTTATGACGTACCAGTATAGACAAGTAGTTAAGACAAACTGCTTCCATCTATACTGCAACCTAAACCAATGACTCGTCCTAAAGTCATCTCGGCTGTGATCATTTTATATCTCTTAAGGTTATTCCAATTATATGGTCTTCTGTGATCTACAACACACCATATAATCTACTTATATAGAGATAAGGAACATACATATGCAATCATGAACACAATCAGATAGGAGATTAAACAGTGAACATAGGAATCATTGTATACAAGCATAAAAGGTTCTTGCTTTCAGTATACAAATCCAACAAAAACCCCATACGAGCTATGGAAGAACAGGAAGCCACCGATCTCATATTTTCATGCTTTCGGTTCTAGGTGTTTCATCCACAACAATGATAAGAGGAGATTAAACACATTTGATAGCAAGGCTAATCCAAGAATCTTTCTTGGATACTCTGGAACTGAACGATCCAGCAAAGCCTATCGAGTGTTTAATTCTCAAACTCTTCGTGTTGAAGAAATACCACTTGTTGTTTTTGATGAGTCTACTGATGATTTCAGGATACAGGAAACTGAAAGAAGTGTTGAGAACACTGAAGTTTCTAGAACTGAAATAAACAACATCGAACCTTCTACAGTTTTGGTGTGGGGACCAGGAAAAGAAGAAGATACTGAAAAGCTTCAGTATCAGAAGATCAGTCAAAGGTCTGAAGCTCAGACTAGAGCCACTACAGATGGCATCAGTCAAGGGGGAACTCCAGTAGCCAAAGAACAAGTTGAACCTGCTGAAGCAACTCCAGTGCAACACTCCCCAGCTCAAGAAAATGCTCAACAATTCAGAACCATTCTGACTGAAGAACCTCCACCATCACCAGAAGAGATCAAGAAGGATCGAAGATGGTTTGAACTCCATTCAAAGGAGAACATCATTGGAGAACCGTCAGACGGTGTAAAGACTCGAAGATCAATGTGCAACCTCGTCTTTGATATCAACCAGAACTGCATCAACGAAGATAAGAACTTCAACTGTTTCTTATCATCTACAGAGCCCAAGAACGTCGAAGCAGCTCTGAAGTCCACTCAATGGGTCATCGCAATGCAAGAAGAACTAAATGAATTCAATCGGAATTCAGTTTGGGAGCTTGTAGATCGACCAGATGATGCAAAGGTGATCGGCTTGAAATGGATTTTCAAAAACAAGAAAGACGAAGAAGGAAATGTTGTGAGAAACAAAGCCAGGCTAGTAGCAAAAGGTTACAGTCAAGAAGAAGGAATCGACTATGATGAGACTTTTGCCCCAGTTGCCAGATTGGAAACTGTCAGGCTCTTCTTAGCCTTTGCAGCTCACAAAGGATTCAAGGTACACCAAATGGATGTGAAGTGCGCATTTCTCAATGGAGTGCTCACCGATGAAGTCTACGTGGAACAGCCTCCAGGTTTTGAGGTTGCAGGACCAGAAAAGGTGTACAAGCTGAAGAGAGCGCTCTATGGTTTGAAACAAGCACCAAGAGCATGGTACGATACTCTTTCTGAGTATCTTGTTGAACAAGGATTTAAGAAAGGATCAGTGGACATAACTTTGTTCACTCTCAAGGAAGGAGAAGATCTTCTGCTTGTTCAGATTTATGTCGATGATATAATCTTCGGATCTAAATTCGAACGCATGTGCAAGAAGTTTGCTGATTTCATGACTAACAAGTTTCAGGTGTCCATGATGGGAGAAATGAATTTCTTTCTTGTATTACAAGTCAAGCAGACCAGCGAATGAATACTGATCAATCAGTCAAAGTACACCAAAGAACTGATCGGCAAGTTTGGTATTCAGCACATGAAATTAGTCAAGATGCCAATGAACACAAACTGGAAAGTTGATCCAGGATCGGAAGGAAAATCTGTATCGTCAACCAAATATAGAGAAATCATTGGATCATTACTGTATTTGACTGCTAGCAGACCAGATATCGCGTATGCAGTCGGAGTTTATGCAAGATATCAGTCAAATCCAAAGGAAGCTCATATGGATGCTGCAAAATGAATTTTACGATATCTCAAACGCACACCCAACTTACGATTGTAGTACCCAGCTGACAATGACTTCAAGCTCACCGGATATTCAGACTCAGATTTTGTAGGATGCAAAATTGATCGCAAATCAACTTTGGGAACTTGTCAATTCCTAGGCAACAAGCTCATCTCTTGGTTTACAAAGAAGCAGACTTCAGTCGCCACCTCCACCACTGAAGCTGAATATGTTGTTGCGGGAAGCTGCTGCTCACAACTCCTATGGTTAGTCCAACAACTGAAGGACTATGAGATCGAAGAGAAGGAAGTCCCAATCTATTGCGACAGCTCCAGTGCTATTGCAATCTCACAGAATCCAGTTCATCACACCAGAGTCATGCATATTTCTATCCGACATCACTTCATTCGTGATCATGTCGAAAAGAAGGATATCTCTGTTGAATGGATTCCGACCGCAGTTCAGAGAGCAAACTTGCTGACCAAAGCTCTTCTTGAATAAAGGTTCAACGATCTGTATGGGAGGATCAGCCTCATCAACCCAGAAGAGTGATGCTGTGTTTGAAGATCTCCTTAAACAGTCACGATGACTGGTGGTCAACCAACTGGTGCTCCACAACTGCTGACGTGGAAAGCAATGAAGACAAGTCTTCATCTGAAGAGAACTCATCCTGATAAGTCAACCAGGATCAGTGGTATCGACTGATCAGTCGATCAGTAAGTATCTTCAACTTACTATTTAAAAATCAGTTATTTCAGTTATGAGTCTTTTGTCTGTTTTCAAAAGTTTTCTTTAACTGATCAGTTTGTTTCAAAATCTTTAACTGATTGTTGGAAAATGGAATATCCGAGAAGGACAAGTACTTTTAATTAAAAAATATGTATTTGATTTAACTTGTCCTGATCATTTCTTAAAAATCTTTCCAACCTTTTGCCTCTGTAATAAAAATCTTGAGAATCTCATTGATTTGACAAAATGCAATGAACTTTCTCACCTTTTGAAGCTTCCGTCCCCTGCAGTGACGACGGACGTGAAACTTTCCTTCAAAAACATTTTAGGCACAGTTTTCGAAAAACTTTTTCATCTTCCCTCTTGGTAAATTTGTCTATTTATACCTTGATGTCTTCGCTTATTTTCTGCATCAACTAACAATTCTCCACAGCCTTCACTGTGAGAAAAATTTTCAATCTTTCAAAAAGTGCAGAGAAAATTTTGTTCCGATAAAGGAGAAATCAATGACTGCGAAGTCATGGAGTGGGAGAATGACGCTCACACACTTGGTCTTCACCAGACCCTTCCTCTGGATCTCAACGTCTCTCCGACGTCAAAGCTTGCTCCATTCTCACTTGTATCCAGCGACGAGAGTGTCTTCCATCCTCATGCCCGGCCCATACGGTTTGAAGTACCTGTCTTAAGAAGACGGACTTCACTTGGTTCTCAGGCAAGCCTCACATCTTTTTGTGATGCTTCCATATGGTGCAACAACAATGAGCAGGAGTTCGTTGTCAGCCAGCGCAATATCGACAGTGTTAGTCCTCACGACTATCACTGATTCGATTTTTCATCCTCACATCCGTTCCCTACATGTATGACGATCCGCTTTTTGCCCTACTTCTTTCACCAAAGGCTCGCCATGCATTTCCTTCATATCCCTCCTCACTTCTATCACTCCTCTTCCTCACCACCTCTTGTCTCTCACCTTCTTCCTTTAAGGTTTGTGTGCATAGCTGCATCTCATGAATATCTCCAAAATGCTATGCATACTTTCCTTCACTTCTCCGTCTGCCTTCTCATCTCTTCTCTCTCCACACTGGCGGCTTCCTCTTCTGCATCTCTGGACTCATCCTCTTCTCAAGTCCTTCCACAAGTGCTTGAGAATCGGAGTTGAGTCTTATCCGATCATAGCTTCCATCATCAGCTCTCTTTTTGATGTTGCCAAAAATGGGGAAAGTAGGAAGTCAGAGAAAAACCTTCACTGCATCTTGTCAAAAGACTGAAGATGGTAAAGCAAAAGGATCACCATAAGTTGTAAGGATGACGTTTCAGTAAAGACCTCAAGTCAACGGAAAACAAGTGTGAGTGAAACAAGCTTAGGAACATGAAGACTGAAGATGAAGATCAAGAAGTTCAAGGCGCAGACAAGCAGACTGCTGGAGTTCATGGGTTTCCCATGTGTTTTGTTTTGATGTTTTTACTCCTTTGTAAGTCTTGCCCTGTACCTTGACTGATGTCTCATCAGTTTTTCTATTAATGAAAAGAACTTCTTTTGATCTCAACCTGAAGACAATGACTCTTTATCCAGGCTCTGATTAATATTTTTATGTCTTGTCCTTGTTCTATTTTTGAACAGTTGTGTTCTATTTTTGAACAGTTGTGTCCTTGTCCTTATCTAGGCTCTATTGTTAAGGGGGAATAGTATTCACCCTGTTTTAGAACTTGTGCTCTGAGTTCAGTCTTTTTCTTGCCTAGAACTGTTGTGTGGTTTTGGCATCATCAAAAAGGGGAAAATTGTTGGGAACCTTATGGAATATCATAATCCTTGTTTTGATGATACCAAAATCCATAGGTTTCATTTGTAATAGACTATAACTGCTCGAACTCAAGTGTTAGAGTTCTCTTTCTAGTGTAGTTGTTGTTCTGAAGACTGAAGACTGAAGAACGAATGACTGAAGACTGAAGACTGAAGTTACCGACTGAAGCAACAGTCGAAGAATCAGTCTAGAACTGATTACTTAATGCGAGCCACGTGGAATCAGCGGACTGATACTAAAGTCAAGTATCAGTTAAACATTCTTCCTCAGACTGAACCTCCAACGTTCAAAGGAAGCCACATACTACAGAAGTACAGCTGCATTAAATGCAGAGATCTCAGGATCGTCCTTTCTCTGGAGAGGTCATTCCTATTTGGTGACTACTTTATCAGAGACATCGCATCTCCTGCTCTTCAATATAGCCGTTCTCACCAAACAAGGAACCTCAAAGATTGAAGCCTCAGCCCAAGTTCAAATTACTCTCTAACGGAAGAAATTTTGAAGACCTTCTCCGCCAACAGATCTATTCAAGACTTCTCCTATAAGTAGCGCTCGAGGATCACTTCAATCTTCACCGATTTAACAATATAAGCTGAAGCTTTGCTAAAATTGCTTCTCAGCCAAAGCTCAAATTCCCAAAGCTTGAATCGAAGAAGAGAATCCCAAAGCCAAAAATCAGTCACTGCTGATTGCATAAATTCTCTTAGACCTTAGGCAAACCTTGATTATCCAAAGCATAGGTCAAACTAACTCAAAAGAACTTGTTCTTTGAAGTTCAGTTGGCAAGATTTCAAACCTCCCTTCGACCGATAGAATCGAGTGTTTGAGTTGCAAAGGAGTTCAGGAAGGTACTCTGTCTCCGTGAGGTCCTAGTGCCAGTTCGTGCTAGGAGTGAGAAATCCAACAAGGCGTGTTGGTACTGAAGATTGGATCTTCAGTTGTTTCGGTTGTGTGCACCTGCAAGCACACGTTTCGATTTGCTATGCACCCGTAAGCACGAGCATCGATTTGCAGTGCACCCGTAAGCATTTGCAGAGTGAAGTTGTTGGTCTGATCAACCGACCGTGGATGTAGGAAGTGTTTTCCGAACCACGTAAAAATCTCTGTGTTATTTACAGCTTTCAGCATTTAATTTCTTACTTGTGCTCTCCCTCTCTTCAACTGAAAACTGATTAATTGCAAAGAGAAACTTAAGACTAACAACGTGCTCAACCCAAAAGGCTATTGCGAAATAAAAGTTTTTCGCTGCGTGTGTTATCAGTCTGACTGATCTGTCCTCTGATAGTCAGTGAGATTTATAACATCTCTGTTCATCAAACTCGACTGAAGCCTTACGTGCATCAGTTAAGTTCTTGATAACTCCTTACTGAAGAGTCTTTCAGTATCAGTCGTCAACCCTGTTTTGGTCAAAACTCTTTTCAGTAAACAGGTGTCTGAGTTTGTGTTTGTAGTTTCGCTTTTGACCTCTGTATTGAGATCTTGATATTGAAAAATAGCCTATACGTATATTCTTCCCCCCCATACACCTATTCGAGACCCTGCGGACCTAACATACTTATATATAAATTATGTTTAATATTTATATTTATTCATTTAAATTATCGTTCAATTTCGATGATGATCGTGTTTCGCACGAGCGGGCACATACTAATAAGACTCCAATAGCTCCATCATTTTAGCGGTGACAACTATTTTGGCGTGGAAGCCTTCTCCAACAATTTCCTACATGCTACTTCAAAATAAAGGATTTGAACAGTGCACCGCTTCATGTGGCAGGCACTGTTCATCCGCTAAGTTTTTTTTTTCTTTTCTTTTGTTCTTTTATTATATTTATCTTTTCTTTTAGGGAAAATTGCACCTAAATACACAAACTTTGCCAAAATCCATATTTGACGTGAAGTTAGGATTTTACATTTTAATACACCAACTTTTGTTGTTGTTCAAATTTGACACAACTTAATTCTTAAAAATTCAAAAAATAACCCATTTTTGTAAATAATTATACAAAGACTCACTTATATTATAATTTGGGACATTTAAACCAAAACAAGATATTTCCTTATGATGTTTTCTTTTAAACCATTTTAGGCGTGGATCAAAGATTAAAAGAAAACATCATAAGGAAATATCTTGTTTTGGTTTAAATGTCCCAAATAATATATGTGGAATTCAGTTATGAAAATCTTCCTGCTTTCTGCACTGGATGTAAGATCACAGGGCATTCGACTGATAAGTGTCGTAGAGCGAAGGATAGAGCGGAGAACGTTAACGCTAAGGGGAAGAATGATCCACCTAAGCAGGACACGCTAGGAGATACTATCACTAACAAGGAACAGCAGAAGGCTGTGCAGCAGCAAGGAGCGGCGGCTGCTTGGCAACCTAAAGAAGCTGTGAAAGATCAGCAATTGCAGGACATAGCAGAAGAACCGCTTGACGAACGGGATGCTGGGGAAACTGAAGACACAGGTGACTATCAACCTGAGTCTATACAGGAGGATCGGAATGCCATCTCTGGGCCTGATATGCTTGGAAAAATCTTGGTGCCTGAAAAAGATTCGAATAATCACGAGAATGTTAATGCGGTCAATGATAAACTTGAGAAGTCTTCTACTGAAATGCTTACTACAGGAACGGTGAATGATTCTACAAGGGAGATGATTGAAGAAGAGCTTACTTTTAAAGGAGGGACGTTACAGGAGACCGATATAAAAGCTTTAGCGCTTGAGAATGCCATGAAGATTCAGAGACTTGAATCTTTCTTTAAAGAAATTCCCAAGGATGTCAATCAAGCTGCTGCAAAGCGGGGTCGTGGACGGCCGCCAGGGAGTGGACGAGGTGGGAGAAGTTTTCACATTCCGGCCACAGATTCTATTAAGAACAGACTTCGAAAATCTATTGATTTGGGACACCAAGTTCAGGATTTTGTGGTTGAGCAACCGGATACGCCGAGTATCCGCACCATGCATAATATGGCAGCTAAGAGCTGGGCTGCTGAAATGGAGATGGGGGATACCCCATCGCCAGATTTTTAATCTTTTTTCTGATGAATCTTCTCGTTTGGAACGTCCGAGGCCTTACGGACGAGTCTAAACGACTTCTCAAGGAGCATTGTCGTTCCTTTTCTCCGCTGATTTTGGGCATCATTGAGTTTCTGGCGCTCTCTGAATCTCACGCCTCGGCACCAGAATTGTAGATTGCCGCGGTGCTCTAATATTTGCTTTTTGGCTCAGCCTGCTGTTGCCACTACCATTCTCTTCTCTTCTGATCAGGTTGTTGTTTCTGATTGTACTTGGCAGAATCTTTGTTTTCGGGTTGCGGTTATCCATGGGGCCAATGATGCGGTTCTCAGAAGGAATCTCTGGGCTGACCTTCTTAATTATATTGATGGGAACACGGTTTTTATTGGTGATTTTAATGCTGTGAAAGGAGCTCACGAGCGTCTCAGCACGTCATCCCTTCTAGAAGTTCTTGTGCAGATTTTTGCAGGTTCATCGATGCCACGGGTTTCCTGGAGCCTTCCTCCTCGGGTCTGCAATTTTCCTGGTCGGGCAGAAGGTTTTTACCCAATCATGTGGAAACTCTTCTGGATAGAGCTCTTATTTCTTCTTCTTTCGATAATCTTTGGGATTCTGTTAATTCTCATGTGTTGCCAAGGCTTACGTCGGATCATTCGGCCATTGTGCTTCAATGCAAATCTCGTTTGGCTCCTGGAAAAAGGCCGTTCCGATTCCAGCATATGTGGGTGGGCCATGCTGGTTTTCTTGATCTAGTGCGGGACTCCTAGGAGGCCGTGGCTAACACTCCTTGCCCGATCTTTAAGGTTATGATAAAGTTGAAAAGATTAAAGAGTGTGCTAAGGGAATGGAACAGTACTACCTTTGGCAACCTTGATGCTAAGTTAGCTGAAGCTCAGGAGGAGCTTGCTTCTGTTCAGGCGCGTATTTCAAGGGAGGGCTACACGAATGATAACTTTGATGAGGAAGTAATTAAGCAAGCTGCTATAAACACGATGCTTACCAGAAAGAACGTACAACTTCAGCAGTAAAGTCGGGCCAAGTGGCTTCAAGATGGTGATAGAAACACGACTTTTTTCCATAAGGCGCTTCGGAATAGGAAATCGGGTCTGGTCATTAGTCATCTCAACATTGCGGGTGACATGGTTTATGAGCAGTCAGCTATTGAGCGTCATATTGTGGAGCATTTTACTGCTCTTTTTTCGCAAGGAGTTACCACCAGTGTGGATTTGGTTGATTTGGAAGCCAACATCGACATGCAGGTCAACGAGGCACATAATAGGGGCTTGATTGATATTCCTTCTGATGAGGAAATCGCGGCTACTGTTCACAGCATGGAGGCTTCTAGCTCTCCCGGGCCGGATGGGTTCTCGGGGGTGTTCTTTCATCATTGTTGGGATATCATTAAGGAAGATATAATCCGTGCTGTGCGTTGTTTCTTCCTAAACTCTTATCTCCCCGATGGTTGCAATGCTAATACTCTGGTGCTGATTCCTAAGGCGGAGGCGGTGTCTTCGGTATCTGATCTCAGGCCGATCATCCTTTCGAATTTCTTCTTTAAAATCATCTCTAAAGTTTTGGCGGTTAGGCTCAATAGAGTTGCTTCTGATATTGTTTCTCAGAATCAATTTGGCTTTATCAGCGGTCGGTCTATCCATGATTGCATCATGCTTGGTTCAGAAGGCTTCAACTGCATGAATCGCACTAATCGTAGCGTGAACATGGCTTGCAAGATTGATATCAAGAAAGCTTTTGACACCATGAGCTGGGATTTTATTCTCAAGGTTTTTCGTGTTTTGGGGTTTCATGAAAGATTTATTCAGTGGATTTCCATCATCTTCAGCTCGGCTAGAATTTCCATCCTTTACAATGGACATCTCAGTGGCTATTTTGCTTTCACTAGAGGGGTCAGATAAGGAGATCCTCTTTCTCCTATTATCTTTGGCATCGCCGAAGACATGCTTAGTCATCTGATCTTGAATTGTGTCGCTGCTCGTCGCCTCACTCCTATGAGCTTTAGTAGATCGATGTTGTTCCCAACTCATCTTCTCTATGCCGATGATATTCTCATTTTTTGCAGGGCTTCCATTCATAATGCTAAAACGATAAAACATATTCTGGAGTACTATGGGGAGTTGTCTGGACAAGTTTGCAGCTTGGAGAAATCTCGCATATACTTTGCGAAGGGTGTTTCTTCGTCCATGAAGCGTGGAATAAATCAGGTCTTGAATTTCACTCAGGGAAATGATCATATTACTTACTTGGGAGCGCCGTTATTTGTGGGGAAGCCGAGGGCTTCTCACCTCACAAGCATCAAAGATAGAATTATTCAAAAGTTTTAAAGATAGAATTATTCAAAAGCCTTCATGCTCGGTCAAATGGAGCAGATGTTGCGCCATTAAGGAGGAGGGTGGATTGGGGATACGCTCGTTTACTTTAATGAACAAGAGCTTTCTCATGAAGCTGGCTTGGAATATGATCAAAGGTAATTCCTTTGCACACAAAACCCTTCGTTCTCGTTATCTAAATCCGCAGGGCTATGCCAAAGAGAATGTGGCAAACTCCTCGATCTGGATAGGTGTTAAGCATGAAATTAATATTCTGGTGGATGACTCTTATGTCATGGTGGGGAATGGGCGGTCCGCCCTCTTTTGGCTTGACGATTGGTTGGGGTATAGGATTCGTGATAAGCTTGGCATTCCGGCCTTTTTATGGGGTGTATTACAGCAGCCAATTTCTGATTACTTCTTTGATGGCAAGTGGCATTTTTTTGAAAACTTTATTGATAATTTCCCTGAAATTGTGTGTGATATTCTTCTTATCCATTTGGGAGATGGGCATGATGAGCGATTTTGGAAGGCCTCTTTGCGCAGTGATGTTACTTCCTCGTTGGCTTTCGCCAATATATCACATAGATACCCCAAAGTTGTTTGGGGGAAGTGGATCTGGGATCCGGCTGTTCCTATACGCCGCTCCATTATCTGCTGGAGACTCATTCATGGGAGGCTTCCTACGATTGATTGCATGATTAGGCAGGGGCTCATTGTTCCCAATGCTTGTCCGATTTGCCTTAATGCTGCGGAATCTATTAACCACACTTTCTGGGGATGTGCTAGGGTGATTCCGATTTGGCAATCCTTCCTTGGCTGGTTTCGACAGTTGCATCTGCTTGACTACCTTGACGTTCAGAGTTTCTTGGTCATGGCGTAGAATATGAATTTTAGCTCTCTTCTGGGAAGACTGTGGAAGATTGGAATTCTCAGCGCTATTTGGATGATTTGGACTAGCAGGAATGCATGCATTTTTTACGATCAGCCTTTTACTTCCATAAAGGTTCTGAGCTTTATCAAGACGACTTTCAAGGAAGCTGAGGCGTTGCCGTTGAAGCTCGGGTACATGGCCAATGAATGGAACGATTACCTCACTTTACGATCCATTGGGGTTTCTTCTCGGCCTGCACCTCCGCCGGAATTCTTATCTGTTCATTGGTGGCCGCCGGATATTGGTTGGATCAAAGTAAATACGGACGGCTCTGCGTCCGGCTCCCCGGGTTTAATTGCTGGTGGTGGAGTGTTCAGAGACCACGCTGCCACTGTTCAGGGGTGTTTTCACACGAAGGGAGGATCGGGCTTCGCTTTTGAAGCCGAGCTGCTTGCGGCGATCACTGCCATTGCGATAGCTTATAACCGAGGATGGCGCAAGCTCTGGCTCAAGGCGGACTCCTCGTATGTGGTTCATCTCCTACAGCAGCGATCGATGGAGGTTCCTTGGCGTTTCTTCAGTTATTGGAAGGAGACGTTAGCTCGCTTACATGAGATCACTTTTCGGGTTTCGCATATTTATCGGGAAGGAAACGTTGTGGCAGACATTATGGCAAACCCTGCGAGACAAGAGGGTTTTTGGAGCAATGGGATTGAGGTCATTGAAGACGCTGTCATCCGCGACATCGCGAGCCATAGTCATCTTCGTCGCATCTAAGTCCTGCTTGGGGTGATTGTGCATGTTGCTTTTTCGTGCCCGTCTTGGCCTGCTTCTTGGCTGCTTGGGTTATTTGGTCTTTGTCTTTTGTTTGTTTGAGCCGGATTTACTTGGGAACGATGGTGAGGCCGGAGTTCCTGAAGTATTTCCTTCCGCTCGTTTGCTTTTTTGTTCTGCTCTTATCGAGTACTCTTTTTCCTTGCTACGACTACTTGCTCGTAGGAAGGTTTTAACGAGGCTCGTCCCATAGTTGGCGTCTTTGTGCCTTCATGGGTTTGTTCTTCCTTTGTTTTCTTTTTTTATAAAATGCCGCTTTTAATTAAAAATTAGATAAAAAAGGCAATGTTTCGAAAACATTACTTTTATTCATGTTGATTATTACTTTTTATCACAACAATATTTACTTTGATTTGAAATAATGTAGAAATAAATAATTTTATTTATTTGGTGAAATAATTATTTTCTTGAAAATAATATTATTTTTATTAGCGAGAACTTGTAATTTTAATTATTTTGTCAAATAATTAAGCATTGTCATAAGAAAAAGTAATTATTGATATGTATAATACTTTAAATTGAATAAAGGTAAATACTTATATTAGCATAAGTATATATTTGTGAGAACAAATGTATATTTTATGGTTATTAAAAATAAATATTCATATTATGATTTAGTGTTCAGGGTTTCGAGTTTAAGAAATATAATACTTTATATTGAATGAAAGTAGATATTTATATTAACATAAGTATACATTTGTTAGCACAAATGTATATCTTATGCGTATTAAAAGTAAATATTCTTATTAGAGTTTAGGATTTTACTGTTCAATGTTTAATGTTCAGCGTTTATGGTTTAGTGTTTAGGGTTTAAGGTTTAGAAAATATAATACTTATATTAAACGAAGATAAATATTTATATTAACACAAGTATATATTTGTGCCAATAAATGTAAATTTTGTATTTATTTAGGATTTAGTATTCAAGGTTTAGGGTTTAGTATTCAGTGTTTAGTATTCACAATATGTAGGATTTAGTATTCAGTGTTTAGGTAATTACAAAATATAGAATGTCAGGAAATACTTATAGAAACATAAAGTATACATTTGTACAAAGAAATGTATATACTAGCCTAAATAAAAGTAAATATTTCCGTTAGGGTTTAGCATTCAAGGGTTGAGGTTTAGTATTCATTATTTACGGTTTAATATTTAAGGTTTAGGGTTTAGTATTCACTATTTAGGATTTAATATTCAGTGTTCAGGTAGTTACAAAATATAGAATGACAGGAAATATTTATAGAAACATAAGTATACATTTATACAAAGAAATGTATATGTTAGACTACATAAAAATAAATATTTCCATTAGGGTTTAGCATTCAATGATTAGGGTTAAGTATTCATTATTTAGGGTTTAGTATATTCAAGGTTTATGGTTTAGTATTCAGTGTTCAGGTAATTACAAAATATAAAATGACAAGAAATACTTATAGAAACATATGTATACATTTGTACAAAGAAATGTATATGTTTTTTTTTTTTAGGGAAGAAATGTATATGTTAGACTACATAAAAGTAAACATTTCCATTAGGGTTTAGTATTCATTATTTAGGGTTTAGTATTCAAGATTTAAGGTTTAGTATTCACTATTTAGGGTTTAGTATTCAGTGTTCAGGTAATTACAAAATATAGAATGACAAGAAATACTTATATTAACATAAGTATATATTTGTGCTAAGTGCTAACAAATGTATATTTTATACTTATGGGTTATTAGCCTGTAAATACACAAACTTTTTATATTTTCTGAAATTTAACATGACTTTTATTTTTAGGCCACAAATACACGAACTTAGCATTTTTTCTGATTTGTGACATGTTGGATTTGTATACTGAAAGCAAGAACGTTTTATGCTTGTATACAATGTTTCCTAAGTTCACTATCTAATCTCCTATCTGATTGTGTTCATGATTGCATATGTATGTTCTTTATCTCTATATAAGTAGATTATATGGTGT
Source organism: Salvia miltiorrhiza (assembly GCF_028751815.1). Lineage (NCBI taxonomy): Eukaryota > Viridiplantae > Streptophyta > Magnoliopsida > Lamiales > Lamiaceae > Salvia > Salvia miltiorrhiza. Next base: position 46,467,446 of record NC_080393.1, on the reverse strand, counting down.
GTTGTAGATCACAGAAGACCATATAATTGGAATAACCTTAAGAGATATAATATGATCACAGCCGAAATAACTCTAGGACAAGTTATTGGTTTAGGCTGCAGTATAGATGGAAGTAGTTTGTCTTGGCTACTTGTCTATACTGGTACGTCATTACGTATTGATAGGACCACAGTTTGAGATGTATTATTCTATCTGACTTAAGTGAAGAATCAAGATCTCGGTGACTTATAAATCTTAATACTAATAAGTATTCAGATATATATATTAATTCGTATATCACTTTGACTTACTATGGGTGAAAGTTATATACTAACTCGAGTACTCTGTATCTTGGGTGATAGCGGTTAATATATGATATTTGATTATCTGTATTAGTACCCGTATCTGGTATAGGATAATGACATCCCCTTAAGGAGCTCAATAAGGTTTATTACGCTAAACCCTGCAGGTTGATTAAGTTCAGGCGTAATAATAAAGTTTGAGTGGTACTGCTTAAGGAATTATAAAGAGATTAATTAATTTAAGCTGTCAGAGCTCTAATTAATTAATGGATGTCGGATATTTTAAATACGGAGATTTAATAAGTCTAAATACAAGCCCCGACTCATCACCGGCAATAAAGGGGTAAGTCAGTATCGGTTCTCTAGTGGAATGAACTGATATTTATAAATTAATTATGGTCTGGGCTGACCATGGATAAATTAATTTATTTGAGGCCCATCTTTATTCCTTGTATCTGGTCCCTGGGCTGGCCCAATGTCTCCTAGCCCTAGAAGAGACAGAAATCGTTCCCCTCAAGAAAGAAGCGCCCCCTACGTATTTTAATTCTATTAAAATACAGCTGTCAGCTCTCAGGAAAACACACTGATAAAATTAGGGTTTTGAGAGAAGAGTGGGGCGCAGGGAAACGTGAGGTGATTTCTGTCTTGGGAATTTCCATAGCTCGTTGTCCATCCAACGTTGGGAATTGAGCGGGATACAGTCGAGAAGATCAGAGCTGGAGTCAGATTTTCGCAGGAAATCAAGTTCTGGCAGTCTCCGTAAAACGGCCATAACTTCCTCCACAGAACTCCGATTCAGACGAATCAGGCGGCCACGGAAAGCTCTCTCGAAGACGAAGAAGTCGTATTTCTAGGCGAAATACGATTTGAGGACGTTTGAGGCTTTAAACGAAGGCTTGAAGCTGACTGACCTGTTCAGCGACAGATTGACGAATTCTTAGGAATTCTTCAGGTATTTTCTAACTCCAACGTGCAGTTGTTAAATTCATAGGAGCATGTTAGGATTAATCGTTGTATGATAAATTAATAATAATCCAAGAAACGATCATCGGGCAAACGGAGCATTAATTCAGTTTAATATTCCTTTAATTGGTGGCTCTATTATTAATTTATGTACGATTAATAATGTGCGTTGTTTTTACTGCCGTTGTTCTTCGTGGTCTGTTGATTCGTGGAATACGTCGTTTTGACGTTGTAATCGTTTTTCACCACGAGAAAATCCGTGGTTAGATTAGGATTTCATTTTGTATTTGTTTTTCCTTTGGAATCTGTAAAATTGAAAATCGAGACGAAGATGACGACGAATGAACGGAGGTTGGCGAGCCGGGAGGTGGCGGGCGCCGAGGGCACGGAGGGCTGCGCACTGCACGAGCCCCGTGCGCCACGGCGCGCGCATAAACTCCCGGGCTCGATGGCTGCTGGCGGACCGGGGGCAGACGAGGCCGCTGCTGCGTGCGCCGATGAGGGCTGCGCGTGCGTGTGTGCTTGCGCACCGTGCGCTGTGCGCCCGGGCAGGCGCCGTGCAGCTGCTGCTGCTCTCGGTGCTGGGTTCTGCCGAGGAGGCGTGGCTGCTGGAGTCGGGCGGAGGCGTGAGGGCTGTGCGTGCTGGGGCGGCGCGCGCGCGCGTGCTTGCGCGATGTGTGCTGCGCGCCCAGCGCTGCACTGCACGGCCGTTCGCCCGCTGCCGACGTGCTGCTGCCGCGCCGAGGCTGTTGCTGGCTGTGCCGACGCTGCTGGAGCCGAGGGCTACCGCGTCAGGCTGCTGCTGCTTGCGCCGGGGACTGCCGCTGCTGCTGCTGTGCTGCTGTTGCTGCCGTGCTATTGCTGGACGCCGAGGCTGCTGCTGCTGTGCGCCGGATGCCACGCCGAGGCTGCTGCCGCTGAGCTGCCCGTGCCGGGCTGCTGCTGCGGCGCACGCCGGGAGCTGTTGCGGTGGCGCTGTGTAGCGGGTGTCAAGGAAGGTGGCGGCGGCAGCTAGGGTTTCCAAACCATAGCTGCGTGTTACAAACTCTATGGGGCCCAAACCTTAATTTCAAAGACGGGCCTGACGAAGCTGTTCGGGCCGAGTTTTACGTTTTTGAGCCTTTTCTTTTCTGTTTTAAATGTAATAGATTAGATTTGGGATTCCACGAATGGGTCACGAAGAACTTTATTCTTTTATTCTGTTCTTTGCATATCATGGTGTTAATCCTTTATGCTCGTTGCATGCTGTTTTTGTCTTTGCTTGTTAATATGTGTTTATTAACTGCGCTTAGACAAGCATGCTAGGTTTATCGTTTTCTTAAGCATGTTTTAGAATTCTGCGAGCATGTTTTACATGTTGCGTTCTAGATGAGCATGTTTAGGATTATGTGTTGAGCATGATCAAACCTTTTGAAAGAAAAAGACTAAGCTGTATTAATAATTTTATAGATGATTAAAAATTGTTTAGATTGCCACAAGCGGCCTCTAGACAAAGTGATTGACGATGTGAGTAAACGTCCACACAGCGTGGCTTACTTCATGTTTGTTCTTTCATAAGTTTGTCAGATGAGGTTTCTATAAAAATATTTAAATCCATTAAAGTAGTGGGAGTTATGCAGTAAACGTCCACACAACGTGGCTTACTCGTATAATTTTTCACGAGTACTTTGGAGGATGGAATTAAATAAGATAACTAAGAAATTAAATTGAATGCGACATGGTCCGAGTGAGTATGTCAAATTCAAGAATTTAATTTCAAAGTTAAATTGTGGTTATTTCTTATTAATTTTTATTCTTAAAATTATGTAGACCTCCACATGCGGTCTCTAGACAAAGTGATTAGCAATGTGAGTAAACGTCCACCCAACGTGGCTTACTTCATATTTGTTTCTCATAAGTTTGTCAGAAGAGGTTTCTATAAAAATATTTAAATCCATTAAAGTAGTGAGAGTTATGCAGTAAACGTCCACCCAACGTGGCTTACTTGTGTAATTTTCACAAGTACTTTGGAGAATGGAATTAAATAAGATAACCAAGAAAATTAAATTGAAAGCGGCATGGTCCGAGTGAGTATGCTAATTTCGAGAATTTAATTTTCAAGGTTAAAATGTGGTCATTGCTTAGATATCATATCAAGTACAATGTACAACTCCCAAATGAGTCCCTTTTTGATGATGATATGGTCTAGTTAAGGTGCCAACTATTAATTTCCTTTGTCAAAAGGTTAAGTTGACATGGATGGAAATTAAATGACTGGGTAAATAGTCTGGTTAAGGAGTTCGTGTGTAAACGTCCACCCAACGTGGCTTGCACATGGGATTCTTTGAGCCGTTGGAGGTTTCATTAATATTGTTTTATCAAAAGGTTACAATATTATTGTTACGAATTATGTGCTTTATGTTCGTTACTTTCAGATATGTCTATGTCTCATGTTTCTTTATTCTTGCACAAAGTCTTTTAACCGGTCCACATATATAAAATGGAAACGCAGTTTTGGATTTTTATCTTTATCACAAACTAACACAATTTTTGTGTTGCTTACTACTCCACGTTCTATTGGTCCGAATAATGAGTCAACTGATGAGAAAAATGAATTACATAAAAGGTGACATAAGGCAAATAATGCGGCTATATGCTATATTATGAGTATAATGTCACAAACCTTGTAGCTCCAACATCAGGGCATGGACGATGCTATTAGCATCATGCTGAATCTCAAGAAAGTGTTCGGAGAGTTGGACTGAGCTGCTCATTTAAATTTGATGAGAGTAATCTTGTTATTTTTATGAGTGAGCACAACTCAGTGCACGAGCATGTCATGCAAATTTTTTGACGGACTTGACTTGCTCAGTGGGAGTATCGACGGTGAGGCAAAAGTCGATATTATCCTGAACTTTCTTCCCAAGTCTTTTAATTAAGAACTTCCGCCTCAATGCTGTTATGAGCAAGAAAGATAATACTTCTTTTGAGTTGTTGAATGCTGTAGTTACGGCTAAGGAAGTTGTGGAAAAGAGATGTGCAAGCACTTGTTATTGCCAAAGAAGAGCCATCTTCTTCGTCGAATGACGGGAAGAAGAAGGGTCCAAGGGGCAAGAAAGACAAGGGAAATAGTGGGAGTAGTGGTGTGATAATATTGAGTATTGAAGATTTTTTCTTTCAATACTCAAGGCAAAGGGTTAAGGTACTTCACTTGCTATAGTAACTGAGACATATCAGCTCATTTTCTACTCAGTTGTGAGTAGTGGATAACGAGAGAAACTGATAATGATTGTTACACCTTGCATGGCTTTTTAAGCTGACAAGGAAGCTGAGAAGTGATGAGATGATTGTCTTCATAGGCAACATGACTAGAGTCGCAGTTGTTGCAATTGAAGCATTGTCTTTAAGTTCTAAAGACATAGTTTAGTTTTTTAGAGTTCCTTATCATGTTCCAAAAATTTTGAATAGATGGGTCTTATGTCATTTTTGATAATGGTGTTTCTATCATAAGAAATGACAAAGTTGTCTATTCTGGTATTTTGAACATCTCTCTTCATACTATAACTTGTCTTCAAAATACATTTATATTGCATTTACATCATCGAACAAAAGAAAGAGAAAAATTAAGGCTAATCTCTCATGAGGATCTTACACATATATTGATACCCTAGAAATAGGTCACATCTATCTTAACAGGATCCAAAGGCTCGTGTCTGAATAAGTACATTGGATTCAATCCAGGTTGTACTATTTCGAACCTGCGAATCCTGTATAGAGGAAAAGATGGAGACCAGGTCATTCATGACAAGGGGGATAAAGGGCCAATAATGTGTTAGGAATGATCTTTTCTGATTCATTGTCAGTGTTTGGGATTCCAACCCAGTTTACTACACCATGTAATCCTTATATAAAATGGTGTGGTGGAGAGAAGAAATAGGTCACTCTTGGAAAAATATGTCCGATGATGAGTTATGCATCTTTGCAATTAGTCCTAAAGAATCAGAAGGTGGTTATTAGCAATGACACACGATTCTTAGAAGTGGACTATGGGAATAATTACTAATCCAAGTCAGATAGTGTGTTTCAAGAAATTGAAGACATTAGACAGGCGATTCCATCACCCAAGCCAAGTATGCAAGAGTTTTGTACCACAAGACACTTCACGCACTGTTGACACACATGTGCCACCACAGATCCATTGTAGTGGGAGGGTTGTGGGACAACCCGATCGATTTATGTTCTTGGGAGAATCTTTGGATTCAGTCCCTGGTAGTGAATATAAGAGAATCGACCCAGATATCTACTTGGAATTAGTGGAAGACGAGAATGTAGATTTCTGGCACGCCTCAATGGAGCAATGCATTAAGAATATGGTTGTATACTAAGAAAATCTTGCTACCAGAATGCCGTAAAGCCATAGGTTGCAAGTGAGTATACAAGAGAATGATAAGTCCGAATGAGCAAGGTTGTAGCTTTTAAAGCTAGACTGGTGGCGAAGGGTTATGCCCAGTGTGAAGGTATAGGTTATGATGATATTTTCGCCAGTGCCATGCTCAGAACATTCGGATCATTTTACCCATAGCAGCTCACTTAAACCATCGAGGTTACGTGAGGGAGGGAGAGAAACATCTCGTGTCAATCGCTCTCGTGTCATCGGTGATGTGGTTTATCTTGCATTTTATGTAGATAATATCCTCCTAATTGGCGACAATATGGAGCTATTGTCAAGACATAAAGTAATGGTTATCCGAACAGTCTCAGATGAAAGACTAAGGAGGTACAGTATACGTCTCTGTGATCAAGGTTATAAGGGATCACTAGAAAAGGATGTTGGGCTTATCTCGAGTGTCTTACATTGATACTGTGAATGCTCGTTTTAGTATGAATACCGCCAAGAAAGGATTGCTACCTTTTAGATATGGCGTTCCTTTATCTAAAGACTATGTCTTAAGATGCCTGTTGAGGTTGAGGAAATGAAGACAGTAGTATCTACGTTTCCGCAGTAGATAGCTTCATGTATGGATTACTATGTACGAGATCTTATATTTGCTATGCAATTAGCATGGTTGTAAGATATCAGTATAGTCCTAGTTAAGACACTGAACTGTGGTAAATTATATTCTCAAGTCCATGACTAGAGAATAAGGATAGTTTACCAGTTAGACAGTTTAGTTCCCTTTTTGGATTATACGATTTCGGATTTCCAGGCTGACCGGAACAAAGAATAATTACCTCGAGCTATGTGTTTTTTCTTGGGAGGTAAAACCTTTTGGTTTGACCACTACCTCCAGGATCTAAGGGTAATTCTTAGTTTGCGTGGGAGCATCACCTTCGTGATACCTCAAGTGCAGTTGCGAACTCTAAGGAATCCAAGAACCACAAGGGGTTAAACACATGGAGAGTAAGTACCAAGTTATACGATTATTCGTAAATCGAGGTTTTTGTGCTCAAAGAATAAATTCTCACATATTGGAGAAACCTACTGATCTTTCACAAAAGGCTTATCGCAAATGGTCATTGAAAGATGGGAATGCGATTGATGCCAGATTGATGCCACCCACTTAGGAAACTTTAAGTATAAGTGGGAGAAGTGTTAGGTGATTGGTAAATAGACGCATTGTATACTAAAAGTTTACTTTAGTATAAGTGGGAGATTGTTGGATTTGTATACTGAAAGCAAGAACGTTTTATGCTTGTATACAATGTTTCCTAAGTTCACTATCTAATCTCCTATCTGATTGTGTTCATGATTGCATATGTATGTTCTTTATCTCTATATAAGTAGATTATATGGTGTGTTGTAGATCACAGAAGACCATATAATTGGAATAACCTTAAGAGATATAATATGATCACAGCCGAAATAACTCTAGGACAAGTTATTGGTTTAGGCTGCAGTATAGATGGAAGTAGTTTGTCTTGGCTACTTGTCTATACTGGTACGTCATTACGTATTGATAGGACCACAGTTTGAGATGTATTCTTCTATCTGACTTAAGTGAAGAATCAAGATCTCGGTGACTTATAAATCTTAATACTAATAAGTATTCAGATATATATATTAATTCGTATATCACTTTGACTTACTATGGGTGAAAGTTATATACTAACTCGAGTACTCTGTATCTTGGGTGATAGCGGTAAATATATGATATTTGATTATCTGTATTAGTACCCGTATCCGGTATAGGATAATGACATCCCCTTAAGGAGCTCAATAAGGTTTATTACGCTAAACCCTGCAGGTTGATTAAGTTCAGGCGTAATAATAAAGTTTGAGTGGTACTGCTTAAGGAATTATAAAGAGATTAATTAATTTAAGCTGTCAGAGCTCTAATTAATTAATGGATGTCGGATATTTTAAATACGGAGATTTAATAAGTCTAAATACAAGCCCCGACTCATCACCGGCAATAAAGGGGTAAGTCAGTATCGGTTCTCTAGTGGAATGAACTGATATTTATAAATTAATTATGGTCTGGGCTGACCATGGATAAATTAATTTATTTGAGCCCCATCTTTATTCCTTGTATCTGGTCCCTGGGCTGGCCCAATGTCTCCTAGCCCTAGAAGAGACAGAAATCGTTCCCCTCAAGAAAGAAGCGCCCCCTACGTATTTTAATTCTATTAAAATACAGCTGTCAGCTCTCAGGAAAACACACTGATAAAATTAGGGTTTTGAGAGAAGAGTGGGGCGCAGGAAAACGTGAGGTGATTTCTGTCTTGGGAATTTCCATAGCTCGTTGTCCATCCAACGTTGGGAATTGAGCGGGATACAGTCGAGAAGATCAGAGCTGGAGTCAGATTTTCGCAGGAAATCAAGTTCTGGCAGTCTCCGTAAAACGGCCATAACTTCCTCCATAGAACTCCGATTCAGACGAATCAGGCGGCCACGGAAAGCTCTCTCGAAGACGAAGAAGTCGTATTTCTGGGCGAAATACGATTTGAGGACGTTTGAGGCTTTAAACGAAGGCTTGAAGCTGACTGACCTGTTCAGCGACAGATTGACGAATTCTTAGGAATTCTTCAGGTATTTTCTAACTCCAACGTGCAGTTGTTAAATTCATAGGAGCATGTTAGGATTAATCGTTGTATGATAAATTAATAATAATCCAAGAAACGATCATCGGGCAAACGGAGCATTAATTCAGTTTAATATTCCTTCAATTGGTGGCTCTATTATTAATTTATGTACGATTAATAATGTGCGTTGTTTTTACTGCCGTTGTTCTTCGTGGTCTGTTGATTCGTGGAATACGTCGTTTTGACGTTGTAATCGTTTTTCACCACGAGAAAATCCGTGGTTAGATTAGGATTTCATTTTGTATTTGTTTTTCCTTTGGAATCTGTAAAATTGAAAATCGAGACGAAGATGACGACGAATCAACATCGAATGAACGGAGGTTGGCGAGCCGGGAGGTGGCGGGCGCCGAGGGCACGGAGGGCTGCGCACTGCGCGAGCCCCGTGCGCCACGGCGCGCGCATAAACTCCCGGGCTCGATGGCTGCTGGCGGACCGGGGGCAGACGAGGCCGCTGCTGCGTGCGCCGATGAGGGCTGCGCGTGCGTGTGTGCTTGCGCACCGTGCGCTGTGCGCCCGGGCAGGCACCGTGCAGCTGCTGCTGCTCTCGGTGCTGGGTTCTGCCGAGGAGGCGTGGCTGCTGGAGTCGGGCGGAGGCGTGAGGGCTGTGCGTGCTGGGGCGGCGCGCGCGCGCGTGCTTGCGCGATGTGTGCTGCGCGCCCAGCGCTGCACTGCACGGCCGTTCGCCCGCTGCCGACGTGCTGCTGCCGCGCCGAGGCTGTTGCTGGCTGTGCCGACGCTGCTGGAGCCGAGGGCTACCGCGTCAGGCTGCTGCTGCTTGCGCCGGGGACTGCCGCTGCTGCTGCTGTGCTGCTGTTGCTGCCGTGCTATTGCTGGACGCCGAGGCTGCTGCTGCTGTGCGCCGGATGCCACGCCGAGGCTGCTGCCGCTGAGCTGCCCGTGCCGGGCTGCTGCTGCGGCGCACGCCGGGAGCTGTTGCGGTGGCGCTGTGTAGCGGGTGTCAAGGAAGGTGGCGGCGGCAGCTAGGGTTTCCAAACCATAGCTGCGTGTTACAAACTCTATGGGGCCCAAACCTTAATTTCAAAGACGGGCTTGACGAAGCTGTTCGGGCCGAGTTTTACGTTTTTGAGCCTTTTCTTTTCTGTTTTAAATGTAATAGATTAGATTTGGGATTCCACGAATGGATCACGAAGAACTTTATTCTTTTATTCTGTTCTTTGCATGTCATGGTGTTAATCCTTTATGCTCGTTGCATGCTGTTTTTGTCTTTGCTTGTTAATATGTGTTTATTAACTGCGCTTAGACAAGCATGCTAGGTTTATCGTTTTCTTAAGCATGTTTTAGAATTCTGCGAGCATGTTTTACATGTTGCGTTCTAGATGAGCATGTTTAGGATTATGTGTTGAGCATGATCAAACCTTTTGAAAGAAAAAGACTAAGCTGTATTAATAATTTTATAGATGATTAAAAATTGTTTAGATTGCCACAAGCGGCCTCTAGACAAAGTGATTGACGATGTGAGTAAACGTCCACACAGCGTGGCTTACTTCATGTTTGTTCTTTCATAAGTTTGTCAGATGAGGTTTCTATAAAAATATTTAAATCCATTAAAGTAGTGGGAGTTATGCAGTAAACGTCCACACAACGTGGCTTACTCGTATAATTTTTCACGAGTACTTTGGAGGATGGAATTAAATAAGATAACTAAGAAATTAAATTGAATGCGACATGGTCCGAGTGAGTATGTCAAATTCAAGAATTTAATTTCAAAGTTAAATTGTGGTTATTTCTTATTAATTTTTATTCTTAAAATTATGTAGACCTCCACATGCGGTCTCTTGACAAAGTGATTAGCAATGTGAGTAAACGTCCACCCAACGTGGCTTACTTCATATTTGTTTCTCATAAGTTTGTCAGAAGAGGTTTCTATAAAAATATTTAAATCCATTAAAGTAGTGAGAGTTATGCAGTAAACGTCCACCCAACGTGGCTTACTTGTGTAATTTTCACAAGTACTTTGGAGAATGGAATTAAATAAGATAACCAAGAAAATTAAATTGAAAGCGGCATGGTCCGAGTGAGTATGCTAATTTCGAGAATTTAATTTTCAAGGTTAAAATGTGGTCATTGCTTAGATATCATATCAAGTACAATGTACAACTCCCAAAGGAGTCCCTTTTTGATGATGATATGGTCTAGTTAAGGTGCCAACTATTAATTTCCTTTGTCAAAAGGTTAAGTTGACATGGATGGAAATTAAATGACTGGGTAAATAGTCTGGTTAAGGAGTTCGTGTGTAAACGTCCACCCAACGTGGCTTGCACATGGGATTCTTTGAGCCGTTGGAGGTTTCATTAATATTGTTTTATCAAAAGGTTACAATATTATTGTTACGAATTATGTGCTTTATGTTCGTTACTTTCAGATATGTCTATGTCTCCTGTTTCTTTATTCTTGCACAAAGTCTTTTAACCGGTCCACATATATAAAATGGAAACGCAGTTTTGGATTTTTATCTTTATCACAAACTAACACAATTTTTGTGTTGCTTACTACTCCACGTTCTATTGGTCCGAATAATGAGTCAACTGATGAGAAAAATGAATTACATAAAAGGTGACATAAGGCAAATAATGCGGCTATATGCTATATTATGAGTATAATGTCACAAACCTTGTAGCTCCAACATCAGGGCATGGACGATGCTATTAGCATCATGCTGAATCTCAAGAAAGTGTTCGGAGAGTTGGACTGAGCTGCTCATTTAAATTTGATGAGAGTAATCTTGTTATTTTTATGAGTGAGCACAACTCAGTGCACGAGCATGTCATGCAAATTTTTTGACGGACTTGACTTGCTCAGTGGGAGTATCGACGGTGAGGCAAAAGTCGATATTATCCTGAACTTTCTTCCCAAGTCTTTTAATTAAGAACTTCCGCCTCAATGCTGTTATGAGCAAGAAAGATAATACTTCTTTTGAGTTGTTGAATGCTGTAGTTACGGCTAAGGAAGTTGTGGAAAAGAGATGTGCAAGCACTTGTTATTGCCAAAGAAGAGCCATCTTCTTCGTCGAATGACGGGAAGAAGAAGGGTCCAAGGGGCAAGAAAGACAAGGGAAATAGTGGGAGTAGTGGTGTGATAATATTGAGTATTGAAGATTTTTTCTTTCAATACTCAAGGCAAAGGGTTAAGGTACTTCACTTGCTATAGTAACTGAGACATATCAGCTCATTTTCTACTCAGTTGTGAGTAGTGGATAACGAGAGAAACTGATAATGATTGTTACACCTTGCATGGCTTTTTAAGCTGACAAGGAAGCTGAGAAGTGATGAGATGATTGTCTTCATAGGCAACATGACTAGAGTCGCAGTTGTTGCAATTGAAGCATTGTCTTTAAGTTCTAAAGACATAGTTTAGTTTTTTAAAGTTCCTTATCATGTTCCAAAAATTTTGAATAGATGGGTCTTATGTCATTTTTGATAGTGGTGTTTCTATCATAAGAAATGACAAAGTTGTCTATTCTGGTATTTTGAACATCTCTCTTCATACTATAACTTGTCTTCAAAATACCTTTATATTGCATTTACATCATCGAACAAAAGAAAGAGAAAAATTAAGGCTAATCTCTCATGAGGATCTTACACATATATTGATACCCTAGAAATAGGTCACATCTATCTTAACAGGATCCAAAGGCTCGTGTCTGAATAAGTACATTGGATTCAATCCAGGTTGTACTATTTCGAACCTGCGAATCCTGTATAGAGGAAAAGATGGAGACCAGGTCATTCATGACAAGGGGGATAAAGGGCCAATAATGTGTTAGGAATGATCTTTTCTGATTCATTGTCAGTGTTTGGGATTCCAACCCAGTTTACTACACCATGTAATCCTTATATAAAATGGTGTGGTGGAGAGAAGAAATAGGTCACTCTTGGAAAAATATGTCCGATGATGAGTTATGCATCTTTGCAATTAGTCCTAAAGAATCAGAAGGTGGTTATTAGCAATGACACACGATTCTTAGAAGTGGACTATGGGAATAATTACTAATCCAAGTCAGATAGTGTGTTTCAAGAAATTGAAGACATTAGACAGGCGATTCCATCACCCAAGCCAAGTATGCAAGAGTTTTGTACCACAAGACACTGCACGCACTGTTGACACACATGTGCCACCACAGATCCATTGTAGTGGGAGGGTTGTGGGACAACTCGATCGATTTATGTTCTTGGGAGAATCTTTGGATTCAGTCCCTGGTAGTGAATATAAGAGAATCGACCCAGATATCTACTTGGAATTAGTGGAAGACGAGAATGTAGATTTCTGGCACGCCTCAATGGAGCAATGCATTAAGAATATGGTTGTATACTAAGAAAATCTTGCTACCAGAATGCCGTAAAGCCATAGGTTGCAAGTGAGTATACAAGAGAATGATAAGTCCGAATGAGCAAGGTCGTAGCTTTTAAAGCTAGACTGGTGGCGAAGGGTTATGCCCAGTGTGAAGGTATAGGTTATGATGATATTTTCGCCAGTGCCATGCTCAGAACATTCGGATCATTTTACCCATAGCAGCTCACTTAAACCATCGAGGTTACGTGAGGGAGGGAGAGAAACATCTCGTGTCAATCGCTCTCGTGTCATCGGTGATGTGGTTTATCTTGCATTTTATGTAGATAATATCCTCCTAATTGGCGACAATATGGAGCTATTGTCAAGACATAAAGTAATGGTTATCCGAACAGTCTCAGATGAAAGACTAAGGAGGTACAGTATACGTCTCTGTGATCAAGGTTATAAGGGATCACTAGAAAAGGATGTTGGGCTTATCTCGAGTGTCTTACATTGATACTGTGAATGCTCGTTTTAGTATGAATACCGCCAAGAAAGGATTGCTACCTTTTAGATATGGCGTTCCTTTATCTAAAGACTATGTCTTAAGATGCCTGTTGAGGTTGAGGAAATGAAGACAGTAGTATTCTACGTTTCCGCAGTAGATAGCTTCATGTATGGATTACTATGTACGAGATCTTATATTTGCTATGCAATTAGCATGGTTGTAAGATATCAGTATAGTCCTAGTTAAGACACTGAACTGTGGTAAATTATATTCTCAAGTCCATGACTAGAGAATAAGGATAGTTTACCAGTTAGACAGTTTAGTTCCCTTTTTGGATTATACGATTTCGGATTTCCAGGCTGACCGGAACAAAGAATAATTACCTCGAGCTATGTGTTTTTTCTTGGGAGGTAAAACCTTTTGGTTTGACCACTACCTCCAGGATCTAAGGGTAATTCTTAGTTTGCGTGGGAGCATCACCTTCGTGATACCTCAAGTGCAGTTGCGAACTCTAAGGAATCCAAGAACCACAAGGGGTTAAACACATGGAGAGTAAGTACCAAGTTATACGATTATTCGTAAATCGAGGTTTTTGTGCTCAAAGAATAAATTCTCACATATTGGAGAAACCTACTGATCTTTCACAAAAGGCTTATCGCAAATGGTCATTGAAAGATGGGAATGCGATTGATGCCAGATTGATGCCACCCACTTAGGAAACTTTAAGTATAAGTGGGAGAAGTGTTAGGTGATTGGTAAATAGACGCATTGTATACTAAAAGTTTGCTTTAGTATAAGTGGGAGATTGTTGGATTTGTATACTGAAAGCAAGAACGTTTTATGCTTGTATACAATGTTTCCTAAGTTCACTATCTAATCTCCTATCTGATTGTGTTCATGATTGCATATGTATGTTCTTTATCTCTATATAAGTAGATTATATGGTGTGTTGTAGATCACAGAAGACCATATAATTGGAATAATCTTAAGAGATATAATATGATCACAGCCGAAATAACTCTAGGACAAGTTATTGGTTTAGGCTGCAGTATAGATGGAAGTAGTTTGTCTTGGCTACTTGTCTATACTGGTACGTCATTACGTATTGATAGGACCACAGTTTGAGATGTATTCTTCTATCTGACTTAAGTGAAGAATCAAGATCTCGGTGACTTATAAATCTTAATACTAATAAGTATTCAGATATATATATTAATTCGTATATCACTTTGACTTACTATGGGTGAAAGTTATATACTAACTCGAGTACTCTGTATCTTGGGTGATAGCGGTTAATATATGATATTTGATTATCTGTATTAGTACCCGTATCCGGTATAGGATAATGACATCCCCTTAAGGAGCTCAATAAGGTTTATTACGCTAAACCCTGCAGGTTGATTAAGTTCAGGCGTAATAATAAAGTTTGAGTGGTACTGCTTAAGGAATTATAAAGAGATTAATTAATTTAAGCTGTCAGAGCTCTAATTAATTAATGGATGTCGGACATTTTAAATACGGAGATTTAATAAGTCTAAATACAAGCCCCGACTCATCACCGGCAATAAAGGGGTAAGTCAGTATCGGTTCTCTAGTGGAATGAACTGATATTTATAAATTAATTATGGTCTGGGCTGACCATGGATAAATTAATTTATTTGAGGCCCATCTTTATTCCTTGTATCTGGTCCCTGGGCTGGCCCAATGTCTCCTAGCCCTAGAAGAGACAGAAATCGTTCCCCTCAAGAAAGAAGCGCCCCCTACGTATTTTAATTCTATTAAAATACAGCTGTCAGCTCTCAGGAAAACACACTGATAAAATTAGGGTTTTGAGAGAAGAGTGGGGCGCAGGAAAACGTGAGGTGATTTCTGTCTTGGGAATTTCCATAGCTCGTTGTCCATCCAACGTTGGGAATTGAGCGGGATACAGTCGAGAAGATCAGAGCTGGAGTCAGATTTTCGCAGGAAATCAAGTTCTGGCAGTCTCCGTAAAACGGCCATAACTTCCTCCACAGAACTCCGATTCAGACGAATCAGGCGGCCACGGAAAGCTCTCTCGAAGACGAAGAAGTCGTATTTCTGGGCGAAATACGATTTGAGGATGTTTGAGGCTTCAAACGAAGGCTTGAAGCTGACTGACCTGTTCAGCGACAGATTGACGAATTCTTAGGAATTCTTCAGGTATTTTCTAACTCCAACGTGCAGTTGTTAAATTCATAGGAGCATGGTAGGATTAATCGTTGTATGATAAATTAATAATAATCCAAGAAACGATCATCGGGCAAACGGAGCATTAATTCAGTTTAATATTCCTTCATGACATTGACATGAAAAAACTCTATTTATTGTTGAGGTGGAGGCCGAAATACATGACGTGGACTACGAAATATGCACTTGAATAGAGTAATTTGATTCATTATTTTGATTAGAGAGTGAATGACATGGTATATCGGCCTTCACGTTAATAGTAAATTAGAATTTTTTCTTGTCGATGTCAAAAATCAGAAAAAAAAAAAAAAAAAAAAGGCTAAGTTCGTGTATTTGTGGGCTAAAAATAAAAGTCATGTTAAATTTCAGAAAATATAAAAAGTTCGTGTATTTACAGGCTAATAACCCTTAAAAGTAACTATTGTCTTAATAAAAAGTAATTATTCATATGAAGAAATGTAATATTTCAAAATTATTACTTTCTTTCAAAAAAATGTTACTTTTACTTACGAAAACTTGTAATTTTAATGACTTGGTCAAGTAATTATAGTTGTAAGAAAAAATAATCATTGATATGAATAAAGGTAATTTAAAAAAAAATGAAATAAATGAAAAAAAAGTATATATAAAATGTTAAAAAGAAAAAATTAAATGAAAAAGCAAAAGAAAATAAATAAAACGCTTTACTAAAGTAATTATTATTGTAATAAAAATTAACCATTGATATGACAAAAAAAAAATACAGTATAAATGTAATAACAGGAAAAAAAAAGAATCATTTATAACAGAAAAAAAGGAAAAAAATGCAATAAGAAAAACAAAAAATGCTAATGCAAAAAGGAGAATATAGAAAAAATGAAAAAATGAAAAAAAAAAAACAAAAAAACAAAAAAACAAAAGGTAAAACAAAACGCAAGAAAATGAAACACTACGAAATGCTACAGGGAAGATTCAAACTCTGGTAGATAAGAAAGGGAAAACTTTCCCCAACCACTACACCACATTTAATTTTGTAATTAAGAAGGAAACAGTTTTT
Source organism: Salvia miltiorrhiza (assembly GCF_028751815.1). NCBI lineage: Eukaryota > Viridiplantae > Streptophyta > Magnoliopsida > Lamiales > Lamiaceae > Salvia > Salvia miltiorrhiza. The sequence goes on along the minus strand of NC_080393.1, from coordinate 46,451,098 downwards.
ATATATTATATGCGAGCCCAGACCCGCCCATCCCACACCTTAACCCGCCAGACCCGCGCCCAAACCCACCCAACCCGCGCCCCGACCCGTCTCATGGGGTGAGGTTGACCTCACCCAAGACCAACTCATGTACCAGAGCATATACAAAAGCAAAAACCAGAGCAAAAATTACTATGGAAGCAACGAAATACACACCAAATCCAAACCTCGCTACAGCAAAAAGCAAATATGTATCTTTGTTATCAGAGAACAAGAGAAGAAAATTGAGGGCTTGGTCAGTTCGTATTTTTTCGCTGTTGATGTTTCATCTTCTTCTGTGAGGAAGGCAATACGTCAAAATCTTGTAGGGAGAGAAGAGATTTCTGCAGGGGTTTTTTTATTTATACTAGGGCTTTAAAATCCTAAGAAGTTTATCAATAATTATAATCCTTGAAGTCAATGGAATTTTCAATATCACTAGATTTGGATGGAATCTTAAAAATCCTAATTGAATACCATAAGATTTTTAAGGATTTCTAAGAATTTGGATTGAATACATCTAGATTTCTAAAATTCAAAAAACAATTCAAAAAACTCCTGTAGAATCCTAATTGAATACACCCCCTAAATGGAGAATCTAAACCCTAAATGAATAACCTAAACCCTAAATGGATAATCTAAACCCTACGGGGAAGTGTTCAAAATTGTCATATAACTGTATCCATCTAAATAATACTCCAACACACAAGTATTTGGTACTAATGGTACTAATATAGTCATAAGTACCATTCGTACAACATTACATAAGATAGAGTATATCATTCTAATGGTACTAATAGTGTCATATGTGCCTAACCCGCGCTCAAACCCAAATTCGATCTGAATTTGGTCCGCCCTATTTAAGGGCAAAACAATCCTAAAACGTAAAAAATTGCCAAAATTTGTATTTTTTCAGTTAATGGCCAAATATTGTGTTTCTTTCTTCAAAATGGCCATGCGAGTATATTGTTTCTTGGTAAATACATGAATCATAAAATTTAGGGTTAATGGCACCTAAATTACTCAACTATTTCCAAATTCTGGTTTGGCCACCATACTTCAATGTCTGTAAAAGAAAATACTAATCTTTCAATTTGATCTGATTTAAGTTTTCCGTTCAATTGCCGACAAGGGCAAATTAGGAAATCTGCATACGTGTCCAAATTTAAGCGAGGTGGCGCCCAGTTGGCGTCCAGGTAGCTAGTTGACCGAATCTCCCTCTGACCTCCCTTCTCTCTTTCTCTCTCTCTCTCTCTCTCTCTCTCTCTCTCTCTCTCTCTCTCTCTGTATATCATCTCTTCATGCTCCAGATGAAACGACGACAGAGTTGCCGTCGAGCCCTAGATCCCCAATCAATCACCACAGCCTCGGGTCGCGTCATTCCGCCTCCGGTCGCCTTTGTCTGCGCCACCTTGCTCCGACTCCATCTGCCTTGGCCATGAGTGGTCAGCGGCTGCGGGCACACATAGAGCGTTGGCAGCCTCCTCTCCCCCAATTATTTCCTCGACCCTCACACTCACTGAAGGCAACATAAAGAATTTCACAGATGTAAAAAGATTTTTGATTTGGGAGTTCCGTGTTTCTGAAATTTTTAATCAAAGCTATGCGATTAATTAAATAATATAACACCATTTCAATTTGTCCCTGATTTTTATGGTGTCGCTCCACGACCGCAGCTCATGGCCGAGCGCCGTCGCCACCACCACCTCCAGCGCCACGAAGAACTTGGACCTATCCAAAACCCTATTCCACACTCCTCTTACGATGGAGCAACTGTTGTTGAAGGGAGGGTGGTGGTGCGCAGCGTGGTCGGCTCGCCTCAAGAAGAATTGGTCTGTGAGTTCTCGTTTGGGGGAATAGCTTTTGGACAGCTGGAGAGACGGAGGGTCGGAGTCGTCTGATAACGCCGTTGGGCGCTACTGTGCAACGACGGCCAGCGGAGAGAGGGCGACAGCATCGCCAAATCTGGAGAAAGGGAAGAGCAGCACTAGCGGTGGCCGTTACATTGCTTTCCGACCAAAGGAGGAGAGATGAAGAGATCGAGGAGGGGGAAGGGCAGTAAAGAGCGTGGGACGTCGTTGGGGGGCCGCCGACGGACTTGCCGGAGAAGAAGCAGCGGCGGCGGTGGCTGTAAAAGAAATCTAACGAGAACTATAAAAGAAATGATAAACGACATCGTTTTTAGTCAAGTAAAACGATTGTGTTTCAACATGCGTTCGGCGTGTCCACGTTGGATTTCCAGTCATCCATGTCATCAATGTATTCACCGGAAAATGGGCGGAGTCGCAAAATCAGATTAAATTGAAAGATTAGTATTTTCCTTTACAGACATTGAAGTATGATGGCCAAACCAGAATTTGGAAATAGTTGAGTAATTTAGGCGCCATTAACCCTAAAATTTATCATAACAAATAATTTTAGATTGCAGTGTATTTGAACGCACATATATATGTAAGTGCCAACCAAATAAATCCAAACTTGAACACAAATATGAAAAAACAATTAATTGATACAGATAGTGTTCATTTTAAAAAACAGAAATATGAAAAAATAGAAAATTGAATTTAGTATTTACTATTTTCATCAATCTGTACTTAATCATTATATAGATATGGATATGATCACAATTATTATTTTATAAATTGATATCACTTTGAATTATTGATACACATAGTGTTCATGTATGGCACGACAGGATTGCTATTTAGTAGTAACTTTAAAAATCGCTGACATTAAACTTGAACTTGGGATGAGTTTATGCTAATTAACTACAAACTGTTCTATCAAATAAATCCAAACTCCAAAAAAAAAAAAAATCAGAAGTTGAAAGTCCCAATAAGTTATTATTAATGAATTTAATACTCAATATATAAATTATTATAACAGATTAATAGATAATGCAATAATAAAAACATAATTTCCAAATCTGAAAATTATTAATTGGGCTGATAACGGAAGTTACTATTTACGGCATTCGATTTTGTTGTTATATCCGATAAACTGAATAAAATCCAGCAATCCTCGACTTCAAACTAAATACCCGATAAACTCACAGCCCACCTTAGAAACCCATTAACATCCGCTAATACCCATATCAGTACCCCAAACCCTAATTCCAAATCCCCAAAAATATAAAATAAAAAACCAAATCAAAAAAAAAAATCAGTAAAATACACGCGAAAGAAGATAATAAAATTGTGCAATTCAGATCGAGCTGAATAAACATACCTTAATTAAGAAAGAACGAAGCTTTGTTCAATAATTAGGCGAATGAGTAGTCAAGAGAGATTGGAGAGGTCGCAGGGAAAAGAAAAAAACAGCAGAAAGAGCTTACACTTCCCATCACCTTCATTTTGTACACTGCTACCCTCCCATAAACCACACCATTCCCATCACCCTTTTCCAGTATACACTACTACCTTCCCTAAAAACTACTATATCCGTTCCACGAATCTTGACATGTTTGGTTTCGGCACGAGAATTAAGGAGTTGTAGATTAGTATTTTAAGTGTGTAATTAATAAAATATAAAAGTGATAAAGTAGGAGAGAAGGTAATAATTATCAGTACCTTATTTGGAAATGTGTCAAGATTCGTGAGATGGCCCAAAAAGGAAAACGTGTCAAGATTCGTGGGACGGAGGGAGTATATCTTTTCCATCACCCTTTTTCTGTGCATTGGCCTTCCCAACACCTTTTTTTTGTCACTCCTTCACACCATCACCCTTTTTCACACCATTATCTAAGAATACCTCAAAGAAGTAGGTGAGAGGTTTTGCAACATACACATAGCATCAGTGTCATCATACAGAGGAAGATATGTATGTGTTCTAGGGACTTTGTACTCTAGATCATCATAATCTACATATCCTAATTTCATAATGTCATCCTTTAAATAAATAAAAAAATCAAATCTATCTCGATCAAAGTTAGCTAAAAATCATATTTCACCCTCCCATCTATACTCTTTTCTTTTTGCCTAACTGTTGAAATTTACCACCAACATTTAGATAAATACCAAAAACCCCCCAAAAAAATTAATTAGACTCCAAATTGAACCTATTTCATAAAATATGCACAAAATTTACATAAAATAACCATTAGAATCAAGCCTAATACCATAAATAGTAAAGTAACAGTTGTAACTAGAGAGTGAAACTAAAGGGGAGGACCATAAAGCCTACATTATTGCAGCAGGAACCTCAACTAAATGGGAGGACCACCTCGCGCGCCTCTGTCCCACCGGTCGTGTTATAACTAAAGAGTGAAACTAAAGAGAGACATCGGGAAGAGAAGGAAAATAGAAAGCGGGAAGAGAGAAAATGAAGAATTAAGCGGGAGAGAGAAACCATTTTGAAACCCTAATTCTAATTTTACTTGACAAAACGATGTCGTTTGTTACGGTTGAAACGACGTCGTTCTATTAAACAATTACAAAATGTTGTCGTTTCATTTTCACGCGTGATATTTCTTCTGCCACATAGATGCCATATCATTTTTTATAATCATTGAAAATAAAATCGAAATTAAAATTGAACAACTAATAATATTAATGTTTTGCAACGCATGTTTTGAACCTGTGGAGTCTACTGACCATTCTCTCATCTACTGCCCGAAGGCCTTGGCGATCTGGGACGGTTTGCTAAAGTGGATTGGTTTCCAGATGGATAAACCGCAAGGTATGCAAGAACATTTTTCCAAATTTTGTCAAATGGCTAAAGATAAGAAGAGCAGGAAGTTTTTGAAGTCGCTCTGGGTATGTACTGTCTGGATTCTTTGGAGGAAAAGGAATGAACGAAGGTTCGAAGGTATTGGGTGGGATGACTTTGGTACAATTATGGAAATCATTTCTAGTATGTGGAGTTGGAACAAAATTTTTAACTTTTGTGTATGGGAGAATAACTTCTCCTCTTGGTGCTCCTTAGGCCCTATGACGTCTCTTTGTATCTGATCTTGTTGGTATCTCTGGTACCAGTTTTTAATATACTAATTTTTCTGATCAAAAAAAAAAAAAATATTAATGTATTTTATTAAATTTTTTTAAATCCACGTTAAAATTATATTTTAACTAAAACTAATGTATTTTTCATGCAATTAACCTTTAAAAAAAAGTAAGTTGGTTTCATCTCGTTGTCCATGTGAGTGGAATGGACACAAGGCCAAATCACGCATTTGCACGGAATGTTGGTTTGCACATTAACTCATGAGCTTATTTACAAACACACTTGCGTTTTCAGGTTGCTCAGAGTTTTCATAAAAGAAATCTTGTTGCCATTTGTCAATGAGATTATTTTCTTGTTGAGGTCATAACTTCATCGCTTTTAATATTAACCATGATATTATTGACCTTCATCGTCACTTCAAGTTATGAATATTGTACAAAAAGACTAGGATTTTCCATAATGGTTATCTGTCTAAGAGAATTTTAATAAAACCCGACTCATTTTAACATTCCCTACGAGGCTATGAGTTTTAGTCCATCTCACCAAAATTAAATCTCATTCTAACTTATTACTTAATGCCAATGTATTGGCTAAATTCAAGGAATCAAAACATCATACTTAGGCATTTTACACTAAATTCACTGCAATAAACTATCTGTGAGGTAGAATACAGTCTGCGTGAAAGGAAGCAAACTCAACCTACAAATTGTGTACCTCCTCGAGGGAAGAAAATTGTGCATCGATTTGGCAAAGAGCTTGTTGATCAATTGTGACTGGATTTACCCATTTTGGTGGGAAAAAATGGGATTCTTGTTTGGTAGATGAATCATCATTTTCCCTGCAAGCAGACTCACCTGCAGCTTCCTCATCGCTCTTCTTCGTATTCCACTGGAACACCTGAGACACCATCTCCCAACACGCTTTCAGCTCATCCTCGTTTCGTGCTTTGTTTAATTTATCATTGAGATCAACTAAGGCTGTTGCTTTCTCGCCCTGCAAAGACTTGATCTTTTTGGTCGTTCCCCCCTCTCCTTCTGTATCACTGGCATCGTCCGGCTTTCCTACTTTCTTCAATCCTTGATCTACAATGTATTGGATCCTTTTTCTCAAGTTGTCAGTCGTTGCTGGATTTGATCTAAGCTTCAACTTCAACTCATGAACCATCCTTTCATTGTTCTGCTCATCAAACTCGGAGCTCACCCGAAAAACCTCTTCCAGTAAACCAACATTTTGCATGTATCTGTCAAAAGCTTCACTCTCTGATTCAATATTTCCATCCCTAAATTCTTTCAACTTCGAGAACCTCCATTCGTTGATGACTTGTGCATCCTGACCATGTAAACAAATAAGAACGATAATTTTAAGGCATGAACAGATTCATATAGATGGTTCCACACCTTTTTGGTCAATGGCTTCCTCGACCGAAATGATGTCTGTAAGTTACTGAACTGCGCAAAGTTGTTGGAAAGTTGGCGAAGTCTGTTGAAACTCCTGCAAATGATCAATAAGAAATTTACTACTATTAGGGGGTCTTTACTTTTTGTGATTGATTAGATGCTTGATTGAGTATTATTATTCTCATTACTAAGATATCTTCAATCTCACCCTTCCAATGGGATATTAATTATGCAAAATCAGCTCAAATGATACAAATTATCAAAGGCCTTGTGATATCCCTAAGTTCCAATCCATCTTAGTAACAAGGGATTAGCCTTGCTATTTTTATCTAATCAAGGCTAATCCCCCAAAGTAAATGCCCCCTTAAGGACAGTCAATACAGGCTTAAGATTAAATCAGTTAGTCTAAGCAAATGAACGACTTCCAGCAACTAAAAAAAGTAAAATACTGTACAATATGAAGTGGGAAATGCATGATAATTATCAAAGAAACAAAGAAAGACAGACAATTGAGGTAATCTTTCCGTTCTTATGATGGTAATATCAAGCAATATGATATTAAGCATCTATATTTAGCATAAATATATCTACAATATAGATCCAATATATAGGTTGACGAGAGCAGCCAACTTGGAATAACAGTGCAGGATCTTGAATAAACATGAAAGATAAAACACATACAAGGAAATCTTGTGCCGGGATTATGATGAACAACTTTGCAACTTACCCTGAATGAGATGCTTCAGACAATTGCTGGTCAAAGAGAGGAGAGCTGGTAGAGGGTGGTTTGTCTGGAAAGGATGAGTTGCCTTTCAAAACTGCAAATACAATTATAGTTCAGGTTGCAATTCAGCTTCTAATTATTGGAGAAAATAAATAATGTTTTTAACTAACTCTCTGGCCAGAATGAGAAAAATCTAAGAGAACTCCATCTAAAAAATTAGTTCCCAATAGAGTTCCTGGTTCACCTATGTTAGGTACTGTTCTTTTGCGGATCTTTAAGGGAGGCGCTAAAGATGGTCACCTTAAAACAGGCTTTCCTCAAGGAGGCAATTAGGTATTAGATTCACCAACAACCTACAACTGCCCATTTGCCTCCATTAGTTTAGCCACTAATTTGCACATCATCTTCTCTCCAAAACAGAGAGAAGCATATCCATACTAAATAAAAGCCATTAAATAAATCCTAGATCATTTAGTACAATCTGTTCATTAATTTACTATCTCCTATCACATTTTATTCTTCCTTTATCTTGTTTATATTGCTGCATTAAGACTAATTGCATGTATCTACCATTTCTATTAATGTGAACAATGGTGAAGAAATTTTGTTCACCAGTATGAAATTACTTCATTTGGTATCAGGCACAGTTCAGTGCGCGAGACACAGTAATTAGATACAGCAAAATAAAATACCACATTCAGAAAACAGTTGACACCTCAAACTTTAAATTCTAGTGCCTGAATGTTGAGATAAATATCTCAACAAATGATATATAGTGCAGAAGAGAATTATGAACATTCATATTTTCAGATGAGTGTTCTTTTAAATATAGGATTAGAGGAAATCAAGATTCTAAGGATTCTTTCTTTGATATGAGATTCTATTGTTTTTAATGTTGTGCGCAACTCGCAAAAATTAATCCTGATCAAAGGATTGTAGCATGTATTGTTTTTAATGTTGTTCAAGAGTCAAGACTTGCAAAAATTAGTCCTAATCAAAGGAGTGTAGCATGAGACTGGATTACCATACCATGTATATGACAAGGATTTTGTGCCTTTGCACAGCAGTTCTTGCATGACTGATATGGACATCTGCAGAGTTAAAATAGAATAGATAAAAATTAAATAAGTATTCGTTGCTGACTTTACATTTGACAAGCATCAAAATATTTTAGATAGGAAACGGAGAATTAATTATGAATTCAACAGATGAAATAGAAAATTGTATGCAACATCAGTAAACAGGGGGCAAAGTTGAAAATGCGGTTTTCTTTAATGTAAACAGTCAACACCACGTTCATCCAATCTTTGTTTCAGGGGAAGAAATTTACCTCAGATAGCAAACAAAATTTTGAGCTGGAATTGTTTGCAGGTCTTCTCAGATAATGTTGAATTCTCTTTTATTTACGTCAATATAAGAATCACTTTTTATGAACATAATACAAGTTGTGGTATCTGCATGATTACATCTTACACAGCAATAGAACACCAGATTTAAGGTCGAATGAAAATAAAGCCAGCTGTTCAGCTATGTCAAGGGGCAACGGCAGCTAGAGTGAGCTTTCTACTAGTCCAAAATGGTATTACTTGTTCCAGTAACCTAGAATGGTTTACCTTCCTTTTACAGTTACACAATGGTGATCCGACACATACTACAGGTGTAACCATATGGGTTAATAATCCAACCTGATATGTCTGAAATCAAGGATGGTTTCTAGAATTTGTATCCTACCAATGAATGCATGATATGCATCAGGAGATCAAATCTAGATTCTTTGTTTTCTAGGATCTAATTGATTAGCGTACCAAATTTCTGTTTGCCTAACAATATTTTTTCCTTAAAAAGGCACATTGCATTTTCCAATGCTTTATCAGCTCACAAACTGCTTTAGAAATAATGTCAATAGTTAAAAAGATAGTTCAAGATAATATGCCAGTAAGTTCGGCAACCCTTTGGGGATAAATAAGTTAGTATCTAGCAAAACAATGCTTCTTTTTTTTCCATCTAATCAATGACACATATGATCTAATATAATAAATGACCAAATACACCTAAGCTCTCCGTAAAATTCATTAATGAATCTCAGTCAATCATTCTACTGGAACAGACTGCCAATCACATAAAAGTGGCAAAAATAAGCAAATAAGCTTCCGAAAATGCCACTAAACATGAATTCTTTTTGAGGGAAAACATTAATTGAAGGGAAGTCCAGCCGGTGATCCCTTTTTACAGCCCAAAGATTCTTTTTACTACAAAATGAACATTATACAGCCTACAGAGTAGGTGTATTTGTGGCCAAAAGTCACATTCCTCAAAAATGTTTTAGGTGGAGCCCATCAGGCCGAGTTTTCCTAGTGCTGTTTGCAGGCTACAAGAATGCAAGATTTACCTAGAGCACATTCAAAATAAATATATAAAATTTGTGGGTTTGCCTTGTTACCCCCCTACACCCCCCCCCCCCCCACACCCACACACACACAAAGAACATACTATTATTTAGGAAATGTAAGTTCCAGGGCGATCTTAAACACCAGGGAAGATGTCAAAAATTTGCATTGATCCCCCTTAATAATATTCTTTTGCATCCCCACTCCAAAGCCTGAGTGCACAAACATTTGTAATGACTATATTCTGTCATTTGAATCCTACAATTAGAAGTTCAGGCATGAGATCAAGATATGGTAGAACCAGCAGGCTCAGATATGGCTCAACACATTAAGGCATAAGCTATTAAATGATCCCACAGAAGAAAAGAGCAGTAGTAGTGGCTAATCAACAGCTTTAGGAGTTTCAGCTAAGACATATAACACGTGAACTGTTCAAAGAGAGCAGATCCAGCATAGTCCGTCTGTTTTCCTTATGCAACATAATGTTCAAATCCGATTCAAACTAAGAATTTTCTAGATGTCAGCAACTTTAATTGAATAAATCAACAGCACAAGTTTCTTACATGCACTAGTTAGACTTGAACTACAGCTATTCTACAACATGAATACATTTTAACAAAATCTACCCAACTTCACATATAAAATACTAGCATACTACAGGAACACTTAGATTCCTTATGAAATAACATATATTATAGCATAATACAGGAACACTTAGATTCATAAATAAAATCCCCCAAGTTTTTTCGACCATCGTACTAGGTATGACGAGCAATAGACTGGTGGAAATATGGTCATCTGTGTACAAGCTACGACATGGGTGTTTTTTCCCCAATAAAAGTTCAGAGCTTTTAACATATGAGGAGTAGGACGATATAAGATTCTAACCACTGACTTCCCTTTTTAACAGAGAAGGCCATAGCAAGAGTTGGTATTGATTTTCTTTTTCAACGTAAAACCCAACCGGCTTCGGGAACACAAAAATTAAATGGAAATTTATGAGCCGCAAGAAGTTAAATTGCCTGCTCAATTAACAATTTTCTTCCAGACTACATAATCCAGTGAAATTCCCCTGATTGTTCTTCACGTATAACGAAGGCATTCTTTCAGGAATTATTCGCATTTAATAAGGGCAAACATCGATTAACATGAACTAGGGTGCTTGAATCGGGCCACAATTGTGCATCAACCGCACAGAAACAGAATGAGGTACAACCACACAAGGATGCATTAAGAACTGGAATGTCAACGCAGAAAACCCTACATTGAGTGAAGGAAGGTGGCGATGAAGGGGTTTACCTAGAGCGCGCCACGTTGCCGCACTTGATGCACTTGGGTTTGTTAAGGCCGCGGAGGCTCTTGGAGGAGGGCGGCGCGGAGACGTCGGTGGCGCCGCTGCTGCTCTTGACTGGGGATGAGGCCGCCATGAAATCGGGCGGGTGATTCTCTCCGAATTCGAAATTCCAACTAAATTTGATTTTGAGATGAAACCAATAAAAATACTAAAAGGCCGAAGGATTTGTTAATTCGGGCTCCGATTGGAAGCACACGTTGTAGAATTCGGGCTTTGCGCCTTCAACGTCGACCCGGCTAATTTTATGCTCAATTATTTTTTATTTAATGGGATCTATATCTCTCTTTATCTTTTAGGGTAATTGCTCCTAAATACATAAATTTTCACATATTTCTAAAATTACACACCATCTTTAGATTCTGCCCCACAATACATAAACTTTGAGATTCTTCTGTTTTTTCCCATGGCACCAGAAACCACTAAATGAAGAGATGACGTGGCTGTCGGAAAACACACGTGGAGAGATGATGTGGCTGCCCAGCGTAGCTCTGCTCTGCCCCTATGCGCTGCCCAACGCAGCTCTGCTCTGCCTCTATGCGCTGCTCTTCTTTCTAATCTCCAAGATTACATTTTTATATTACAATTTCACTTTAAAAATCACAAAAATAATGATATCATCTAGATCAATTACATAATAACAGATTCAGTGGTTGACAGGCATTCCCTGGTCGCGGCGTTCCCTGGTCAGCGACGAACAGAGATTGGGCAATTAGGGCTTGCAAACTTTGGTTCTTCAAACTTTTTCAGAGGCTGCCCCTGGTCGCGGCGCTCTTCCTGGTCACGGTCCTCTCTTGGCCGACGGCGGCGCTCCCTTGGCCGAGCAGATGGAGAGGGAAAAAACAAAGATGGAGAGGGTAAACTGCTTGGGGAAATTATGGCTGGAGAGAGTAAATTTTAGGGCAGTCGAATTTTTTTGTTGGAGAGGGTGAATTTTAGGGAAATTAGGGCTGGGAAAAGAAATTAATTTTTTTTTTTTTTCAAGTAGTGTAATACCCCGTTCCTTTTTGCTAAGTTTAGAATAATTTTTGAACTTAGATATTAAGTTGATTCACGCCGGATAAAAGAAAATGAATTTATTTTTAATTCCAACAAAAATGATTTACAAAAATATTTGTAAATTTAGTTATTGAATTTATATGCATTGCATATTTATTTAATTTAGCAATCTTTCACGAGCTATTTTTTTTTTCGAACCCTGAAGTATTATTACAGTCCCGGTATTTTATGTTCCTAATAGCCACCCTATATCATGATTATTTTTTTTCATACATGTCACAATCAAATCATATCTTATCAAATTTTCCACTTTCTTTCCTCCCACCATACCCCCTTCTCCTACTAATCCGACAGCCAAATCTCTCTTTTGTTTCCACTTTCTTTTGTTTTATGCTGTCAAATTCCACCTAACAAATCAGCCAAGTTCTCCTTCACTCACTTAATCCACCAAATTATTTTCATCGGCCCCAAGCTCATTTCACCAGAAATCAAGTATTGAGCAAACAAGCAGAACTCAACTGCCTAGGTAAGTTTTGAACTTTGGTTTCATCATTCTCTCATACTCCATCTTGCAAATAATTGAAGGATCCCCTGCTGAAATTCTACTGCAGTTGTTCCACTGAAGCCCAGTTTTAACGCAGTGAATCAAAACCAATACCAACAAGATCAGACAAACAATTGAAACGAAACCTCTTAAGGTTCCCTCTTGAGTCCTTACCTTATTTGCTAAATTGAAATTCAGTTTTCTTGTATCAATTTTTGAAACAAAATGATAGTTACATACATGAGCATACAATATGTGTTTTCATATACATCAAAGCATGATTTACAAAAGAAGAAAGAAAAGTTTGAGCTTTGTTTACATCTGTCGATTTTGGGCTGGAAGGTCGACGGCGGTGGCTCGGCGCCACTGTCGGTCTGGCTGGAAAGATAGAAGGTCGGGGGCTGTGAGGCGGCTCATCGCCGTTGCTCCGGCGAGGGTTTGAGAAGAGAGTCAGGGGAGGCCGAGCCTAGGGCTCCGGCGGGCGGCTTCTGCTGCTGCTTATCGGAAGAAGTCCGAGAGGGAAGCCAGGCGCTGCGGCTCTGCCGTTGCTGCCTAGCTACGGTGAAGAGTGGGGAAGGAGAGGACGACGGCGGCGGTGGCTTGATGCTCCTGCTGCCCGTCGATCCAGAGAGAGTCGGAGTCGGCGGCGGTAGTGGCTTCTCGCTGCTATCGCCGGAGTTCCAGAGGGAGGATCGGAGTTTGAGAGGGAGGAGCGGTGGCGGCTGGGGCTGCTATCGCCGGAGGTAGAACCGCGGGGGTTGAGCTTTCAGAGGGAGGCTAGAGCTCGGCGGCCTTGGCTGCTGTCTCTCGGCCACTGTCAGAGAGAGAGAGAACTGGTGGCGGCAGCTCGTCGCTGCTGCTCCTCCGGCGAGCTCCACGGTGGGCGGCTGTTACCAGCCGAAGAGAGAGGGGCCGAGGAAGGCGGCTGGTCTTTTCGGTTGATGCGGCTGCCGGTCGACGGCTGCCTCGCCGGAAGGATGCGCGGTGGCGGGACTGATGGCTGAGAGAGAAGGGAGCGAGAGATGAGGGAAGAGGGAGCCGAGAGAGGGAGAAGAGAGTGAGATGTGATAGTATGTGTGTGTGTGTGCGGCTGGGGAGGAAGAAAAAGGGTGGTGGGGGTGTTGGGCTTTAGGTTTGGGTTAGGGGTTGGGCTTTAATTTTGGGCCGGGTTTTTAATTAGTGTTGGGCTGAAAATTTTGTTAGAATTTGGGCCGAGTTGGGCCGTTTTTTTTTTTTCATTTTTTTTTTTTTATTTATTTTTTTCAGTTGGGCTTGAGTCTTTGGGCCAAGTCAGTAATGGGCTCAGTTTATTTAATTTAGTTATGGGACGATTTTATGAGTACTTGGGCCGAGATTTTTAATTAAATGGGCTGAGTTATTTCTTAATTTTGGGCCGATTTTCTTTTATTAAGTTGGGCCTTTGATTATTTTTAAATCATGGGCTGCCCAAGTATTTATTTAATTGGATTTGTGCATATTTTATTTAAAGGAGCTACACTATTATAATTAATTAGACTTATTAAGTTTAATTAATTATTTTCAAAGAGTAAATTTTTATAATAATATTAAATTATTATTATAAGCATATTTTAAGTAATTACTTATTATATGCTAAGCATGACATGAAATTGCATTATATTTTGCAAAAAGAGTATTTATGATTTAATTGGTTTTATTTATAATTCCAATTATTAAAGAAAGATGAGTAAGAATATTGTTGGTGTTCTTAACTCAAGAGAAATGTTTTCAATTATTTATTCATTAAATTTTGAAAACCCGGCTAAGTGAATCATAGAATATTAAGCACTTCACCATGACTTAAGATTAGAATTCAAGGAGACCTATTAAGAATAGATTTCTTGTAGGCTTTGAGCATCAGGAGGATTAGCACTGCTATTCCGATTCAGAGATAAGGTTAAACGACAGGCTTTGCCTAGACAGGTGGGCTTATTTTTCAAATGTATGATTTAGCTATTGAGCTTAAATATTCGTGTAATATAAACTGTTTATCCAATAAAATATTTTTGTGCACTCTACCATGTTTAAGGCTCGTACAGTTAATCAATTGAGGTTCTCTTATGACCTAACACGTTGTTTGAGAATTGTGTACACTTGTTAGCTGTCTCGGTGGGTTGATCTCCATCGGGCACTAACCAGAGGCGTTATAAGGGTGCTTGACGGGATGTGTTCCGGAGCATAGAAATGATAGGCCTGTCTGGATTAATTTCCGAGGTTTATTATACTTGGCTGGGTTACGCCCTCAGTTCAAGTCAGCGGGAGACAGAGATCCGTCGGTGGCTAGAGGTCCGGGATCACAGCGAGTAATAGAATGGAGTGTGCAAACGCGCGCAAAATAATTAAGTATATATATATATATATGAAAATGTTTTAACATGCATAGAAGTTATTTCTCTTTAAAACCTTCTATGTCATGTCAGTAAGATTGGATAAACTGTTCTTCAGATTATGAAATGCTTTAAAAGTTGCAGCCCACTAAGTACATTAGTACTTAGCCCAAAATTTCTTTCAAATGTTTTCAGGTTGATTGGTCGGTGCTGACGGGGCAGAGCTGAGGCTAGGGTTCAACTCCGTATTTTGTCTTCCGCTGTTGCACTAGCTCTTATTTGTCTTTTATTTCTCCAACTTAAGACTTTTATGTTAAATTCTGAATTATGTTTCTTATCGAGCTTAAACTCTCAACTTCTAGCTCTATGTTATTAACGTTGGTTATCAGAAGCATGAAACTGAACTTGTGATCCTAAGGCTTAGAATGTTGTTGATTGATTAATATCACTTGATTTTTGTCTTTCTTCACTCAAAGGGCGTTCCCCGACTTTTTATCCTATTATTTGAATCCCACAAGGTTCTTTCCTTGTTTATTTCTATGATTTTAGTCGCACCTCGATTATAGTTTATTCCTTCAAGAATTGGGGTGTGACAGAATGGTATCAGAGCATGAGTTTTCTTTCATGTTTCTGATAACCATAAGTTTTTAAATGTCGAGTCTAGAATAGTACCTCTAGACTTCTAAGAAAGTTGTTGAACCTCAGCTCGCCGTCACACTGCCGCAGGAAAAAGGTACGATTTAAAAGTTTCAAAGTTATTAAATGTTTTAGAGTTTTCAAGAAGTGCGCGCTTCAGTAAATGATGCTATGTGAATTGCTTAACGCTTTCCATATGCTATAAGTTATGAATTGCTAATCGCGTTCATATTGTTATTTTGAGTCTCCGACTCATATAACCAGCTAAGTATCGTGTTTGGGACAACCCGAGCCCTTAACGATAAGATGAAGTAAAGTCGTGTTTAGGACTATCGAGCCTTTCACGAATACCAGATGTATGGTCGAGTTAGATTCTTTGAATCTTTCCGGCAATAGAAAAGTTTCATGTGACATTAAATGTCCACATGTTTGAGGTTTCAAAGAGAATGAACGAATAAGAAAGTTATGTTATTGTTTTAGGTTCACTGCCTATACGATCAGAATAATAAGAACTCTTACAACTGTTTGAGTACCACCCAAGAATGTCTTGGGAATGTTAGTCGTGACAGCTCTGCTTGATCGATTTAAGTAAGGACTGGTAAGATAGAAACGTTTAACATAGATATGTTATAACGTAGCAGAAATGAGATAAGATTAAGGATTCACTTGAGTATTCCACCAAGATAGATCAGTTTCCACATAGAGTTAGCCTTTCATAGGGTTACACTATAGAAGTAATATACCTTAAGTATATCTATGTATGTATATATGTATGCATGCATGCAGAATAAGTCTCACTTTTGTGTTATTTTCGTTCGTAAATCAGAATGGAAGACGCACCAAGAAGACGCGGTAGGGGACGAGGACGTGGTCGTGGTCGAGGACGCGGCAGGGGATTCATCCCTGAAGAGCCAATCCAACAAGTAGCACCAAATCGTACTGCTGAAGAGAAGTTTCGCAAGGAAAAACCCCCAACATTTGACGGGCTGGGCGATCCAACAGACGCCGAAAAGTGGGTTAGGGCCATAGAGCGTATCTTTAACTACATCCGTTGCGATGACGAAGACAAAGTAACTTGTGCAACCTACCAACTGGTGGACGAAGCCGACTTCTGGTGGGAATCGGTGAGGCGCACAATGACTGAGGAACAGTGGGAAAATTTCACTTGGGAAGATTTCAAGACTGAATTATATGAGAAATACATACCGGGATGCTATAGACAGAAGAAACAGAATGAGTTCTGGAATCTGAAGCAGAGGGCTGGGACAGTTACTGAGTACGATAGAGCCTTCAATCAGCTATCAAGATATGCTCCGACGCTGGTGGACACTGATGAGAAACGTGCAGAAAAATTTAGGAATGGACTGCGCCATGAGATATCAATCTCCCTAGCAAGCCAGGGAGGTCTCACCTACGCACAAACTTTGAGCAGGGCTCTTACCATTGAGTCATTGCTACCAAAGGAAAAAGGGAAAGCTCCGGGACAGTCTGGATTTGTACCACCTCAAGATGGTGGTAAAGGAAAAAGAAAGTGGAACGAAGGAACTGGAGGAAACCCTGGAAATGGAAATGGGAAGAAACCATGGGTTGCTAACCAAAATCAGAATCAGCGTCAGAACCAACAGCCGCAAGCAATGGGACGACCACTCTGCCCAAAGTGTCAGCGACCTCATTCAGGGGAATGCCTAAAAGGAATGAATATATGCTATAGATGTGGGGAAACTGGGCACTATGCTTCAGTATGTCCGAAAAAGAACGGAGGGGCACCTCAACAGCAAAACCCCAGAAATCAACAGCGACAAAATCAGGGTCCTGGAGGACAACGGGGACAGCCACAGAATGCTAGGGCCTATGCCCTTAACCAAAATCAAGCAGCAGGAAACCAAGGAAACTTGGCAGGTATGATTAATGCTTTCGACGTGCCGATTATAGCTTTGTTTGATACTGGAGCGTCCCACTCTTTCATTTCACATGCTGCTTGTAAGAGATTAGAACTGGCTCCACAATTGGCTGAGATAACTTTAGAAGTTAACACCCCTGGTAATGGAAGATTGACTGCTAAGGACATTATCTCGAACTTAGAGCTGAACATAGGTGCTGAAACATTTAAGGCAGATTTGTATGTCATCACTATGATAGAGTTTGACATAATCCTAGGGATGGACTGACTTACTCAAGTCGGTGCCACGATACTGTGTAGCGAGAGAAAGATCTCTTTCCAATCCGCTGGAAAGGAGAAGGCAAGTTTTCATGGCATAAGAATGGGAGGAAGAGTACCAGTGATTTCGGCGATGAAGGCCACAAAGATAATGAGAACGGGAGAATGTCAGGCTTTTCTGGTCAGTTTGACAGGAGAACATGAAGTAAAGAAAACGATCGAAGAAGTTCCAGTGGTGCGAGAATTCAAAGATGTTTTTCCCGAAGAATTGCCCGGTATGCCACCGAACAGACAACTAGAATTCACGATTGATCTAGAACCCGGGGCAGCACCAGTGTCAAAGGCACCATACAGAATGGCCCCGCCAGAGTTACAAGAATTGAAAGTGCAACTACAAGAACTGTTGGATCTAGGTTTCATACAGCCTAGCGTGTCACCGTGGGGAGCACCAGTCTTATTCGTCAAGAAGAAAGATGGTTCACTAAGGATGTGTATCGATTATAGAGAATTAAACAAGCTCACGATAAAGAATAGATATCCTCTTCCAAGGATAGACGACTTGTTTGATCAGTTGAAAGGAGCCGGTGTGTTTTCCAAGATTGATCTAAGATCTGGTTACCATCAACTCAAGATGAAAAGAGAAGACATTCCAAAGACAGCATTTCGAACGCGTTACGGACATTACGAGTTCACAGTGATGCCCTTTGGATTAACGAATGCCCCAGCCGTTTTCATGGATTTGATGAACCGAGTGTTCCATCAATATCTCGATAGTTTTGTCTTAGTGTTTATTGACGACATTCTCATCTACTCTAAGACTGAAGAACAACACGAGGAGCACTTGCGCATCGTACTCGAAACCCTGCGTAATGAGAAATTGTTTGCTAAATTCAGCAAATGCGAGTTTTGGTTGAGAGAAGTAATGTTTCTCGGTCACATCGTGTCGACTGAAGGAATCAAAGTAGACCCCGCCAAGGTCGAAGCAGTCAAGGAATGGAAGGCACCATCAAATGTCAATGAGATCAGGAGTTTCCTCGGTCTAGCAGGTTACTACAGAAGATTCATCGAAGGATTCTCGAAATTGGCTAGGCCAATGACTCAGCTTTTGAAAAAGGGGACTAAATACGTTTGGTCTGAAGCGTGCGAACAAAGTTTTAAGGAGCTTAAGACTAGGCTGACTACTGCACCAGTGTTAGCAATACCAGAAGAGAATGAAGAATTCGTGGTGTATACTGATGCCTCGAAACTAGGATTGGGTTGCGTGTTGATGCAAAATCAGAAAGTGATAGCATACGCGTCTCGTCAATTGAAGCCCCATGAGCTGAAGTACCCGACTCATGATTTAGAACTAGCAGCCGTCGTGCACGCGCTGAAGATTTGGAGACACTATCTCTACGGAGTTAAGTGTGAGATCTTTACAGATCATAAGAGTTTGAAATACTTCTTCGAGCAAAAGGATTTAAACATGAGACAACGAAGATGGCTCGAATTAGTAAAGGATTATGATTGCACCATCAGTTATCATCCAGGAAAAGCGAATGTAGTAGCTGACGCCCTGAGTCGAAAGACGAAGGCTAAGCTAGGGTATTTCATCACCCAGCAGAAGGAACTGATTCGTGACTTTGCCTCACTCAGTTTGGAAATTGTTCATCCTCCAGACACAGTATCGGGTTGTGTTGCTGCATTGATAGCTAAACCTGATTTGAGAGAAAGAATTGTGCAAGCACAAAAAGAAGATTGGTTCTTGGAGAAGATGCGTCTAGCTGCAAGAACGAATGAAACGAAAGGATTCACTGAAGCAAAGGATAATGCACTATTGGTTGGTGAAAGATTGTGTGTGCCACACAAAGAAGAATTAAAGAACGAGATTATGAGCGAGGCTCATGATACTCCTTACACTGCACATCCAGGCAGCACAAAGATGTATCAGGATTTGAAGAAAATTTTCTGGTGGAAAGGAATGAAAAGAGATGTAGCGTTGTTTGTAGAGCGATGTCTCGCTTGTCAACAAGTGAAGGCCGTGCATCAGAGGCCGTATGGAATGCTGCAACCACTACCTATCCCTAAGTGGAAGTGGGAGCACATTAACATGGACTTCGTAGTGAGCCTACCGAGGTCGGCACGTGGAAACACTGCTATTTGGGTCATAGTGGACCGATTATCAAAGTCAGCGCACTTTCTGCCAATTCAAATGACTTTTGGATTGGAGAAACTTGCAAAGTTATATGTCAAAGAGATAGTACGCCTCCACGGTGTACCTGTATCTATCACATCAGATCGTGACACCAGATTCACATCGCGTTTCTGGAAAAGTTTACAAGAAGCAATGGGCACTCAGCTGAATTTCAGCACAGCATACCACCCTCAGACTGACGGGCAGTCAGAAAGAACGATTCAGATTCTAGAAGATATGCTGCGAACGATTGTCGCAGACAAAGGTGGAAGTTGGGAGGATTTGTTACCTCTTGTAGAATTTGCTTATAACAACAGTTATCAAGCAACAATTGGAATGGCTCCATATGAGGCTTTGTATGGCCGAAAATGTCGATCACCACTTTACTGGGATGAAGTGGGCGAGAGAAAGTTGTTAGGTCCTGAACTGGTCCAACAGATGATTGAGAAGGTCGATCACATCAAGCAAAGAATTAAAGAAGCTCAAGATAGACAAAAGTCTTACGCCGATAAACGCCGATCGGAGTTAGAATTCAATGTTGGGGATCGAGTTTTCCTCAAAGTTTCTCCCTCAAAGGGAGTTATACGTTTCGGAAAGAGGGGCAAGTTACGACCCCGTTTTATAGGACCTTTTGAGATCCTAGATAAGATAGGCCCTGTAGCCTATAGGTTGGCATTGCCGCCCAGTATTGGAGACGTGCACAATGTGTTTCATGTCTCTCAGTTAAGAAAGTATGTGTTTGATCCAAAACATGTGATTAAACATGATGAAGTGGTCCTAGCTCAGGACTTAAGTTATGAAGAGAAACCAGTCCAGATACTTGATCGCAAGGTTCAAGTTTTACGTAACAAGAACATCGTTCTCGTTAAAGTGAAGTGGAACCATCACGGGATGGAAGAGGCCACATGGGAACTTGAAGATTCAATGAAAGTCAAGTATCCCCAGCTAGATTATCAAGGTATGTAATTTCGGGGACGAATTTTTTTTTTAAGAAGGGAGGGATGTAATACCCCGTTCCTTTTTGCTAAGTTTAGAATAATTTTTGAACTTAGATATTAAGTTGATTCACGCCGGATAAAAGAAAATGAATTTATTTTTAATTCCAACAAAAATGATTTACAAAAATATTTGTAAATTTAGTTATTGAATTTATATGCATTGCATATTTATTTAATTTAGCAATCTTTCACGAGCTATTTTTTTTTTCGAACCCTGAAGTATTATTACAGTCCCGGTATTTTATGTTCCTAATAGCCACCCTATATCATGATTATTTTTTTTCATACATGTCACAATCAAATCATATCTTATCAAATTTTCCACTTTCTTTCCTCCCACCATACCCCCTTCTCCTACTAATCCGACAGCCAAATCTCTCTTTTGTTTCCACTTTCTTTTGTTTTATGCTGTCAAATTCCACCTAACAAATCAGCCAAGTTCTCCTTCACTCACTTAATCCACCAAATTATTTTCATCGGCCCCAAGCTCATTTCACCAGAAATCAAGTATTGAGCAAACAAGCAGAACTCAACTGCCTAGGTAAGTTTTGAACTTTGGTTTCATCATTCTCTCATACTCCATCTTGCAAATAATTGAAGGATCCCCTGCTGAAATTCTACTGCAGTTGTTCCACTGAAGCCCAGTTTTAACGCAGTGAATCAAAACCAATACCAACAAGATCAGACAAACAATTGAAACGAAACCTCTTAAGGTTCCCTCTTGAGTCCTTACCTTATTTGCTAAATTGAAATTCAGTTTTCTTGTATCAATTTTTGAAACAAAATGATAGTTACATACATGAGCATACAATATGTGTTTTCATATACATCAAAGCATGATTTACAAAAGAAGAAAGAAAAGTTTGAGCTTTGTTTACATCTGTCGATTTTGGGCTGGAAGGTCGACGGCGGTGGCTCGGCGCCACTGTCGGTCTGGCTGGAAAGATAGAAGGTCGGGGGCTGTGAGGCGGCTCATCGCCGTTGCTCCGGCGAGGGTTTGAGAAGAGAGTCAGGGGAGGCCGAGCCTAGGGCTCCGGCGGGCGGCTTCTGCTGCTGCTTATCGGAAGAAGTCCGAGAGGGAAGCCAGGCGCTGCGGCTCTGCCGTTGCTGCCTAGCTACGATGAAGAGTGGGGAAGGAGAGGACGACGGCGGCGGTGGCTTGATGCTCCTGCTGCCCGTCGATCCAGAGAGAGTCGGAGTCGGCGGCGGTAGTGGCTTCTCGCTGCTATCGCCGGAGTTCCAGAGGGAGGATCGGAGTTTGAGAGGGAGGAGCGGTGGCGGCTGGGGCTGCTATCGCCGGAGGTAGAACCGCGGGGGTTGAGCTTTCAGAGGGAGGCTAGAGCTCGGCGGCCTTGGCTGCTGTCTCTCGGCCACTGTCAGAGAGAGAGAGAACTGGTGGCGGCAGCTCGTCGCTGCTGCTCCTCCGGCGAGCTCCACGGTGGGCGGCTGTTACCAGCCGAAGAGAGAGGGGCCGAGGAAGGCGGCTGGTCTTTTCGGTTGATGCGGCTGCCGGTCGACGGCTGCCTCGCCGGAAGGATGCGCGGTGGCGGGACTGATGGCTGAGAGAGAAGGGAGCGAGAGATGAGGGAAGAGGGAGCCGAGAGAGGGAGAAGAGAGTGAGATGTGATAGTATGTGTGTGTGTGTGCGGCTGGGGAGGAAGAAAAAGGGTGGTGGGGGTGTTGGGCTTTAGGTTTGGGTTAGGGGTTGGGCTTTAATTTTGGGCCGGGTTTTTAATTAGTGTTGGGCTGAAAATTTTGTTAGAATTTGGGCCGAGTTGGGCCGTTTTTTTTTTTTCATTTTTTTTTTTTTATTTATTTTTTTCAGTTGGGCTTGAGTCTTTGGGCCAAGTCAGTAATGGGCTCAGTTTATTTAATTTAGTTATGGGACGATTTTATGAGTACTTGGGCCGAGATTTTTAATTAAATGGGCTGAGTTATTTCTTAATTTTGGGCCGATTTTCTTTTATTAAGTTGGGCCTTTGATTATTTTTAAATCATGGGCTGCCCAAGTATTTATTTAATTGGATTTGTGCATATTTTATTTAAAGGAGCTACACTATTATAATTAATTAGACTTATTAAGTTTAATTAATTATTTTCAAAGAGTAAATTTTTATAATAATATTAAATTATTATTATAAGCATATTTTAAGTAATTACTTATTATATGCTAAGCATGACATGAAATTGCATTATATTTTGCAAAAAGAGTATTTATGATTTAATTGGTTTTATTTATAATTCCAATTATTAAAGAAAGATGAGTAAGAATATTGTTGGTGTTCTTAACTCAAGAGAAATGTTTTCAATTATTTATTCATTAAATTTTGAAAACCCGGCTAAGTGAATCATAGAATATTAAGCACTTCACCATGACTTAAGATTAGAATTCAAGGAGACCTATTAAGAATAGATTTCTTGTAGGCTTTGAGCATCAGGAGGATTAGCACTGCTATTCCGATTCAGAGATAAGGTTAAACGACAGGCTTTGCCTAGACAGGTGGGCTTATTTTTCAAATGTATGATTTAGCTATTGAGCTTAAATATTCGTGTAATATAAACTGTTTATCCAATAAAATATTTTTGTGCACTCTACCATGTTTAAGGCTCGTACAGTTAATCAATTGAGGTTCTCTTATGACCTAACACGTTGTTTGAGAATTGTGTACACTTGTTAGCTGTCTCGGTGGGTTGATCTCCATCGGGCACTAACCAGAGGCGTTATAAGGGTGCTTGACGGGATGTGTTCCGGAGCATAGAAATGATAGGCCTGTCTGGATTAATTTCCGAGGTTTATTATACTTGGCTGGGTTACGCCCTCAGTTCAAGTCAGCGGGAGACAGAGATCCGTCGGTGGCTAGAGGTCCGGGATCACAGCGAG
The DNA here is from genome assembly GCF_028751815.1 of Salvia miltiorrhiza. NCBI lineage: Eukaryota > Viridiplantae > Streptophyta > Magnoliopsida > Lamiales > Lamiaceae > Salvia > Salvia miltiorrhiza. Next base: position 46,427,546 of record NC_080393.1, on the reverse strand, counting down.
TAACAGAATGGAGTGTGCAAACGCGCGCAAAATAATTAAGTATATATATATATATATGAAAATGTTTTAACATGCATAGAAGTTATTTCTCTTTAAAACCTTCTATGTCATGTCAGTAAGATTGGATAAACTGTTCTTCAGATTATGAAATGCTTTAAAAGTTGCAGCCCACTAAGTACATTAGTACTTAGCCCAAAATTTCTTTCAAATGTTTTCAGGTTGATTGGTCGGTGCTGACGGGGCAGAGCTGAGGCTAGGGTTCAACTCCGTATTTTGTCTTCCGCTGTTGCACTAGCTCTTATTTGTCTTTTATTTCTCCAACTTAAGACTTTTATGTTAAATTCTGAATTATGTTTCTTATCGAGCTTAAACTCTCAACTTCTAGCTCTATGTTATTAACGTTGGTTATCGGAAGCATGAAACTGAACTTGTGATCCTAAGGCTTAGAATGTTGTTGATTGATTAATATCACTTGATTTTTGTCTTTCTTCACTCAAAGGGCGTTCCCCGACTTTTTATCCTATTATTTGAATCCCACAAGGTTCTTTCCTTGTTTATTTCTATGATTTTAGTCGCACCTCGATTATAGTTTATTCCTTCAAGAATTGGGGTGTGACAAGTAGGAATCCACGTGTCACCGACGAATCCACGTGTGTTTTCCGGCAGCCACGTCATCTCTTCATTTAGTGGTTTTCGGTGCCATGGGAAAAACAGAAGAATCTCAAAGTTTATGTATTGTGGGGCAGAATCTAAAGATGGTGTGCAATTTCAGAAATCTGTGAAAGTTTATGTATTTAGGGGCAATTACCCCTTCTTTTAATAAATTTGATCAAATTACTACTAATTATTACACTACAGGAAATTACCTTGCTATACTATTAAGATTAGGGGAAAAAATGAAAATAAATAACAAACCGAATTCATGATCCTCGTGTTTCCTGTCACTCCAAGTCATATTTTTCAATCAATAACACTTCTCCAATGATTTCAATACTTGGGGACGATGGTTAGGCCGGAGTTTCCGAAGTCTCTCCCTCCTTTTTGGCTTTTTTCGTTTCGCGTTTTGTTTGGCGTTAGACGAGTACTCTTTTTCCCCTTTAAGGTTTTTCCCTTTGGGTTTTCTTTAAAGGGGTTTTAACGAGGTTCGGTCCTTAGTGAGCTTGTCTGTGCTCTCAAGGGTTTCTAGGCTTTTCCTTTTTTTCTTTTTCATAAAATTCCGATTTTAAGTCTATTTATTATATGAAAACACAGTTTGTGGCAAAATTGTAATTAAAGAATCAATCAAAGGATATTTATAAAACTCAACAAACTCCATATATTTTCTCTCTCCTCTCTCCTCTTTTTCATCATACGCATTCTTCAATTTTCTATATTCTCTCTCTCTCTTATATTCTATTTTTCATATTTTGATGATTTTTTTAAAAAATCAAATTTTATTTATAAAAAATATTCTATATATATCTTAAATTAAAGATAAATGCAAGATTTTTGATTTGGTATCAAATAATTATTCAACTCTTTTATTAGTATTCTAATAAATTCTAATAATACTACATCCGTCCGCTAAGATTATGTCACAATTACTATATCGGGCGTCCGCCAAGATTATGTCACTTTCCTTTTATGGCAATGGTCCCACCATCCTCTTTAATATTTTATCCTTATTAACACTCTTTATTTACAAAAAAAAATCACTCAAAATTCAATCTTAACCACTCATCTCATAAAGTGGTGGGACCCTTTCTCCACTACATCAAAATTATCACCAATTTTATTAAATCTCGTGCCCAAGCAAATTGCCATAATCTTGACGGACGGAGGAGTATAATTTATTTTCCTACTTATGAATTGAAGCTTTTCTAATAAGATGACATAGGCAATGAGCAAACTTAGAAAAAATAATTTTATGCATGATTAGCTCATGTTTTAAAAATATATATTGTGATGTGAAAAATCTTTTTTTATTATTTCTTCATTTCTTTTAATTTGAATGATGTGTTTATTCTATAATTTTAGGGAAGAAAATAAAGTTTTCCATCAAATAGATGGAAAATTAAAAATGATACTTTTCAAAATTATAAAATAAAATTAAGAATTTTTACTGAGTAATTGATGTAGATTATTTTATTTTTTAAGAAAAAATAATTTACATTTACTTATATTCTAACTATATTTAATATTTATTTTTTATTTATTTGATACATCATCTAATTTATTTATTTTTGATAAATTAACATGATTAAATAAAGAAATTTAAAGGCAGCGCCACAGGGGGCTCGAACCCAAGACCTTCGGTTTTAGACATTAACCCCTAATCGCTTAACCGATACACACACTACATCGTTCAATTTTGATGCAAAACTATGTTTGTCGTGCATCGCACGGGCGAATGTACTAGTATAAATAATCTAACACTAAAGACATGCATGGCACCTGAATGATTAAGCCATAGGTACCTGAACTCGAAGGCGGATTGAACCGAAAATCTTAAGGTTCAAGTAACGATCGAAGAGGTTCCTGGATGAATGCCTGATTGATTTTAGTGGCATCATTTTGATTATAATGTGTTGAGAGAGAGAGAAAGAGATTTGGTGTGATATTTTTTTTTTGAAAATGTGTAGTGTGTTTTTGGGGATGGATTTGTGGCTAATTTTTTAATTTTAATATTAGGGACAATTTAATCATTTAACATAAAAACTGATCATTATTTAAATTTTTTATTTGAGTGAATAGATTTAAATTTACTATAAAAGATAAGTTAGTTTGATATATTAACTCATGGCTATAAGTTTCCGTATAGAACTATGTAGAAGGAATATAGATTCTGATTTTTATCCATTGTCATTTGAGAATCATAACTCTATTTACATAATAAGTAGTTAATCTTAATTCACAATTCAATTTAACATATACTCCCTCCGTCCCATTTTAATAGACTCACTTCTTTTTGGCACGGAGATTAAGAAAATTTACTTTTTAGTAGGAAAGTAGTAGTAAATTAAGTGATGTGGTCCACACCAATTAAGTACAATTTTTTTTACTCAAAAAGGAAAATGAGCTTATTAGAGTGGGACATTCCAAAAAAGAAAATGAGTTTATTGGAGTGGGACGGAAGGAGTATTAGGTTAAAATATAATACTTAATAGACTGCCAAGGCCGGCCCTGAGGGCGGGCGAGCCCGGGCGACGGCCCAGGGGCCCCCAAAATTTGAGGGCCCAAAATTTTAATATATTCCATTAATTACATATTTTATTATAGTAAAAAAATATTTGATTTATTGATTTTGGATTGAACATAATTTATTGTTAAATACCATTAAATCATCTAAGTAGATAAGATCTCGTCTTCTTTAACGTATCTTTTGACAAAAAAAAAAAAAAAAAACTCTTCTTCTTCCCCAAATCGTTGGCCAGTTTCTCAAAAAATAAGAATGGATAAGGTAGTCTCTTGAATTTACTTTTCTAAACCATTTTGGAACTCTCAAAAACATTCACCAAAATTTAAAATTGCTTAGATCATCAATGTCCCAAAAAATATTGAATGGTTTGACAATACTATAAATCGGAAAAGAGATTTAAAAAGAGAATTTAAATAATATAGATTTGAACGATAGTATAGTTGATTTTTAGAGAAGCCATTTTCTTATAAATAATTGACATTTTTTTAATTTATTGAAAAGGATAATATATTAGGGGTCCATTTTTATAATTTCGCTCATGGCCTCATTTTTATCAAGACCGGCCATGTAGAATGCTTTTATAAAATTAGATAAGTACAAATATACACATTCAATTTAACACGTGCATGCTAGTCTAATTTAATTTTTTCTATGAATTTGATGTTGGACATCCACCTATTAATGCAACCAGGGCCGGGGCTAACCTATGGAAGGTCCGGTGCAAAATTTAAAATTGGCCCTTTTTTTATAGCTAAAAATGTATTAAAAATATAAAATAAAAATAGGAGAACAGGAGAAAACTGAGAAAGAGACGTTTGATAATATATCTTATTTTCTGATACATGCTACTTTAGTTAAGGAAAGGGGCCGCAAGAGAACATATTTTCATTGAACTAGTTAATGAAGTTATTTATTTTTCAACTATTTAAGTATATATAAATACATAGACCTATATATAATCGAGGGCCCTCGATTTAAGTATATACATAATTGATTTTTGGAGAAATAGTGATATTAGTAATATATTTGGAGAAATGCTATATTTGAAGCCAATCTGCGCCGCACAGCTTGAAGCCAAGAAGCCAATATATGCTAAACCCTAATCAGTGCCTCTTATTTCCTAATTCCTCATTCCTAATCTGCGCCGCACAGCTTGAAGCCAAGAAGCCCCCAATCTCCAAGCCTGCATCCACCCGTCGCCGACTCACCGCTGCCCCACCCGTCTCCCCCAACACCGCGGTACCTCTGCTGTTCTGCGCGCTGCTGCTGCTGTTGTCGCTGCTGCATCTGATCTGCACCGGTCGCCGCGCCTGCTCCAGAGCCTGCATCGCAGCCCCTGCTCCAGAGCCTGCATCGCCGCCTGCATCTGCACCGCGCCGCCCCACCCTTCCGGCCGCAGATCTGCTCGCCGCCTGCTCCAGAGCTTGCACAGCGTCGCCGCACCGCCTGCACCCTGCCGGCCGCAGATCTGCTCGCAGCCGAGGTATTGCTTCTATTTTCCTGCATTTGCCTTTAGTTGCTGGATTTCTGAATCTGATTGTGCACTTTAGTTGAACCTATCTTTGCTTTTGTGTTGGGACTTTTTCTGATTTTCTGTGAGAAATTGGCGAAGTGAATCGGGTATTTTTTTTTAGTTTTGAGCGTTGATTGAGTTGGTTAGGGCTAACTACAGCAGTATCTTTAGCAGATTAGTGGCGTTTTATATTTAAGCATTTGAATTTCTTGTGTATTTTAAGCATCTGAATTTAAGCATCTGAATATCTGCACAGGATGAGTAGCTTGAGTTGTAATAAATTTATTGTGATTTTATGTTTTTTTTTGGCAGAATCCAGTTAAGTTACAAGCTTGGAGGAAGATTGAATGCTTGAACACCACTAAAGTTACAAGCTTGGAGGAAGATTGAATGCTTGACATTTGTTCTAGTATCATGTTATTTTGATGTATTTGAAACTTTTCATGATGTATGTTTCTACATGTATATTGTTTATTTTACAATATTTTGAATTTAAGCAGCAATTATATTATTTAACATTTTTTTTCACTTCAGATTTTCGAATCGAATATTTTCGAATCGAATCATATCGAATACCAGTCGAATACTCGAATCGAATATTCGGAAAAACAATTTAAGGAACTATTATAAAACGAATCGAATACTCGAATCGAATCGAATAACTCGAAAATATCAACGAATCGAATAACGAATCAAATTTAATATTCGAACTCGAATCGAATCACGAATCGAATAATAGTTTCATTTCACGAATACGAATCGAATATGTTGATATTCGCTTCGATTCGATTCGATTACAACCCTACGGATGAGGATGAGTTAAGTGGAGTTAGACGTGCCTGTAAATTTGAATGGCTCGCGACTCTCGCTCTCATCACCCTAACATATGTGCTACTTCTTTATCAAGCCTTTTCATGTGGCCCTTTTATGTTATCTACTTATCTATCTACTTCCCTCAGTGTGTATATGTAGAGAATTGAGAGTGCATTTGAATTTTCTTAAATAAATTAATAAATTTAATAAATAAGTTAATAATTTTTATGAATAAATATTTTGGTACAGATTCAAATTTTGGAGGGGAGTGATTTTTACCATATTAAATAAATGTGCTTGTTCATCATTTTTATTAATTTATTCGAAAAAATTATTAATTTATCCATCAATTTCAATTCTCAATACATATACCTAAGGCTGGGGATATACCGAAAACTCGACATACCGGCCATACCGTACTGAAAAGTACTAAAAAATGCCGAACTTAAGGCATATTGAATTTTTCGATAAGGTATGATACCGTATCAAAAATTTACGGTAAGGTAAATGTATGAATTTTCTAGATACCAGGGTATACCGGTGTATACCGATACCACAGTATATACCGAAAAAGTCAATAAATATCGTATTAAAGGTATATACCAGAATAAGGTATGATACCTTATTAGCGGTATACCGATATTATACCGGTATTAAGGTATAATACATTGTTCTGATATACCGTAATTGTCGGTATATACCGATATATCAAAAATCGCGGTATTTACCATATCAAAATCTATAATTTTAAATATATAATATATATTTTTATGTTTATATTTTTAAAAATATTGATAAATTTTATAAAATGATGTATATAATCTATATTGTATGAATATATATACAAGTACATGAATTTATCAATATCATCAAATGATACAAAAATAAACAAAATATAGTTCATATAGTTATGATATAATATTCACCTTATGTGAGTTATATAGTTATATTTTATACTCCCTCCGTCCCATGAAGCATGACCTAGTTCTTTTCGGCACGGGAATTAAGAAATTGATATTTTGTGTGTTAAGTGTGGTAGGTGAAAAAGTGAAAATGTGAATAAAGGGTAATTTTTTTGCCAAAAAAGGAAACAGGTCAAGCTTCGTGGGACGGATCAAAAAAGAAACTGGGTCATGCGTCGTGGGACGGAGGGAGTAGTATATAACTAAGATTATTGTTCTACAATAAATTACATCTAACTTATAACATCTATATAGTTTATTATATATTACATGAATATATATACAAGTGTGAGAATATAAATATCATCGATACAAAAATGAACATAATATAATATATAGGTTATACAATTTAATATAATTGAATTATAGTATTGTTTATATTGATATTATAGGCTTATAGCATAGTTATAATATAATATTCACCTTATTTGAGTTACATAGTTATATTCTATAGTATATAATTAACATAAACTTTTGAAATTGTTGAGACGGGAACAAACTTTGTACTTTATTTATTTTATTTTGTTTGAGTTTTATTGTTGACATTATATTTAGATGTTGTTTATTACGTAAACAGGTTTTTAAAAAAATTATTGATATTATCGTATTGAAATTTATCAATTTCAATATACCGTGTAAGTGCGGTATACGGAAACATGATACGGTATACTGAAACCGCGGTATATCAAAATACGGTACAATATACCAAAACAAAGATACGATAAAGGTATGCGATTTTTTTCATACCGTAATTTAAGGTATACCGTAGGTAAAGGTAAGGTAAGGGTGTGTTTGAAAACTAAGTTGAGATAAGGCCATCTACACATACCCAATGAAACGTAACTTGATTGGGCTTGTTATCTTATGTAGGTTGTGCATTTGATAGAACCTCTGCAAAAACATGTAAATAGATTCCCGGTGTTTGTTATCTATAATTAATAGTACCAAGTTAAGAGCATGAAATGACCAAAATATCCAGTGTTTGCAGAGTTGTTTATTCCTCAAAAAGGTGTCCAAGAGCTAGCAAAATCTTCTTCAACATGTCACATGTAATATCCCAAATATTTAGATTTATTATATAAGTTTAATTATTAGTATTTTCTTGTATAACTATTTTTTTTAAAGAAATTGTGGTGTTATTGTTGACTTGTTTATTTAATTAAATATTTGAATGTAATTTTCCAATTGTTAAATAGTCTGTGAATAGTTGACGTAATTTGTATTCAATGTAAGACATATTTCTTAATTTCTTTTATCATTAATTGGATTAGGTTAGTTTCACTAATACTGATAATTAATCATGTAATTATTTTGATTCATGTATATCCAAATTTTAATTGGATTAAAGTTCTATTATAAACTATTGTATACGTACGTATGCTTTTGGTGACTAAAAAACTATATTATTACTACTTATTTGTTTGTTATGGTATTAGTTAAAGTATTGATTTTGTTATTTTTTTTTTAATTTGCGAAATTTCACCTAATAACAGTAACTAAATAGGTAGAGTTTAAATAAGTTGTTTTATTTTATTAATCTAGGAATTCGTGTAATGTTAGGCGAGTTTTAAGCTATTTTATTTATTAGGTACGGTGCAATTAAGGCCTTCATTCCGCATTTGAATTATAAATTTCGACATTAAGGTGATGGATTATATGCTTGTTGTTATATTCATGTATATTTGAATGTGCTTGTTAGGACACAAAAAGATATCCAACCTCTTGGTTTTGATAATACCAAAACTATTAGAAAGCTTCTCTTACTTGTATCTCTCCTATGAACTTAAGTGTTTTAGTCCTCACTAGTTTAGACTGAAGCAGCAAATACTGAAGACCTTTTCTGAAGGCACCAAACTGAAGACTGAAGGCAGCATCACTGGGACTGAAAATCATCAGTCACCAATGTCGCAGCCCGATATAGCCAGTGATAGCGTATACCAAGTATCATACGACTAATAAAAGTAATAGTGAAAGAAATAGAAATACATCTTGTTTTAGCGGAAGCATTTGCAAACTTTACTCATTTCCAAGAAGGATTTTAAGACCAAAATATTTTCTTACTTGGGTAAAATATAAATAAGCAATTGGAGACTTAGCAAGGGTTTGAAAAGTATTTTCCCTTATGGGATATTACAGGCAAATTGAATAAAAGAGTTTCATCAGAGTTATGCAGCGATATACGTTACTATATGTGTGAAGACATATAGTAGGGAGTTCAGTTACTTATAGAGTCAAAGTGTATAAAGATAAATATGAGACATAGGAAAGACACGGCCAACTGACAATTCCAACAGCCTTCACCCATCCTCACGCCAAGCAAGACATGCACATTTAGAAATATATGCAGGGCTGAGTACCAAAAAGCACTCAGTGGACTCATGCCGGAAATAATTGAAATGTTGCTCGTAGAGCTATATGTCAACCTTGCCATTTTCAATGCATCAACATGATTAAGTGAGATTAAAAAAAATAATTGTTCATGTTTTTCTGTCATAAACTCATTTGCATCATCATAATAATATCATTAGTCTGCAGACAATATATATTCAGGGTATGTGCCAACTATGAGAACTCATATATCATATATATATTAGGTGAAGAGAAGGAGACCTCCTTCAAATCACCGTGATCGGCCGACTAGAGACGGCTCACGATCACCTCTGCGCACAAAACCTTCACTGTCATATAAATCAATCAAAGGCCGATATCTTGCATCGTGGTCATAATCATGTCGTTCATAGAGGCAACATACTGAAGGAATATTAAACTGAATTAATACTCGATTTACCCGATGATCGTTTCTTGGAATATTATTAATTTATCATACAACGATTAATCCCTAACATGCTCCTATGAATTTAACAGCTGCACGTTGGAGTTCAGAAATACCTGAAGAATTCAGAAGAATTCGTCAAATCGCAGCTGAACAGACCAGTCAGCTTCAAGCCTTCGTTTGATGCCTCAAACGTCCTCAAAACGTATTTCGCCTAGAAATACGACTTCTTAGTCTTCGAGAGAGCTTTCCGTGGCCGTCTGTTTCACCTGAATCGGAGTTCTGTGGAGGAAGTTATGGCCGTTCTCCCGAAACTGCCAGAACTTGATTTCCTGCGAAAAACTGACTCCAGCTCAGATCTTCTGAACTGTATCCCGCTCAGCTTTCACCGTTGGATGGACAACGATCTATGAAAGTCCCAAGAGAGAAATAAAGCTCCACACGTTTTTCTTCTCTGCGGCCCACAGCTCTCAAAACCATAATATTTTATCAGTGTGTTTTCTTGAGAGCTGACAGCTGTATTTATAATAAAATAAATACGTGTAGGCACAGAATTAGTGTAGGAGGCGTTTTTCTCTTCTTCTAGGGCTAGGAGACTTTGGGCCAGTCCAAGGACCAGATACAAGGAATAAAGATGGGCCTCAAATAAATTAATTTATCTATGGTCAGCCCAGACCATAATTAATTTATAAATATCAGTTCATTCCACTAGAGAACCGATATTGACTTACCCCTTTATTGCCGGTGATGAGTCGGGGCTTGTATTTAGACTTATTAAATCCTCGTATTTAAAATATCCGACATCCATTAATTAATTAGACCTCTGACAGCCTAAATTAATTAATCTCTTTGTAATCCTTAAGCAGTACCACTCAAAACTTATTATTGCGCCTGAACTTAATCAACCTGCAGGGTTTAGCGCAATAAACATTATTGAGCTCCTTAAGGGGATGTCATTATCCTATACCGGATACGAGTACTAATACAGATAATCAGATATCATATATTAACCGCTATCACCCAAGATACAGAGTACTCAAGTTACTATATAACTCTCGCTCATAGTAAGTCAGTCACCGAGATCTTTAATTCTTCACTTAAGTCAGATAGAAGAATATATCTCACTGTGGTCCTATCAATACGTAATGACGTACCAGTATAGATAAGTAGTCAAGACAAACTACTTCCATCTATATCGCAGCCTAAACCAATAACTTGTCCTAGAGTTATTTCGGCTGTGATCATATTATATCTCTTAAGGTTAATCCAACTATATGGTCTTCTGTGATCTACAATACACCATATAATCTACTTATATAGAGATAAAGAACATACATATGCAATCATGAACACAATCAGATAGGAGATTAGATAGTGAACTTAGGAAACATTGTATACAAGCATAAAACGTTCTTGCTTTCAGTATACAAATCCAACAATCTCCCACTTATACTAAAGCAAACTTTTAGTATACAATGCGTCTATTTACCAATCACCTAACACTTCTCCCACTTATATTTAAAGTTTCCTAAGTGGGTGGCATCAATCGCATTCCCATCTTTCAATGACCATTTGCGATAAGCCTTTTGTGAAAAGATTAGTAGGTTTCTCCAATATGTGAGAATTTATTCTATGAGCACAAAACCTCGATTTACGAATAATCGTATAACTTGGTACTGACTCTCCATGTGTTTGACCCCTTGTGGTTCTTGGATTCCTTAGAGTTCGCAACTGCACTTGAGGTATCATGAGGTGAGCTCTCATGCAAACTAGGAATCACCCTTAGATCCTGGAGGTAGTGGTCAAACCAAAAGGTTTTACCTCCCAAGGAAAACACATAGCTCGAGGTAATTATTCTTTGTTCCGGTCAGCCTGGAAATCCAAAATCGTATAATCCAAAAAGGAACTAAACTGTCTAACTGGTAAACTATCCTTATCCTCTAGTCATGGACTTGAGAATATAATTTATCACAGTTCAGTGTCCTTAACTAGGACTATACTGATATCTTACAACCATGCTAACTACATAGCAAATATAAGACCTCGTACATAGTAATCCATACATGAAGCTATCTACTGCGGAAACGTAGAATACTGCCTTCATTTTCTCAACCTTAATAGACATCTTAAGACATAGTCTTTAGATAAAGGAACGCCATATCTAAAAGGTAGCAATCCTTTCTTGGCGGTATTCATACTATAACGAGTATTCTCAGTATCAATGTAAGACACTCGAGATAAGCCCAACATCTTTTTCTAGTGATCCCTTATAACCTTGATCACAAAGATGTATACTGTACCTCCTTAATCTTTCACCTGAGACTGTTCGGATAACCATTACTTTATGTCTTGACAATAGCTCCATATTGTCGCCAATTAGGAGGATATTATCTACATAAAATGTAAGATAAACCACATCACCGATGACACGAGAGCGATTGACACGAGATGCTTCTCTCCCTCTCTCACGTAACCTTCAGGTTGTTGCACATGGATGTCCTTACCTTTTCAAAGGTAATATATATGACATCCATTTGCCAGACCTCGATGGTTTAAGTGAGCTCCTATGGGTAAAATGATCCGAATGTTCTGAGCATGGCACTGGCGAAAATATCATCATAACCTATACCCTTACACTGGGCATAACCTTTCGCCACTAGTCTAGCTTCGAAAGCTACGACCTTGCTCATTCGGGTCTGTCATTATCTTGTATACTCACTTACAACCTAAGGCTTTACTGCCTCCTGGTAGCAAGATTTTCTTGTATACACCCATATTCTTAATCGATTGCTCCATTGAGGCGTGCCAGGAATCTACATTATGTCTCCCACTAATTCCAAGTAGTTATCTGGGTCGATTCTCTTATATTCACTACCAGGGACTGAATCCAAAGATCTTCCCAAGAACATAAATCGATCGGGTTGTCCCACAACCCTCCCACTACAATGGATCTGTGGTGGCACATGTGTGTCAACAGTGCGTGCAGTGTCTTGTGGTACAAAACTCTTGCACACTTGGCTTGGGTGATGGAATCGCCTGTCTAATATCTTCAATTTCTTGAAGCATACTATCTGACTTGGATTAGTGATTACTCCCATAGTCCACTTCTAAGAATTGTGTGTCATTGCTAATAACCACCTTCTGATTCTTTAGGACTAATTGCAAAGATACATAACTCATCATCGAACATATTTTTCCAAGAGTGACCTATTTCTTCTCTCCACCACACCTTTTATATAGGGATTACACGGTGTAGTAAACTGGGTTGGAATCCCAAACACTGACAATGAATCAAAAAAGATCATTCCTAACACATTATTGGCCCTTTATCCCCTTTGTCATGAATGACCTGGTCTCCATCTTTTCCTCTATACAGGATTCGCAGGTTCGAAATAGTACAACCTGGATTGAATCCAATGTACTTATTTAGACACAAGCCTTTGGATCCTGTTAAGATAGATGTGACCTATTTCTAGGGTATCAATATATGTGTAAGATCCTCATGAGAGATTAGCCTTAACTTTTCTCTTTCTTTTGTTCGATGATGTAAATGCAATATAAAGGTATATTGTAGATAAGTTATAGTATGAAGAGAGATGTTCAAAAATACCAGAATAGACAACTTTGTCATCTCTTATGATAGAAACACCACTATCAAAAATGACATAAGATCCATCTATTCAAATTTTGGAACATGATAAGGAACTCTCAAAAACTAAACTATGTCTTTAGAACTTAAAGACAAGTCTCCAATTGCAACAACTGCAACTCTAGTCACGTTGCCTATGAAGACAGTCATCTCATCATTTCTCAGCTTTCTTGTCAGCTTAAAAGCCATGCAAGGTGCAACAATCATTATCAGTTTCTCTCGTTATCCACTACTCACAATTGAGTAGAAAACGAGCTGACATGTCTCAGTTACTATAGCAAGTGAAGTACCTTAACCCTTTGCCTTGAGTATTGAAAGAAGAAATCTCCAATACTCAATCTTATCACACCACTACTCCCACTATTTCCCTTGTCTTTCTTGCCCCTTGGACCCTTCTTCTTCCCGTCTTTTGACGAAGAAGATGGCCATCCTTTGGCAATAACAAGTGTTTGCACATCTTTTTCCCACAACTTCCTTAGCTGTAACTAGAGTATTCAACTACTCAAAAAGAGTATTATCTTTCTTGCTCATAACAGCGTTAAGGCGGAAGTTCTTAATTAAAAGACTTGGGAAAAAAGTTCAGGATAATATCGACTTTTGCCTCACCGTCGATACTCCCACTGAGCAAGTCAAGTCCGTCAAAATTTGCATGACATGCTCATGCACTGAGCTGTGTTCACTCATAAAAATAACAAGATTACTCTCATCAAATTTAAATGAGCAGCTCAGTCCGACTCTCCGAACACTTTCTTGAGATTCAGCATGATGCTAATAGCATCGTCCATGCCCTGATGTTGGAGCTACAAGGTTTGTGACATTATACTCATAATATAGCATATAGCCACATTATTCGTCTTATGCCACCTTTTATGTAATTCCTTTTTCTCATCAGTTGACTCTTTGTTCGGACCATAAGAACGTGGAGTAGTAAGCAACAAAAAGAATTGTGCTAGTTTGTGATCAAGATAAAAATCCATAACTGCGTTTCCATTTTATATATGTGGACCGGTTAAAAGACTTTGTGCAAGAATAAATAAACAATAAGAGACATAGACATATCTGAAAGTAACGAACATAAAGCACATAATTCGTAACAATAATATTGTAACCTTTTGATAAAACAATATTAATGAAACCTCCAACCGCTCAAAGAATCCCATGTGCAAGCCACGTGGGGTGGACGTTTACACACGAACTCCTCAACCAGACTACTCACCTAGTCATTTAATTTTCATGTCAACTTAACCTTTTGACAAAAGAAACTAATAGTTGGCACCTTAACTAAACCATATCATCATCAAGAAGGGACTCCTTGGGGAGTTGTACATTGTACTTGATATGATATCTAAGCAATGACCACATTTTAACCTTGAAAATTAAATTCTCGAAATTGACATACTCACTAGGACCATGCCGCTTTCAATTTAATTTTCTTGGTTATCTTATTTAATTCCATTCTCCAAAGTACTTGTGAAAATTACACAAGTAAGCTACGTGGGGTGGACGTTTACTGCATAACTCCCACTACTTTAATGGTTTAAATATTTTTTATAGAAACCTCTTCTGACAAACTTATGAGAAACAAATATGAAGTAAGCCACGTGGGGTGGACGTTTACTCACATTGTCAATCATTTTGTCTAGAGACCGCATGTGGAGGTCTACATAATTTTAAGAATAAAATTAATTAGAAATAACCACAATTTAACTTTGAAATTAAATTCTCGAATTTTGACATACTCACTCGGACCATGCCGCATTCAATTTAATTTCTTAGTTATCTTATTTAAATCCATTATCTAAAGTACTCGTGAAAAATTATACGAGCAAGCCACGTGGGGTGGACGTTTACTGCATAACTCCCACTACTTTAATGGATTTAAATATTTTTATAGAAACCTCATCTGACAAACTTATGAAAGAACAAACATGAAGTAAGCCACGTGGGGTGGACGTTTACTCACATTGTCAATCATTTTGTCTAGAGACCGCATGTGGAAAGCTAAATAATTTTTAATCATCTATAAAATTATCAATACAGCTTAGTCTTTTTTCTTTCAAAAGGTTTGATCATGCTCAACACATAATCCTAAACATGCTCATCTAGAACGCAACATGTAAAACATGCTCGCAGAATTCTAAAACATGCTTAAGAAAACGATAAACCTAGCATGCTTGTCTAAGCGCAGTTAATAAACACATATTAACAAGCAAAGACAAAAAAAGCATGCATAGAGCATGAAAGATTAACACCACGACATGCAAAGAACAGAATTAAAACAATAAAGTTCTTCGTGACCCATTCGTGGAACCCCATATTTCTAATCTATTACAAAGAACATAAAAGAAAAAGAAATAAAACTCAAAAACGTAAACTCGGCCTGAAACACTTCAAAAACAGGCGCGTCTTTAAAAAAAGGGTTTGGGCCCCCTAGGGTTTCTTGAAACCCGCGCCCACCTAGGGTTTGGAGTTCCCTAGGCGCCGCCGCCACCACGCCATGACAGCAGCCGAGCGGACTCGGCAGCACGAGCCCGGCGCGGCAGCAACAGCCCGGCGCGGCAACCACCTGGCTCGGCAACAGCCTCCCCGGCGCCAGCAGCAGCACAACAGCACCCGGCGCGCATCCCCGGCGCGAGCGGCAATCTCCCGACATGGCAGCCCCAGCACGAGCAGCAGCCCGAGGCGACAGCCCCCTGCGCGAGCAGCAGCTGCCCGGCGCAGCCTTAGCGCGAGCAGCAGCCCGGCGCGGCATCCCTCGGCGTGCAGTACCACCCGCAACAACCAGCGCACGGCAGCAGCACCAATAGGTCCGGCGCACGGCAGCAGCAGCGGCAGCGCGTCGCCCGCTGGGCGCGCAGTGCGCAGAGCACGCCGGCACGGCCCCGGGCGCGCACCGCCCCCGCCGGCTGCATCCACGCTCGCCGTCTGACCTCGCACAGCAGCAGCCTCCCGCGCACGCCACGGTGTGCAGCAACAAAGAGCAGCAGCGGTGGCACGGCAGCGCGCGACCGGGCGCGCAGCGCTCAGCGCGCAAGCGCGTGCGCGTGCGCGGCCCTCGGCGTGCACAGCCGCCACCACTCCTTCGTCCAACCGTCCCGTCCACCGTTCTTTCGTTGTTGATTCGTCATCGTCTTCGTCTCGTTCCTCAGTTTTACAGATTACAAAGGAAAAACAAATACAATTTAAAATCCTAATCTAACCACGGATTTTCTCGCGGTGAAAAACGATTACAACGTCAAAACGACGTATCCCACGAATCAACAGACCACGAAGAACAACAGCAGTAAAAACAACGCACATTATTAATCGTACATAAATTAATAATAGAGCCAAGAAATTAATCCTGGGCTCTGATACCAATTGAAGGAATATTAAACTGAATTAATACTCGATTTACCCGATGATCGTTTCTTGGAATATTATTAATTTATCATACAACGATTAATCCCTAACATGCTTCTATGAATTTAACAGCTGCACGTTGGAGTTCAGAAATACCTGAAGAATTCAGAAGAATTCGTCAAATCGCAGCTGAACAGACCAGTCAGCTTCAAGCCTTCGTTTGATGCCTCAAACGTCCTCAAAACGTATTTCGCCTAGAAATACGACTTCTTCGTCTTCGAGCGAGCTTTCCGTGGCCGTCTGTTTCACCTGAATCGGAGTTCTGTGGAGGAAGTTATGGCCGTTCTCCCGAAACTGCCAGAACTTGATTTCCTGCGAAAAACTGACTCCAGCTCAGATCTTCTGAACTGTATCCCGCTCAGCTTTCACCGTTGGATGGACAACGATCTATAAAAGTCCCAAGAGAGAAATAAAGCTCCACACATGTTTCTTCTCTGCGCCCCACAGCTCTCAAAACCCTAATATTTTATCAGTGTGTTTTCCTGAGAGCTGACAGCTGTATTTATAATAAAATAAATACGTGTAGGCACAAAATTAGTGTATGAGGCGTTTTTCTCTTCTTCTAGGGCTAGGAGACTTTGGGCCAGTCCAGGGACCAGATACAAGGAATAAAGATGGGCCTCAAATAAATTAATTTATCTATGGTCAGCCCAGACCATAATTAATTTATAAATATCAGTTAATTCCACTAGAGAACCGATATTGACTTACCCCTTTATTGCCGGTGATGAGTCGGGGCTTGTATTTAGACTTATTAAATCCTCGTATTTAAAATATCCGACATCCATTAATTAATTAGAGCTCTGACAGCCTAAATTAATTAATCTCTTTGTAATCCTTAAGCAGTACCACTCAAAGCTTATTATTGCGCCTGAACTTAATCAACATGCAGGGTTTAGCGCAATGAACATTATTGAGCTCCTTAATGGGATGTCATTATCCTATACCGGATACGAGTACTAATACAGATAATCAGATATCATATATTAACCGCTATCACCCAAGATACAGAGTACTCAAGTTACTATATAACTCTCGCTCATAGTAAGTCAAAGTGATAAACGAATCAACATATATATCTGACATCTTATTAGTATTAAGATCTTATAAGTCACCGAGATCTTTAATTCTTTTATATATATATATATAAAAGAGTTTTTCCCACTCAAATATTCTTTTCAAACCTTTAAAAGTCCAAACAATAATTTTCTATAAGAATTGTGGCCATTAAATCTCATAAATCATTTTCGAAAAATTCCAAAAATTCTTAAAATATATATATATATATATATATTCCAGTAGCATTCTTAATATGGTGTATACTATCACCAAAACTTTAAAATTCTCAATATAATATCAAAAGTAAGAAATTTCAAACACCTACAACTTACTACTTCTGCACTGCCTCGTCTTTAAAGAATAAACTGTTTCATCTCAGAACTCTCCTGGATTCAAGATTTATACCGTTGGAAACCTCTTTGAGTTTAGTTTCGTTTAAAAAAAAGTAGGTTGAAAAACTCCAAGTGGTTTAAGAGATATGGATGTTTTCCCACAGTCTACCAGATTCGGCAGTTTCGGACAACTGAAAGTTAAGATTTTTGAAAAATAGTAAACGTTGCCGAAATGACCTGAAATTTGGTGTGAATCTGTATAACACATTTATATTTCTACCATAAAACGTTTGGAGGATGAATAGTTTTGAAAGCTACTGAAAAGTGTGACTCTAGTGACTGCCCTTCCGAATTTCCGGTAGAATTTTGCAGTAGAAGTTTTATAATTTAAAAAGGTAGTAAAAAAAATTTAAATGACTTGAAATTTTACCAGGATTCTAAAAACACATATATTTACACACTATAAAAGTTTCAAGATTTTTGGACAAGGGGAACCTCGTCGACTCATCAGTCCAGAACGTTGGAAAAAATTTCGAAGTGGTTGAAATTATAACTTTTACACATATGATCATAGATCTTCAATTTTACCACCATTCTCATGCATTTTCATACTAAGAACTCATCATGCTTCGAAATACATGCTTGTTCATCACATAAACATATACATATCATAAGAAAAGGATTTGAAGACTAGAACAAAGAAAGGAAGTAGAGAATGCTTTAGGGTTTCCTTGAAGCTTTAGCTACTTGAAATTTAAGATTGAAGATTGGAGAACTCTTGATAGCTTTAGTGAGAAAGTAGAACACTTTTGGAACCTTAATCTCTTACTATAATTGGTGAGACAAGAGGATAAAATAGTGAGGATAAATGGAGGATGGTGTTGGCCGAAACTTAAGAGAAGAAGGAAGGAGAGAAGCCATACTTAGAGTGAGAGGTGATGGGATTGTGTGATCTTGTCACATAAATGCATGATCTTTCAAGAGATTGCTTGGATGATTGCTATGAAAATATAGGCATTAGGGGTTGAAAAATGGGAGGGTGCCGTGGGGTTAGAAGGAAGGAGGAGAGGGAGAAAGAAAGAAAGAAGAAAGAGAAGTGAGGATAAGTAGAGAGGGGAGAGAATAAAGAAGAGTGAAGAGAAAAGGTGAGAGGTGAGGGAGAGATGAGAGAAGACGTGAGAGAGGAGAGAGAAGAGAGAAAGAAGTGTGCATGTGCATGTGAGTGCATGATTTGTGGAGAATGTTTGCTAGTTAGAGGTAGATTTAGAGGGGAGGTTACTATGCATGCATGTGTGTTTGAAAGAAAGAGAAAAGAAAGAGAGATAGAAGAGAGAGAGAGATAGATATATACTTGAATAAT
The DNA here is from genome assembly GCF_028751815.1 of Salvia miltiorrhiza. Lineage (NCBI taxonomy): Eukaryota > Viridiplantae > Streptophyta > Magnoliopsida > Lamiales > Lamiaceae > Salvia > Salvia miltiorrhiza. The sequence goes on along the minus strand of NC_080393.1, from coordinate 46,408,505 downwards.
TTATTTATCATCTTGTGTGTAGGAATATATCTCAGAAAAATATATCTATTCATGCGTGAGGAAAATTTATCTCAATTATGATATTACTAATATCATAATAACAATGCATCAATAATTCATATGTGAATATTCTACCAAGTAAAATATTTATATCACATAGACATTTCAATAAAAATATAGGGCGAAGATAGGTTTCTGTAACACCCCGTACTTTTATGAGTAGTAGTAGTGTCGAGACACTACAGAGAGTACTGCGGTACTGAGATATGAGATTATAAATAAAATGAGATGGAGTAATGATGATAAATAGAGATATTGAGCATTAGAGTTACATTATTTTGATGAGACGAGTTATTCTTCTAGATAGAGATATGAGTCTGATAGAATCAATGATAAAGATAGAGATGCTGTTTGAATTGAGAGAAGGTCATAATTTATTTTTTCCCGATGACGGATACAGAGGTATCTGTGAGTTTAATTGTCCTATTGCAAATAGGAACATCTGAAGAAGAATAGAGTTGAGGTAAGTAAGTGAGAAACCCTATAGAAGGGAGAGTCGATCTGAGAGATGATTGCTGATTGCTTTAATAAGAATTGTATCCGTGTTTTATCTGAGATGGTTTGAGTGATTGTCTACGTGACTATTTGTTACGATGATGTGAGTATGATTTGTTTTGTGTTATGTTAACACGGATTATTTTCGAGATTTTGGAGAACGAGATTATTTTTTTAAAATCGGGAAATAGCATACAGCTATTATTATTTTGCATATCAGTATTTTATGAGAAATATTTTACTGAGATATATATATATATATATAAGTTTATGATGAGATGAGATATTCCAATAGTTTGAGCTATTGTATTTTTCGATGAAGAACTACTGAATGTAATACATTGAGGAAATAAGGATGTATAGAGATAATGGTTGGACGTTGTTAAAGTTAAAAATCTGGCCTTGGAGTTCTGCTATGGCGTGGGAGTTTTGCTCTGGCTTGCGAGCTCTGCTATGCCAGAGGCGAAGTCAGTCCTCTGCTATGCCAGAGGCGAAGGCATTCGTCTGCCCAGACAGAGGGGAAGTCAGTCCTCTGCTATGCCAGAGGCGAAGGCATTCGTCTGCCCAGACAGAGGGGAAGTCAGTCCTCTGCTATGCCAGAGGCGAAGGCATTCGTCTGCCCAGACAGAGGCGAAGTCAGTCCTCTGCTATGCCAGAGGCGAAGGCATTCGTCTGCCCAGACAGAGGGGAAGTCAGTCCTCTGCTATGCCAGAGGCGAAGGCATTCGTCTGCCCAGACAGAGGGGAAGTCAGTCCTCTGCTATGCCAGAGGCGAAGGCATACGTCTGCCCAGACAGAAGGGAAGTCATTCCTCTGCCCTGACAGAGAATGCATTCCTCTGGCGAGCATTTCTCTGCTCTAGTGCAGAACCTACTTTTGAGAGAGAAGAGTCAAAGCAAGTGGATAAACATTGTTAACGGATAAGATATTTTATGCAAGTGGATAATTAAGCATGTGTTAATTATCCAATACTTGATGGCTAAGTAAATGGGGTTATATAAATAACACCTTTCTCTTTCATCCCCATAACAGACGTCCATTTCCTCTCTCTCCTCTCTCTTTTCTCTCTTTTCTCTCTTTTCTCTCGACTGTCATTATCCAACGCCATTGATGAGCTAGTAAAAAAAAAAAAAACTTTGTAAGCTACTTTTTATCCCATAACCACCGATTAAACCAAGCTGAAAACACTCGTATATCCATAAAACAAAAGCTGGACGAAGGTTTGAGCTAGGAATCAAGAAAGTGGAGTTATACTGTTCGTTATACAGATCATAAGAGTGAGTCTCTAAACACATGAATCTACTTATATCTAAGCTTTATGAGCATGTATATAGATGATTAGAGTATTAAAACAACTCCTAATTCAAGTTGAAGATCATGAAGAGAGTGAGGATTCGAGTATATAAATGAGCCTTAGAGATTGTAGTTATGATAGTTGATGGAATAAAATGATTATTAGAAATGGGTGATAACGAATATGAGTTCTTGAGCATGCTAAGATGTTAAGTGATGGTTTAGATTGATGATTAGAAGTGATGAAATGAGTTTTGGTATGAGTTTGTTGTTGAGAATTATGTTGTTGTATTCAAGATAGAGATGTTTTTGAGATATATGAGTTTTAAGTACAAATTGGAGAATTTTCGTAGGCCTACTGACCTACTGTGATCGATGGTTTGTCGATGTCTAATAGCTTTGAAAATTTTATAGCAAGTCCCTACATGAGTCTTGAGTACCCTGATAAAATTTTAAGCCATTTCAACATCGTTTGATATTTCTTTAAAATACAAAACCTAAACTGCACATTACTACCAAGAATTTCAGAGAACAGGGGAAAGAGTCTTTCGTTTCAGTAGCTTCCTATGTGATCTAGCTTTCCAATTTTTATGGTATCAACCTTATTGTGTTAGCTAGATACCCATCGAAGATGAGCCCAGTTTGACAACGTTTACTATTTTTGAAAAATTGTAACCTTCGGTTGCACAAAACTGCCAGAAATGGTAGATAATGGTAAAAACGTCATATCTCTCAAACCACTTGGAGTTTTCGACTCTACTTTTTTTTAAATGAAACTAGACTCGAAGATCTTTCTTTTGGTATGAGTTTCGAGTCCAGGAGATGTCGGAGTCAGAACAGTTTAAATTTTGAAGTTAAGTCAGTGTAAAAACAGAGCATGTTTTGATGATGTTTGTTTGTGATTTCTTATGTGCCTTATGTGATTGTGTTACCTATGTGTTTGAATGAGATTAGACGAACCTTATATTAGAAATAAATCGAGACTTAGAGCCATGATTTTCTTGAAACCTATCCTTGAACTTAAGGATGTGAGATGAGTGGAGAGTTTATATAGAGTTGAGTAAAGAGATAGAATATGAGATAGAGTATGAGATAAGGCCTGAGAATTAGTCAATGAGTTCTAATCGAGATTCATTTTATGACATGAACTTTCGATGATGATGATGATCCCTGAAGACACGAGAAGAGCAAGGAAGTAAGTAACTCCACTTTGACGGGAGATTTTGAGTAAGGTCTTCAGGTGGGCAATATTTTGAGTATATGTTTATCATATGAGCTTTCTAAATGATTTGATGATGTTATGAGATTAACAAATGTTTTTGAGATAAATGATGTTTGAGAACTGTTTGACTTGCCAATTTTTGATGTTGAGCTTGTATGTTTACCCTCTACTGATGAGATGAGACGAATTCGGTCCTGTCACAAGCGGGATTTTGTGCACAGAGGTGACTGTGAGCCGTCTTCGGGTCGGCCGGTCACGGTACTTGAGAGGGAGGCCTACTTCTCAGTACCTTAATTATAATGATGAGTTGTAGATGCGGTACATACATGTCGAGTACTTGTCTGCAGACACTTAATTATGTTGTTTAGGGTTAAAACTGCTTGCACAGGTTCTTTTAAGATATAATTCCTGTGTATTGCTGAATTGTGGCAAGTTCAATTTATAGCTCTATGAGCAGCTTTGTTTTTCGGCGATATGTCCACTGAGTATTTATGTACTCACGCCCTGCATGTATTTCTAAACGTGCAGGATAAGCGGAGGGGGAGTATGGTGCGGTGCTGGTGGAGAATGTTTCGGGCTGACGTTTTCTTTCTCTATCGTATGTCTGTTTTGTCGATAGAGTTTTGATATGAAGTTATGTTAAATAGAGTTTGATGTTTAAGATACTTAATTTCCTTTGAAAATCAAGCAATACACTCACGGTTATATGTCTTCATACATATAATCGATTCGCCTTTTGCTGCGATACTCTGCATATTATTCTTCATTATGAAAAATGAGCTATACCCGTTTTGTTTTTGTTCGTGAAATTCCTGATAATCAAAAAGATATAACGATGTTGACGATTTTACCCTTGGATTCATTTATGATGATTTCCTTAACACCTTTTGATGTGAGCTTCCGCTTGATGTTTGACCTATACATCTTGTCTTTTATTCCTTTAAAATAGTCGTATCGATACTCGATCCCCGCTATTACTAGTGTCGGAATCGGGCTGCGACAGAGTGGTATCAGAGCAGGTCGTCTGCTCTGAGTCTAATGCTTGATTAAGTTGAGCTTTTATTTGCTCTTATTTATGAGTTGAGTACTAGTCTAACTTGAGTTCTTAAACTGGTTTGAGAGTCAGTCGAAACAGAACCCCAGCACCCCATCTCCTCCGACTTATCGAGGTAAGAGCTTTTGATGTTTTCTTTTTCCGCTTTTATGCTGAGTTTTAACTACCCACTAATGAGTTATGTGATGTTTGATGGTGGAACTATCTGAGCATGATGGAACATGATGAGAACCATGAGTTGATGAATATTTGGGAGTTATATTAAGGCTAGTATAGCCGTTGCCTCACCGTACCAAATGAGAAAGAGTATGTTGATGATTGGGGTGGAATACCAAGTAAGTTTCGTATCCACTTTTGAGAAAAATGATGTTTTTGTTTTTAGGATGCAGCGTATTGTTGAAGCATCAACGAAATGCTGGTTTAGAGAGTGCGAGTCAGATGAGGACGATACGCTAGGAGAGTTTCTAAGCGCATTACCATCGACGCTGGCAGAAGGTTATTCCCTACGGAATCGACGGAGCGGAAGCTATCGACCTTCTGATTCCGCGATTACCACCCACAGGGGGAGTTTGGGCGACAATTTTAGTCCCCCTTACTCGTGGGCACTACATGGTTGGGAAGAGTGAGGTATGGTGACATTAGCGGTTTAATCGCAACGCTCGGCCATCGTTATTTTGCATTCGGCGATTCCCCTGCACCGCCGTACGAAGTGCCCGCTGGGCCAGTCCAGGGTGGAGAGTTAGTGGTTGCACCCCCACTACCAGATGAGCCTTACCCGGTTGCACCACCACCCCCTAGTGAGCCGATGCCGATTATACCTGAGCAGACTGTTTCAGATCCGATAGTTTTCGAGACGTATTCACCGGTTGTGGAGCACGATCTGTTTTCGTATTTGGCGATGATCACATATCCTAGCGCCGACTTACCATTATGGGAGTTGACCCCGGTGACGGCACCTTTACCAGTGCTACCTATCAGGTCAGCACCGCCGATTGGTTTTACAAAGCCTCTGATTCAGCGAGTATCGGGGCCATCCGATTCGAGAGTTGCCCCAGTACTAGATTCCGATGTTTTGGCTTTACAGCCTTACACGCACCAGCTCCACTATGCACCTTATCGAGGCGCCCAAGAGGGAGGATCTCGACCTGCGAGGTCAGACGGCGATGAGGAGGATCCGGACGAGGAGACTCCGGATATGACAGTTGGACGCGGGCGAACCCAGCCTTTATGGCATCAAGTTGCGGACGACAGCACCGAGACATGGGTTTCTATTCCCGAGGTGCCGGTTTACTATCCGATGTATGATACTAATGTCGAGGATGAGCCGAGCGACGATAGCGCGTATCGGATCATAGACAAGTGTGAGGAGGAAGAGTCGGAGCCGAGTGAGGATGCTCCGACTGATGATGTTAGGAGTAGGATACCAGGTGACGACGAGATGGGAGATTGATAGATGACGACCGAGACTATCTAGAGATGTATATGAATATATATATAGTAGTAATGCATAGCCGATGTACATAGCTAGAAGCATAGTATAGAACATATATGACGCTTAGTCCCTATGATGCTTGCATAGCGAGAGCATCATTATAGTATAGGGCGTTTTGTACACAGAGAACCTTCGCTTTTGTGTAAGACCTCAAAAGAGAGGCAATTTTTCCTATGATATAGAGATGACAGTGATGACTAGAAAGCTTTATGTCACATCGTAGTTTTGAGATTGATATTTTGATGCATGATGTTAGATAAACGATAGAGATAACGAGAACTATGAGAATTCTATATGAGAAATATAGAATTGAGTTGAGATATAGAGAACTGAGATGAGAATTTAGAGATTTCATCGCGATTTATAGACACGACCCTAATAGGGCGAACGTATTATGGAGACCTCATGGGATGCATAGATACTATTGACCAATTGTACTTCGTAATAGAGGTATTTTTCACCGGGACCGTGTTTAACATCGCTAAGAGTAATAATGAGAGTAGACTTATTGAGTTCTTATCCCGCTTGGTCATTTTTAAATTTTTCTGCATCCATTTGAACTCCTACATGAGATGAACTATTTGCTATTGAGAAATTTTTCCAGATCCACTGTGTTCGAGCCTGAGTCGTTTGTATTGGAAATCCTTACCCCTTGATTTAACAGTGGACAATTTATTCATTTTCCACCTAGTGGATTGCTTCTACTTCCAGTATTGATTTACTCCCATCATATTATATCTCAGTTTTTATCTTAGTTTCTGTTCTAGCTTTTGATCTTCCTTTGATTGTAACTTCTTCATTATCCTTGAGATAGCACTGGCTATTATGAAAATATTCCATTACTTGAGCTCGTCTTGTTCAAGATCAGACATTTTTATTCATCACATCCTAGTCCCTACCACATCCGACAAGATTTAGGAATGTCTAGGTAACTAGGATGGCATAACAAGAAGAGTATTTGGAAAAAAACATGAGTAATGGGAGCAGTCGTAGAATATATTATTACGAGACGAGCACAACTGTTCGACTATGGATTTTCATATATTAGCCAGGTATGTAGAAAGCTAACCATTTCGAGGATGAGAAGAAGTAATGCTAAGCCAGAACAAGCAATAGCAGATTTAAGGAGATCGAGATGACAGATTAGAACAGATGACTTTTTCCACGATAGTAGACTGAGATGACGACTAGTATAGAAGTAGCATCGTCGTCGTAGTACGGGATGTTTTATTTCCGTTATGCCCCGCAATTAGTAAGAGTTCTCGAAAGAGAAGATTTTCTTATATGTCTATACGGCGATGATCAGAGAGTCTCTATGTTTGAGTAGAGTTTTGAGCTAATGTTACGATGATAGACATGAGATATGTCTTTGACGTTGAGTTATGAGAACTAAGGAAATAATATGATGTTGAGTAAGAGTCTTATGATTCGTGAGCAATGAGAATTAATTCTAAGGCTGAAATATGTCCCCTTAGACTTTTGCCGAGAAAGAAAAACCGATTGAAGAGAGAAATAGAGTTGATGATAAGAGATAAGGCAATAAAACCGTAGCTGAAAATGAACGTCAATTTTGCGACTTGGTTCGGTATACCACATATCAAGAAGAGATGAACAAGAAGATGTCAAAATTGTTTCGATCAGGTTTGAGATAAGAGGTACGAGACGATGTAACGAGTCGGAGTGCGGTTATGTGTACTGAAACATTAAATAAAGTATTGGAGATAGAACTGGCATTGTAGCCAGAGAAAGTGTTTTAAGCTTCAGCACCCCAAAACGGTTAAGAGCACTCGAACATTTCAATCTATCTTTTTCTGGACGAGCGCAAGAAGGAAAGAGAAAATGGGACAAAATACCTGCTACACCTGTCGAGGGGACGGGCACTACTCAACTAGTGTCCGAATCGTCAGCAAAGTGGAAGCGGAGAACGACCGAGTCAGTTTCGGCCGCAGCTCAAAGCAATGGAAGGAGTCCTACCGCTACCGCCGCCATCGCGACAGCAGCTTGCCTATCAACCACGTCAGTAAGGAAGGCAGCCGCCAGCCCCGCAGGCGAATCAATCCCATCAACAGAGAGTGTTGCGCTTGAGCAGAAGGCTCAGGACAAGAATCGAAGAAATCTAGCAGAACCACTATGGTCTCACTCGTATGTCCTGACTTAGAATTCTAGCTAGAATCGATTAAGCTCAAGGCTAAAAACCTAAGGATGATGTCTATGTGGTACATAGATATTATTTTGGGAATGGATTGGTTAGAGGAGAACCATGCGACGATACAATGCAAGGAGAGACGAATAACGTTTCATTTTTTTTTTCAGGCCAAGAGCCTACTTGTTTATTGGCGTTGAGAGAAAATGAGAAAGCCGCCAATAATTTCGGCGCTTCAAGCCGAAAGCTTTTGCAGAGAAAGGATACAACCGCGTATGTTGTATACCTGAATCAGAGTGAGGAGTCCAAAACAAACATAGATGACGTACCAGTCATGCGAGAATACAAAGACATTTTTTTTTTCTGAAGCTTTACCAGGATTACCCCAGATCGATAGCTCGAGTTTACATTTGATCTTGAGCCCGGAGCCGCACCGACGTCAAAGGCACCATATAGAATGGCCCCGGCAGAATTGTAAGAGTGAAGCTGCAACTTCAAAAATTGCTATATTTGGGATTCATTCGACCTAGTGTTTCCCCGTGGGAAGCACCGATTTTTTTTTTATTTAAAAAGAGGGACGGTAGTTTGAGGTTATGCATTGACTACCGCGAGTTGAATAAGGTGACACTGAAGAATAAGTATCCGTTATCTCGGATCGATAATTTATTCGATCAACTCCAAAAAGCGAGCACTTTTTCAAAGATTGACTTGAGAACGGGGTATCATCAGCTGAAGATAAGATCGGAAGATATTTCGAAGACGGCATTTCGTACGAGATACGGGCACTATGAATTCATAGTCATGCCTTTTGGATTGACGAATGCTCCTGCAGTGTTAATGGATCTCATGAACCGAGTCTTTCACGAGTACTTAGACAAGTTCATGTTACTGTTCATAGATGACATTCTGATTTACTCAAAGAGTAAACGAGAACACGAAGAACATTTGAGAATCGTGTTAGAGAGTTTGAGAGCTGAAAAGCTATATGCTAAGTTCAGCAAATGTGAGTTTTGGCTTAAAGAAATCAATTTCCTTGGCCATATCGTTTCTGCGAGAGGGATCAAAGTAGACTCAACAAAAGTTCAAGCGGTACAAGAGTGGAGAGCACCGACTACACCGCATGAAATCCGCAGTTTTCTGAGATTAGCAGGGTATTACCGAAGATTTATTGAGGGCTTTTCGAAAATCACTAAGCCATTGACGCACCGGCTAAATAAAGAAGTTAAATTTGAGTGGACGAACGAGTGTGAGTTGAGTTTTTCAGAGCTGAAGAAGAGAATTACCATTGCCCCAGTTTTAGTTGTTCCAAAGGCGAACAAAGAGTATGCAGTCTATACAGACGCATTAAAGAATGGACTAAGATGTGTACTGATGCATGATGGAAGAGTTATTGCAAGTGCCTCACGGCAACTCAAGCCACATGAGATGAATTATCCGACGCATGATTTAGAGTTAGCAGCCGTAGTGCATGCTTTGAAGATCTGGAGACACCATCTTTATGGAGTATGGTGTGAGATAAACACCGATCACAAAAAGTCTCAAATACTTCTTTGAGCAAAAAGATCAAGACATGTGACAGAGAAGATGGATAGAGTTGGTGAAAGATTACGATTGCGGGATAAATTATCACCCCGAAAGAGCTAACGATGTCGTTGATGTGTTGAGTAGAAAGAATCAAGGAGAGTTAGATTTTTCCTTACTCAAGAAGAAAACTTGATCAAAGAATTCGAGAGATTGAGATTGGAGGTAGTGATACCACCTCAAACGACGGAAATAGTGATTGCTACACTGAACGTTACATCTGACCTACGGTCAAGGATAATCACAACTCAAAGAGAGGATGAAAAGATAGAGAGGTTACGAATGAAGATTCGAACCGAGAAGATGGAGAATTATCAACAAACGACAGACAAAGCCATATTATTTGATGGAAGAACGTGTGTGCCTGATAGAGAAGTATTGAAAAATGAAATCATGAGTGAAGCTCATGACACCCTTATACAGCACACCCAGGAGGTACGAAAATGTACCAAGACTTAAAAATGAAATTTTGGTATGAAACGAGAGATAGTGCGATTGCACGGAGTACCAATGACGATTACAACGGATCGAGATTCCAGATTTTCTACACGTTTCTGAACGAGCATGCAAAAAGAGTTAGGTACTAAACTGAGTTTAGTACAGCCTTTCATCTGCAGACGGATGGACAGTCCGAAAGGACTATACAAGTTTTAGAAGACATGATTAGAACTTTTGTGTTAGATAGAAGAAGTCAATGGGAGCAAGTTTTGCCCCTGATCGAGTTTGTTTATAATAATAGTTTTCAATCAACTATTAACATGGCACCATACGAAGCCTTGTATGGACGAAAATATAGATCCCCGCTTTATTTGGGATGACGTTGGGGAGAGAAATAGTGCTTGGATCAGAAGCCATTTAAGAAATAATCGCCATTGTGCGACAGATTCAACCGAGAGTTAACGAAGCACAAGATCGTCAAAAGTCTTGTGCAGACACTAGGCGAACAGAGATTCATTTTGATGTAGGAGACAAAGTCTTTCTTAAAGTTTCCCCACCCAGAGGAGTACATCGTTTTGGAGTTAGAGGAAAACTCAAACTGAGATATGTATTAGACCCTACAATATACTTGAGAAAGTAGGCCCTATTGCCTATAGACTTGCGTTGCCTCCGAGCTTCGCGAACGTTCATAACGTTTTCCATGTTTCACATTTAATTAAATACGTGTTTGATCCATGACACATCATTCATCAAGAAGAAGTGTCCCTAGAGCCGGACTTGAGCTACGAAGAGAGGCCCGATGTTATTATGGATCGGAAGATCCAGCAACTGAGAAACAAGTCAATTCCTTTGGAAAACATCCAATGGAGACATCATGGCAAGATAGAGCAACATGGAAACTTGAAGAAAAGATGAAAGAAAAATATCCCGAGCTTTTTCCCGAAAGTGAATAACTCAAATTTCGGGACGAAATTTTTTTTAAGGGGGGTAGGATGTAACACCCCGTACTTTTATGAGTAGTAGTAGTGTCGAGACACTACAGAGAGTACTGCGGTACTGAGATATGAGATTATAAATAAAATGAGATGGAGTAATGATGATAAATAGAGATATTGAGCATTAGAGTTACATTATTTTGATGAGACGAGTTATTATTCTAGATAGAGATATGAGTCTGATAGAATCAATGATAAAGATAGAGATGCTGTTTGAATTGAGAGAAGGTCATAATTTATTTTTTCCCGATGACGGATACAGAGGTATCTGTGAGTTTAATTGTCCTATTGCAAATAGGAACATCTGAAGAAGAATAGAGTTGAGGTAAGTGAGTGAGAAACCCTATAGAAGGGAGAGTCGATCTGAGAGATGATTGCTGATTGCTTTAATAAGAATTGTATCCGTGTTTTATCTGAGATGGTTTGAGTGATTGTCTACGTGACTATTTGTTACGATGATGTGAGTATGATTTGTTTTGTGTTATGTTAACACGGATTATTTTCGAGATTTTGGAGAACGAGATTATTTTTTTAAAATCGGGAAATAGCATACAGCTATAATTATTTTGCATATCAGTATTTTATGAGAAATATTTTACTGAGATATATATATATATATAAGTTTATGATGAGATGAGATATTCCAATAGTTTGAGCTATTGTATTTTTCGATGAAGAACTACTGAATGTAATACATTGAGGAAATAAGGATGTATAGAGATAATGGTTGGACGTTGTTAAAGTTAAAAATCTGGCCTTGGAGTTCTGCTATGGCGTGGGAGTTTTGCTCTGGCTTGCGAGCTCTGCTATGCCAGAGGCGAAGTCAGTCCTCTGCTATACCAGAGGCGAAGGCATTCGTCTGCCCAGACAGAGGGGAAGTCAGTCCTCTGCTATGCCAGAGGCGAAGGCATTCGTCTGCCCAGACAGAGGGGAAGTCAGTCCTCTGCTATGCCAGAGGCGAAGGCATTCGTCTGCCCAGACAGAGGCGAAGTCAGTCCTCTGCTATGCCAGAGGCGAAGGCATTCGTCTGCCCAGACAGAGGGGAAGTCAGTCCTCTGCTATGCCAGAGGCGAAGGCATTCGTCTGCCCAGACAGAGGGGAAGTCATTCCTCTGCCCAGACAGAAGGGAAGTCATTCCTCTGCCCTGACAGAGAATGCATTCCTCTGGCGAGCATTTCTCTGCTCTAGTGCAGAACCTACTTTTGAGAGAGAAGAGTCAAAGCAAGTGGATAAACATTGTTAACGGATAAGATATTTTATGCAAGTGGATAATTAAGCATGTGTTAATTATCCAATACTTGATGGCTAAGTAAATGGGGTTATATAAATAACACCTTTCTCTTTCATCCCCATAACAGACGTCCATTTCCTCTCTCTCCTCTCTCTTTTCTCTCTTTTCTCTCTTTTCTCTCGACTGTCATTATCCAACGCCATTGATGAGCTAGTAAAAAAAAAAAAAACTTTGTAAGCTACTTTTTATCCCATAACCACCGATTAAACCAAGCTGAAAACACTCGTATATCCATAAAACAAAAGCTGGACGAAGGTTTGAGCTAGGAATCAAGAAAGTGGAGTTATACTGTTCGTTATACAGATCATAAGAGTGAGTCTCTAAACACATGAATCTACTTATATCTAAGCTTTATGAGCATGTATATAGATGATTAGAGTATTAAAACAACTCCTAATTCAAGTTGAAGATCATGAAGAGAGTGAGGATTCGAGTATATAAATGAGCCTTAGAGATTGTAGTTATGATAGTTGATGGAATAAAATGATTATTAGAAATGGGTGATAACGAATATGAGTTCTTGAGCATGCTAAGATGTTAAGTGATGGTTTAGATTGATGATTAGAAGTGATGAAATGAGTTTTGGTATGAGTTTGTTGTTGAGAATTATGTTGTTGTATTCAAGATAGAGATGTTTTTGAGATATATGAGTTTTAAGTACAAATTGGAGAATTTTCGTAGGCCTACTGACCTACTGTGATCGATGGTTTGTCGATGTCTAATAGCTTTGAAAATTTTATAGCAAGTCCCTACATGAGTCTTGAGTACCCTGATAAAATTTTAAGCCATTTCAACATCGTTTGATATTTCTTTAAAATACAAAACCTAAACTGCACATTACTACCAAGAATTTCAGAGAACAGGGGAAAGAGTCTTTCGTTTCAGTAGCTTCCTATGTGATCTAGCTTTCCAATTTTTATGGTATCAACCTTATTGTGTTAGCTAGATACCCATCGAAGATGAGCCCAGTTTGACAACGTTTACTATTTTTGAAAAATTGTAACCTTCGGTTGCACAAAACTGCCAGAAATGGTAGATAATGGTAAAAACGTCATATCTCTCAAACCACTTGGAGTTTTCGACTCTACTTTTTTTTAAATGAAACTAGACTCGAAGATCTTTCTTTCGGTATGAGTTTCGAGTCCAGGAGATGTCGGAGTCAGAACAGTTTAAATTTTGAAGTTAAGTCAGTGTAAAAACAGAGCATGTTTTGATGATGTTTGTTTGTGATTTCTTATGTGCCTTATGTGATTGTGTTACCTATGTGTTTGAATGAGATTAGACGAACCTTATATTAGAAATAAATCGAGACTTAGAGCCATGATTTTCTTGAAACCTATCCTTGAACTTAAGGATGTGAGATGAGTGGAGAGTTTATATAGAGTTGAGTAAAGAGATAGAATATGAGATAGAGTATGAGATAAGGCCTGAGAATTAGTCAATGAGTTCTAATCGAGATTCATTTTATGACATGAACTTTCGATGATGATGATGATCCCTGAAGACACGAGAAGAGCAAGGAAGTAAGTAACTCCACTTTGACGGGAGATTTTGAGTAAGGTCTTCAGGTGGGCAATATTTTGAGTATATGTTTATCATATGAGCTTTCTAAATGATTTGATGATGTTATGAGATTAACAAATGTTTTTGAGATAAATGATGTTTGAGAACTGTTTGACTTGCCAATTTTTGATGTTGAGCTTGTATGTTTACCCTCTACTGATGAGATGAGACGAATTCGGTCCTGTCACAAGCGGGATTTTGTGCACAGAGGTGACTGTGAGCCGTCTTCGGGTCGGCCGGTCACGGTACTTGAGAGGGAGGCCTACTTCTCAGTACCTTAATTATAATGATGAGTTGTAGATGCGGTACATACATGTCGAGTACTTGTCTGCAGACACTTAATTATGTTGTTTAGGGTTAAAACTGCTTGCACAGGTTCTTTTAAGATATAATTCCTGTGTATTGCTGAATTGTGGCAAGTTCAATTTATAGCTCTATGAGCAGCTTTGTTTTTCGGCGATATGTCCACTGAGTATTTATGTACTCACGCCCTGCATGTATTTCTAAACGTGCAGGATAAGCGGAGGGGGAGTATGGTGCGGTGCTGGTGGAGAATGTTTCGGGCTGACGTTTTCTTTCTCTATCGTATGTCTGTTTTGTCGATAGAGTTTTGATATGAAGTTATGTTAAATAGAGTTTGATGTTTAAGATACTTAATTTCCTTTGAAAATCAAGCAATACACTCACGGTTATATGTCTTCATACATATAATCGATTCGCCTTTTGCTGCGATACTCTGCATATTATTCTTCATTATGAAAAATGAGCTATACCCGTTTTGTTTTTGTTCGTGAAATTCCTGATAATCAAAAAGATATAACGATGTTGACGATTTTACCCTTGGATTCATTTATGATGATTTCCTTAACACCTTTTGATGTGAGCTTCCGCTTGATGTTTGACCTATACATCTTGTCTTTTATTCCTTTAAAATAGTCGTATCGATACTCGATCCCCGCTATTACTAGTGTCGGAATCGGGCTGCGACAGTTTCTCAATAATAGAATTTATAAGGCCCGAGAAAATAATATCGCCTCCTAATAAACTCTCAATAACTCTTATCTCATTTATTCGCCCGCGTGCATAAATACTCTAGCTACTATTTACTAACTCAATTTTAATCCGAGCTAGGGCACAAATAGCTTCTAAAAAATACGGGGTGTTACAACCAATCAGAGATACTCATGCAATATTTGTCATCGTCGAACTGAAGTTTAAATCAAGTACCAGTCGACATTCTACATCGGACTGAAGTAAAGAGTATCAGACACGCCGCATTAAATGCTGAGGATTTGAAGATCGTCCTTGCAAGTACCAGAATTCCTCTTTTCATGTAAAGATGCAGAAGCACAATACTCCAAGGACAAGACAATTCAAACATTTGCCATAAGGAGTATTTGAAGATTGCCACCTCAGCCCAAGATTTGACATTGTCTCACAACGGCAGAAATCTCGAAGACCTTCTCTCCAACGAAACTATTTGAAGCTTCGCCTATAAATTGAGCTTGATGAATGCCTGCAATCTTCATGGATTCGAAGACATACGCTGAAGCTCTGTCAAATTTACAAGCCAACATCTACACAGACAAAACTTTGAATCGAAGAAGAGAGTACTCATTTGTTGTAAAATCAGTCTAGCTGATTACCTAAACTCTCTTCGAAATCTAGGCAACCCTTGTTTTATCCTAAGCCTAGAATAGATTACTTGAGAGCCTGCTATCAATAATCTTAGTTGGAAGAGTTCAAACACCTTTTCAACCGAGCGAAAAGAGTGTTTGAGAAGAGCGGAGTTCAGACTAGGGTTCTGACTCCAGAGATCTTAGCCAAGCGATGGCAAAGGCACTTGCATGTCTTAGCGTGCTAAGAGCGAGTGAGAAATCCAACCTAATGTGTTGGTACTGAATATATGATTTTCAATTGTAAGGTTTGTTGTGCACTCGTAAGCATTAGCCCAGAGTGTTCGTGAGACTAATCATTTGGCCGTGGATGTAGGGAAGTGTTTTCTTAACCACGTAAAAATCCTTGTGTTCTTTATCTGCTTTCAGTTATTCCTTATTTGCATTAAATCTGTTTTCAACTGAACTGGCTTAACTGAAAAGTGTAACTAAGAATTTTTATAAGTGACAAACCTTTCTAAGGCTATTGGCGCTAAGTTTAAATTTCTGCTACTGAGTTATTAGTCTAACTGACCAATCAACTGATAGTCAGTAAGATCAATAACTTTACTCTATCTTGCAAACACTAGACTGAAGTTGTTGGATTTGTATACTGAAAGCAAGAACGTTTTATGCTTGTATACAATGTTTCCTAAGTTCACTATCTAATCTCCTATCTGATTGTGTTCATGATTGCATATGTATGTTCTCTATCTCTATACAAGTAGATTATATGGTGTGTTGTAGATCACAGAAGACCATATAATTGGATTAACCTTAAGAGATATAATATAATCACAGCCGAAATAACTCTAGGACAAGTTATTGGTTTAGGCTGCGGTATAGATGGAAGTAGTTTGTCTTGACTACTTATCTATACTGGTACGTCATACGTATTGATAGGACCACAGTGAGATATATTCTTCTATCTGACTTAAGTGAAGAATTAGAGATCTCGGTGACTTATAAGATATTAATACTAATAAGATGTCAGATATATATGTTGATTCGTTTATCACTTTGACTTACTATAAGCGAGAGTTATATAGTAACTTGAGTACTCTGTATCTTGGGTGATAGCGGTTAATATATGATATCTGATTATCTGTATTAGTACTCGTATCTGATATAGGATAATGACATCCCCTTAAGGAGCTCAATAATGTTTATTGCGCTAAACCCTGCAGGTTGATTAAGTTCAGGCGCAATAATAAGGTTTGAGTGGTACTGCTTAAGGATTGCAAAAGAGATTAATTAATTAAGGCTGTCAGAGCTATAATTAATTAATGGATGTCGGAGATTTTAAATACGAGGATTTAATAAGTCTAAATACAAGCCCCGACTCATCACCGGCAATAAAGGGGTAAGTCAATATTGGTTCTCTAGTGGAATGAACTGATATTTATAAATTAATTATGGTCTGGGCTGACCATAGATAAATTAATTTATTTGAGACCCATCTTTATTCCTTGTATCTGGTCCCTGGACTGGCCCAAAGTCTCCTAGCCCTAGAAGAAGAGAAAAACGCCTCCTACACTAATTCTGTGCCTACACGTATTTATTTTATTATAAATACAGCTGTCAGCTCTCAAGAAAACATACTGATAAAATTAGGGTTTTGAGAGCTGTGTGGGGCGCAGGAAATCGTGTGGAGCATTCTCTCTTGGGACTTTCATAGAACGTTGTCCATCCAACGGTGAAAGCTGAGCGGGATACAGTTCAGAAGATCTAAGCTGGAGTCAGATTTTCGCAGGAAATCAAGTTCTGGCAGTCTCCGAAGAACAGCCATAACTTCCTCTACAAAAGTCCAATTGAGGTGAAACAGGCGGCCACGGAAAGCTCTTTCGAAGACGAAGAAGTCGTAATTCTGCACAAAATACTATTGGAGGTCGTTTGAAGGGTCGAACAGAGCGTTGAAGTTGGCTGATCTGTTCAGCGACGGATTGACGAATTCTTAGGAATTCTTCAGGTATTTTCTAACTCCAACGTGCAGTTGTTAAATTCATAGGAGCATGTTAGGGATTAATCGTTGTATGATAAATTAATAATAATCCAAGAAACGATCATCGGGCAAACGGAACATTAATTCAATTTAATATTCCTTCAAAAGCCTCACGTGGATATCAGTTAAAGCTCAATGCTCGACTGATATCAACATACTGAAATCACTTCGGTATCAGTCTACAACCTATTTCAACTGAAATTAGGTTTGTTTGTTTACGTTGCGAAAAATAGCCTTCAGGTGTATTCCCTCCCCCTATACACATGTTCATTCAACCCTCCGGGACCCAACAATTGGTATCAGAGCAGGTTGTTCGCAAGAACAGCCTGCTTTGACCTAGTTCTTGTTAAACTAGATCCTTTCTAGCAGGTTGTTCGCGAAAAATAGTGAACTAGCTGCTTTGACCTAGTTTTTACTGAACTAGATCCTTTCTAAAAAGGGTTGTCTTCGTCACGCACTCATCTCACTTTTGCGTCTAGTTCACTTTTTCCGTCATCCTTGTTCTACCATGAAATAATTGGTGCTGGACATCCTTCTTGTTGATGTTCTCATCGATTTACATGAGATGTTGAAGTTCTCCTCTCAAGAACCTTCACATATTGCGTGATAAAGGATGATCTTTTGTTCAACGACGCATCGAGCTGATTCAAAGTCAACTTTGAAAAGGAAGCTCGAAAGGGGCGCTCTAGGGACTAGGACTACCTACAACATAGGAAGAGTTATGTAGTACTCTTATGGTGTGAGGATTTGGAAATCATCCACCTCAATATCCTGGCGATCAACGATCTTGCCAGACTTTAACGAGAAGAAGGCAAGAGTGTGAAGTATGCCATCGAGGAAGGTTCTCAACATCATTCATGTCAAGGCAGGACTCTCCTCAGAGTGGTATTTGCAAATGCTTCACACAGATTCATTCTAATGGGAATGAATCACCAAAGGATCTGCTGAAGAAGATAAAGAAGTCAACCATGGAAGAACAAACAAACTTCATCAACAGTAGATAAGTCAGAGGAACTGAGCTTGGGAATTCTGAATGTGGAAGATACTACATCAAATTAAAGAATCTTTCTCCACAACCTCTGCATCATGAACTCCATCTAACTGAAGCCACTCGTCTACTGAAGAACATCATTGGAGCTGTTGACTGAAACATTGTCAACTGGAGTTCAGTCAACTGAAGTTTCTCTACTAAAGTCATGTCAACTAAAGACTTGAGTCAACGATCAAATAGGAACTGACAATTTCAGTATAACTGAAATGTTGACATCAAATGATCATAAGGATCAGTCGACTAGTAAGTATTTCACACCAATGTTAGAATAAATACTGATTATGTAATACTTGCATATGTATATGTAATAAGTTGTATTCTTGTGATTTACTGATATTGTTGAAAAATGGTTGTTAAGAAACTGAAATGAAATACCAATGTGCATTTCTCATTCAGTTTAATTTTTGAAATATTTCTAATAATGTCCAATCTGTGATAATTTTTCTTATTGCCTATGTTTCTTGCTTACTTCCGCACATAATTACAAATCCCATCTTTTTAGGCATTTTTCTTACGGACGTGAATTCTTATCAATTTCTACTCTGAAACACGATCAACAACGCACTGATCACATCAGAAAATCTATTCAACTTGTCAAAATATCCTCGCTAATCTTCTCATTAGCAGACTTTTTAACTTTCCCTATCATGATTGTTCGAAAATATGCGTGTTTTGATCTCTCGGAGGTAATTATCTAATATCTTTTCAAAAGATAAATCCTCCGGTCTGTTTAGATCCTGACATATTTTGAGTAGATTTTATTTTCACCACCTTCTCTTAAGGGAGAATGGGACTTAATCGACTTGATCCGTATTTTATCAAGATAATCAATCGACTCTTCTTTTTGTGACTTAGATCTTTTTATGTTTTATTAAATTTATCTTGCCGGCATTTCGTAATTGCGTATTTCAAATTTTTATCAATGCACTTGTGGCACGTAAATCTCAACCGACGATGTCACGCCAACACGACTCAAATCAAACTATTCATATTTCTCAATGAACACAAAGATCTCTTAATAGATAGTCACGAGAAACACCTCCATTTTCCGAACTTTCATCTTCCTCTAACCTCTGATTTCACAACACTCTCATGTAAGAAATTTTCAACTTTTAGGATATTTCTGCTCATCTCTCTCAAAACAATGGCACCAAAAATCCCTTGTGACAACAAATCTGTACGCTATGACGCCACCCTTCACATGCCAAGCTTTCAAACTCAGCCAGGATACGAAAAGGCCATTGCTATTCTTCAACGACATGGTTGGATGGATTTTGTTAAGGCAGAACCACCTTTTCTGTTGAAATCTCATGTACAACAGTTCTATACTAATCAAAAGATCAATGTCGACGGTTACCATGTCTCTTCTGTGATCGCCTTTACAATTGAAAACTTGAAGGAGAAAGAAAAGGTCAATATTGACATCTCCGAAATCGTCCAAAAATTATACCATCTGCCCAACACCGAATTGGTTCCCGACATCCAAGATGAAGAGGCAAACGAGATTCTACAAACCGTCGTCAAGGACAAAAAGATCTCCACTGAAAGCACACTAAAGCTTTCAGATCTGGAACCAGAATACAAGATCTTACCACGAATCATCCACAGATGCTGGATATGAACAACAGGATCGCACGATCAAGCTTCACAAAGTCAGAAAAACATTTTGGCTGCCTTAATGAAAGAAGGACCATACAATTGGGAGAAGGCTTATCTGCAACTGCTCTCTGAAGAGCCATCTCTCAAGAAGACTTCCAAGATGCTGAGACAGGGTAGTCGAGTGTCTTAGATCATCATTAAAGCCACAAAACACATCACTGCCTTCTGGCCAGATAAGATTAGTTTCAATCAGTATCTCAGATTCGTCAAGGGAGGCTCCAAATCAAAATTAATTAAGACTGAAACCTCATCGTCTTCAACTGAAGTTCCTCCACCATTTTCTTCCACCAAAATTAGAAGTCCACATCCTGAGATCCCAACTGATATCCCACGCCGACCCAGAAGTACCCCCACCAAATCTACATTTATTCCAAGTCCTTCAAACTCTCAATTACCACTCAAAACCAAAAAGCCAAAATTCGGAAGAATCTTGGTGATAATTCCCAAATCCAAAGCCCTTTTTATCAAACCCTCATCAGTGTCAGTTCCCTCTCGCACTGAAGCATTAGAAAGAGAAGTAGCCAACTTCAAGTTGACTCTTGAAAGTGAAGGCACTGCATATCTTCAAAATCCATTTCCCAGCTTTGATATCTCTACCGAAGCTCATAAAAATATCCACTGGCTCATTATTTTCACTTTTCTAAAAAATGCACCATGCCCTCAGATAGATGATGTCAAAGCCATCGAATCCGCTAATAGCCTCGCCCTTGAAGAGGCAGAGCTTTACAGTATTTTCCATTTTACCCGTCTCTGGGACGTCATTCGTTCATTTGATCAAATTACCTTAGACTACCTTGATTCTCAGAGTTTCACCAGAATCTCGGCTACTTTTACTGATGATATAGGTCCTTCTGGATCTAAGAACTTTATTGAAGAAAGTTTTGTGAATCCTCCTCAGATCACTGAATTTCCTGATCAGAATAAGCAAACAGAGCTTCAATCTTGCCAAGAGCAACGTATCATCGATGCTCAGACTGTATCTACTGGTTATACTGAAGAAAATCTGGAAGATCCAGTCGCTAACACTGAAGGAAACTTGGAAGATTCAGCAAATGAGAAGATGACTGTCAATGAAGCAAAAATTCTTAATGAAAATTTTCCTACTGGAAATCCTGATTTTCAGTTGCACCAAACTCTCAGTATAACTCACGAAGGAGATATTTCAACTGGAGATGTTGAAACTGAGACTCGGAAGTCTCAAAGTCCAACCAATGAAGACGTGGCTGAAGCAGAAGATATTATTCGAAAGACATCAGAGTCTGCCCCTGATGCCTTTGTGCTAACAATTCTAGAGATCATTCCTTAGCCCACTCAGGAGGACCAGGTTACCAAAGACGTTCTAACTGAAATCTTCTCTACGGACAATCAATTCATCGAAGAGGCAAATGCTGAGGAAGACAAGGATAAAGATCCTCAAAATAAGAAACAATCAGTTACTCCTCAAGACCAACCAGAGAAAATCATGACTGAAGCAACTGGTAAAAAGACTTCAACTAAAAAACAAGCAGAAACAACTAAAGATGATAATGCTCAGAAAGATAATAATCAAGAAGAAACTCTGCTCCAACAAACTAAAGAAGTAAATTATGCTTGTATGTCTTGCGGAACTCCCAATACACAGGAGTCAACTGAAAATGACCTCACTGAAGCGAATCACGGCTCTATTGATGCGTCAGCTTCAACATCAGAAGAGACTGAAGAAGAGTTGGAAGAATCTGGTGTACTACTGGGATCATATGAACTCCCTTTAGTCCAGAGCACCTTCTTCCATTTCCAACCATGGCGCAAGTGGTTATCTTTCAACAACAACAGATCATGGATCTTCGACGTCAACTTGATTAGCGAACGTAGAAAGCAATACAGCATGTGCATAGACTCCTCAACATCGAATCGTTTGTGAATCGAATGCATCACGATGCAAATGATGAAATACTCTTGTCGAGTCGTCAAATTAAAGCCATAAAGAATATGGTAGAAAACACTCGAGAAGGATTGTTGAAACTAACTGGAGATACCGCTCTAGCAATTATTGGTTACCCCTTTCTCCATGACAAAGTTGAGAGATTAGAAAAGCTGCGTGTAGAAGCCAACCAGAAACTTGATGATTGGTATTTGGAGCTTACCGCAGCCATCGACAAGTTAAAAGACGAACTTATGACCTGTGTCAGCCGGACTGAAGTACAGATCATGATGAAGCACAACTGGAACGTTTTGCCTCCGATGAGACTCATTCTCTCAAGGAGAAAGTCTGAGCTCTTGAATTTAAAATTGCTGAAATGCAACATGTGGCTGATTTTGCTGTTGCAAGCAATCTGAGAAAGACTGTCGCAACCCTCCAGCAACAAATGGCAACTCTTTTTGATAATGCCAAAAAAGGGAAAGGAATAAAGAAGCAAATTAAGAGAATGAGTAAAGAAGGGGGAAAGAAGTCAACTAAAAGTGCAAGCTCCTCCTGCAGGATCAACCGTGGATACAACTACAAGAAAGATGACCTTTTGCGACATGTAAAATGTGTCGTAAACTTCGATTTTTATGTAGCAAAAGCTTATTTGCGACATTTTTTTCGGCGCGTTGAATTGTGTCGCAAAAGGTTATGATGTAAATTTTACGACACTTTTTGTCTTTTGTGTCACAACATATACGACCCTTTCTGCAGCACTAAATCAATTGTCGTATAAAATTTGCGACATATTATGTGACACTAGTCATACTGATGCATACTAGTTTGCGTCACATAGCATGACACTAGTTGAAATGACGCGTCCTAATTTGCGACACTAGTTTGTGACACTATAATTAATGTGACGTAATTTATTTATGACACTTTTAAATTTTATGTCGCAATATACACAACACTTTGTGCATCACTAAATTAATTGTTGCATAAAATTTGTGACAAACTTTGTGTCATTAGTCGTATTGACGCATGTTAGTTTGCGTCACATTACACAACATTAGTTGAAATGACGCGTCCTAATTTGCGACACTGATTTGTGACACTATAATTACTGTGACGTAATATATATATGTCACTTTTAAAATTTTTGTCGTAACAAATAAAACACTTTGTGTATCACTAAATTAATTGTTGCATAAAATTTGCGACAAACTTCGTGTCATTAGTGATATTGACGCATGTTAGTTTGCGTCGCATTACATAACATTAGTTGAAATGATGCGTCCTAATTTACGACACTAGTTTATGACATTACAATTAATGTGACGTAATGCATTTACGATACTTTTCAAATTTCTGTCATAATATATACGACACTTTTTGCATCACTAAATTATTTGTTGTATAAAATTTGCGACAAATTTTGTGTCATTAGTCGTATTGACGCATGTTAGTTTGAATCACATTACACGACATTAGTTAAAATAATGTGTCATAATTTATGACAATATAATTAATGTGACGTAAAATGTTGACCACATATTTTAAATGTGTTGCAATAATGAATATAACATATTTATGATCATTCTCACATTTTTCTTCTTGTGATGAATATATTGAATATTAAACAAATTATATAACAAGAAAATTACAATATGTACCAAAAGAATAATTGAACTAGATATAAAAAGTTGAATACATAATAACTATTAATTTCTAAATATCAAAAGAGAAAATATCAAAACATAATTCATCATACTAGCTAGCAAATTATTCAAAAATATGGATAAAAAAAGAAAATATGAATAACTACACTTTATGTGAATAACTAGATGGATAAGTCTTGGATTTCTATTGAAGATCGTTGGACTGATGATACTTTTAAGAGTGGTTTGGAGAACTTTCTTGATTTTGCATACACGAACAAGCCTGCTCAGAGTAAGATAAAGTGCCCGTGTACTAAATGTAGAAATTCTAGGTTACACTCAAAAGAAGATGTGAAATATCATGTTCTAAGACATGGTTTCCTTCAAGGTTATACCAATTGGGTGCATCAAGGTGAACAACCATATTCACTTAATGCATCACAATTACATGAGAGAAATGAGAGTAATGACATGGACGGATTGATACATGATACATTGTTGGCATCACATCACCATGGTGAATTTAATGGAAATACTGGTAGTTTTGGTTGTAATTCTGACGAAGTTCCTAGAGGACACACAGAAGAACCTTAGAATCATTTTGATGAAAACACTGAGAAGTTTTTTAACCTCTTAAAGCATGCTGAGTGTGAGCTATTTCCTGGATGTAAAACCTTTACTACCTTATCATTTATAGTCCGATTGTTGCATGTGAAGTCTCTTTGTCGATGGAGAAACAATTCCTTCACAATGCTGATGGAAGTCTTGAAGGAGGCGTTTCAGCTCAATGATATATTCCCAAAATCTTATAGAGAAGCTTGGAACATAATCAAAGAGTTGGGACTTGAGTATAAAAAGATTCATGCATGCCCTAATGATTGCATGTTGTTTTGGAAAGATACAGAGAAGGACGAGGTTTGTAAACATTGCCAGACGTCTAGGTACAAGCCATTTGAGGTACAAGGTGAGAGTTCAACTAAAAAGGAAAATAGAATTCCAGCAAAAATTGTTCAATATTTTCCTTTAAAACCTAGGCTCCAGAGGTTGTTTATGTCTTCAAAAACATCTAATTTAATGAGATGGCATGCCAAAGAATGCATTAGGGATGGAAAACTTAGGCATCCAACAGACTCTCAAGCATGGAGATCATTTGATGAAAAGTTCCCTGACTTTGCTGCTAACTATCGTAATGTTCGACTAGGACTAGCTGCTGATGGTTTTAATCCATTCAAGTCAATGAGTATTGCTCATAGTACTTGGCCTATTATTCTCATACCTTACAATTTACCCCCTGGTAGATGTATGAAACAAACATCTATAATTTTATCCACACTCATTGATGGTCCTCGAGGTCCGGGGAATGATATTGATGTTTATTTGCAACCTCTGATTGATGAGCTTCAAGAGTTATGGAATCCCGGGGTTCCTACTTATGATGCAACTGAAAATGTATGTTCCAACTACGTGCGGCACTGTTTTGGACTATAAATGATTTTCCCGCTTATGCTATTATTTCAGGTTGGAGTACCAAAGGTGCGTATGCATGCCCTTGTTGTAATAAGAATTGCCAATCCCAATGGCTAAAAAATGGGAAGAAACATTGCTATATGGGGCATCGTCGGTTTCTTCCAAGCGGGCATAAGTATCGTACAGACAGGATACATTTTGATGGGTCCATTGAGAAATCTGATAAACCTAAAAGATTATGTGGTTCTAAGATATTAGAGCAATTGGATGGTATGGTGAATAAGTTTGGAAAGCGTAAACCCAAAAAAATCGGTGAAAAAAGAAAAAGGAAGGAAAAATCTCATGCAGATACTAGATGTAGATATAATTGGAAGAAGTTAAGTATATTTTTCCAATTACCATATTGGAAAGAAAATTTAGTTCCCCATAATCTTGACATTATGCATATAGAAAAAAACGTTCTGGAAAATATCTTATGGACTTTGCTTGGTGTTGCTGCTAAAACAAAAGACAATCTTAAATCTAGATTGGATCTTCAAGTATTAGGCATACGAAAGTCCCTACATCCTCAAAGCACAGACAATAAGTTTTATCTTCAGCCAGCTTATTTCATATTGGGTAAAAAGGAGAAGGATGTATTCTTACAAGTGTTAAAGAACGTAAAGGTACCTGATGGTTATGCATCAAACATCTCAAAGTGTGTGAATTTAGCTGAACGAAATATATTTGGTCTTAAAAGTCACGATTGTCACATTCTAATGCAACAATTGCTACCAGTTGCTTTAAGAAGATGTGTTCCTAAGCATGTCTGCAAAGCAATTATATGATGTTATATGATGTTTTCAAGCAATTATATTCAAAGGTGCACACTATAGCTGATTTTGAAGCTCTAGATGATCGAGTTGCCCTAGTGCTGTGCGAGATGGAAAAAATTTTCCTCCTTTATTTTTTGATGTTATGGAGCATTTACCTATTCACTTGCCGGAAGAAGCTAAACTTGCTGGACCTGTTCAATTTCGTTCTATGTACTCTATTGAGAGGTAATATTTAATATTTGTTTTATTTTAAATTCACAATATATGGTTAGCATGATGATTTAACAATACTTGTTTTGAAGGAATATTAAATTGAATTAACGTTCCGTTTGCCCGATGATCGTTTCTTGGATTATTATTAATCTATCATACAACGATTAATCCTAACATGCTCCTATGAATTAACAGCTGCACACAGGTGTTAGAGTTTACTTACTTGTGAATTGGATGCACAGATGATTGATGATCGTATCGAACAACTCCAGTTCTGATCTTCTGGACTGTATCCCGCTCTAGTCTCACCGTTGGATGGACAACGAACTGTGAGAAAACCCAAGCCAGAGAGACACCCACGATTTCCTGCGCCTCCCTCAGTTCTCAAACCCTAGATAATTATCGGTGTGTATTTCCTGAGAGCTGACAGCTGTATTTAATAATACAGAGAAAGAGAGGAGGCGCCAGTTTAGGGTAGGGGACGATTTTCTGGCTCTTCTGGGCTGGGAGACTTTGGGCCAGTCCAGTGTCGCAGCCCGACGTCTAGCCAGTGATAGCGTAGACCGAGTATCAATACGACTAAATAAAATAATGAAGTAAAGAAGGAAAAACTAGATCAAACAACAAGCGGAAGCTCACAACAACACAAGCAAAAGTGAATAACAATTACATCATCTCAAAGACACAAATATTATCGGCTTCATAAGTTCAAAAGTACAAGGATTCTCGACAAAGTTTACAAAGCGGACATAGTTAAAAATTCACAAAGGTTCACAATTTACAGAGTCTCGCAGCAAAACGTGAACAGACTATATGTATGAAGACATATAGCCGAGAGTATACTTCTTGACTAAGTCCAAAATATAAACATCGACATCAAAAAGCTACCGTATGTAATATAAATACGGTAAAAGGAACAATGTCATCCAAAATAAGTCCCCGCCAGCACCAGACCGATCTTCCTCCTCCTCGCTTATCCTGCACATTTAGAAATACATGCAGGGCTGAGTACAAAGTACTCAGTGTACATATGCCGAAAAACAAAAGAAAGCTTGCTATTAGAGCTATAAATTGAACTTGCCACATTAAGCAACGCACAAGGGTTTTAGTTAGAGAAGAACCTGTGCATGCAATTTCGCAAATCATAACATCATAATAAAGTAACTGCGCAGTTTAAACATTCATTAAGTATGTACCACATCCACTAGTCATCATTAAAGGTACTGAGAAGTAGGCCTCCCTCTCAAGTACCGTGACCGGCCGACCCGATAGACGGCTCACAGTCACCTCTGTGCACAAAATCCCGCTTGTGGCAGGACCGAATTCGTCTCAACAGTAGAGGGTAACACACAAGTCATTATTAACAAAACTCGGCAAGTCAATTAGTTTCAAGCATAACATTAACTCAATTCATAATCATAAATATCATATCATTTAAGAAAGCTCGTATAATAGGTATATCAAAATAATGCCCACCTGACAAACTTAGCTTACTCTCGTAGTACTTGGACGATCTTACCTCCGTCCTCTGTTCGTATCTTCAGATGTCACAATGTCGGAGTGGTTCATGAGATAAGATAAACCTCAGTTAGAAACTCATTTACTAAAATCCAATCTCGTCTCAAACTTTAACTTATCACTCATCTTCTATTTACCCAAATAAATCTCAATCCCTAGGTATACTTAACTCCTAAGGATTCACAAGTCCTACTCTCGACTTAACACTCAACTCGAATTAAACCCATAGCAATCAAGCACATAAACAAGCATAATCACATAAACATATAAATTCACACATAGACATGTCACAAACAAACATCATTCTGCACTGACTCGATTTAAAGACTTCACCAGATTCGGTACAGAGCTCCACTGGAGTCATGACCTATACCATTTAAAACCTCTTTGAGTCTAGTTTCATTCAAAAAAAAGTAGGATGAAAAACTCCAAGTAGTTTAGGAGATATGACTGTTTTCCTACATTCTACCATATTCGGCAGTTTTGAGCAATTGAAAACTTTGATTTTTGAAAAATAGTAAACGTTGCCGAAAAGGCTTGAAATTTGGTGGGTACTTAGATAAGACACTCATGTCTTAAAAATAAAAATTTAGGCTCCAAAAGGTTAGGGAAGGACACTGGAAGAGGTGACTCTATTGGATACTCACCGAACATTTCGGCAGCAGGTAACAGTTTTAGTTTTCTATTTTATAAAAATAATAAACAAAGTCCAATTGACGTGAAATTTTACCGGTATGCTCCTGACTCTTATTTAATCTTACCATAAAATTTTCAAGGTCTTTGGGTAACAAGAACCCAACGAAACAGTAGGTATAAAAGGTCATAAAATGACTCCAAACTTGAACATACAAGCAATTATACCTAGACTTTGGATTTCTTCGATGCAAAATTCTCAAAAATTCAAATTAAGCTCACATAATACACAATAACATAAATACATAATCATATAACTCAAGAAAATTCAAACATCGACTTCCCCTTTTTCTCCCTGCATTCGGCCAACACATAGGTCATTAGGGGTTGGTCCGTTTCGTCTCATATTGCATATATAAGCTCAAATAATCATCAAAAAGCCACATATAGACATGCTTGGCTCATAACTCATCTTATATACAAGATCTCATGTATGCACGCAAACTAAACTCGGAAAAATTTCACAAATCAACATCATTAACCAATTTAATCATGCTTTCTCCTTGCTAGTAGTCTAACTATCATATAAACATCATCAATTCAAGTATTTATCTCATTAATCAAAAGTTCCCAATTATTAGTAAACTAAACTCAACCAATTTTAGGCATTCTTGACAATTAACCAAATTGATCCCTAATTATCATTTCTATAATGTTTAATAACAATTAAACTTAGCCAATTTAATCAATTAACACATAGATCACAAAGTCCCAATTTTTAACAAACTAAACTTTTTGAAAATTTGTAAACATGCATAAATCATTAATCCAACCTTAGATCTATCAAATTGACACACTTAATAGCATAAATAAACAATCAATTAATAAATTAAACCATAGAATCAATTTTACCCAAATTACATCAAACTAACTCATATCAAAAATTACTAATCAATTTCAACCATCAATCCAATCCATCAAATCTCATATAAACACTCTCAATAGCATATATCATCCATCAATTCATCAATCAAGCCTCAAATACAAAACTTCCCAAATTTACACAAACTAAACTATTTCAAATCTCATATCTCTTTTTAATTCAATTATCTACACATGTAAATAGACTAATTAGGAACCCAATAGTATTTAAATAACATCAATTTAAGAAAAGGAAAAGAAAAATTTTTGAAGGGTAAAAGACCCAAATTTTCGAAAATCACAAAGAAGGGATATGGGTGTTTTCTTGCTTGATCTATCCATATATACACATATACAACACAAATAAGTCTAGATCTAAGAGGATTTAGCACTTACTCAAGGATTTGAACAAAAATAAAAATCTCCTCTTTTGACTCAAATCTTGAAACTCCTTCAAATATGCTCTTGATTCAAGGCTATAGATGTTTAGGACTTGATTTGATGGAGTTTCTTGGTATAGAAATGATCTTGGAAGCTTGGGAATTGGTTAACAATGGTGGTAGTGAGAGAAAAAGTGAGAGGGGGAGAGAGTGTAGAGAGGGGCGAAAATGATGGGAAAGGAGAGAGAAAAGAGTTTTGTTTAAATTCTTCAACTTGTTGCCCAAGTTTCATAATGGATAGGGCTTATCCAAACTAAGCTTCTTCAACACACTAGCAAGTGGCTTCCCCACTAGCCCACTTGTCTATTAGCTTAGGTTAATGGTAATTAAAGAATGTAAATGGTGAAATTGTGTAGTAAAAGTGTAGTAGGAGATAGGTTAGGAAAATTACTCACTAATTACACTCATTAATAAATTATCAAGGAATGGTGTGATCAAAATAATTAAACATAATTAGAATACACATAATTCACATCACATCTAGCTCATTAAAATAAATTCCAAGAAATTCCAATAGGAGAAATTTATAATATAAAAGTGAGATCACAATTCACCATTTAAAAAAAAAAATATCTCTATGTTACAACATCCAAGAAAATTATAAATCAAACAATCTCAAATATATCATCACGTAGGTCACATAAAAAAGAATCAATTATTCTCACTCAAACATGACCTCTCAATCAGTCAAAATCTAATAACAATTTAATTGTCTCATGAATTCGACTCGTCTCTATAATAAGTCTCACTCACTCACCTCGGCTCTATATCTAGCCAGGTATCCTCTTAACTTAACATTGTAAATCGTCTCAATAATAATTAAGCTTTCTTTATCGGAAGCATAAACTACATCATCTCCTCAATTTAATCAGCATTTCTATCAAAAACTCATTCTATAAAAAAATATTCACCCACTAGTTCTATCATCAACTTCTAGAATACTCACATCTCAATCTTATAAAAAGAAATTACATCCCTAATAAGCTAATGCTAGAGTCTCGACACTCTTAAAAGCGAATCCTCAAAATAAAAAGTACGGAAAACTTCGGGGTGTTACATCCAGGGACCAAATACAAGGAATAAAGATGGGCCTCAAATAAATTAATTTATCTATGGTCAGCCCAGACCATAATTAATTTATAAATATTAGTTCATTCCACTAGAGAACCAATATTGACTTACCCCTTTATTATCGGTGATGAGTCGGGGCTTGTATTTAGACTTATTAAATCCTCGTATTTAAAATATCCGACATCCATTAATTAATTAGAGCTCTGACAGCCTAAATTAATTAATCTCTTTGTAATCCTTAAGCAGTACCACTCAAACCTTATTATTGCGCCTGAACTTAATCAACCTGCTGGGTTTAGCGCAATAAACATTATTGAGCTCCTTAAGGGGATGTCATTATCCTATACGGATACGAGTACCAATACAGATAATCAGATATCATATATTAACCGCTATCACCCAAGATACAGAGTACTCAAGTTACTATATAACTCTCGCTCATAGTAAGTCAAAGTGATAGACAAATCAACATATATATCTGACATCTTATTAGTATTAAGATTTTATAAGTCACCGAGATCTCTAATTCTTCACTTAAGTCAGATAGAAGAATATATCTCACTGTGGTCCTATCAATACGTATTACGTACCAGTATAGATAAGTAGTCAAGACAAACTACTTCCATCTATACCGCAACCTAAACCAATAACTTGTCCTAGAGTTATTTCGGTTGTGATCATATTATATCTCTTAAGGTTAATCCAATTATATGGTCTTCTGTGATCTACAACACACCATATAATCTACTTATATAGAGATAAAGAACACACATATGCAATCATGAACCCAATCAGATAGGAGATTAAATAGTGAAAACAGGAATCATTGTATACAAGCATAAAACGTTCTTGCTTTCAGTATACAAATCCAACAATCTCCCACTTATACTAAAGCAAAACTTTTAGTATACAATGTGTCTAAATACTAGCTATTACAACATCCACTTCACTCTTTACTTCTTCTCCCACTTATACTGAAAGTTTTTCTCTAAGTGGGTGGCATCAACCGCAGCCCCATCCCTCGAGCATGCTTCTCGTAGGCCTTTTGCGGTAAGCTCTTCGTGAAAGGATCAGCTAAGTTCTCCAAAGTGTTAATCTTCTCAACTAGCACATCTCCTCTGCTTACGATTTCTCGTATGATGTGGTACTTTCTTTCTATGTGTTTGGTCGCCTTGTGGCTCCTGGGTTCCTTAGAATTTGCCACTGCACCCGAGTTATCACAATAAATTATGATACTCTTAGGCAAATTAGGTACCACTCCTAGATCCAAGAGGTAGTTCCGAAACCATACAGCTTCTTTAGCAGCTTCGGAAGCAGCTACATACTCGGCTTCCATGGTGGAGTCTGCAATGCACTTCTGTTTTGCACTCCGCCATGATACGGCTCCACCTCCCAAGGTAAACACATATCCAGAGGTAGATCTCTTCTCATCCCGGTCAGCCTGGAAATCCGAATCGGTGTAACCCAAAGGAGATAGACTGTCTGACTGGTAAACTAGCCTATAATCTCGAGTCCTTTTCAGGTACTTGAGAATATGCTTTACCGCAGTCCAGTGTCCTGGTCCAGGGTTCGACTGATATCTTGCAACCATGCCAACGACATAGCAAATATCAGGTCTCATGCAAAGCATTGCATACATGAGGCTACCTACGGCGGAAGCATAGGGTATCTTCCTCATCTCCTCAACCTCACTAGGCGTCTTAGGACACATGTCCTTAGACAGAGGAATGCCATGTCTAAAAGGTAGCAAGCCTTTCTTGGCATTTTGCATGCTAAAACGAGCAATCACAGTATCAATGTAGGTCGCTTGAGATAAGCTCAACATCCTTTTCTGGCGATCACGGACAACCTTGATCCCCAGGATGTACGCTGCATCTCCTAAGTCCTTCATTTGAAACTGTTCGGATAACCATTTCTTTATGTCCGATAATAGCTCAACATTGTTGCCAATGAGGAGGATATCATCTACATAAAGTGCAAGGAAAACCACGTCACCATCGGCATCTAAACGGTACACGCAACTTTCGTTTTCACAGCGAGTAAATCCATAGGATTTAATCACTTCGTCAAAACTCTTGTTCCATGACCTCGAAGCTTGCTTAAGTCCATAAATGGACTTCTTCAGCTTCCATACAAGATGCTCTTCGCCCTTTTTCACAAACCCTTCGGGTTGATGCATATAGATGTCTCTTCCTTCTTCAAGGAAACCGTTTAGAAAAGCGGTTTTGACATCCATTTGCCAAACCTCAAGGTTCATGTGGGCTGCTATGGCAAGGAGTATTCGGATGGACTTAAGCATGGCAATCGGCGAAAAGGTTTCATCGTAATCTACACCCTCTTCCTGGGTATAACCTTTCGCCACCAGTCTAGCTTTAAAAGCTGCGACTTCGCCATCCGAATCTCGCTTTCTCTTGTATACCCACCTACTACCTATAGCCTCAAAGCCATCAGGTAGTTCAGTTTTCTCGTATACACCCATAGCAGTCATGGATTCTATTTCAGAAACCATGGCGTCGTACCAAGAATCTGCATCCTGATCTTTCATCGCTTGTCTATAGTTATCAGGGTCGATATCCTTTTGTTCATCAACAGGAAGAAGATCCGAAGATTCTCCCAAGAACATAAATCAATTGGGTTGAACTACAACCCTCCCACTACGACGAAGCGGTGGTGGTACAGCTGTGACAATGGTTTGTGCAGTGTCCTGTGGTGCATTCACTTGCACACTTGGCTGGGGTGATGGAATCGCCTGCCCATTGCCTTCGATTTCTTGAAGAACAATCTCGGACTTTGACTTGTGCTCATTTATATAATCCTGTTCCAAGAATCGTGAGTTGGTGCTAACAACCACTTTCTGATCCTTAGGATTATAAAAATAAGCACCTTTCGTTTCCTTAGGATATCCTATAAACAGCATTAATTCGCATCTAGGCTCCAATTTCTTCGCTTCCTTGTCTAGCACGTATGCAGGACAACCCCATACCTTTATATGGTTCAAACTGGGCTGACGCCCTGACCATAACTCGATAGGAGTTTTAGGAACCGATTTGGACGGTACCCTATTTAGCAAATAAACCGCTGTTTCCAAGGCATATCCCCAAAACGAAATAGGCAATGATGCATAACTCATCATTGATCGTACCATTTCCATAAGAGTTCTGTTTCTTCTCTCTGCTACACCATTCTGTTGGGGAGTACCCGGTGCAGTCAATTGGGAAGTAATCCCACATTCTGACAAGTATTGCAAGAACTCGTTTCCGAGGTATTCGTCACCGCGATCAGACCGCAATGACTTGACAGATTTACCCCTTCTCTTCTCCACTTCTGCCTTGAATTCTTTGAATTTCTCAAAGCATTCAGACTTGCGTTGAAGTAGGTAAATATATCCATATCTTGAGTAATCGTCAATGAAAGTGACGAAATACTCATACCCTCCACGAGCCTTTGTGGACATCGGTCCACACAAGTCAGAGTGAATCAATTCTAACACATGCAAGGCCCTATTCCCCTTGGCCTTAAAAGGCCTTGCCGTCATCTTTCCTTCTATATAGGATTCGCAGGTTCTAAATGGAACAGCTTGAAAATCTTTCAAGACTCCATTTGACACGAGCCTTTGGATCCTGTTTAGATTGATGTGGCCTAACCTTAGGTGCCACGCATGCGTATATTGTTCATGAGAATAATACTTCCTCTTATTCGGATTAGGACAGATTTGTGATGTAGATGCAACATGGACTGAATTTTTAATTGGATATGTAATAGTATAGAGAGAGTTGTTCAAAATTCCGGAGCAAATAGTCATGTTATTTTTCATGATAGAGACACCCCTATCAAAAGTAACAGAATATCCATCCAAAAATAACTTTGAAACATAAATTATGTTCCGCCGAAAATCCGGCACATATAAAATATCTCTCAAAACTAAAATGTCATCACCAAAACATAAAGATAAATCTCCAATAGCAACAGCTGCGACCTTCGACACATTGCCCATGGAGATGGTGATCTCATCACTTTCCAGCTCCCTTGTCGGCTTGAAGCCCTGCAAGGTGTAACAAACATGATCAGTTGCCCCCGTATCCACTACCCATGAATGAGTAGAAAACGAAGCTAAACATGTTTCAGTTACTAAAACTTGTGACGTACCTTGTCCCTTTGCCTTGAGCATCGGACAATCTTTCTTCCAATGCCCAGTCTTGCCGCACTTGAAGCACTTTCCCTTTCCCGTCGGCTTCTTCACGCCGCCGCTAGGGCCGTCCTTTTTGGCTTTGCCACTCCCACTAGCTTCATTGTCATTCTTGCCCTTTGGACCTTGCCACTTCTTTTTCCCGCCTTTCGACGAAGAAGTAGATCCCTTGGCAGCGACAAGAACCTCTTTCTCTTTTCGTGAGCCCATGACTCCCTCCGCCGTAACTAGAGCATTCAACAACTCATTGAGAGTATAATTGGCCTTGCTCATAACAACGTTGAGACGAAAATTCTCATAGGATTTGGGGAGAGTGTTGAGGATGATATCGACTTTGGCTTCGCCTTCGATACCCCCTCCTAGCAGATCAAGCCTGTCAAACAAATTTATCATATGCATGACATGATCGTGCACAGAACTGCCCTCGCTCATAACACATGCTAAGATTTCTCTCATGATGTTAAAGCGGGCAGATCTTTCGGACTCCCCATAAACCTCAGAGAGATTTAACATGATCGTAGTCGCATCGTCCATGCCCTGATGCTGGAGTTGCAAAGTTTGTGACATAGTCATCATAATATAGCACTTGGCCATATTATTTGACTTGTGCCACCTCCTATGCGCCTCACGTTCCGCATCAGTTGACTGATCAGTTAAGGCCACGGGACGTGGAGTGGTAAGCACAAAATTGTGCTCATCAGCGTCAAGAATATACATTATGTGGCGTTTCCATTCGGTATAGTTAGGACCGGTGAGAGGATGGTTTGCTAGAATGTTAATTATCGGAGACATAGACATATCTGAAAGTAAACAATTTAAACATGTAAGAACATGAACGCATATAATTCGTAACAATAATATTGTAACCTTTTGATAAAACAATATTAGTGAAACCTCCAACGGCTCAAAGAATTCCATATGTAAGCCACGTGGGGTGGACAGTTACATACGAACTCGTCAACCAGACTATTCACCTAGTCATTTAATTCCCATGTCAACTTAACCTTTTGACAAAAGAAATTAATAGTTGGCACCTTGACTAGACCATATCATCATCAAGAAGGGACTCCGTGGGGGAGTTGTACATTATACTCCCTCCGTCCACAATTTAAAGCCCTACTTCCCCTTAAATTTTTGTCCACAATTTAAAGCCCTATTCTGCTTTTTGTACCTTTTTACCCTCCCTCTTTATTTAAAATTACTACCATTTGCCACTAATGGACCCACCATACAACACCTTTATTATTTTTATATTCTATATTTATTACACTTTATCACTAGTGGACCCACCACACAACACCTTTAACACTTTAGTCAACTACTTTATCACTTTAGTCAACTACCCTTTTATTTCATCCACATCACCATTTTCAGCTTTCTTAGTCTCCGTGCCCACATCAAAGTGGGGCTTTAAATTGTGGACGGAGGGAGTACTTGATATGATATCTAAGCAATGACCACATTTTAACCTTGAAAATTAAATTCTCGAAATTAACATACTCACTCGGACCATGTCGCTTTCAATTTAATTTTCTTAGTTATCTTATTTAATACCATCCTCCAAAGTACTTGTGAAAATTATACAAGTAAGCCACGTGGGGTGGACCGTTACTGCATAACTCCCACTACTTTAATGGTTTAAATATTTTTATAGAAACCTCTTCTGACAAACTTATGAGAAACAAATATGAAGTAAGCCACGTGGGGTGAACCGTTACTCATATTGCTAAACACTTTGTCTAGAGACCGCATGTGGAGGTCTAAAATAATTTTAATTGCTTAAAATTATTAAAACTGCTTAGTCTTTTTAACTTCAAAAGGTTTGTACATGCTCAAGCACATAATCCTAATCATGCTTTTCTAGAACGCAACATGTAAAACATGCTCAACGAATTCTAAAACATGCTTAAGAAAATGATAAACCTACTTATCATGCTTGTCTAAGCGCAGTTAATAAAGCATATTAACAAGCAGAGACGAACAAAAGCAAGTTAAGAGCATAAAGGATTAACACCACGGCATGCAAAGAACAATAATAAAAGAATTAAAAATTCTTCTTGACCCATTCGTGGAATCCCAAAACTATTCTATTTTTTAAAGAAAAAATAAAATAAAAAACTAGCCCAAAACAAAATAAAACTCGGCCCGAACACATAGGCCCGTCAATGGAAAAACTAGGGTTTGGGCCCCCTAGGGTTTGAAACGCAGCTAGGGTTTGGAAACCCTAGCTGCCGCCGCCCTTGGCAGCCTCCTCCGCCGCACAGCAGCCTCCAGCGCGGCCTCCAGCGCGGGCGCAGCAGATTCCCGGCGTGGACTGGACGGCAGCGGCATCAGCGGCAGTGCGCCGCCCGCTGGGCGCGCAGCGCGCAAAGCGCGCAGGCGCTGCCCCGGGCGCGCACAGCCCCATTGCCCGCCTCCTTCCTGCCCGTCTGATCTGCACGAGCAGCAGCAGCAATCGGCCTCGGAGTCTCGGCGTGCAGACAGCAGCTCGCAGCAGCGGCCGCACAACGCCCTCCGGGCGCGCAGCGCGCGAAACGCGCACGCGCAGCCCTAGGCGCGCACCGCCCCCGCTCGCCCCAGCCCAGCCTCGCCTCGCCTTGCCCAGCACGCAACAGCCCGTGCAGCAGCAGCGTGCACAGCACCCTCGGCAGCAACGGCACCCGGCGCTGCTCGGCAGCCTGACCAGGCGCACGCGGCACACGGCGCGCAAGCGCACGTGCGCGCGCTGCCCTCGGCCCCCGGCAGCCCGTGCCGTGTTGCCCTTACCTTACACCATTCGTTCGTTGTTGATTCGTCGTCGTCCCATCTCGTTCCTCAGATTTTACAGATTACAACGGAAAAACAAAACAAAATTGAAATCCTAATCTAACCACGGATTTTCTCGTGGTGAAAAACGATTACAACGTCAAACGACGTATTCCACGAATCAACAGACCACGAAGAACAACAGCAGTTAAAACAACGCACATTATTAATCGTATATAAATTAATAATAGAGCCAAGAAATTAATCCTGGGCTCTGATACCAATTGAAGGAATATTAAATTGAATTAACGTTCCGTTTGCCCGATGATCGTTTCTTGGATTATTATTAATCTATCATACAACGATTAATCCCAACATGCTCCTATGAATTAACAGCTGCACACAGGTGTTAGAGTTTACTTACTTGTGAATTGGATGCACAGATGATTGATGATCGTATCGAACAACTCCAGTTCTGATCTTTTGGACTGTATCCCGCTCTAGTCTCACCGTTGGATGGACAACGGACTGTGAGAAAACCCAAGCCAGAGAGTCACCCACGATTTCCTGCGCCTCCCTCAGTTCTCAAACCCTAGATAATTATCAGTGTGTATTTCCTGAGAGCTGACAGCTGTATTTAATAATACAGAGAAAGGGAGGAGGCGCCAGTTTAGGGTAGGGGACGATTTTCTGGCTCTTCTGGGCTGGGAGACTTTGGGCCAGTCCAGGGACCAAATACAAGGAATAAAGATGGGCCTCAAATAAATTAATTTATCTATGGTCAGCCCAGACCATAATTAATTTATAAATATTAGTTCATTCCACTAGACAACCAATATTGACTTACCCCTTTATTACCGGTGATGAGTCGGGGCTTGTATTTAGACTTATTAAATCCTCGTATTTAAAATATCCGACATTCATTAATTAATTAGAGCTCTGACAGCCTAAATTAATTAATCTCTTTGTAATCCTTAAGCAGTACCACTCAAACCTTATTATTGCGCCTGAACTTAATCAACCTGCAGGGTTTAGCGCAATAAACATTATTGAGCTCCTTAAGGGGATGTCATTATCCTATACGGATACGAGTACCAATACAGATAATCAGATATCATATATTAACCGCTATCACCCAAGATACAGAGTACTCAAGTTACTATATAACTCTCGCTCATAGTAAGTCAAAGTGATAGACAAATCAACATATATATCTGACATCTTATTAGTATTAAGATTTTATAAGTCACCGAGATCTCTAATTCTTCACTTAAGTAAGATAGAAGAATATATCTCACTGTGGTCCTATCAATACGTATTACGTACCAGTATAGATAAGTAGTCAAGACAAACTACTTCCATCTATACCGCAACCTAAACCAATAACTTGTCCTAGAGTTATTTCGGTTGTGATCATATTATATCTCTTAAGGTTAATCCAATTATATGGTCTTCTGTGATCTATAACACACCATATAATCTACTTATATAGAGATAAAGAACATACATATGCAATCATGAACCCAATCAGATAGGAGATTAAATAGTGAAAACAGGAATCATTGTATACAAGCATAAAACGTTCTTGCTTTCAGTATACAAATCCAACATTTTTTATTTAGGTATTTGTGCACATTAAAAAACTATGTCCGCACTAGAAGTCACCCTGAAGGATCTATAGCTGAGGGGTATCTCGCGGAAGAATGCATGGCATTCTGTTCAATGTATTTAAGCGATGTCGAGTCAAAGCTCAATAGACCAAATAGAAACAAAGAAGGCGGTGGGATTAGCCCAAACCAAGATGGTCGTTCTTTGGGAAAAGAAGAAATATTTATGTTGGACGACATTGAATGGATTCAAGCACATAGATATGTGCTCAATAGTCTATCAATTATTGATAATTTTAAAAGGTTTGTAGACATATATTTGTGTTTTTTGTAATTTAAAATTGCTAAGTTA
Organism: Salvia miltiorrhiza; assembly: GCF_028751815.1. NCBI lineage: Eukaryota > Viridiplantae > Streptophyta > Magnoliopsida > Lamiales > Lamiaceae > Salvia > Salvia miltiorrhiza. The sequence goes on along the minus strand of NC_080393.1, from coordinate 46,369,001 downwards.
ATAATATTCTAATATTGCAGGGAACATTTGCGTGAGATACAACGTGAACGTAAAAATAGGCGCATGTCAAGTTATGATAGATAAAAGCTTCATACTGAAACCTTTCCTGATTGGTTTAAAAGTCAAGTAAGTTCATATAATAATTTAACAATGTTATGGATTATTTATTTCTTTACGCTATTTAACGCATATTTACATTGCCATTTTTTTTTTATTGAAATGTATAGGTGAATGAAATGATAAAAGCAAATAGAGAAATTGTTGACCAGGATATTCCATTTTTAGCTGCTGGGCCAAGTAAATGGGCTCGTTGTTACACGGGGTATATTGTAAATGGACTACGTTTTCATACTAAGAAACGTGAGATGCGAAGAAAAACCGAAAATAGTGGAATTTTCTTGACTGCTACTACCAATAGTTTCTCGAGTAGTAAGGATAAGAATCCTATAGCAGGAGACGTGTCATTCTATGGTGTTTTGAAGGATATAATAGAAGTAAGATACACCAATAACTTGAAATTTATATTGTTCAAGTGTGATTGGGTTGACTATAATTTAGGGTTGAAACGTGATGAGTTTAATTTCACTTTGGTCAACTTTGCTCACATACTATATAGAGGAAATAGGAAAATAGATGAGCCATTTATTTTGGCACCTCAAGCTCAACAAGCATGGTATATTCAAGATCCTATTGATCCAGATTGGCATGTAGCTTTGAAGATGACTCCTCGAGCTGTATTCAATGTTGATCCAGAGGTTAATGAATTTGAAAGCATTGAGGATGAGCAGGTTTCTTGTCCACAAAATGATCCAGATATTAACAATGAAAATATATCATGGACTGGAGCAGATATTGATGGTGTCATAGTTGTTGATGATATTGGTGAAGATAATGTTGATAATTTTGATGATGAAGATGATGAAGCTGAATACTTCTCTCGTGATAAATCTGATTCCGATGATGATGATGACTTTTTTGAACATGAGATACCATCAGATGAGAATGAAACAAATTAGGTAATTCACTATGCAATAAATTTAATTTCTTATGTTTTTATGTCGTTAAGTTTATATTATGTGGTGTTTATGGATTTAATTTAGAATGTGTTAGTTGTTCGTAGCTTATGTCATTGGAATTTGTCTGACACACACACACTTTTATTACTGATTTTTACCTTCTCCTTGATGGATTGTTAGCAGACCTGTTCTCCATACATTTTAATGCTTGAAAATATTCACTCTTTTATTTCTGCCACCTATTGAAATCTAGTCATGTATGGTCATATTACTATATGGTATAACATCAGACTATCTTTGAAATCACAAGGCTTTCCATTGAGGTACTTGTATTATACTTTTAGGAATCGGCTTGAATATTGATAGTCAAAGACCAACAACATGCTTGAATGTTGTGCTGCAGAGGTTGGGATATGCTGCGAATCAACTACAATGTGAAGATATCATAGCACCTTTCTTCAATAAATTTGAGGTCTTTCATGATATCTTCCTCAGCCAAGGTGTTCATTTTCCCTTTATCTCTCTACCAGTTCGTTATGGTTTTTCTTTTTACCTAGCTGAAAAGTGCTATATCAATCAAACATTGGACGTGACTTCCATATTTTTTTTAGTTCAGAGTATGGTTCCAACATAAAATCTGTGATTCAGCATGATCTCTTTGTTCTGATCTCTCTGAAGGGTTTTCTGTTCAATTATAGGAACAAAAAACAAATGAAACAATGACAATGTATTTTGTGCCATTTAACAACCAAATATATCTCCTAAGAATTTAATATGTGCTCGGAGACTTTATTTTTTTAGCAAAAAAGAATGGGTCTTGTGAATATCATTATGCTTGAGTTGATTGTTCAAGTATGCCACTTTTTTTTTTTGATGAACTTACAATATTAAAATAAAGAAAAACATGCCACTCTTTGATTCCATTTGGATTTGATTTTGCACTTTCACACCCGATTATCAATTGAACAAAAAATATTATCGATGTAATTAACTTACTTAGACACTGACTTCCATTTGGCTCATTATATTGATATAAACTCCGACGCGTAAGATTCTTCTTCAGCTCCAAATATTTTGATTTGAATCACACATTGTTCTAAAATAAAATATCAAACTAGCATCACTATACATACCTTAAAAGAGGTTATAGAATAATGGGGTTGTCACATTTAAAATTTTTCTCATCTTTCGAAATGAAGAATGGTAGTCAAAAATTAATTCCCCAATTTGGAGTCACTGTCAAATCAAGCTTATGCGTTGTGGGTTGCAAATGGACTCACACATGCTCTAAAGTTAGTTAGTTAAATATTATTCATTCCTTACTAATTTAAAAAAATCTACCAAATAAATCATAATCACTGTTAAAGCTATCCACTCTAGAGTGCTAGTGACAACACTTCCTACACATTTAACAAAATATTCATAAATGATTGACATCACCTTTACCATCCAAAATAAATAAGAGTAGTGCTATTTGCAACACTAATTTGTCATGATAAAAAAATACTCCCTCCGTCCATGAAAGAACTTCCTAGGAGGGAGTGGCACGGGTTTTAAGAAAAAATATTATCGAGTGTATTGCGAATGGATAAAAAGTAGTTGAGTGTATTGAGAGTGGTGAAAAGGTGTTATAATTAATATTGAGAGTTGTGAAAAGTGAAAAGTAAGAGGATTATAAGTGGCAGGGTATAGTCCAAAAATAGGTAGGAAGTTCTTTTGTGAACGTCCCAAAAATGAAAGATATGAAGTTCTTTCGTAGACGGAGGGAGTATTAAAAACTAAAAAAAAAATTATTTATTTAAAAAATTTGGTTCAAATTTAAAAATAATTTAGTTATCTTTATGTTTTTTTCTCAATATTATAATTTTTTAATAATTATTTTAATTTTTACTATTTTTTGTAATTTTTGTACTTGAAAAATAATAAAAATTTAAAAATATATTATTAAAAAACTACAAGATGGAGAAAATAATTAAAATAACTATTTTTATATGAAATCAAAAATTTAAAATAAATATATTTTTAAAGTATTTAACCATTTTCTGTCCGACATATTGTGTCCAAAAAGCATTATTGAAAAATAAAACATATAATTGACATACTCTAAAATTAAGTCGGGATACATTACATAAATGAAAAATAAATATATCGTAAATGTATGACATTGAATGCAACATTATTCTAGAGTTGTAATATAATTATAACATTTTATTGAGATGATGCACAATTGACGCAAATATACGACACTGAATGCAACAATATTTCTTAATATGTCGCATAATTACGACATTTTATTGAAGCATCGCAAATAAACCGTTGCAATTTTGAGACGTTAAAACGAGTGTCGCATGTATGTCACTAAACTACAACATAGTATTTTGGTGATGCACAATTGACGCAAATATACAACACTAAATGCAACACTATTCTAAATATGTCGAATAATTACGGCATTTTATTGAAGTGTCACAAATAAACTGTTGTAATTTTGAGACGTTAAAACGAGTGTCGCATGTGTGTCACTAAACTACAACATAGCATTTAGATGATGCACAATTGACGCAAATATACGACATTAAATGCAACACTATTATAAATATGTCGTATAATTATGACATTTTGTTGAAGCGTCGCAATTAAACTATTGCAATTCTGAGACGTTAAAATGAGTGCCGCATGTGTGTCACTAAACTACGACACAATGTTTAAATGACGCACAATTGACGTAAATATACGACACAAAAAGCATGAGTGTGGTAATTTTATGTCACATACATGTAGTGTCGCATGTATGTATGTCGCAATAGGTCTGTTTTCCTGTATTGAAGGAAGCAAAAGGAAAAGTTGTAGTAACTGGACCTTCCACAACTGTAACATCCAGCATTTTTACTACAGTATACTATATATTATTAATATTATTTGGGCAAGTGATTATTTGGATATGTGGAGTTAAGCCCAATACTTTATTATTTGGGCCAAAGGTTATGTAGTTATATGGAAGAGGCCCAAGTATTTCACGGTTTTAAGGTCTGATGGGATTTTATGTAAAAAGTACAATAATTAGCATTTTGGCCTGTGATTTTATTTATTTATAGAATAACCAAAGCCCAATATATATATATATATATGCATTCGGTTTTATAATAAGATCAATACTTATTATATGGCTAGAGAATAGTGCAAGAATGAAAAAGCCCAAGCCCAAGCTCTTTTCTTAAAGAGTAGATAGATTAGTCAGCTTTAAAAACATAACTGGATTATTAAATTTGTTAATCCTGAGTAGTTCTCCAGCCAACACGTAGCACCATTTTTTTTAAGTCGGCTGGTGTTAAACCGCCAATAAATTCAATATAATACCATGAGCCAATCCATCCAAATTTTCTCAACTCTGCCATCATCTGTTACACAATCTTCGGCAGCACAGCATGTCCAATTCACAGGTAGTATCTCTTATTACAGTTCCTAATTCAGTATATTAGAGTAGCAACTAAGAACAATAGAGATGAATAATAGCTACACCAAGTAGATACAAGCATAGTTACAACAGTATGCTTTTGCCCATCAAAATATCAATTTCTCAGTAAATCAGCAAAAGAGAATAAATTTACAGGACAAGAAAAAGGTAGAAACTTGAGCTGCAGTATCGGTAGACGAGTTTCCACGCCGGAGTAATTCCTGAAATAGGGAAATAGCTGGGATTAGTTAGTATTAAGTTTTAAAATAGAACTGTAATAAGAGAGAAAGAGGAGAGCTTACCTGAGATGGTGGGGCGGCCACGTGACGGGAACGACGGCGGTGGCGGTGGAGTTCACCGGAGGAGCAGATTTAAAAGAGGAAACTTCAAAACCCTAGGTAGTGGTAGCCTGAGAAATTGGGGGAAGAACAGGGGCTGGCCTCGCCGCGCCGGAGGCGGCGAGAACCAGCGACGTCCGCCGGTGAGATGGGGAAGAAGGGAGCCGGTGGAGTAGAATCGAAGGGGGAGATTGAAAAACCCTAGGTTGATTTTGATTTGAGAATTAAGGGAAAAGGAAGGAAAGGAAGAAGGGGAGAGAGAGGCGCCGGCCTCGCCGCGCCGGAGGCGGCGATGACCGGCGACGTCGTCGAGCGTGAGAGAGAGGGAGAGTGACAGACGCGGGTGAGTGAACAGAGAGAGAGAGACCACGTCTGAGGAGAGAAGGAGGAATCTGATTTCCTTAATTTTATGAAGAAGACTCTAGTTTTTATTTTATATAGAATTATGTTATAAGAGTGGTTAATTTAATTAGGCTAAGTAAATTCTTAAGCCTATTTATTCTTGGGCCCTATTTCGGATGATTTGCTTTAAATAAGATTGATATTGGACCAGGATAGTAAGTTAATTATGGACTCAACTTATTAATTGGACTCTTCATTTATTCAATTGAGCTGGGTTTTGATAATTTGGGCCCATTTCTTATTATACGTATTTGGGTTGATTAATGGAGTGGTGGCTTTGGTTAGCCTTAATTTATTATTGGGTTATTATTAATTTAATTGGCCCCTTAATTTAGTTAAAGTGGGCTAAGTTATTTTAATTTAAGCCTATAAATGTGTATAAAGGATTATTAGCTATTAGCTAATAATTAGTTTGATTTATTAAATAGCCTGGACTTATAGGATCATTATAATTAATTATGCTATTACTCTATGTAATTATGCATAAATTAGACACTAGATTATTATAGAATCAAATTCTTGAAAGAAGAGAAAAATAGATTTATATTATTTCCAGTTAATAGCTATCTATTAAATTAGAGCGAGTAAAGTTATGATTAATGCCAGAGTTATGATCATCGCAGTTTAAGTCTATATTGGGATTTGTTGATAAGTTTGCAAAATAGCAACTTGTCTTCATGCCAAGATTTTCAGTAGAACCATCACCTTAAGACCAACATAAGTATTCCTTATAAATCAAGTCCATATCATTTTCCTCATTATTTATTAGTCAGTTTTTATACTGAAGGTCGGATACAAGCAAGGGTAAAGCAATAATTCAGAATTACTAGTGTCGTCAGACCACGATCAGGTGGGCTTTCTAAACTCAAAATATGAAGTGCACACTATTTCATGATGTTTACATGAATGAAGTTATATTAAAGTTATTGACTTGCCAAAACTTTTATGAGCTTGTATGATACCTGTCTGGCACCAGAAGTTAATCGAATTCGGATCCTGTTCTATCCAGATGTTAGACAGGATTAGTGTACACAAGGGACCGTGAGCCGATCTAGCATATCGGCCGGCCTAGGACCGTGAGCCGGTTTAGCGTATCGGCCGGTCTAGGACCGTGAGCCGGTTTAGCGTATCGGCCGGTCAGTGACCGTAGAAGGTGGCCACCTTCTCGGCACACAGTTATCATTGCGGATATGGTAGAGTACAAAGAAGTATGTCTGCAGACGAATGTGAAGTTTATGATAATTACATGGAAGTTTTACAGTTTTGCATGCACAGGTTATTTAAACAAAACTCCTGTGTGATGCTTGAGATGGCAAGTTCAATATATAGCTCTAAGAGCAAGCTTTCAAGTTATTTTGGCATGTGACCATTGAGTACCTTTTTAGTACTCAGCCCTGCATATGTTTTCTAAATGTGCAGGTTAAGCTGTGATGCAAATGGATGTCAGCAGAGCAAAGCTTTTGATATATAAGTACTAAATTAGGCTCAGGATTCCATGTCTTCATACATGTAATCCACTTAAGCTATTCCGCTGCAACGCTTAGTGCGTTTTACTTTATTGATGTGTTGCAAAGATTTCAAACTAACAGCTTACAGAAATATGTCACATGATACTTAGACAACTTGTCGTTATGCATTGTGAGTTGTCTGCTTTTGAGTTTAGAAAAGATTGCTTATGATTACCAAACATTTTGGTAAATTATTGTTTAAGCAGGTTAGTGATTTTTATTGAGACCTATTTTCTTTTCATTTTCTTATTTTGTTTTCAGTCACACTTTTTCCCGACTTAACTATTCACTAGCTTAGGTCGGGCTGTGACAAAGCCAGTCAACTGAACATCAGAAGAGGCCTTTGACTAAAGAAGAGAAAGAGACTGACTCCAGGGCCAAGAAACAGATAAAAGTGACTGATGCTCCTGCCACTAATACCCCTCGAGTATTTATCTAACTAAAAACAACTCAGAAGCTGGACAACTACTACAATGAAGGTCTCCTGATTTCTCATGCAAAGAAGTTCGAGCGCAGTGACTCTTGGATACCAGAGGACCTAAACGACTGGTGGGAAGCCCTCAAGGAGATTTACACCAAATGGGTCAAGTTTGCAAACATTAATCAGGAATAGGAAAACCAAGAGCTGGCATGGAAATACTTTCTTAACTACTGGCCAGAAAGACCACAGATCGAAAGGTTAATTCAAGCTGCAATGAATAATGGTTAACTCCCAATGATTCCTCTGCTAATAGTGGTATCTCCTCCTCGACCCAAAGGACTGTTAATCGAGAAATCATCAAAAAGAAAATCGACACAATCTGCAAGATCTGGAAATTCAATCCTACTGAACATCAGAAGAGCATCAACCATGTCACTCTAATCGTGTTCAGGATTTACGGTTAGAAGCCCTAGCTAAATCTCTTGTTCTGTTCTTCTTGTATCTGGTTTCAGTCTATGTTCTCTACTGATGTCTCATCAGTTCCTTAAGCAATGAAATCCTCATGCCTTCTGATCCCATCCTGATGACAATCCCATGTTGCCCAGGCTTCGATTTATTTTTGTGACTTATGATTACCTCTTGTGTACTGTTCAGTTCTGCTAAGTTCTGTTTTTCAGTCGGTTCCTCTAACCATACAAAATGATAGGTTTTTTTTGTTCAAGGGGAATTCAATCACCCCGTCTAGAATTCTTCTACTCTGTCGTCGCTTACTTCAGGGCTACTTGTAAGGTTTTGGCATCATCAAAAATGAGGAAATTGTGGGGACACGAAAAGATATCCAACCTCCTGGTTTTGATGATACCAAAACTATTAGAAAGTTTTTCTTACTTGTATCTTTCCTATGGACTTAAGTGTTTTAGTCCTCACTAGTTTAGACTGAAGCGACCAAGACTGAAGACCTTTTCTGAATGCACCAAACTAAAGAGTGAAGGCAGTATCACTGAAGCGTATTAAACTAGACTACCGAAGGACGCACCCTGACTGAAAATCATCAGTCACCAATCAGAGATACTCATGCAATATTTGTCATCGTCGAACTGAAGTTTAAATCAAGTACCAGTCGACATTCTACATTGGACTGAAGTAAAGAGTACACGCCGCATTAAATGCTCAAGTATAAGTGCATTAAATGCAGAGTTTGAAGATCGTCCTTGCAAGTAATAGAATTTCTCTTTTGGTGTAAAGATGTAGAAGCACCATACTCCAAGGACAAGACAATTCAAACATTTGCCATAAGGAGTATTTGAAGATTGCCACCTCAGCCCAAGATTTGACATTGTCTCACAACGGCAGAAATCTCGAAGACCTTCTCTTCAACAAAACTATTTGGAGATTCGCCTATAAATTGAGCTTGAGAAACGCCTGCAATCTTCACGAATTCAAAGACATACGCTGAAGCTCTGTCAAATTTACAAGCCAGCATCTACACAGATAAAACTTTGAATCGAAGAAGAGAGTACTCATTTGTTGTAAAATCAGTCTAGCTGATTACCTAAACTCTCTTAGAAATCTAGGCACCCCTAGTTTTATCCTAAGCCTAGACTAGATTACTTGAGAGCCTGCTCTCAGTAATCTTAGTTGGAAGAGTTCAAACCTCTTTTCAACCGATCGAAAAGAGTGTTTGAGAAAAGCGAAGTTCAGACCAGGGTTCTGACTCTAGAGATCTTAGCCAAGCGTTGGCAAAGGCACTTGCGTGTCTTAGCGTGCTAAGAGCGAGCGAGAAATCCAACCTAATGTGTTGGTACTGAAAATCTGATTTTCAATTGTAAGGCTTGCTGTGCACCCGTAAGCATTAGCCCAGAGTGTTTGTTAGATTAATCATTCGGCCATGGATGTAGGAAAATATTTTCCAAACCACGTAAAAATCCTTGTGTTCTTTATCTGCTTTCAGTTATTCCTTATTTGCGTTAAATCTGTTTTCAACTGAACTAGCTTAACTGAAAAGTGTAACTGAAGATTTTTATAAGTGACAAACCTTTCTAAGGCTATTGGCGCTAAGTTTAAATTTCCGCTGATGAGTTATTAGTCTAACTGACCAATCAACTGATAGTCAGTAAGATCAATAACTTTACTCTATCTTGCAAACACTAGACTGACGCCTCACGTGGATATCAGTTAAAGCTCAGTGCTCGACTGATATCAGCATACTGATGTCACTTCGGTATCAGTCTACAACCAATTTCCAACTGAAATTAGATTTGTTTGTTTACGCTGCGACAATTAAATAGCCTTCAGGTGTATTTCCCTCCCCCCCATACACCTGTTCAGTCAACGCTCCAGGACCCAACAATGCTTTTAGTTCATGTTTGATTATGCTTGCTCAGTTACATTTCTACATACATGTTCAGATACATGATCAGAAACTCAGAATATCATGTTCAAGTACATGATCAAAAATTCAGAATATCATATTCAAGTACATGATCAGAAACTCAGAATATCATGTTCAATTACATGATCAGAAATTTAGAAACACTCAGACTCATAATATGTGTATGACAATGTGAATGATTTTCATGTTTAAGTGTATGTGAATATGTGCATGGTTCCTCACTAAGTATATTATCTATATGCTCACCCCTTATCTTTTCAGTTTTGCAGTTCTGGAGTCGAGGTGGCCATGGAAGTTGATAATGACTAGAGATAAAGATTTTGCATAGAAAGTTTAAGTGAACTTGTTACGTTTTAAATTATCATTTTTATTTCATGTTACTATATTAGTTTTTGGGCAAGTTGATTATGAATTATTTTAAACTTTGATAGTCAAGAAATTTTATTTTTTATCTATTAGTTCTTCAAAATTATAAATTACAAAGCTTATGAAAATTGGGGTGTTACATAGTGGTATCAGAGCGGGTCTATGTTCCTGTAGACTCGTGTTTTTTTTATAAAAAAAATGGCTTTCAAAAGGTTAAGTAAGCCTAGTCATTCGAAACTCATGCGCTGCATCGACTCCAAGGTGTGTTTTAAATTGTTTAAGTATATGGTCGTTATGATGTTTTACATGATTTTTTTATGATACTTTTATGTTGTAGTACTATTATGATTAGCTCCGTTGGAAATTATTGTATTTGTGAAGTTGTTTAGATTGCACAAACGCATTTACGACAATTTCAAAAGCATGACTAAAAATTTCGAGGACGAAATTCTATTTAAGTGGGATAGATTGTAACACCCCAAATATTTAGATTTATTATACAAGTTTAATTATTAGTATTTTCTTGTATAGCTATTTTTTTAAAAGAAATTGTAGTGTTATTGTTGACTTGTTTATTTAATTATATATTTGAATGTAATTTTCCAATTGTTAAATAGTTTGTGAATAGTTGACGTAATCTGTATTCAATGTAAGGCATATTTCTTAATTTCTTTTATCATTAATTGGATTAGGTTAGTTTCACTAATACTGATAATTAATCATGTAATTATTTTGATTCATGTATATCCAAATTTTAATTGGATTGAAGTTCTATTATAAGCTATTGTATACGGATGTAAGCTTTTCGTGACTAAAAAACTATATGATTACTACTATTTGTTTGTTATGGTATCGCAAATTCACTTGTACGGTCAACCGCATATGATGCAGACGGTTTGAAAATTTACATTTCTTCACAATAATGTTTACTTTTATTCATAAGAACTTTTACTTTTAGTTATTTTCATTCATTAATACTTTTATTTTTAACTATTTGGTCGAGTAATCATTGTTGTATAAAAAGTAATTATTGTTACAATGAAATGTAATATTTCTAAATTATTATATTTATTCACGATAATTGTTACTTTTATTAATGAAAACCCGTACTATTACATAAGTATACATTTGTACGAACAAATGTATATCTTATGTTACTAAAAGTAACCCATCGCATGGGGTGCGGTCAACCGCACAGGACACCAACCCTTATAGTATTAGTTAAAGTTTAGATTTTGTTATTTTTTTTAATTTTCGAAATTTCACCTAATAACAGTAATAGAGTTTAAATAAGTTGGTTTATTTTATTAATCTAGGAATTCGTGTAATGTGTTGGATTTGTATACTGAAAGCAAGAACGTTTTATGCTTGTATACAATGTTTCCTAAGTTCACTATTTTAATCTCCTATCTGATTGTGTTCATGATTGCATATGTATGTTCTCTATCTCCATATAAGTAGATTATATGGTGTGTTGTAGATCACAGAAGACCATATAATTGGAATAACCTTAAGAGATATAATATGATCACAGCCGAAATAACTCTAGGACAAGTTATTGGTTTAGGCTGCGGTATAGATGGAAGTAGTTTGTCTTGTACGTCATTACGTATTGATAGGACCACAGTGAGATACATTCTTCTATCTGACTTAAGTGAAGAATTAAAGATCTCGGTAACTTATAAGATCTTAATACTAATAAGATTTCAGATATATATATTGATTTGTTTATCACTTTGATTTACTATGAGTGCGAGTTATATAGTAACTTGAGTACTCTGTATCTTGGGTGATAGCGGTTAATATATGATATTTGATTATCTGTATTATTACTCGTATCCGGTGTAGGATAATGACATCCCCTTAAGGAGCTCAATAATGTTTATTGCGCTAAACCCTGCAGGTTGATTAAGTTCAGGAAGCAATAATAAGGTTTGAGTGGTACTGCTTAAGGATTACAAAGAGATTAATTAATTTAAGCTGTCAGAGCTTTAATTAATTAATGGATGTCGGATATTTTAAATACGGGAGTTTAATAAGTCTAAATACAAGCCCCGACTCATCACTGGCAATAAAGGGGTAAGTCAATATTGGTTCTCTAGTGGAATGAACTGATATTTATAAATTAATTATGGTCTGGGCTGACCATAGATAATTAATTTATTTGAGGCCCATATTTATTCCTTGTATCTGGTCCCTGGACTGGCCCAAAGTGTCCTAGCCCAAGATGGAGAAGAAAAATGCCTATCACAGAGATCAGGCGCCTCACACGTATTTATTTTATAATAAATACAGCTGTCAGCTCTCAGGAAAACACACAGATAAAATTAGGGTTTTTGAGAGCAGTGAGAAGCGCCGATCGTGCATAACAGTTTTTCTCTCCTGGGACTTTCATAGAACGTTGTCCATCCAACGGTGAAAGCTGAGCGGGATACAGTTCAGAAGATCTGAGCTGGAGTCAGATTTTCGCAGGAAATCAAGTTCTGGCAGTTTCGGGAGAACAACCATAACTTCCTCCACAGAACTCTGATTCAGGCGAAACAGGAGGCAACGGAAAGCTCTCTCTCGAAGAAGAAGTCGTATTTCTGGGCGAAATACGATTTGAGGACGTTTGAGGCTTCAAACGAAGGCTTGAAGCTGACTGGTCTGTTGAAATGCGAGTTTGACGAATTCTTCTGAATTCTTCAGGTATTTCTGAACTCTAATGTGCAACACTTAAATTCATAGGAGCATGTTTAAGATTAATCGTTGTATGATAAATTAATAATAACCAAGAAACGATCATCGGGCAAACGGAGCATTAATTCAATTTAATATTCCTTCAATTGGTATTAGAGCCCAGGATTAATTTCTTGGCTCTATTATTAATTTATGTACGATTAATAATGTGCGTTGTTTTTACTGCTGTTGTTTTTTGTGGTCTGTTGATTCGTGGGATACGTCGTTTTGACGTTGTAATCGTTTTTCACCATGAGAAAATCCGTGGTTAGATTAGGTTTTTCAAATTGTATTTGTTTTTCCTTTGTAATCTGTAAAACTGTGGAACGAGATGAAGACGACGACGAATCAACGACGAAACGATGGTGTTTGGAGGAGGCGTGCCGGTGCGGTGCGGCAAGGGCTGCCGGCGCCGAGGGCAGCGCGCGCCGTGCGCCGCGCGCGCCTGGTCGTGCGCCGTGCACGCTGCTGCTGCACGTGTTGCTGCGGGCTCTGGCTAGGCGAGACGGCGAGGAGGCAGCCGGCAGGGGCGATGCGCGCCCGGGGCCGCGCCTGCGCGCTCTGCGCGCTGCGTGCCCAGCGGGCGACGCGCTGCCGCTGCTGTCGCCGTGCGCTGGAGCTGCTGGAGGTGCCGACGGCTGCGCTGCTGCTGGACGCCGCTGGAGGGCTGCTGACCAGGCTGCTGCTCGCGCTGGAGGCTGGCACGCCGAGCTGCTGCGGCGCCGGGCTGCTGCCGAGCGACGGGGCGGCTATCATGGGAGGTGGCGGCGGCAGCTAGGGTTTCCAAACCCTAGCTGCGTATCTCAAACCCTAATTCCAAAGACGGGCCTAAAGTGTTCGGGCCAAGTTTATGTTTTTTTGAGCTTTTCTTTTCTGTTTTAAATGTAATAGATTAGAATTTGGGGTTCCACGAATGGGTCACGAAGAACTTTATTGTTTTAATTCTGTTCTTTGCATGTCGTGGTGTTAATCCTTTATGCTCTTTGCATGTTGTTTTTGTCTTTGCTTGTTAATATGTGTTTATTAACTGCACTTAGACAAGCATGCTAGGTTTATCGTTTTCTTAAGCATGTTTTAGAATTCTGCGAGCATGTTTTACATGTTGCTTTCTAGAAGAGCATGTTTAGGATTATGTGTTTGAGCATGATCAAACCTTTTGAAAGTAAAAATACTAAGCTGTATTAATAATTTTATAGATGATTAAAAATTATTTAAATTTCCACAAACGGTCTCAAGACAAAGTGTTTGAGAATATGAGTAAACGACCACCCTAACGTGTCTTACTTCATATTTGATTTCACAAGTTTGTTAAGTTGAGATTTCTATTAAAAATATTTAAATCCATTTAAGTAGTGGGAGTTATGTGGTAAACGACCACCCTAACGTGGCTTACTCGTATGATTTTCATAAGTACTTTAGAGGATGGATTTTAAATAAGATAACTAAGAAATTAAATTGAATGCGGCATGGTCCTAGTGAGTATGTCAAATTCGAGAATTTAATTTCAAAGTTAGATTGTGGTTATTACTAAATAATTTTTATTCTTAAAATTATGTAGACCTCCACATGCGGTCACAAGACAAAGTGTTTGAGAATATGAGTAAACGACCACCCTAACGTGGCTTACTTCATATTTGATTTCACAAGTTTGTTAAGTTGAGATTTCTATTAAAAAATATTTAAATCTATTTAAGTAGTGGGAGTTATGCGGTAAACGACCACCCTAACGTGGCTTACTCGTATGATTTTCATAAGTATTTTAGAGGATGGATTTTAAATAAGATAACCAAGAGGTTAAATTGAAAGCGGTATGGTCCTAGTGAGTATGCCAATTTCAAGAATTTAATACTCAAGGTTAAATTGTGGTCGCTGCTTAGATATCATTTCAAGTACAATGTACAACTCCCCAACGGAGTCCCTTCTTGAATATGATATGGTCTAGTTAAGGTCCAACTATTAATTTCTTTTGTCAAAAGTTCAAGTTGACATGGATGGAAATTAAACGACTAGGTAAATAGTCTGGTTGAGGAATTCATGTGTAAACGACCACCCTAACGTGGCTTACTCGTGAGATTTCTTGGGCAGTTGGAGGTTTCATTAATATTGTTTTATCAAAAGGTTACAATATTATTGTTACGAATTATGTGCTTTATGTTCGTTACTTTCAGATATGTCTATGTCTCCTACTGTTTATTTATTTTTTCTTGCACAAAGTCTTTTAACCGGTCCACATATATAAAATGGAAACGAAGTTTTGGATTTTTATCTTTATCACAAACTAACACAATTTTTGTGTTGCTTACTACTCCACCTTCTTATGGTCCGAACAATGAGACAACTGATGGGAAAGAGGAACTGCATAAAAGGTGGCATGTGACGAATAATGTGGCTATATGCTATATTATGAGTATAATGTCACAAACCTTGTAGCTCCAACATCAGGGCATGGACGGTGCTATGAGCATCATGCTGAATCTCAAGAAAGTGTTCGGAGAGTCAGACTGAGCTGCTCATTTGAATTTGATAAGAGTAATCTTGTTATTTTTATGAGTGAGCACAGCTCAGTGCACGAGTATGTTATGCAAATTTTAACGGACTTGACTTGCTTAGTGGGAGTATCGACGGTGAGGTAAAAGTCGATATTATCCTGAACTCTCTTCCCAAGTCTTTTAATTAAGAACTTCCGCCTCAATGCTGTTATGAGCAAGAAAGATAATACTTCTTTTGAGTTGTTGAATGCTCTAGTTACGGCTAAGGAAGTTGTGGGAAAGAGATGTGCAAGCACTTGTTATTTCCAAAGGAGAGCCATCTTCTTCGTCGAATGACGGGAAGAAGAAGGGTCCAAGGGGCAAGAAAGATAAGGAAAATAGTGGGAGTAGTGGTGTGATAAGATTGAGTATTGAAGATTTCTTTTTTCTTTCATTACTCAAGGCAAAGGGTTAAGGTACTTCACTTGCTATAGTAACTGAGACATGTCAGCTCGTTTTCTACTCAGTTGTGAGTAGTGGATAACGAGAGAGACTGATAATGATTGTTGCACCTTGCATGGCTTTTAGGCTGACAAGGAAGCTGAGAAGTGTTGAGATGATTGTCTTCGTAAGCAACGTGACTAGAGTCGCAGTTGTTGCAATTGGAGACTTGTCTTTAAATTCTAAAGACATAGTTTAGTTTTTGAGAGTTCCTTATCATGTTTCAAAATTTTTGAATAGATGGATCACATGTAATTTTTGATAGTAGTATTTCTATCATAAGAAATGACAAAGTTGTCTATTCTGGTATTTTTGAACATCTCTCTTCATACTATAACTTGTCTACAAAATACCTTTATATTGCATTTACATCATCGAACAAAAGAAAGAGAAAAAGTTAAGGCTAATCTCTCATGAGGATCTTACACATATATTGATACCCTAGATTAGGTCACATCTATCTTAACAGGATCCAAAGGCTCGTGTCTAAATAGTACATTAGATTCAATCCAGGTTGTACCATTTGAAACCTGCGAATCCTGTATAGAGGAAAAGATGGAGACCGGGTCATTCATGGCAAAGGGGATAAAGGGCCAATAATGTGTTAGGAATGATCTTTTCTAATTCATTGTCAGTGTTTGGGATTCCAACCCAGTTTACTACACCGTGTAATCCCTATATAAGATGGTGTGGTGGAGAGAAGAAATAGGTCACTCTTGGAAAAATATGTCTGATGATGAGTTATGCATCTTTGCAATTAGTCCTAAAGAATCAGAAGGTGGTTATTAGCAATGACACACGATTCTTAGAAGTGGACTATGGGAATAATCACTAATCCAAGTCAGATAGTGTGCTTCAAGAAATTGAAGACATTAGATAGGCGATTCCATCACCCAAGCCAAGTGTGCAAGAGTTTTGTATCACAAGACACTGCACGCACTGTTGACACACATGTGCCACCACAAATCCATTGTAGTGGGAGGGTTGTGGAACAACCCGATCGATTTATGTTCTTGTGAAGATCTTTGGATTCAGTCCCTGGTAGTGAATATAAGAGAATCGACCCAGATATCTACTTGGAATTAGTGGGAGACAAGAATGTAGATTCTTGGCACGCCTCAATGGAGCAATCCATTAAGAATATGGGTGTATACTAGAAAATCTTGCTACCAGGAGGCAGTAAAGCCTTAGGTTGTAAGTGAGTATACAAGATAATGACAGGCCCGAATGAGCAAGGTCGTAGCTTTCGAAGCTAGACTGGTGGCGAAAGGTTATGCCCAGTGTAAGGGTATAGGTTATAATGATATTTTCGCCAGTGCCATGCTCAGAATATTTGGATCATTTGACCCATAGCAGCTCACTTAAACCATCGAGGTCTGGCAAATGGATGTCATATATATTACCTTGAAAAAGGTAAGGACAGCCATGTGCAACAACCTGAAGATTACGTGAGGGAGGGAGAGAAGCATCTCGTGTCAATCGCTCTCGTGTCATCGGTGATGTGGTTTATCTTGCATTTTATGTAGATAATATCCTCCTAATTGGCGACAATATGGAGCTATTGTCAAGACATAAAGTAATGGTTATCCGAACAGTCTCAGATGAAAGACTAAGGAGGTACAATATACATCTTTGTGATCAAGGTTATAAGGGATCACTAGAAAAGGATGTTGGGCTTATCTCGAGTGTCTTACATTGATACTGTGAATGCTCGTTTTAGTATGAATACCGCCAAGAAAGGATTGCTACCTTTTAGATATGGCGTTCCTTTATCTAAAGACTATGTCTTAAGATGCCTGTTGAGGTTGAGGAAATGAAGGCAGTATTCTACGTTTCCGCAGTAGATAGCTTCATGTACGGATTACTATGTACGAGATCTTATATTTGCTATGCAGTTAGCATGGTTGTAAGATATCAGTATAGTCCTAGTTAAGGACACTGAACTGTGGTAAATTATATTCTCAAGTCCATGACTAGAGAATAAGGATAGTTTACCAGTTAGACACTTTAGTTCCTTTTTGGATTATACGATTTCGGATTTCCAGGCTGACCGGAACAAAGAATAATTACCTCAAGCTATGTGTTTTCCTTGGGAGGTAAAACTTTTTGGTTTGACCACTACCTCCAGGATCTAAGGGTGATTCCTAGTTTGCGTGAGAGCATCACTTTCGTGAAACCTCAAGTGCAGTTGCAAACTCTAAGGAATCTAAGAACCATAAGGGATCAAACACATGGAGAGTAAGTACCAAGTTATACGATTATTCGTAAATTGAGGTTTTGTGCTCATAGAATAAATTCTCACATATTGGAGAAACCTACTCATCTTTTCACAAAAGGCTTATCGCAAATGGTCATTGAAAGATGGTAATGCGATTAATGCCACCCACTTAGGAAACTTTAAGTATAAGTGGGAGAAGTGTTAGGTGATTGGTAAATAGACACATTGTATACTAAAAGTTTGCTTTAGTATAAATGGGAGATTGTTGGATTTGTATACTGAAAGCAAGAACGTTTTATGCTTGTATATAATGTTTCCTAAGTTCACTATTTTAATCTCCTATCTGATTGTGTTCATGATTGCATATGTATGTTCTTGATAACTCTTGTATTAAGAGTTATTACTCATTCTTTTAAGCTTTTATGAAGAGTTTGATGCATGTTTTGTGTAGTTCTTTAGGTTTTCTTTTACGTTTTATTATCGTTTCGCTCTTTCGTCTTTGGGTGTTTGAGATTTGAGATGTATGAAAACTGATGCCAAAAGTTAGCTAATCTCATATAAAAATAGACAAATGAGAGTTTTGTTGGTTTTGTGTAGGGACTACAGCGTTGCTGGCATTTTGCTGCAGCATTCTGCTCAGTTGACTTAGACGAGATTTTCATGTGCAAAAGAGAGGGGACCACTTGCTAAAAGTGAAAGTTAGCTTATTTGGCACAAAAGTTGAACTTCTCTCAGCATAAAATCGAAGGGAGAAAGAGGAGCACCTGAAGTCTACAACAAATGAGGGCAACATGGTCTTTTCATGGGCTATTTTTGGGGAAACCTAGCTGCTACATCTAGGAGGCAGCCGCAATTGAGGGGAAGAACACAGAAAACAAGGGGAAAGCAGGGAGAGCACGAGAGAGATAGAAGGAGCACCTGAAATTAAAGACAAAGACCATATTTTTGGAGGAAGAGAAGAAAGAAGCAGAGCACATCATTAATCCTTACCAATTCTAGCTTCCTTTCTTTCTCTTACTCATTATTTTCAACCTGCAAACTCTAGTTCCAGCTACTGATAGCATCATGCTTAGCTTTGAATTTATTTTCTCTTTCTTTATGTTAAGCATGAGCTAAACTTTTGAGGCTTGGATTGTTGATGAACTCTATGTCTTAGATTTGTAATTTCTTTGCACTTCATTTTAGTGAATCTCTCATTTTCCATTCAGCTATGCTTCATGTTATTTCTTGCTCTTGACTAGCCATCTTTTGCAAGATATTTAGCTACCTCTTGATTCTGGAAAGGTTGGGAGTAGTGGACTAGGTTGAATGGCATAAGAGCATGTGGCATAGGAATATGTTATTTGCCTTGTGTGCGGTTAAAAATTGGAGCTGTGTATTTGTTGTTCTAGGCTTGACTTGGCATAGGAATATGCTCAAGAAAGTTGTAGAATGAAAAACCATAGGATTTGGGAAAGTTCTATGAATGTTTGTGAATTTTCGTAACTGTGAGGTTTTGCTTGAATTTTGCTGCAACAATCTGTTCAGTGTGAAAGACATAGAGGGATTCATCAATCCAAGTCCGTTTCTCTTATATATATTCTTCGTTTAATCTTTTATCTTCTGTCTAGTTAACTTTAGTTAAAATTTTAACCAACCTAAGTTTAAGTTTAGTTTATTAGAAAACCATCCTCTTGATTTAAAGCTTTATTTAATTTCTAGTTTTCAAGTAGTTCTTATTTTGCTTGTTTCTTTGTAGCTGAGATAGTTTAAGTTCTAATTTGCATTCCCTGTGGAGACGATCTTGGAATACTTCCTCTTATTACTTGTTGAGACTACGTGCACTTGCGTATTGAATTGTGTTAATCCGATTTAAACACAACAAGTTTTTGGCGCCGTTGCCGGGGAATGAAACTAGAATTTGTGTTGTTTCAGTTACCTTGCATTTTAGTTTTTATATTTTGTATCTTGATCTGAATTTCTCGATCTCTTTCTTAATAGGTTCCTTTGTGTATGAACAAGCATGAAGGCCTAGTGTTACTTCTGTTCGATCCAGAGATTGAACGTACATTTAGAAAGAGAAGAAAAGAGCAACTAGATCGACATCTTAAAGAGATGGCTGCAGAGGATAATAACAATGGTCATAACGCCATTGTGTTGGCCGATGATAGAACATGCCCTATAAGGGACTATGCTGCACCTGCTTTTAACGAGCTTCATCCGGGCATTCACCGACCAGAAGTTCAAGCTGCACAATTTGAGTTGAAGCCTGTGATGTTTCAGATGCTCCAAACAGTGGGACAATTCAGTGGTCAAGCTACGGAGGATCCTCATCTCCATCTTCGCTCATTCTTGGAAGTGGCTGATTCGTTTAAGCTACAGGGCGTTACACCGGAAGCTCTGAGGTTGAGGTTATTTCCGTTTTCATTGCGAGACAGAGCTAGAGCTTGGCTCAATACGTTCCCACCCGACTCAATTTCCACATGGAATGAGCTAGCAGAAAAGTTTCTACTAAAGTGTTTCCCTCCGACGAAAAATGCAAAATTTCGAAATGAAATCATATCATTTCAACAATTGGAGGATGAATCTGTGAGTGAAGCCTGGGAAAGGTTCAAAGAGCTGCTAAGAAAATGCCCACACCATGGAATTCCACATTGCATTCAGATGGAGACATTCTATAATGGTCTCAATGGTCCTACTCGTATGGTGTTGGATGCTTCAGCAAATGGTGCTATTCTTTCTAAGTCGTATGACGAGGCTTATGAGATTCTAGAGAGAATTGCTACCAACAATTATCAATGGTCTAATTCAAGAGCTCCAACGGGTAAAAAGGTAGCAGGAGTACTTGAAGTTGATGCTTTGACAGCCTTGTCAGCTCAAGTAGCATCAATGAGCAACATGTTGAAGAACCTTAGTGTTGGAGTAAACCACCACAAGCACCAGTGGTAACATCTCAAGCACCTGTGGTAACTCAACCGGTGGCAGAGATCTCTTGTGTTTACTGTGGCGATGCTCATACCTTTGAGAATTGTCCTTCCAATCCCGCTTCAGTTTACTATATAGGGAATCGTAATGCCAACCACAACAATTCCTACTCTCACTCTTACAATCCGGGATGGAGACATCACCCAAATTTCTCATGGAGTGATCAGGGAACGAGTTCGAATGGTGGACAGATGCAAGCTAAGGCTACTTATCCACCAGGTTTCCAACAACAACAAAAGCCTCCACAAGCTACTCAAAGCAACTCTTTAGAGATGTTACTGAAAGAGTATATGGCTAAGAATGATGCTGTAATTCAGAGTCAAGGAGCTTCATTAAGAAATCTTGAGGTTCAAATGGGGCAGCTTGCAAACGAAATCAGAACTCGAGCACAAGGTACACTGCCTAGTGACACCGAAAATCCAAGAAAAGATAAGGAGCAGTGTAAAGCGGTTACATTGAGAAGTGGCAAAGGTTTAGATTTGAATGAAGATAAATTGAAGAGAAAATCTGAGCCCACTTCAATCCAAAAAGATGTGGAGAAGGGTGACGAAGCAGGGAATTCAAAGCTAACCAATGCTGATTCTGAGACAAATGCTTCAGCATTTTCTCAACAAACTGGAGCAGAACAGTCACATGTGAAACCGCCGCCACCATTTCCACAACGATTTCAAAAGAAGCAGGATGATGCTCAATTCAGAAGATTCTTGGATGTTTTAAAACAACTCCACATCAATATCCCTCTAGTTGAAGCTTTGGAGCAAATGCCAAACTACGTGAAGTTTTTGAAAGATATTTTGACAAAAAAGAGAAGGCTTGGGGAGTTTGAAACAGTAGCTTTGACAGAAGGTAGCAGCGCTATTCTAAAGAACAAAATCCCTCCTAAATTGAAGGACCCTGGTAGTTTCACTATACCATGTTCCATTGGAGGTCGAGATGTTGGTAAAGCTCTTTGTGATTTAGGAGCTAGCATTAACTTAATGCCACTTTCAGTTTTCAAGAAGTTGGGAATTGGAGGAGCAAGGCCTACCACAGTTACTCTACAATTGGCCGATCATTCCATGGCTCATCCGGAAGGAAAAATTGAAGATGTTTTGGTACAAGTCGACAAATTAATTTTTCCGGCAGATTTTATCATTCTTGATTATGAAGCGGATAGAGAGGTGCCAATTATCTTGGGAAGGCCATTTTTAGCAACTGGACGAACTTTGATAGATGTTCAAAAAGGAGAGTTGACAATGAGGGTAAATGATCAGCAAGTTACCTTCAATGTTTTCAATGCTATGAAGTTTTCTGACGAGATTGAAGAATGCTCTGCAGTGAGTGTCATTGATGCTATTGTGGCTGAAAAAGTGATCAAGGAAATCTGTGGTGGAGATGTGAATGGAAGTTCTCTTGAAGAGGTTGAAGAAATAGGTGATGAAGAAGAGGCTCAAATCACATGGGTTGAATCAAAGCAAAACTCTTCCAACATCGGGAGAAAATTTGAATCTTTGGGGTTATCGGAAAGGGAGTTCAAACCACCTAAACCGTCCATTGAAGAACCACCACAGCTTGAGCTGAAACCCCTGCCTTCACATCTAAAATATGCCTACTTAGGAACTGAAGAAACTTTGCCCGTGATAATTTCAGCCATTCTCGACTTAGAAAAGGAGAATATGTTGCTTGATGTGTTGAAGAGGTATAAGAAGGCAATTGGCTGGACAATTGCAGATATGAAGGGTATAAGTCCTTCTATTTGTATGCACAAAATTTTATTGGAAGAAGGATGCAAAAATTCTGTAGAGCAGCAGCGGCGACTTAATCCAGTTATGAAAGAAGTCGTTAAAAAAGAGGTGATCAAGTGGTTAGATGCTGGAATAATATATCCAATTTCGGATAGCTCTTGGGTCAGCCCTGTTCAATGTGTTACAAAGAAGGGTGGAGTCACGGTGGTGGTCAACGAGAATGATGAATTGATTCCTACAAGGGTAGTAACGGGATGGCGTGTTTGTGTGGACTACCGGAAGTTAAACAATGCTACCAGAAAAGATCATTTCCCGCTACCTTATATTGACCAAATGCTTGATAAACTAGCAGGAAAAGAGTATTTTTGTTTTCTCGATGGCTACTCCGGTTATCATCAAATCACCATTGCACCTGAAGATCAACATAAAACAACTTTCACATGTCCTTATGGCACTTTTGCTTGTAGGCGAATGTCATTTGGGCTATGCAACGCACTTGCCACCTTCCAACGGTGTATGATGGCAATATTTTCTGATATGGTGGAGACATCGCTGGAAATATTCATGGATGATTTTTCGGTCTTCGGTGATACTTTTGGTATATGCTTGGCTAACTTGGAAAAAGTGTTGGAAAGGTGTGAGGAGACAAATTTGGTGCTAAATTGGGAAAAATGCCATTTTATAGTGCAAGAAGGTTCGGTCTTGGGTCATCGAATTTCCAACAAGGGCATTGAAGTGGATCGAGCAAAGACCGAAGTTATTGACAAACTTCCACCTCCTACATCAGTGAAAGGTGTTCGAAGTTTTTTAGGCCACGCGGGTTTCTACAGGAGGTTTATTCGAGATTTCTCAAAAATCTCAAAACCGCTAAGTTCTTTGCTAGAGCAGAATCAGCCATTTGAATTCACTAAGGAGTGTTTAGAGGCCTTTTTGCATTTGAAGAAAGCACTTGTAACAGCTCCCATCATTGTTGCTCCGGATTGGTCTCTTCCTTTTGAATTAATGTGTGACGCGAGTGACTTCGCAGTAGGTGCTGTTCTTGGGCAGAGAAAAGAGAAGATCTTTCACTCTATTTATTATGCTAGCAAGACTTTGACCGATGCTCAGTTAAATTACACGACCACTGAAAAAGAACTATTGGCTGTTGTTTTTGCATTTGACAAGTTTAGATCTTATCTGGTGGGCACTAAAGTGGTGGTTTATACTGATCATTCAGCGATCAAATACCTCATTTCAAAGAAGGACGCCAAGCCACGACTTATTCGATGGGTGTTACTTCTTCAAGAGTTCGATTTGGAAATCAGGGATAGAAAAGGAACAGAGAACCAAGTTGCTGATCATCTCTCTCGGCTGGAAGATGGACGAGAAAAAGGATTTGAAGAGCCAATCAAAGAAACTTTTCCTGACGAACAACTTCTGCTGGTGAAACAAGTATTTACTCCTTGGTTTGCTGACTTTGTTAACTACTTAGTGAGTGGGCTGCTTCCACCAGATTTGAACAGACAGCAACTGAAGAAGTTCTTTCATGATGTAAAGATGTATTATTGGGATGACCCCTTTCTGTATAAAGAATGCTCCGATCAGATTTTGAGGCGATGTGTGCCTGAAGATGAAGTTCCAAGCATTTTGGTGCAATGTCATTCAGCCCCATATGGAGGACATTTTGGAGGGCAGAGGACAGCAGCTAAGGTTCTACAATCGGGCTACTTTTGGCCGTCTATCTTTAAAGATGCTCATGCATTTGTAAAGAGATGTGATAGATGCCAACGTGTGGGAAATGTGTCTGCCAGGAATGAAATGCCTTTAAACAACATCCTTGAAGTCGAATTGTTCGATGTTTGGGGAATTGACTTCATGGGACCGTTCCCTCCCTCTTTTGGAAATCTCTACATCTTGGTCGCTGTAGATTATGTTTCGAAATGGATTGAGGCAGTAGCAACGCCTACTAATGATTCAAAAGCAGTGGTAAAGTTTCTGCATAAGAATATTTTCACGCGTTTTGGAACGCCGAGAGCCCTTATCAGCGATGAAGGGACCCATTTTGTGAACAAGCTGTTGGAGAATTTATTGGCTAAGTACAATGTGAAGTACAAAATTGCCACTGCCTATCATCCTCAAACAAACGGTCAAGCGGAGTATTCTAATAGGGAAATCAAGGGGATACTTGAGAAGGTCGTGAACCCCAATAGAAAGGATTGGTCTCAAAGGTTGGAAGATGCTCTATGGGCCTACCGAACTGCCTTTAAAACACCCTTAGGAATGTCCCCATATAGGCTGATTTTTGGAAAAGCATGTCACTTGCCTTTGGAGCTGGAGCACCGAGCTTATTGGGCCATCAAAAAGCTAAACATGGATCTTAAAGCTGCTGGTGAAGTTCGGATGTTGCAGCTGAATGAACTTGAAGAGATGAAGTTGTTTGCTTATGAAAATGCTAAGCTTTATAAGGAGAAAACCAAGAGATGGCATGACCAGAAAATACAACCTCATGTCTTTGAAGAAGGGCAGCAGGTGTTGCTTTTCAACTCCCGTTTGAAGTTGTTTCCAGGAAAGTTAAAGTCAAGATGGTCAGGACCGTTTACAATTGTCAAGGTTTATCCCTATGGAGCTGTTGATCTGCGAGAAGATCATTCGGGTCGTGAATTCAAAGTAAATGGCCAGAGGGTGAAGCATTATTGGGGTGGAGATGTCAATCGTCAAAAGACCTCCACCGTCCTGAACGAGCCATGAAGAAGGGGTAACTTGGGTTGTCTAGAAAATCAAGCACTATCTTAAAGACAACCCAATCAAGTCGAGGGCCATTTTGGTTCCTCCTTTTGATGTTTTTGCTATTTTATTTTATGCCTTTATTTTATGCTTTTTCTTATGTTTCTGGTTTTTGTCGATGTTTTGCAGGTAATGGTCTATCATTTAGCTGAGTTGAAATCAAGTTTGGGGGTTGAGGAGTTTTATTATTAGTTGTGACAGCAAGGTGTGGGCAAATCATGGATTTTGAATATATAAAGTTTGGGGCACTTTTGATTATTTTGCTGCAGCATTAGTTTTGAACATCAAATTTTGCTTCAGCAATACAGACGAAAAAAAAAGGGTAGGAGATGAGTTGTTTTGTCACTTGGGTGAAAAGTTCTCTCGTTTTCTTGTTATTATTTATCCAACATTTGCCCCACTTTCTCTCACTCAACCCAAAGAAAAGAAAAGAAAAACCCTTCAACTCCTAAAGCCCTAACAGCTCCTAAAGCACAACAGCTCTCATTTCTCCTCTCCATTAAACCCACCATCGCGAACCTCACCCAAATACAACTCACCTTCTCTACATTTTTCCAGTCACCGTCAGATTTGGAGGCCATCGCTTTCGATTTTTCTAAAGTTGAGCTGAGTGGAAGTTTTCTCTCTCTAATAGCTTTTCCTTGGGAGTTTGGTTGCTGAAATTCCATCAGATTTTTTGCCGACTTTTGCAAGCTAAACTGAACAGGGGTAACTATTTCTCGCTTCTCCATCAATTTTTAGAATTGCATGAAGGGATTGGGTATTTTATTGTTGGAGAAATTGAGTTGGAGATAGTTACAGAGGCATTGTTGTGCTACTTCTTTTTGTTGGGTCAGTGTTGGTGGTGCGAGGGTTGTGTTTAATTGAGCAGAGGTTGGTTGATTGAGAATCGGTTTTGGGGTCTTTCAGTGTTATTTGTCTACCATGGCTCCTCCAAAAACCCGTCTTCAACAGAGAAATTCCAGTCCACCCTCTACTCCACCACCTTCCAAAAAGACTTCAAAAGGCTCCAATAAACCCTTATCTAAGCCAACTCAATCAGCCCCTTCTACCACTAAAGCTCCTGCCAAAAAGAAAGCTAAAGAGCAGCTTACGTCAAAATAGCAAGCCATCCCTCCAAAAGACATTGAAAAATTCTCTTCTGCTGAGGCCAAAGAAAACTACGAGCTTATTAAAAAGAAGAAACTCTTACCAGAGAAAGGTTTCCTACCCTCTAGTGTTGAACTCCCACAGTATATCACTGAAGTAATTGAAAAGCATGATTGGGAAAATTTTTGTTTAAAACCAATGCGAGCAATCGTTCCTTTAGTGCGTGAATTTTATGCGAATTTGGTACCTTTGCTTGCTGGTAATGGCTCAGAGGTAGTTGTCAGGGGAAAGAAATTTCTGGTGAATGCAGCTGTCATTAACTCTCTATTTGGCCTTGAGAATTTTGATGTTGCTGATTTTAATGAAATGATACAATCTCCATGTCCTGCAAATTATGATGCGGCTCTTAGACTTGTGGCAAAAGATGAAGCTCATTAGGAAATTTCAAAGAGTGGGGTTCGCACACTTCGATCTCAAAAGTTGACACCAGCAGCAAGTGTGTGCTATACTTTATAAAAAGTCGTTTGTTACCCACCACGCATGACACAACTGTATCAGAGGAAAGGATACTTCTTTTGTACTCTATCTTGGCAGGATTGAGTATTGATGTCGGAAAGATCATTTCATGGGAGATTTCTAGTTGTGCAAGAAAAAAGAGTGGGAAGCTTTTCTTCCCATCGCTTATCACTCACCTGTGCATTGAAGCTGGAGTGCCATATGAATCTGATGAGGAATTACTCTTTGAGCGACTTGATATTGATTACCTGCACCTTGCTCAGAAACATGGCGCAACATCTCAAGAGGGTCCTTCTTCTTCAGCTCCGTCATCTACTCCTGATACTCCTAGCCTCTCTGATATATATGCCCAACAAGCTCAGATCATAGGACGACTGGAGCACTTGGAGAAGCAACAGCGTGCTTACTGGAGTTATGCTGAAAAGCGAGATGTAGCTCTGCGCAAATCACTCCAGAGAAACTTCACCAAGCCCACTGCACAATTCCCTTCTTTCCCACATATGGTTTTGGAACCTTGGATCCCTCCCACCAGTGCAGACGAAGTCCCAACTCATTCGAACAGATCCGAAGAGTAGGCAAGGGACGTTTTCTCATCTCAACTCTTTTCATGTTCTTCTTCCTGTTCTTGTTCTGTTCTTGTTATTTCTTTTTGGTGTTTTTCTCTTTCTGTTCTCTCTGTGTCTGCTTTGTTGGTTTTGTCGAGTCAGAGGTATACTCTATTTTTGCATAGTGTCAATTTGGGTGCTCAATGATGATTGCTTAAAAAAAAAAAATGAATGAGAGAGGTTGTTTGTTTTGATTTAAGCCTTCCACTGTTCATCCTTGCGTATTAATGATGCTTTAAAAAAAATTGTTTTAATTGTGTTTGTGTGTGCATAGTTCAACCAAACCATCTTGAAGCCTAAAGAGAGTTAGGATCTTGTGAGAGTTTAAGTTCCAGAGTTGCTTAGTGATTTTTCTTGAGGCGAAATCCTAGACTACACTAAATCAAGGACATGATCTAGGCCATTTTTGGATAGATTGAGCCTTTCTAGCCTGCCTATACTGCATATTTCTCCCCTAGTCACCCCATTGAGCCTGATCTTGTCCCTTCAATTTTAAGCCTATCACTAGCCTAGCCTAAATAAAACACAATCTTCCACCTGCCTCTTGAACGCCTTGATCATTGCTTTTCGATTATGTGAGTTGCATATGAAAGGGTTTGAGGTGTTTGTCTAGTTGGGGTAGTTTTATTTGAGATTTTTCCTTGTCATATCTTCTCATTCCAACATTGGGGACAATGTTCATTTCTAAGTTTGGGGGTGGAGAGGTTATCCTTTTGGTACTATCATGTTTATGGTTGTTGTATTTAGTATGTAAAAAAAAAAAACAAAAAAAAAATGTTGAATGGCATGATGTTATGATTGTTGTGGGCTGTCTTGATGGGAAATGATTGAGAATAATTCGATGGTCGTAAGAATGATCAAGATGTTCAGGGAGTTCAAGCCACTATTAACCATATATTCAACCTGAACCCGAGCCCAACATTATAAGCTTTTAAAGTCCTTTTGATCTTTGGTTCAGTGTTTGTCTACATTAGTGGAGAGGGAGTCATTAAGACAATATTTGGGACACTAATTAAGCTTGAGGAACGAGGCCTAGCTTGATTTAGAGTGTTTTGTGATAGTTTGGGAAGAACTATGCAGTGCATAAAGTGAAGCAATACAAAAAAAAAAAATGTGTTTCTCTTGTGAGCATCATTACTACTTGAGGATTGTCAGTTCAAGGCTTGGAAAAGAATGAATGCTTGTTCTCTAACTGGATTCAATGTCTGAGAGCTCTTACCCATGTTGAAACTCCTGCAGATTTAGTATATCCTTTCTTTTGTGTGTTTAAGTTGTTTTGTTTGTCCTTTTTGTTTTTTTCCCTTTTCTCTGCATCACTCGAGGACGAGCAATGTCCTTTTTGTTGTATTAAGAGTTATTACTCATTCTTTTAAGCTTTTATGAAGAGTTTGATGCATGTTTTGTGTAGTTCTTTAGGTTTTCTTTTACGTTTTATTATCGTTTCGCTCTTTCGTCTTTGGGTGTTTGAGATTTGAGATGTATGAAAACTGATGCCAAAAGTTAGCTAATCT
This sequence comes from Salvia miltiorrhiza, assembly GCF_028751815.1. Taxonomy (NCBI): domain Eukaryota; kingdom Viridiplantae; phylum Streptophyta; class Magnoliopsida; order Lamiales; family Lamiaceae; genus Salvia; species Salvia miltiorrhiza. Next base: position 46,340,027 of record NC_080393.1, on the reverse strand, counting down.
CATATAAAAATAGACAAATGAGAGTTTTGTTGGTTTTGTGTAGGGACTACAGCGTTGCTGGCATTCTGCTCAGTTGACTTAGACGAGATTTTCATGTGCAAAAGAGAGGGGACCACTTGCTAAAAGTGAAAGTTAGCTTATTTGGCACAAAAGTTGAACTTCTCTCAGCATAAAATCGAAGGGAGAAAGAGGAGCACCTGAAGTCTACAACAAATGAGGGCAACATGGTCTTTTCATGGGCTATTTTTGGGGAAACCTAGCTGCTACATCTAGGAGGCAGCCGCAATTGAGGGGAAGAACACAGAAAACAAGGGGAAAGCAGGGAGAGCACGAGAGAGATAGAAGGAGCACCTGAAATTAAAGACAAAGACCATATTTTTGGAGGAAGAGAAGAAAGAAGCAGAGCACATCATTAATCCTTACCAATTCTAGCTTCCTTTCTTTCTCTTACTCATTATTTTCAACCTGCAAACTCTAGTTCCAGCTACTGATAGCATCATGCTTAGCTTTGAATTTATTTTCTCTTTCTTTATGTTAAGCATGAGCTAAACTTTTGAGGCTTGGATTGTTGATGAACTCTATGTCTTAGATTTGTAATTTCTTTGCACTTCATTTTAGTGAATCTCTCATTTTCCATTCAGCTATGCTTCATGTTATTTCTTGCTCTTGACTAGCCATCTTTTGCAAGATATTTAGCTACCTCTTGATTCTGGAAAGGTTGGGAGTAGTGGACTAGGTTGAATGGCATAAGAGCATGTGGTATAGGAATATGTTATTTGCCTTGTGTGCGGTTAAAAATTGGAGCTGTGTATTTGTTGTTCTAGGCTTGACTTGGCATAGGAATATGCTCAAGAAAGTTGTAGAATGAAAAACCATAGCATTTGGGAAAGTTCTATGAATGTTTGTGAATTTTCGTAACTGTGAGGTTTTGCTTGAATTTTGCTGCAGCAATCTGTTCAGTGTGAAAGACATAGAGGGATTCATCAATCCAAGTCTGTTTCTCTTATATATATTCTTCGTTTAATCTTTTATCTTCTGTCTAGTTAACTTTAGTTAAAATTTTAACCAACCTAAGTTTAAGTTTAGTTTATTAGAAAACCATCCTCTTGATTTAAAGCTTTATTTAATTTCTAGTTTTCAAGTAGTTCTTATTTTGCTTGTTTCTTTGTAGCTGAGATAGTTTAAGTTCTAATTTGCATTCCCTGTTCAGACGATCTTGGAATACTTCCTCTTATTACTTGTTGAGACTACGTGCACTTGCGTATTGAATTGTGTTAATCCGATTTAAACACAACAGTTCTCTATCTCTATATAAGTAGATTATATGGTGTGTTGTAGATCACAGAAGACCATATAATTGGAATAACCTTAAGAGATATAATATGATCACAGCCGAAATAACTCTAGGACAAGTTATTAGTTTAGGCTGCGGTATAGATGGAAGTAGTTTGTCTTGACTACTTATCTATACTGGTACGTCATTACGTATTGATAGGACCACAGTGAGATACATTCTTCTATCTGACTTAAGTGAAGAATCAAAGATCTCGGTAACTTATAAGATCTTAATACTAATAAGATTTCAGATATATATGTTGATTTGTTTATCACTTTGATTTACTATGAGTGAGAGTTATATAGTAACTTGAGTACTCTGTATCTTGGGAGATAGCGGTTAATATATGATATTTGATTATCTGTATTAGTACTCGTATCTAGTGTAGGATAATGACATCCCCTTAAGGAGCTCAATAATGTTTATTGCGCTAAACCCTGCAGGTTGATTAAGTTCAGGCGCAATAATAAGGTTTGAGTGGTACTGCTTAAGGATTACAAAGAGATTAATTAATTTAAGCTGTCAAAGCTCTAATTAATTAATGGATGTCGGATATTTTAAATACAGGAATTTAATAAGTCTAAATACAAGCCCCGACTCATCACCGACAATAAAGGGTAAGTCAATATTGGTTCTCTAGTGGAATGAACTGATATTTATAAATTAATTATGGTCTGGGCTGACCATAGATAATTAATTTATTTGAGGCCCATCTTTATTCCTTGTATCTGGTCCCTGGACTGGCCCAAAGTGTCCTAGCCCAAGATGGAGAAGAAAAACGCCTATCACAGAGATCAGGCGCCTCACACGTATTTATTTTATTATAAATACAGCTGTCAGCTCTCAGGAAAACACACAGATAAAATTAGGGTTTTTGAGAGTAGTGAGAAGCGCCGATCGTGCATAGCAGTTTTTCTCTCCTGGGACTTTCGTAGAACGTTGTCCATCCAACGGTGAAAGCTGAGCGGGATACAGTTCAGAAGATCTGAGCTGGAGTCAGATTTTCGCAGGAAATCAAGTTCTGGCAGTTTCGGGAGAACAACCATAACTTCCTCCACAGAACTCCGATTCAGACGAAACAGGCGGCAACAGAATCTCTCTCGAAGACGAAGAAGTTGTATTTCTGGGCGAAATACGATTTGAGGACGTTTGAAGCTTCAAACGAAGGCTTGAAGCTGACTGGTCTGTTCAGCTGCGAGTTTGACGAATTCTTCTGAATTCTTCAGGTATTTCTGAACTCCAACGTGCAGCACTTAAATTCATAGGAGCATGTTTAATATTAATCGTTGTATGATAAATTAATAATAACCAAGAAATTATCATCGGGCAAACGGAGCATTAATTCAATTTAATATTCCTTCATAATGTTAGACTAGTATTAAGCTATTTTATTTATTTAGGTACGGTGCAATTAAGGCATTCATTCCGCATTTGAATTATAAGTTTTGACATTAAGGTGATGGATTATATGCTTGTTGTTATATTCATGTATTGTTGGGAACTTAATGAAATATCCTAATCCTAGTTTTGATGATACCAAAATCATTAGGTTTCACTTGTAATAGACTAGAACTGTTCGAACTCAAGTGTTAGAGTTCTTTTCTAGTTTAGTTGTTGTTCTGAAGACTGAAGACTGAAGCCGGAGGACTGAAGACTGAAGTTGCCGACTGATGTGACGATTAAGGTAAAGTCAAATACTGATATTTGACTAACCAGTCCAAGAATCAGTTACGACCGATTATTTAATACGAGCCACGTGGATTCAGCGGACTGATACTAAACTCAAGTATCAATTAAACATTCTTCCTCGGACTGAAGCTCCAAAGCTTAAAGGAAGCCACGCACTCCAGAAGTACAACCGCATTAAATGCAGAGATTTCGAGGATCGTTATTTCTCTGCAGAGCCTTCCTTTTTGGTGATTACCTTTTCAGAGACGTCACATCTCCTGCTCTCAAAGTAGCCGTTCTCACCAAACATCTCGAAGATTGAAGCCTCAGCAAAGATCAAATCTATCTCCAACGGATGAATTCTTGAAGACCATTTCAGCCAACGGATCTATTCAAGACCTCTCCTATAAAAAGAGCTCGAGGATCACTTCAATCTTCAACGATTCAACTACGTAAGCTGAAACGCTGCCGAATTCGTCACTCAGCAATTCAAAGCCATTCCAAAGTTTGAATCTGTAACACCCCGTACTTTTCCTCATGTTGTGAGATAGTGTCTTAACACTATTGAGAGTACTGAGATGTCGAAATACGAGACTATTTTTTTTTATGAGCAGATAAGATAGATTGTCTTTTAAATAGAAATACGAGTGAATAAACCGATGATGGAATTAGAGTGATGAGATTTGAGAAATGAGTTGAGATAGAGATGCTGATTGAATTGAGCTGAGATTTTATTTTATTTCCAACTACCGGGAATAGAGTTACCGGATACCGAGTTATCAGAGATTGACTGTCCTATTAAGAAAATGGGAATAATGAGTTGGAAATAGAGTCGAGGAAGAAAGAGTGAGAAACCTTGATAAATAGAGTCGGTCTGAGAGACGTTTAGTCTGTTTGTGTTTGCCGACTACTTTGATGTGATGATATGTAAATTTACGTGACTGATTGATTATGTGATTTTGTTACGTGAGTCATTTTAACCAAGTTATTATGATTTTTATTTGAGACTTTAGCACTTGGAATTTTTATTAAGTTTGCAAAGCAAGTGCAGTTTATTTTTACCGGGAAATCGAATGATGCCGGTTTATGGAAAATTTTTCCAAGCATAATATTTTTAAATTATTTTTCCTATGATGAGGAATATTATAATTGAGTGAGTGCACTAATATTAGTGCTATAATTATTTTATTTGATCACATGAATAATTATGATATGGTAGATTATTAATGAGTAATTTTTCCATAATTATTGTGATTATTAATTGATCACCCTTCTCACTATTATTTTAATTTTCTCTACCATATGATAAATTCCCACATTTTGCCAAGTGTAGAGATTGAGAGAGTAGAGATTTAGAGAGTAGAGATTAAGAGAGTGTAGAGATTTAGAGAGAGGGAGATCAAAGCATTAATTGCCAATATTCTTTAAGATTGCAAAATCTCTATAAGATCATCTAAGATCAATTCCAATCTAACTAATATTTTTCTCTCTCACTCACTCACCACATTCGGCCACTCCACCTCTCTCTCTCACTCCATTCGACCAACACCCTCTCTCCCTTCATCTCTCTACTTTCCACCATTGTTAACCATAGATGAGACCTTCGAAGCTTCACCAAAATATGCCAAACACATAAATCACCAACAAAATCCCACCTAAACACCTCCTATCAACTTGAATTCAAGGAAATCCTTGAAGATTGATCTTCAAGACTAGAAAGAGAAAGTTTGGTTTTGGGTGTAAGTTTGGGTAAGTGAGCTTTAAATTCATAGATTAGACTTGTATGAGTTTGTATATGAGTATATTTGAAGGATTGAAGCAAGAAATCACCCCCTCTCTTATTCTTCAAAATTTTCGAAAAAATTGGGTGTTCCACCCTTCAAAAATTTTTCTTTTTGTTTCCTTGATTTGAGGTGAGAAAAGTGATCTATGTGATGTTTGGTGATGATTGAGGTGTGTTTTGAAAAGCTATGCTTTGAGATTCAAATCTTGAATGAGTTTAGTTTACCCAAAATTGGAAATTTTTTGAGTTGATGATTAAAGTAATGAATTGATGATGAATATGAGTCTATGAGATGTATATGATGATGATTGATGGAGTAATTTGAGTATATGATGTCCATTGGAGTTTTTTATGTGAGTTAGTTTACTAAAATTAGGGATATGTGTATATATGCCCTTATATGTAAATTGATGGTTTTTATGTGAGATTAATTGGTTAAAAATGAAAGATATATGAATAGATTAAAGATTCATATGTGGTTATAAATTTCAAAGAGTTAGTTTAGTAAAAATTAGGACTTTTTGATCTATGTGTTATTTAAGTGATTTTGCTTAAAATATATGTTTTAAGCATGATAGTAGTGTCTTTGCATGTTTGATTAAGTCTATTGTAGGCTAAATAAAATTTTGGATTAGTTTAGTTTGTATGAGTTTTGAGTTTTGTATGATGTGAGTTTGATGCTTGATAAAATGAGGTCAATTTGCTCTATGATCCTTATGAGAATTTTATCCATGTTTTGCTAAGAGTTTTATGTTGACACATGGATTTTTATTAAAATATAGTTTTTATGATAAAAAGAGAATGAATATGTGAATAAGGAGTTATATGATGTAAATGATCATATTTGAGTAATTTCGAGCATGAGATTGAAAAGAGAATTGGATTGATACGTTTGTTGAAACGTTTTCCTTGAGATTTGAGTTTATGATGTAAGAGGAGATTTGAGATTGAGTATGATGAGTTTTATAAAGTGCTTGAATGTTTTTTAGTGTTTTAAGTATTTAAAAATGAGCTTTGATGAGTTTCCTTGAAGGAATGTTGAATTGAGTAATTAAGGAGTTGAGATGAGATTTTAGTGAATTTCGTAGGCCTACTGACCTACTGTGATCGACGGGTTGTAGACTTCAAAAAGCTTTGAAAATTTTATAACAAGCCCCTACATGAGTCTTGAGCACTCCTGTAAAATTTCAAGTCATTTGGACTTGATTTACGATTTTTATAAAATGCAAAACCAAATCTGCACATTTCTACCGGGAATTGCAGAGAACAGGGGACAAAATCATTCATTTCAGTAGCTTCCTGTGTGATCTAGCTTTCCAAATGTTTATGGTATCAACCTTACTGTATGGGCTAGATATCCACCAAAATTGAGCTCAGTTTGACAACGTTTACTATTTTTCAAAAATCAAAGTTTTCAATTGCTCAAAACTGCCGAATATGGTAGACTGTAGTAAAACAGTCATATCTCCTGAAATACTTGGATTTTTTTATCATACTTTTTTGTAAATGAAACTAGACTCAAAGTGGTTTCTTTTGGTATAAGTTACGACTCCAGGGGAGTTCTGTACAGAATCTGGTGAGGTTTTAAAGTTGAGTCAGTGCAGAGTGAAGTTTGTTTTTGACTTGTCTATGTGTGTTTTTCATATGCTTAAGTGTTTATACTTGTTTATATGCTTGATTGCTATGAATTTGAGCCGAGTTGAGAGTTAAGTCGATAATAGGACGTGTGAATCCTTAGAAGCCAAGTATACCTAGGGATCGAGTTTTAACGGGTAAATAGACGTTGAGTGAGAAGTTATAGTTAAGATGAGATTGGATTTAGAATTGAGTTCTGACTAAGGTTTGTTTTATCACATGAACCTTCGATGACGATGACGATGTGATGATGACATATGAAGGCCCGAGCGAGACAAAGAAGTAAGTTGCCTGTTTTCTTTCCAGGATTAGCAAAGGACTTCAGGTGGGCAATATTTTGAGTATACGTATATCATTCGAGCTTTCTAAAATTGTTTAATGATGTTATGAGTTTAACAAATGTTTCGAGATAAATGATATTTGAGAACTGTTTGACTTGCCAATTTTTGAGGTTGAGCTTGTATGTTACCCTCTACTGATGAGATGAGACGAATTGGGTCCTGCCACAAGCGGGATTTTGTGCACAGAGGTGACTGCGAGCCGTCTTCGGGTCGGCCGGTCACGGTACTTGAGAGGGAGGCCTACTTCTCAGTACCTTTGATGATGATGAGTTGTAGATGTGGTACATGCATGATGAGTACTTTGATAGCGCTATCGTTTCTTTATGATATCATGATTATGAAAACTGCATGCACAGATTCATTTACGCTAACTTTATTTCTGTGTATTGCTGAGATGTGGCAAGTTTCAAACCTATAGCTCTAAAAGCACCTTTCTTGTTTTCCGGCGTTTGCCCACTGAGTATGATGTACTCACGCCCTGCATGTATTTCTAAATGTGCAGGCTAAGCGAGGAGCGAGATTGGTCTGGTGCTGGTGGGGAAATTGTTGAAGGATGTATTTACTTTATCGTATTTCCATTTTGACGATAAAGTCTTGATGATTGATATACTTTGATTTTCTTTTGAATTTAAGCAATGTACTCACGGTTATATGTCTTCATACATATAATCGGTTCGCCTTTTGCTGCGATACGCTGCATATTATGATTCCTTGCGAAAAATGAGCGATACCCGTTTTGTTTTTGTTCGTGAAATTCCTGATAATTAAAAAGTTATAACGACATAGACGATCTTACCCTTGGGTGCATTTATGATAATTTCCTTGACACCTTTTGATGCGAGCTTCCGCTTGATGTTCGACCTATTCTTCTTATCTTTTATTCTTTTAAAAATAGTCGTATCGATACTCGTACCCCACTATCACTAGTGTCGGGAATCGGGCTGCGACAGAATCGAAGAAGAGAATCACAAAGCCAAAAATCAGTCACTGCTGATTACATACATTCCCTTAGAACTTAGAAAAATATTGTATATCCAAAGCCTAGGTATAACTGATTACAGAGAACCTGCTCTGTGTAATCTAGTTGGCAAGTTTTCGAACCTCTTTTCAACCGACCGAATTGAGAGTTTGAGTTATAAGGAGTTCAGACCAGTGTTCTGACTTCAAGAGACTTTAGTCTTTACGGAAAGACATAGTTTTGTCTTAGTGATGCTAACAGTGGGAAATCCAACCCAGTGTGTTGGTATTGAAGATTGGATCTTTAGTTGTTTTGGTTTGCTGTGCACCCGTAAGCACATGCCCAGTGAAGTTGTCAGTCTGATCAACTGACCGTGGATGTAGGAAGTATTTTTCGAACCACGTAAAAATCCCTTTGTTGTTTATCGCTTTCAGTATTTACTTTTCTTATCTGTGCACAAACGTTTTATCAACTGAAACTGATTAATAGCAAAGTGAAACATAAACCTTGACAACTTGTTTAATCACAAAGGCTATTTTGAAAGAAAAGTTTTCCACTGCTAGTAATATTAGTCGAACTGATAAATCTTCGGATAATCAGTGAGATTCATATTATTCCTCGGTTTTACAAACTCGACTGAAGCCTAACGTGTATCAGTTAAAGTCTTTGACTTAACTGATAACTCTATACTGAAGAGTATTCAATGTCAGTCGCCAACCTAAGTCTTGCTAAACTCTTTTAACTGAAAAAAGGTTGTGTCAGTTTATTTTCGTTTGAAAAATATCCTATAGGTGTTTTCCAAGGGACCTAATAATTGGTATCAGAGCAGGTTGTACGCAAGAACAATTTTGCTTTGACCAAGTTCTATTGAACTAGATCCTGTTCTTTAAAAGGTCTCAAAACCTCTTTCTTTTTCAAAAGTGCTTACTGCTTTCCCTATCTATATTTTTCTGCTTTCTTGTTCAATGGAAACTAACTACAGCAGAGCCGCTTCACTTCCGATGTTTAGTATTGAAAAATACGAAATATAGAAGTTTCAACTTGAGAGCTTCCTCACTGGTCAACATTGCCGGATGTGGGAAGTCATCACCAAAGGGCCCATCATCATTACAGAAGTTATCAAAAGAGTTCCTTTGGACCCAACAAGAGATCCTTTTGATGAAGTCCAGATCAAATCAAAAGCCGACTTCACCACAGAAGAAAAGAAGCAAGATGAGCTTGATAACCTCGCCAAAAGCATCATCTCCAGTACAGTCCCAGACAAACACATCACCAAGATCATCAAGTGCAAGACTGCAAAGGAGATGTGGGATATTCTTAAAAGAATGTGCATCGGATCAGAGGAGATAAAGAAGAATAAACTATCCATAGCTTGTCAGAAGTTCGACTCCTTCCTCATGCTAAAAAATAAATCTGTCGACGAGATGGAGCTCAGATTCAATTAGATCCTGAACGAAATCTATTTTGGCAGATCTATGTTGTTGCTCATGAGAACAAGCCAGGATTCAACCAGCTCCCCACGAACAAGCTTTCCTCGAATCTCGTTGCGAATGAATTTGACATCCAGAGAAATCTTGAAACAAAGAAAGCTGGAGGATCAGACGAAGATGCTCCATCAGCATCAAAAGGAGTAGCGCTAAAAGTTTTAGCAAAGGAAAGCAAGAAGCAGTCAAAGGAACCGACTGAACTCAAACCAGAAGACTTCTTCAGTCAATATGCTTTGTTGACTGAGAGGTTCAACAAGATGGAATCCAAATTCCGCAAGTACAGGAAGTTCCACAAACAGCGCTACAAGGGAAAAGAGAGAAAGAGCAAGTCCAGATATTCCACTGATAGAAGTAGAGAAAGAAAATCATCCACAACTGATCTAAAAGACGTGGAGACAAAATAATGATAAGTCCAGACGAGCTCGATTTCATTCACAACAGTATGCCACTGGATATCATCAGCCTCATGTTCCACAGCAACAGTCAAGGACAACTCCTGTGTTTCAAAGGAGATACACAATGGAGCAAAGGTGACCTCAACACTTCACCAGACAAAGCTACTACAAAAAGGAGGCAAAGAAGAATGCTCAACCGAAGAAAGCTCATGTGCCAATTGAAGCACTAGCCACTTCAGTCAGACAACCAGCCAACTGCAAAAGATCAGCGCCAAGACCAGTTCTGAAGCAGATATGGATTCCAAAAGGAACACGAACTGACATTGAAGGACCCAAACATTGATTGGGTACCTAAATTAACTCTTTCTTGCAGGGCAAAAACAGGAAACACAAAAAGAAGAAAGAAGTTAAAGCTTCAATCAGAACATGGTACCTGGACAGCGGCTGCTTGAAGCACATGACGAGCTACAAAGAATATCTGACTCAATACGTTGAGAAAGCTGGATCAAAATTTGCATTCGGAAACAACTCAATTGGCGAAACAAAAGGCTATGGTGTGCTCGACATGGGTAACGCCAGTATCAGTAATGTTAGCTATGTTTCTGGACTAAAACATAATTTGTTGTCTGTGAGTCAATTTTGTGACAGCGGATTCGTAGTGAAGATCAAGAAAGATGAATTCACTATGAGAAACAACCAGAAGAAGGGGGTGCTGAGAGGAATCAGGCAAGGAAGTCTCTACGTCATATCATGGGAAGATAGTCCACCTGAAACCTGCCTCATCAGCAAAAGCAACTCAGAGCTCAACTGGCTATGGCACAGAAGGCTCAACCACCTCAACTTTAAGACGATCAACAAACTTGCTAAGCATCAACTGGTAGAAGGTTTGCCTTCTATTGTGTTCCAAAAGAAGCAAGAATGTGAAGCATGTCAGAGAGGAAAGGAAACAAGGACTTCTTTCAAGTTAAAGACAGGACACTCATCTGAAACAATTCTCCAACTGCTTCACATGGATCTTTTTGGTCCAATATCTCACAGAAGCTACAACGGTAGAAAGTATACCTTAGTTGTCGTAGATGATTATTCTCGATATACTTGGGTTATATATCTCTACAACAAAGGAGAAACACTGCTGGAACTACCGAAGTTGTTGAAAAAACTAAGCGTTGAAAAGGAAGTCAACATCATCAGCATCAGATCAGATAGAGGGACTGAATTCCTCAATGCAATCATTCGAGACTACTGCGAAGTGCGATGAATCAGTCATCAAACCTCTGCAACAAGAACTCCACAGCAAAATGGAGTAGTAGAAAGAAGAAACAGGTCTTTGAAGGAAGCATCAATGACGATGCTAGCCGAATCAAAACTCCCAGTGAAGTTTTAGGTTGAAGTAGTCAACAACGCGTGCTACACACATAATCGCTCCTTCCTCACTCAAAGATATGGAAAAACTCCATACGAACTATGGAAGAACAGGAAGCCAATAATTTCATAGTTTCATGCTTTCGGTTCTCGGTGTTTCATTCATAACAATAACAAAAGAAAGTTAAACACATTTGATAGCAAGGCTGATCCAGGAATTTTTCTTGGATACTCTGGAACTGAACGATCCAGCAAATCCTATCGAGTGTTTAACGCTTAAACTCTTTGTGTGGAAGAAACACCTCATGTTTTTTTTGACGAGTAATTTCAGGAAATAGGAGACTATAGGAAATGCTGAGAACACTGAAGTTTCTAATACTGAAAAACAAAGCACCGAACCCTCTACAGTGTTGGTGTGGGGACCAGGGAAAGAAGAGGATACTGAAAATCTTCAGTATCAAAAGATCAGTCAAAGAACTGAAGGTCCGACTGAAGAAGCTACAGAAGGCATCAGTCAAGGGGGAACTCCATTAACTGAAGAACAAGTTGAACTTGCTGCTGCAACATCAGTTCAACACTCCCCTGCTGCAGAAGTAAATGAAGAAATCAGATCAATCCTGACTGAAGAACCTCCACCCTCACAAGAAGAAATCAAGAAGTAACGAAGATGGTTTGAACTCCACTCAAAAGACAACATCATTGGAGAACCATCCGACGGTGTGAAGACTCGAAGATCAATGTGCAACCTCGTCTATGACATAAACCAAAACTGCATCAATGAAGATGAGCATTTCAACTGTGTCTTGTCAGACAATGAGCCCAAAGACATTGAAGAAGCACTGAAGTCCACTCAATGGGTTATCGCAATGCAAGAAGAACTTAATGAATTCAACAGGAATTCAGTATGGGAACTAGTGGATCACCGAGATGATGCAAAGGTGATTGGATTAAAATAGATTTTCAAGAACAAGAAGGACGAAGAAGGACACGTGGTGAGAAACAAAGCAAGGCTAGTGGCCAAGAGATATAGTCAAGAAGAAGTAATTGACTACGATAAAACCTTTACGCCTCTTGCAAGATTAGAAGCAGTCAGACTTTTCTTAGCCTACGCCGCTCATAAGAGATTCAAAGTACACCAAATGGATGTAAAGTATGCATTTCTCAACGGAGTACTCGCTGATGAAGTTTATGTGGAACAACCTCCAGGATTTGAAGTTGCTGGGCCAGATAAGGTGTACAAGCTGAAGAAAGCTCTATGGTTTGAAGAAAGCACCAAGAGCATGGTATGATACTTTCTCTGAATATTTGATTGAACAAGGATTCAAGAAGGGGTCAGTGGACAGAACTCTTTTCACATTGAAAGAAGGAGAAGAACTCCTACTTGTTCAAATCTACGTTGATGACATCATCTTTAGATCCAAATTCAAACGGATGTGCAAAAAATTTGCTGATATTATGAGAAACAAATTCCAGATGTCAATGATAGGAGAAATGAATTTCAATCTGGGGTTACAAGTGAAGCAGACTAAAGAAGGAATCCTGATAAATCAGTCAAAGTATGTCAAGGAACTGATCAACAAGTTTGGGATTCAACACATGAAGTCAGTGAAGATTCCAATGAACACCAACTGGAAAGTGGATCCAGAAATGAAGGAAAATTTGTATCTTCAACTAAATACGGAGAAATCATTGTTTCACTACTTTATTTGACTGCTAGCAGACCAGACATAGCGTTTGCAGTCGGAGTTTGTGCGAGATATCAATCAGATCCTAAGGAAGCTCACATGGATACTGCAAAGCGTATTCTAAGATATCTTAAAGGCACACCCAACATAGGACTGTAGTATCCAGCTGACGACGACTTCAAGCTTGTCGAATACTTAGATTCAGATTTTACAGGATGTAAAATTGATCGGAAATCAACTTCAGGAACTTGTCAGTTCCTAGGCAACAAGCTCATTTCATGGTTTTCAATGAAGCAAACTTCAGTCGCCACTTCTACAACTGAAGTTGAATATGTTGCTGTGGGAAGTTGCTGCTCACAACTCCTATGGCTAGTCCAACAACTACAGGACTATGGGATCGACGAAAAAGAAGTTCCTATCTATTGCGACAACTCCAGTGTGTTAGGTCCTGAGGGTCTCGAATAGGTGTATGGAGGGGGGGGAATACACCTATGGGCTATTTTTCAATCAATCCTCAATCAGAGAGATCTCAGTCAGAGATCAAAACGAAACTTGGCATGCAAACAAAGACGCCTGTTTTACTGAAATCAGTTTTGACCAAACAGGGTTGACGACTGATACTGAAAGCTCTTCAGTAAAGAGTTATCAGTTAAGTTGCTGGAACTTAACTGATGCAAGTAAGGGCTTCAGTCGAGTTTGCTAAAACAGAGACAATAACACTCTTCCTGACTATCAGAAGATAGATCAGTCAGACTGATATCGTACGCGGCGGAAATTAAACTTAGTTTCGAAATAGCCTCGGTGGAGCAAGTTGTTGGTTATGGTTTCTCTTTGCAGTTAGTCAGTATTCAGTTTTATCAATTGAAATAACACAAGTAAGAATGTAAAACTGAAAGCTGTAAACAACACAGAGACTTTTACATGGTTCGGAAAAACCCTTTCCTACATCCACGGTTGGTTGATCAGACCAATAATCCACTCCGCAAGTGCTTAACAGGTGCACTGCAAACCGAACCGTGTGCTTTTCGGGTGCACACAACCGTACACTGAAGAAAACCCTTCTCCAGTACCCACGCTTCACTCGCATCGGATTTCCCTTGCTTAACACAACCCGTGCTAAGACTCTCAGAGTCAGAAAACTCTTCTGACCTCCGAATCACTCAAAACACTCTTATGGGGGGAGGTTTGAACGAGTGCCAACTATACTTACAAAGAACAAGTTCTTTGAAGCAAGTTTGACCTTTGGCTTCTGGGTAAACAGATATATGCCTAGGGTCTAAGAGAATGTGTGTAATCAGCAGTGACTGATTTTGGCTTTGGAATTCTCTTCTTCGATTCAAGCTTTGGGGAGTTTAAGCTTACTGCTGAGTAGCAATTTCGACAGAGCTTCAGCTTATGTTGTTGAATCGGTGAAGGTTGAAGTGATCCTCAAGCGCTATTTGTAGGAGAACTCTTGAATAGATCCGTTGGCATAAATCGTCCTTAAAATTTCTTCCGTTGGAGAGCAATTCGAATTTGGGCTGAGGCTTCAATCTTCGAGGTTCCTTGTTTGGGTTGAAACGACTCTCTTTGATGGACAAGAGATGTGACGTCTCTAAAAAGTAACCACCAGATAGGAATGACCTCTGCAGAGATAAGATCCTGAGATCTCTGCATTTAATGCGGCTGTACTTTGTGAGTATGTGGCTTCCTCTGAACGTTGGGAGATCAGTCCTAGGAGGAATGTTCAACTGATACTTGACTTTAGTATCAGTCCTTTGCGCGCATTAAGTAATCAGTCTTCAACTGATTCTTCAACTGATACTTCAGTTGGTATCTGCAGTCTTCAGTCTTCAGTCCTTCGTTCTTCAGTCTTCAGTCTTCGACACCGCAAGCTAAACTAGAAACGAACTCTAACACTTAAGTTCAAAACAATTCTAGTCTATTACAATTAAGTCCTATGATTTTTGGTATCATCAAAACAAGGGTTAGGATATTCCACAAGGTTCCCAACAATTTCCCCCTTTTTGATGATTCCAAAACCACACAGCAGTTCTAGACAGCAAAAAGACTGAACTCACAGTACAAGTTCTAAACATGGGGTGAAAACAGTTCCCCCTTAACAATAGAACCTAAAAACTTGTACTAAGAGTTAAGAACGAAAACAGTTCTAAAACAGAACAAGGAGAAGACAGAAAAACCATAATCAGAGCCTGGACAAAGAGTCATTATCTTCAGGTTGAGATCAAAAAGAAGTTCTTTTCATTAATAAAAGACTGATAAGTCATCAGTCTAGGTACAGAGCAAGACTTACATTGGAGTAAAAAAGAAAAAACAAAAACAACATGGGAAACCCATGGACTCCAGCAGTCTGCTTGGCTGCGCCTTGAACTTCTTGATCTTCATCTTCTGTCTTCGTGTCTTCATGTTCCTAAGCTTGTTCCACTCTCACTTGTGTTCCGTTGATTTGAGGTCTTATCTTCTTGGCTAATCTTCCTCATGATCATCGGATGAAATAGGATGATCATGGTGCTTAACCAACTTAAGTTCATAGGATTGTGCTTCTTTTCCCCCTTTTTGGCAACATAAAAAAGAAGGACGAACCTAAGAAGGAAGCGAAGACCATGCGAAGGTAAGTTCGCATGAGGAAGATATTGGGGTTATTGGGGATGCAGAAGGCGAAGGCTTAGAAGGAGGTTAGGAAGAAGAGGGAAATGATGAGGGAGACAAGAAGAGAAGCAGAGGTTTGGAGAGGTGAGGGGACGTCAATTCAGTGGAGATTGTGAGGGTCTCACTGTTGACGCAGCGCCGGTTGACAACGAGTTCCTGCTCATTGTTGTTGCTCCGCATCGAAGCTTCACAAAAGGCGAGAGGCCTTTTGGTGAAGACGATGAAGTCTGTCCTATTTCAGACAGGTACTTCAAACCAATGCACCGGGCATGAGGATGGAAGACACTCGCTTCGCTGGATACAAGTGAGGGTAGAGCAAACTTTGATGTCGGAGAGACGTTGAGATCCAGTGGAAGGGTCCGATGAAGACCAGGTATGTGAGCGTCATTCTTCCACACCATGACTTTGCAGTCATAGATTTCTCCTTTCGTCGGAACAATTTTTCTCTGCAACTTTGGAAATATTGAAAAACAATTCTCACAGTGAAGGCTGTGGAGAGTTGTTAGTTGAGGCAGAAAAATTGAGAAGACAACATGGTATAAATAGACAAGATGTGAACCATGTGAGAAGATGAAAAGATATTCGAAAACTGTGCCTAAAATGCATTTGAAGAAAAATCCGCGTCCGCCGTCACTGCGAGGGACTGTGTCTTCAAAAAGTTGAAAGGCATCATTGCATTCTGTCATGTCAATGAGCTTCTCAAGAAATTTTATTGCAGAGGCAAAAGGTTGGAAAGATTTTTGGTAAAATATCAGGACAAGTTCCATCAAAACAGATTTTCCTTTTTAAAGACTTTTGTCCTTCTCGGATATTCCATTTTCCAACAATCAGTTAAAGTTTTTAAAAGAAACTGATCAGTTAGAGAAAAGTTTTTGAACTAAAAACATAAAACTCTAAACTGAAATAACTGATTTTAAAAGTAAGCTTTTTAAAAAAAACTTACTGATCAACTGAACATTGTAGTCAGTTGATACCACTTGATCCTGGTTGATTCATCAGGATGTCTTCTTCTTCAGATGAGCGTTCAGACTTCATTGCTTTCCACATCGTAGAATCAGCAGTTGGTGACCACCAGTCAACATGACTGTTTGAGTAAGTCTTCAAACACAGCATCACTCTTCAGGGTTGATGAGGCCGATCTTTCCACATAGATCAATGAACCTCTCTTCTGGAAGAGCCTTGGTCAGCAGGTCCGCTCTCTGAACAGCAGTGGGAATCCATTCCACAGAGATATTCTTCTTTTCGACATGATCACGGATAAAGTGGTGTCGAATAGCAATATGTTTAACTCTGGTGTGATGAACTAGATTCTGGGAGATTGCAATAGCATTGGAGCTGTCGCAATAGATAGGAACTTCCTTTTCGTCGATCCCATAGTCCTTTAATTGATGGACTAACCACAGGATTTGTGAGCAGCAGCTTCCGGCAGCAACATATTCAGCTTCAGTTGTAGAGGTGGCGACTGAAGTCTGCTTCTTTGAAAACCATGAAATGAGCTTGTTGCCTAGGAATTGACATGTTCCGGAGGTTGATTTGCGATCAAGCTTGCATCCATTGAAGTCAGAGTCTGAATATCCGGTGAGCTTGATGTCGTCGTTTGCTGGATACCACAATCCTAAATTGGGTGTGCCTTTAAGATATCTTAGAATCCGCTTTGCTGTATCCAAATGAGCTTCATTTGGATTTGATTGATATCTTACACATACCCCGACTGCAAATGCGATGTCTGGTCTGCTCGCAGTCAAATACAGCAAAGATCCAATGATTTCTCTGTACTTCGTCGAAGAGACAGATTTTCCTTCTGAACCTGGATCAACTTTCCAGTTTGTGTTCATTGGGATCTTGACTGACTTCATGTGCTGAATACCGAACTTGCCTATCAGTTCCTTGGCATACTTGGACTGACTGATCAGTATTCCTTCGTTGGTCTGCTTGACTTGCAATCCGAGAAAGAAATTCATTTCTCCCATCATGGACATTTGAAACTTGTTGGTCATGATGTCAGCAAACTTCTTGCACATGTGTTCGGATTTGGATCCAAAAATTATGTCATCGACATAAATTTGAACAAGCAAGAGATCTTCTCCTTCTTTGAGAGTGAACAGAGTTCTGTCCATAGATCCTTTCTTGAAACCTTGTTCAACAAGATACTCCGAGAGAGTATCATACCATGCTCTTGGTGCTTGCTTCAATCCATAGAGCGCTTTCTTCAGCTTGTACACCTTTTCTGGTCCAGTAAGCTCAAACCCAGGAGGTTGTTGTAACACCCCGTATTTAGTTACCTTACAATAGCATCGAAATACTACCGAGAGTTAAGGACTAACATACTAAAGTCGAGAGGAAGTTATCGATGGATGGTAATATGAGTGAAATAGAGATCTTAAGAGAATTGAGAATGATGTTAGAGCTAAGATGGAGATGTTATTTGTTTTCGAGTTGAGACGAAGTGCGAGAGATAGAGTCGAGGTAGTGATTGAGAATTTCTATAGAGAAGATTAATCTAGAGTGACGATTAGAGTAATGACGAGTGATGATCTGTTTTTAATGTGATAACTTTGCAAGTTATTTATTTGACGTTATGTGATTTATATGATACGTGCGCACTTATATTATTTGAGTCCTATAATTTTCGAAAATTAGCATACATGATTTTATTTACCACCACACACTCCTACACTCACAACCATTATTTTAATCTTTTTCCCACATGTGGAATTAGCGGATTGGACTTGTTGATTAGGGGGAGACAAAATACTATTGAGCATTTAATGGTTCTTATCTTAGAGAATAAGAATATTGTTAAAACCGATGAGTCTCTCTCTCTCTCCGTCATTTCTCATCATTTTCGGCCCTTCAACTTCTTCTCTCTCCCTCACGACATTCTCTCTCCTCCATTGGAGACTAAGCTCGAAGCTTCACCAGTCATAACTGAGATAAAATACTCCGCTAAATCTACCCTTAAACACTTTCCACGCTTGTTTCAAGAAGATTTGTTGAGTTATAACCTGAAGAAATCGATAAAAGATGCCCTTTTCTTGAAACTCTTTGAGTATGTGTTCTGATCCTTTAAGTCTAGACTTGCTGTGAGAAGTATGTGGCGATATGTGTGTGTAATAAGATGTTTTAAGCATGAGAAACTTCCCCTTCTCCTTTCTTCTTCATTTTCGAAAAACTTGGATTCGTACCCTGTTAAAATCTTTCTTTTCTTAAAAGGAGATGAGAAATATGTTATGTGATGATTTGAAGTGATTATGATGTGCTTTACAAAATTTAGTCTTGAGATATGAGTTTTTACAAAATTTTAGTTTGATATAAGATTTTGGGAAAAATCTGTAAGTTATGTCTTGAATGATGTTTTGATGTTGAGTATGAACGTATGAAAAGAGTTACGTGTTTTTGATGATTTTAGAGTTTGTAGAGTTCGTAAGTGGTTTATGATGATGCATGATAAGTTTTGATGCTGAGAGTGTTTGATGATTTTTTTTTAGAATGAAAAAGTTGATGAGTTTTCGAGTTGCTCTTGACTGCATCGTTCTGTCTTGAGTCCTGCTCTACTCAGCCGAGAAGTCATTCCCCGGGTATGCCAGGGAAATCGTTTCCCCGCTGGCATGCCAGAGAAATTGTTTTCCCGCTGGCATGCCAGAGAAATCGTTTTCCCTCTGGGATGCCAGAGAAATCATTTCCCCGCTGCTCTGCAGCGAATTCGATTCCTCTGAGTTCGATTCATCTGAATTCGATTCCTCTGAGTTCGATTCCTCTGAGTTCGATTCCTCTGACGATTGATTTCTCTGACGTTTGATTTCTCTGACGTTTTGATTTCTCTGGCGACAGAGAGTTCGCCATTCCTCTGGCATTTCTCCGCTGCTATGCCAGAGAGTTCATGATATCGCTGCCCGGGCAAGTTGATTCCTCTACCCTGGCGAGCATTTCTCCGCTGTTCTGCCGAGCTATTCCGCTCCGCTCTACTGAGTTTTCCCACTCCGACCACCGAGCATTCCTCTGCTCTGGTCTACGAGTCAACTTATGTTTCCTTACTTGTGATATACTTTTAAGTGAGTTGTATGCTTAAGTGTTTATGCATGCTTATGTGCTAGATTGCTCGTAATCTAGCCTGTTAAGCGTTAAGTCGAGAATAAGATTAAAGTTTATTATCATAGAGTCGAGTGATTAGACGGAGATAAGCTGAGAATGATTATGATGAGTGTTATTATAAGATTAAGGTTAAGCTTTTTGTGAGGAAGTTTCTAACTAATTCCTCACTTGTCACATGCACTACTTCGATGTTACAACTACAGAGACCAGTCGAGGACGTAAGTGAAGATCTTCCCGATTACCACCTACAGTAAGCCGAGCACTACAGGTGGGCAGTATGTTGAGAATATGTTGAGTATGAAATTATACCGAGTTTTCTGAAATGATTTATTGATGTTATGAACTTATCAAATGTTGAGTTAAAATGATGTTTATGAACTGTTTGACTTGCCAATATTTCTGATGATGAACTTGTGTGTTACCCTCTACTGATGAGACGAATTCAGATCCTGCCACAAGCGGGGTTGTGTACACAGAGGTGACTGTGAGCCGTCTTCGGGTCGGCCGGTCACGGTGCTTGAGAAGGAGGCCTACTTCTCAGTACCTTGATGATGATAAGTTGTAGATGCGGTACATGCATGTTGATTATTTTTGTCTGCAGACACTTCTTTATGATGATTGATTATGAAAACTGCATACACAGCGTCTTTGACGTTAACTAAATTTATGTGTATTGCTGATGTTATGGCAAGCTTCAAACATAAAGCTCGAAGAGCACTTTTCTTGTCTTTCGGCGCCTGCCCACTGAGTATTATGTACTCACGCCCTGCATATATTTCTAAATGTGCAGGATAAGCATGGTCGGAGGATGGCATGGGGTTGGCGGGGACCGTTGTTTCGAGTGATCACATTTTGATGCCTTTCTGCCTCTATGGCAGCATGATGTTTTTGAAATTGTTCTTGGCTTACTTAAGAAATATACTCTCGGCTATATGTCTTCATACATATAGTTCGATCACCTTTTGTTGTGTAACTCTGTATATTTTAGAATCCTTGTACATATTTGAATCACAACCTTTTGTTTATGTTAACACAAAACTCTGATGCTTGACTTTTATAGAAATGCCGATGTTTATAATCTAGAAGAATGTTAAAGTTATTACGAGTTGTTTACGCTTCCGCACAAAGACGAGATTAGTTTTCTAGCCTTTGTTTCCTTCTTTCATATAGTCGTATCGATACCCGGTCAATGCTATCAATGGCTAGGCGGCGGGCTGCGACAGAGTGGTATCAGAGCAGGTCGTCTGCTCTGAGTAAGTTTCTTGACTAAGCCGAACTTTGCTAGCACCTGTCCTTAAATGGAGTCCTAGTCTAAATTTGAATCTTAGGCTAGATGAGAGTTCTTCTTTGAAACGACACCCCAACACCCCCATCTCCGCCTGCTTACCAAGGTAAGAGTTATTGATGTTTTTGATGTTCTTGATGTTTTGATGTTCATGATGTTCTTGATGTTTTTGATGTTCTTTACTGCTTCTATGATGAGTTTTAAACTTATTTTACTAATGAGTTAACGAATTGGTTTAATGATGGAACTGCTTGAGGAGATGGAGTATAACATGTGACAACAATTGTTCCTTTTATGGAGAGATTTTGAGGCTAGTATAGCCGAGGCACCACCGTACCAAATGAGAACGAGTATGTTGTTGATTGAGGAATACCAGGCAAGTGCTACGTCCACTTTTGATAAACACGATGTTACTACTACAGGATGCAGAGTCGAGAGGATACAGCGATGTAAAGACGATATCGAGAGGCAATGCGAAGATGGTTCAGAGAGACTGGACCTCAAGAGGGTGATACGCTCGGAGAATTCCTAGCGCGTTACCATAGTCGCTGGATGGAGACTACTTCTTGCGGCATCGGCGAGGCTGAGGCCATTACACACTTGATTCCGCAGCTCCCTTCGGAGTGGCAAGAGTGGGCAGCTTTGCTAGTACCCCACTACATCTTTCGGACTTATTTCGGACGCTACTTGGGCACCGACTTTCGCGGGTTTATTGCGATGATTAGTTATCGCTATTTTGCTTTAGACGATCCACCATCACCGCTTTATGGAAACCTAAATGGACCAGAGCCAGGAGGAGCAAAAGAGGCACCTCCACTGCCAACAGAGCCTTATCCAACTATTCCTCCACCTCCAGCTGATCCTATTCCAGTTACGTCTGAGCCTGTTGTCTCAGTGCCGATTGTTTTTGAAACTTATTCCCCTGTGAGGGATCATGATCCATTTTCATCTTTAACACTCATGCCATTTCCCAGTGCCAATTTCCCGTCATGGGATTTTTCTTCGGTGACGGCACCTTTGCCATTACCGCCCTCCGAGATGACACCGTCTGTTGTGGTTGCTGAGCAGCCGATTGTTTCTACTGAGCCGATTGAGATTATCCCCTTTAACCCATACCCAAGGGTTGCCCCTTTGCCTGAGCCGGGCACCTTAGCTTTTCAGACGATGATGCACGCGATTCTATTTTCGCCATCTCGAGATGCCCAGGAGGGAGGATCACGGCCTTCCCGACTTGATAGCGATGAGGACGATTCCGAGGAGGAAACTCCCGAGATGACAGTGGGCTACGGTCGGACTCGGCCACTGCAGCGTAAGAAGGCCGCTAATGGCGAAGAGACGTGGGTGCCTGTTCCCGAGGTACCTGTCTATGGGCCGATGATGGACACTGATGTGGAAGATGAGACGGATGATGATAGCGTATATCGCTTAATCGACGAATACGAAGATGAAGAAGCTGAGCCGAATGAGGGCATGCAAGATGATGAAGAAGAGAGGGGAGCGCCTGGAGCTGATGATGGGCGATGATAGTGCTGATTAGCATAGATGTTAGTATGTCTTTTGTGATGCCTGACTGATGTACATAGATGAAATAGCATAATAGTGCGTATCTATTGATGTTTAGTACATATGATGCATGTATAGATGGGGCATCATCGAAGTGTTAGGGATTGTTTTGATGTACATAGATCCCAACTTTTGTGAAAAGACCTCGAAGAGGCAATTTTCTATGTATATATGTTTTACTTGATGTTGATGTTGCTTGACTTGATGAGTGATGATAGAATTGAGTAACCAATAAATGAGAGTTTTGAGATGATGAGAAATACAATAGAGTAGAGGTAAAGAGAGTTTACGTTGGAAGAGGAAAATAAGATGAGATGAGAGCGCTGAGATATCTGCGCCAGAGCGGAAGTGAGTCCGCTGGCGAAGCGAGTCCGCTGGCGAAGTGATTCCTCTGGCGAGACCGTTCCTCTGCCTTTTTGATTTCGCTGTACTGACTAGCGATCCCACTGACTAGCGATCCCGCTGACTAGCGATCCTGCTGACGAGCGATTCCGCTGTTGAGCGATCCCGCTGATGAGTGATTCCTCTGAGGAAGGATTCCTTTGCTCCGATATGTTGATTCCTCTGACGGACCATGCCCCCTCTGATGTTTTTTTTATATATATAAATCGTTTCTCTACTCTGCACTGTAGCATAGAGAGATTGGATCCGAGGTTGATGCGAATTTTCTTTTCCTTATAGCATGCCTCCGAGAAGACAAAATCGGAATCGAGTAGAAGAGGAGGAGGAAGAACAGAGAGATCCTACACCACCGCCTCCACCTCCTCCACAGCAAGAGAGGAGAGTAGAAGGGCTCTTCCTCCGACAGAACCCACCTACTTTCAGCGGAGCCGGAGACCCCGCTGAAACGGAAGAATGGATCAGAAGTATGGAAAGGATCTTTAGGTTCCTTAGATGCAATGATGCTGAGCGCCTTATGTGTATGTCATACCAGCTGAAGGGGTCTGCAGATTTTTGGTGGGAGGCCAAACAGAAGACTTTGACCCCAGAACAAATAGATGAACTTACGTGGGAGCAATTCAAATCAGCTCTCTGTGAGAAATATATACCGTGTAGCTATCGCAGAAGGAAAGAAATGGAGTTCGCGAGTTTGAAACAAGGAAATAAAACGGTAGCTGAATATGACCGTTTGTTCTGTGACTTGGCTCGATATGCACCATATCGAGTAGATACGGATGAGAAGATGTCAGAGTTGTTTTATGCCGGATTAAAGCAGGAAATTCGAGTTGTTTTAGCAAGTCAGAGCGCACTTACGTATGCCGAAGCACTGAACAGAGCACTAGACATGGAGCTGGCAATGCAGCCAGAGAAGACGAGTCAACCCTCTGTTCCCCAGTCGAACCCGAATGTTCAATCGGGGAGTCAATCCTTTTATAGACAAGGACAGAAGGGAAAAAGAAAGTGGGACGAGAGAAACCAAGGTCCCGAGAAGCTGTGGCAAGGTCAGAATGCGCCACCTTTTTCTCAAGGCAAAGATAAACGATCTTATACAGCCCCAGCGGCAGCAGCACAAGGACCAAGAGGAATACCTCCCTGCCCAAGATGCAATAAGTTACATTTGGGAGAGTGCAGGATGGGAACGAATAGTTGTTTCACCTGTGGAAGAGCCGGGCATTACTCCAACCAATGCCCGAACCGACAGCAAAGTGGAACCGGTGGAAGACCGAAACCATTCCAGCCGCAGCTCAAGGCCATGGAAGGAGTCCTACCGCTACCACAGCCAGTACGCCAGCAGCCAATTCACCGACAACATCAGCCGGGAAGACAACCAGCTGGCCCGCAGGCGAATCAACAGCAACATCATCAAAGAATGTTCGCGATCAATCAGAAAGCTCAAGACCAGAATCGGGGAAATCTAACAGGTATAGGCGAGATGAAAGGCGTATCCATAGTAGTTTTGTTCGACACTGGAGCGACACATTCTTTTATCTCTCACACGTGTGTAGATACTTTAGAACTGAAAGTAGAGCCTGCCCCATAATGTCTGAAAGTGACTACACCTATAGGCAGAACTACTACGGTTTCACACGTTTGTCCTAACGTAGAATTCGAGTTAGGAACGTTAAAGCTCGAGGCCAAAAATCTGAGGGTGATGCCTATGTGGCACTTAGATATAATTTTGGGAATGGACTGGTTGGAAGAGAACCATGCGAAGATACAATGCAAGGAGAGACATATATCATTCCAGCCACCTGGCTAAGAGCCTACTGCCTTCGTTGGCATTGAAGGAAAATGGAAGAAGACGCCAATTATCTCGGCTTTGCAAGCCAAGAAGCTTTTACAAAAGAAGAATACGACCGCGTATGTCGTATATTTAAACCAGAAGGAGGAATCCAAAGCGGATATTGATGACGTACCAGTTGTGCGAGAGTACAAAGACGTTTTCCCTGAAACTTTGCCAGGTTTACCACCTGATCGACAACTCGAGTTTACGATAGACCTCGAACCTGGAGTCGCACCGATGTCGAAAGCGCCATGCAGGATGGCCCTTGCAGAGTTGCAAGAATTGAAGTTACAACTCCAAGAACTTCTAGACATGGGCTTCATTCGACCTAGTGTTTCCCCGTGGGGAGCGCCGGTCCTTTTCGTCAAGAAGAAAGTGAAGGAATATTAAACTGAATTAACGTTCCGCTTTGCCCGATGATCGTTTCTTGGTTATTATTAATTTATCATACAACGATTAAACCTAACATGCTCCTATGAATTTAACAGCTGCACACAGGTGTTAGGATTTACTTACTTGTGAATTGGATGCACAGATGATTGATGATCGTATCGAACAACTCCAGTTTTGATCTTCTGAACTGTATCCCGCTCAAGTCTCACCGTTGGATGGACAACGAACTGTGAGAAATCCCAAGACAGAAAGCTCCCACGTGTTTCCTGCGCCTCCTCTCAGTTCTCAAACCCTAATAATTATCAGTGTGTATTTCCTGAGAGCTGACAGCTGTATTTTATAATAAAATACAGTGAAGGGGCGCAGATTAGGGTGTGGGGCGTCTTCTGCCTTTCTCTGGGCTAGGAGACTTTGGGCCAGTCCAGGGACCAAATACAAGGAATAAAGATGGGCCTCAAATAAATTAATTATCTATGGTCAGCCCAGACCATAATTAATTTATAAATATTAGTTCATTCCACTAGAGAACCAATATTGACTTACCCCTTTATTACCGGTGATGAGTCGGGGCTTGTATTTAGACTTATTAAATCCTCGTATTTAAAATATCCGACATCCATTAATTAATTAGAGCTCTGACAGCCTAAATTAATTAATCTCTTTGTAATCCTTAAGCAGTACCACTCAAACCTTATTATTGCGCCTGAACTTAATCAACCTGCAGGGTTTAGCGCAATAAACATTATTGAGCTCCTTAAGGGGATGTCATTATCCTATACGGATACGAGTACCAATACAGATAATCAGATATCATATATTAACCGCTATCACCCAAGATACAGAGTACTCAAGTTACTATATAACTCTTGCTCATAGTAAGTCAAAGTGATAGACGAATCAATATATATATATCTGACATCTTATTAGTATTAAGATCTTATAAGTCACCGAGATCTCTAATTCTTCACTTAAGTCAGATAGAAGAATATATCTCACTGTGGTCCTATCAATACGTATTACGTACCAGTATAAATAAGGAGTCAAGACAAACTACTTCCATCTATACCGCAACCTAAACTAATAACTTGTCCTAGAGTTATTTCGGTTGTGATCATATTATATCTCTTAAGGTTAATCCAATTATATGGTCTTCTGTGATCTACAACACACCATATAATCTACTTATATAGAGATAAAGAACATACATATGCAATCATGAACCCAATCAGATAGGAGATTAAATAGTGAAAACAGGAATCATTGTATACAAGCATAAAACGTTCTTACTTTCAGTATACAAATCCAACAATCTCCCACTTATACTAAAGCAAAACTTTTAGTATACAATGTGTCTAAATACTAGCTATTACAACATCCACTTCACTCTTTACTTCTTCTCCCACTTATACTGAAAGTTTTTCTCTAAGTGGGTGGCATCAACCGCAGCCCCATCCCTCGAGCATGCTTCTCGTAGGCCTTTTGCGGTAAGCTCTTCGTGAAAGGATCAGCTAAGTTCTCCAAAGTGTTAATCTTCTCAACTAGCACATCTCCTCTACTTACGATTTCTCGTATGATGTGGTACTTTCTCTCTATGTGTTTGGTCGCCTTGTGGCTCCTGGGTTCCTTAGAATTTGCCACTGCACCCGAGTTATCACAATAAATTATGATACTCTTAGGCAAATTAGGTACCACTCCTAGATCCAAGAGGTAGTTCCGGAACCATACAGCCTCTTTAGCGGCTTCGGAAGCAGCTACATACTCGGCTTCCATGGTGGAGTCTGCAATGCACTTCTGCTTTGCACTCCGCCATGATACGGCTCCACCTCCTAAGGTAAACACATATCCAGAGGTAGATCTCTTCTCATCCCGGTCAGCCTGGAAATCCAAATCGGTGTAACCCAAAGGAGATAGACTGTCTGACTGGTAAACTAGCCTATAATCTCGAGTCCTTTTCAGGTACTTGAGAATATGCTTTACCGCAGTCCAGTGTCCTGGTCCAGGGTTCGACTGATATCCTGCAACCATGCCAACGACATAGCAAATATCAGGTCTCGTGCAGAGCATTGCATACATGAGGCTACCTACGGCGGAAGCATAGGGTATTTTCCTCATGTCCTCAACCTCACTAGGCGTTTTAGGACACATGTCCTTAGACAGAGGAATGCCATGTCTAAAAGGTAGCAAGCCTTTCTTGGCATTTTGCATGCTAAAACGAGCAATCACAGTATCAATGTAGGTCGCTTGAGATAAGCTCAACATCCTTTTCTAGCGATCACGGACAACCTTGATCCCCAGGATGTACGCTGCATCTCCTAAGTCCTTCATTTGAAACTGTTCGGATAACCACTTCTTTATGTCCGATAATAGCTCAACATTGTTGCTAATGAGGAGGATATCATCTAGATAAAGTGCAAGGAAAACCACGTCGCCTTCGGCATCTAAACGGTACACGCAACTCTCGTTTTCACAGCGAGTAAATCCATAGGATTTAATCACCTCGTCAAAATGCTTGTTCCATGACCTCGAAGCTTGCTTAAGTCCATAAATGGACTTCTTCAACTTCCAAACAAGATGCTCTTCGCCCTTCTTCACAAACCCTTCGGGTTGCTGCATATAGATGTCCCTTCCTTCTTCAAGGAAACCGTTTAGAAAAGCGGTTTTGACATCCATTTGCCAAATCTCAAGGTTCATGTGGGCTGCTATGGCAAGGAGTATTCGGATAGACTTAAGCATGGCAACCGGCGAAAAAGTTTCATCATAATCTATACCCTGTTCCTGGGTATAGCCTTTTGCCACCAGTCTAGCCTTAAAAGCTGCGACGTCGCCATCCGAATCTCGCTTTCTCTTGTATACCCACCTACTACCTATAGCTTCAAAGCCATCAGGTAGTTCCGTTTTCTTGTATACACCCATAGCAGTCATGGATTCTATTTGAGAAACCATGGCGTCGTACCAAGAATCTGCATCTAGATCTTTCATCGCTTGTCTATAGTTATCAGGGTCGACATCCTTTTGTTCATCAACAGGAAGAAGATCCGAAGATTCTCCCAAGAACATAAATCGATCGGGTTGAACTACAACCTTCCCACTACGACGAAGCGGTGGTGGTACAGCTGTGATAATGGTTTGTGCAGTATCCTGTGGTGCATTCACTTGCGCACTTGGCTGGGGTGATGGAATCGCCTGTCCATTGCCTTCGATTTCTTGAAGAACAATCTCGGACTTAGACTTGTGCTTATCTATATAATCCTGTTCCAAGAATCGTGCGTTGGTGCTAACAACCACTTTCTGATCCTTAGGATTATAAAAATAACCACCTTTCGTTCCCTTAGGATATCCTATAAACAGCATTAATTCGCATCTAGGTTCCAATTTCTTCGCTTCCTTGTCCAGCACGTATGCAGGACAACCGCATACCTTGATATAGCTCAAGCTGGGCTGGCGCCCTGACCATAACTCGATAGGAGTTTTAGGAACCGATTTGGAAGGTACTAGATTGAGCAAGTAAACCGCTATTTCCAAGGCATATCCCCAGAACGAAATAGGCAATGATGCATAACTCATCATTGATCGTACCATTTCCAAAAGAGTTCTGTTTCTTCTCTCCGCTACACCGTTCTGTTGGGGTGTACCCGGTGCAGTCAATTGAGATGTAATCCCAAAATCTGACAAGTATTGCAAAAATTCGTTTCCGAGGTATTCGCCTCCGCGATCAGACCGCAATGACTTGATAGATTTACCCGTTCTCTTCTCCACTTCTGCCTTGAATTCTTTGAATTTCTCAAAGCATTCAGACTTGCGTTGAAGTAGGTAAATATACCCAAATCTTGAGTAATCGTCAATGAAAGTGACGAAATACTCATACCCTCTACGAGCTTTTGTGGACATCGGTCCACACAAGTCAGAGTGAACCAATTCTAACACATGTTTCCCTTGGCCTTGAAAGGCTTTGCCCTCATCTTTCCTTCTATACAGGATTCACAGGTTCTAAATGGAACAGCTTGAAAGTCTTTCAAGACTCCATTTGAAACGAGCCTTTGGATCCTGTTTAGATCGATGTGGCCTAACCTTAGGTGCCACACATGCGTATATTGTTCATGAGAATAATACTTCCTCTTATTCGGATTAGGACAGATTTGTGATGTAGAAGCAACATGGACAGAATTTTTAATTGGACATGTAATAGTATAGAGAGAGTTGTTCAAAATTCCAGAACAAATAGTCATGTTATTTTTCATGATAGAGACGCCTCTATCAAAAGTAACAGAATATCCATCCAAAAACAATTTTGAAACAGAAATTATGTTCCGCCGAAAATTCGGCACATATAAAATATCTCTCAAAACTAAAATGTCATCACCAAAATATAAAGATAAATCTCCAATAGCAACAGCTGCGACCTTCGACGCATTGCCCATGGAGATGGTGATCTCATCACTTTCCAGCTCCCTTGTCGGCTTGAAGCCCTACAAGGTGTAACAAACATGATCAGTTGCCCCCGTATCCACTACCCATGAATGAGTAGAAAACGAAGCTAAACATGTCTCAGTTACTAAAACTTGTGACGTACCTTGTCCCTTTGCCTTGAGCATCGGACAATCTTTCTTCCAATGCCCAGTCTTGCCGCACTTGAAGCACTTCCCTTTTCCCGTTGGCTTCTTCACGCCGCCGCTAGGGCCGTCCACTTTGGCTTTGCCACTCCCACTAGCTTCGTTGTCATTCTTGCCTTTTGGACCCTTCCACTTCTTTTTCCCGCCTTTCGACGAAGAAGTAGATCCCTTGGCAGCGACAAGAACCTCTTTCCCTTTTCGCGTGCCCATGACTCCCTCCGCCGTAACTAGAGCATTCAACAACTCATTGAGAGTACAGTTGGCCTTGCTCATAACGATGTTGAGACGGAAGTTCTCATAGGATTTGGGGAGAGTGTTGAGGATGATATCGACTTTGGCTTCGCCTTCGATACCCTCTCCTAGCAGATCAAGCCTGTCAAACAAATTTATCATATGCATGACATGATCGTGCACAGAACTGCCCTCGCTCATAACACATGCTAAGATTTCTCTCATGATGTTAATGCGGGCAGATCTTTCGGACTCCCCATAAACCTCAGAGAGATTTAACATGATCGTAGTCGCATCGTCCATGCCCTGATGCTGGAGTTGCAAAGTTTGCGACATAGTCATCATAATATAGCACTTGGCCATATTATTCAACTTGTGCCACCTCCTATGCGCCTCACGTTCCGCATCAGTTGACTGATCAGTTAAGGCCGCGGGACGTGGAGTGGTAAGCACAAAACTGTGCTCGTCAGCGTCAAGAATATACATTATGTGGCGTTTCCATTCGGTATAGTTAGGACCGGTGAGAGGATTATTTGCTAGAATATTAATAATCGGAGACATAGACATATCTGAAAGTAAACAATTTAAACATGTAAGAACATGAACGCATATAGTTCGTAACAAAAATATTGTAACCTTTTGATAAAACAATATTAATGAAACCTCCAACTGCTCAAAGAATCCCATGTGCAGGCCACGCTGTGTGGACGTTTACACACGAACTCCTCAACCAGACTATTCACCTAGTCATTTAATTTTCATCCATGTCAACTTAACCTTTTGACAAAAGAAATTAATAGTTGGCACCTTAACTAGACCATAACATCATCAAGAAGGGACTCCTCGGGGAGTTGTACATTGTACTTGATATGATATCTAAGCAATGACCACATTTTAACCTTGAAAATTAAATTCTCGAAATTGACATACTCACTCGGACCATGCCGCTTTATATTTAATTTTCTTGGTTATCTTATTCAATTCCATTCTCCAAAGTACTTGTAAAAATTATACAAGTAAGCCACGCTGTGTGGACGTTTACTGCATAACTCCCACTACTTTAATAGATTCAAATATTTTAATAGAAACCTCTTCTGACAAACTTATGAAAAACAAATATGAAGTAAGCCACGCTGTGTGGACGTTTACTCATATTGCTAATCACTTTGTCTAGAGACCGCATGTGGAGGTCTAAAAATAATTTTAAAGAATTAAAATTATTAAAACTGCTTAGTCTTTTTAACTTCAAAAGGTTTGTACATGCTCAAGCACATAATCCTAATCATGCTTTTCTAGAACGCAACATGTAAAACATGCTCGCAGAATTCTAAAACATGCTTAAGAAAACGATAAACCTACTATCATGCTTGTCTAAGCGCAGTTAATAAAGCATATTAACAAGCAGAGACGATCAAAAGCAAGTTAAGAGCACAAGGGATTAACACCATGGCATGCAAAGAACATAATAAAAGAATTAAAATTCTTCGTGACCCATTTGTGGAATCCCAACATCTATTCTATTTTAAAAGAAAAATAAAATAAATAAAACAAGCCCAAAAACTAAACTTTGCCCGAACACATAGGCCCGTCTTTGGAAAAACTAGGGTTTGGGCCCCCTAGGGTTTGGAATTCGCAGCTAGGGACCCTAGCTGCCGCCGCCTCCCTTGCACAGCCGCCCTCCGCCGCACAGCAGCACACCCGACGCTGCAGTAGCTCACCGGCTGCGCACGGCGCTTCCAGCAGCAGCATCAGCCGGCAGCAGCCCTAGGCGGCAGCCCCCTGTGCGAGCAGCAGCTGCCCGGCGCGGCCTCCAGCGCCTGGCTCGGCCTCGGAGATAGCAACAGACGGCGACAGCAACGCAGCAGCGGCTCCAGCGTGCGGCAACAGCAGCGGCAGCAGCGGCAAGCGCGCAGAGCGCGCAGGCGCAGCCCCGGGCGCGCACCACCCCTGCCCACTGCTTCCCGTCGCACACCTCGCCACATCCCGCCTCGCCTCGCCCAGTCCACGTGCAGAACCAGAAGCAACAGCGGCCGTGCGGCGCCGGCCTGGGTGCGCTACGCACGGCGTGCTTGCACCCGCGCGCGCGCTGTCCTTCGGCGCCCGCAGCCCCTCGTGCCCGATTCCGTACTTTTTCTCCTTACACCGTTCATCGTCATTGATTCGTCGTCGTGCTCGTCTCGTTCATCAGTTTTATAGATTTACAACGGAAAAACAAATACAATTGAAATCCTAATCTAACCACGGATTTTCTCATGGTGAAAAATGATTACAACGTCAAACGACGTATCCCACGAATCAACAGATCACGAAGAACAACAGCAGTAAAAACAACGCACATTATTAATCGTACATAAATTAATAATAGAGCCAAGAAATTAATCCTGGGCTCTGATACCAATTGAAGGAATATTAAACTGAATTAACGTTTCGCTTTGCCCGATGATCGTTTCTTGGTTATTATTAATTTATCATACAACGATTAAACCTAACATGCTCCTATGAATTTAACAGCTGCACACAGGTGTTAGGATTTACTTACTTGTGAATTGGATGCACAGATGATTGATGATCGTATCGAACAACTCCAGTTCCAATCTTCTGAACTGTATCCCGCTCAAGTCTCACCGTTGGATGGACAACGAACTGTGAGAAATCCCAAGACAGAAAGCTCCCACGTGTTTCCTGCGTCTCCTCTCAGTTCTCAAACCCTAATAATTATCAGTGTGTATTTCCTGAGAGCTGACAGCTGTATTTTATAATAAAATACAGTGAAGGGGCGCAGATTAGGGTGTGGGGCGTCTTCTGCCTTTCTCTGGACTAGGAGACTTTGGGCCAGTCCAGGGACCAAATACAAGGAATAAAGATGGGCCTCAAATAAATTAATTATCTATGGTCAGCCCAGACCATAATTAATTTATAAATATTAGTTCATTCCACTAGAGAACCAATATTGACTTACCCCTTTATTGCCGGTGATGAGTCGGGGCTTGTATTTAGACTTATTAAATCCTCGTATTTAAAATATCCGACATCCATTAATGAATTAGAGCTCTGACAGCCTAAATTAATTAATCTCTTTGTAATCCTTAAGCAGTACCACTCAAACCTTATTATTGCGCCTGAACTTAATGAACCTGCAGGGTTTAGCGCAATAAACATTATTGAGCTCCTTAAGGGGATGTCATTATCCTATACGGATACGAGTACCAATACAGATAATCAGATATCATATATTAACCGCTATCACCCAAGATACAGAGTACTCAAGTTACTATATAACTCTTGCTCATAGTAAGTCAAAGTGATAGACGAATCAATATATATATCTGACATCTTATTAGTATTAAGATCTTATAAGTCACCGAGATCTCTAATTCTTCACTTAAGTCAGATAGAAGAATATATCTCACTATGGTTCTATCAATACATATGTCATATCCCGGCTTTTAATCACTGATTAAAGGCTTAATTATTAATAATTAGGGTTCGGCATCCATTAATAATAAAACTGGTTTGATTTATCTGATGTGATTTAATTGTTATATATGTGTTTTGATGTGCTTAGTTCTTATTATTATTTGAATCCATTTGAGATTTAAAAGAGTTTTTATAAATGTGGTGCACAAATTTAATTACTGATTTGAGCATATTTATATGAGCCACATGGATTTTAAATTGGGCATGAAATCATAAATTTTCCTTTAAATGGGATATTATTTTTTATTAATCAAGGGATTTCATTTTAATGATTTTATTAAAAGATCTTTTATTTATTAAGGTCACAAGTTTTATTTAACTTGATGGTACCTCTTATCCACAATTTTTTTTTATTTATTTCACATCCACTTGATACCCACATGTTTTAATTAGTTAACCTTATCTCACTTATCCACTTGCATTATTTTATTAGTTTAAGCCCCAAAATATCTACTACTTTAACTTCTTCATTAAGTCTTAACCTTATCCAATGTTTTAGCTTACACTCTAAGCCATTCTTACTCTAATCCATTTTTGTAAAAGTCACAACTTTCTTTCTCTCCTCAAGTCAGGCTACTTTCGATCAAGAAGGGGGTAAGGATTTAATGTTCCTCCTTTCACAAACTGTTTCACCTCATCACCTACTAATGCGTTGGTGATTACTTATTCTGCAGAAACAACAAACTCACAATATACATCCCTCATATCTCAAGGTTTTTCCTATACTGAAAATCTATATTTCTATGTTCCATTTAACATTTTTTTATGATCCATACAAACACATCAAGAGAGCCATAGCACACACACTCATTTTATTTCGGCAAGTATTACAGTTCCAATAGAAATTTTATATATGATTTTGATAAGAAAAAGAACAGAAATGGAAAACCCTAATTTTTCTAATATATGATTTTGGATTTGGGAATTTGGGGGTTGTGCTCCATGTCTTCGTTTGTGTTGAGAGAACAGGGGAAAAGTGGGGAGCAGCCTGGAGGCTGCTCAGGGTCGACGCCGTCGACGGCGACAGCGAGGCGGCAGCCGCCGCCCTTTTCCTTTTTCTGTCGAAAATCGAGAGAGGGAGAGAAAGTTTAGGACTCCAAAAAAAATAGAAAAAAAGTAGAGAAGAGAAAGAAGGGGAGAATTGGAACATACCTTTCCGGCGAGACAAAGATCGGCCTCCACCGCGATTTCAGCCACGACGGACGACGGAGGAGGCGGCCAGGCGGCGGCCGTGCGCTCCCTATGGCGGAGAGGGTAGATGCCCTGTTCCAGACGAGGGGATGGAGAGGAGGCTACCCCGCGCCCTTTTCCGAGCAGAAGCCGAAGGAGAAAGACCAGACGGACGGCGGCCGAGCTCCTTCACGGCGAGGCGGCGGCTGTGGTCTTCAAGGCGGCGCATGCATCGAGTACCGGCGAGGGAGAAATAACAGAGAGAGAGGGACGGATGAAGGAAACAGGGGAGAGAGAGAGGAGGGAGGCGTCTGGCGAGGCGGCGCGCCGGAGGCGGCGCCGCACTCGACCGAGCAGAGAAGCGAGAGGGGCGAGAGAGCCGAGAGGCAGAGAGGGAGAGTGAGGTGCTGATGCTTGTGTGTGTGTGTGTCTTGTGTTTATGTGTGTTAGATTAGGGCTAGGATTAGTTGTGGGCTCAAGCCCTTCTATCTTGTGGGTTGGGCCGAAAATTTAAAAAAAAAGAGAGAGTGGGCCGATTTTATTTTATTTCTGTTGGGCCCATTTTGCCTTTAAATCCTGATGGGTGTTTATCTATTTGATTGGGCCAAAGTTTAATTAATTTTGGGCTGATAATTGATTAATGAAACCAACGAATTTTGGCCTAATTTCTTGTAAAAATGTTTGAATTTTCACTAAATTATTTTAGTGAATTTAAATCTCTTGATTTAAATTTTAATATTGAAAGTTGGGACTATTTATTTTAAATGAAGTCCGTTTTTTTATTTAAATTTATTGATGGACTTTAAAAGAACTATTTTGGGATTAAGCCCTCATTTATTATAATACTTCAAGGCTTATTGAGCATGGATTTTTAAAAGGATTAAAATGATTTATTTAAGTTATTTGTAAATGAATAATGAAATTTCTCATTTGTTGCGTGGTTTTTATCGCTTATGTGAGCATGTGATTTTTTTTTAATGATATTAAGTTAAAGATATTGATTTCTTTTATCTTGTTTGTTATGTGATTCCCGTGAGGTTATGTGACTAGTCAAGATTATGTTGGTTTTTGACTATCTTTAATGGAACGAATTATGGATGCTAGAACCCTAAAACTTTAAAAGATACCCTAGGCACGTAGAATTAGACTTTGTCTTGTGACAATTTCTTCACGAACTTATCGACTCTTCATCAATGAAGGTCCGGACGACAAAAAGTGAAGCCGAAGGATAAGCGACTCCACGTCAGCTTTAAGAACGTTTAAGGTGGGCATTACTTTTACTATACGTATATAGAGATCCCCTGCGTGTCGTAGGCCTCTTATACGAATATATGCATGAGATGATTTTAACTGTTAATTTCAGTTTATTATTATGCTCAAATGATAAATGGCTCTTATGAAATGAAAATGAAAATGTTTATGAAATGAAAATGAAATGTTTATGAAATGATTGACTGCCAAAAATGTTTATGTTTTTATATGTATCCTATCTGTGTTGGTTCGCCAACTTTAAAGGAAATCCAATTGGGATCCTATGCTAGACAAAGGTCGCTAGCTAGGGTTAACGTGTACACTTATGGAGACCGCGAGTCGCTTGCGACCGGTCTTGGCATCCGTGGTAAGGAGGCCTCCTTCCCGGCGCGTGACAGAAATGAACAGATATGGATCATATGAAGGAAAATGATCGGCCGATCGACTTTATGAAAATGATAGAAATGTTTTAGTAAGCGCAGGACTTTCAAGAAAACCCCTGTGTGTTACTGTTATGGCAGTTCAATTTATATATGTATGCATGTTTGTTTTCGGCTTATGCCACTGAGTATTTTTATACTCAGCCCTGCATGTATTTCTAAATGTGCAGGTTGAGCAGGCGATGGAATGGATCGGTGTTGAGCGGATTCCCTTTTGATGGATATGTAATGAAACCTTGAGTATGTATCTCCACATGCATAACTCACACGTTTTTCCGCTGCAAACACTCTGACTTATTTATCGTTTCTACTTGAACTTTTTACTACTTCATTTTGATTAACTTTCATTTATATATATATATATAT
This sequence comes from Salvia miltiorrhiza, assembly GCF_028751815.1. Taxonomy (NCBI): domain Eukaryota; kingdom Viridiplantae; phylum Streptophyta; class Magnoliopsida; order Lamiales; family Lamiaceae; genus Salvia; species Salvia miltiorrhiza. The sequence continues at coordinate 46,303,626 of NC_080393.1, read as the reverse complement.
ATATATATATATATATCACTAGTTTGTTGTTATTAATGTTGGTTACTTAACAAATCCCCTTTAATTTTCGTTTCTTATTGTTCACCCAAGTCATAACCCCGGTTAACCCGTCACTGGGATAGGGGGGGCTGTGACAGAATGGTATCAGAGCAGTTCGTTTGCTCTGGCCCTAGAAACCTTATTCTAAAAAGCCAAGTCTAGTTTGATTCACTAGACATACGTGGGATCATACGACACCGCTCAACACTCCATTGCATCGTGCTCAATCAAGGAAAAAGGTAACTGCAGTTTCAACGTTTTAAAGATGTTATTGTTCTAAACTGCTTCATGAAGATGTTTATGTGAAGAGCATGCTATGATGAAATGTTGAATGTTTTGTCTTTCATGGCATATCATTGCAGTTATGATGTTATGATAGAAAGAATGATAGAGAATTGACACATGCTTTCCCCAGAAAACATAGATTGCTATAAGTTGCTTGATCACGATTCTAAAAGAACGTAGACTACTAGATTAGTAGGATATCTCTACAATCTAGATTCTTAAAGTGATGATTAAGAAGAATGAAAGAGGAATGAAAAGATATGTACGTGTTGAAGGAAAAGCACGGAATGATGATACAAGACGAATTCAAGGCAAACGCTGCATCAAGGGTTTGAGCATAATCTTTACGTTCGAATGTTCACACGCGACGAAACATCAAATCGACTTTTACTACACGATAGATTTTAAGAATAGTATGTTTTGCCTGTATATATGTATATATTTGTGTGTATGTTATACGTGGGGGTTTGGGTTCAATAGGACATAGAACTTTAAGTTAAGCTTTTGGTTGCCAGTACGAACTTGAGTACGAACTTGAGTTTTATTATGAATAATTGTCCACGGCTTTCTAAGTTCGGAACTCATGTTTCCCGTGTGACTGGGAAGTGATGATGTTGGACCTGGCAAGTCCACATGATCCAAATCTCAGTAGACGTCTTTTCGGTTGAAAACCCATGTGTTTCAACTATCGGTTGATAAGCCAGATGAGTTCTTACTCTAGGTCATTTTGTTCGACCTTGTAGTTAATCATTTTCTACCATCTGGTCGTTCTTTTGAATCTCTTGAACAGTTTCTCTAACACTTTGCTTGATGTTGTGTTGATTTTGAGTCTTGCAACTCTTGAGTTATCATAATAGATTTCCTTAATCGATAAGACTAACAAGTATTAGTATATTGACCTAGTATACCACCCAACTATAGCTTCGAATAGTTATCTCTCATTGTGTTTAAATTAGTTGAGATTAGTCTTTGTCCTATGAATACTATCGACCCCTCATTGTGATAGAAATTCAGAGTTCAAACTGAGACCGTAATATAGTGTTTGTGTACAAGGACTTAAGTTATTTGGTCTATGATAGTTTTAAGATAGATTCACAGGAAAGTGTTATGTATGTGATAGGTAGTAGGAAATAGGTCGATGACCATTTTGGTCTTTGGAAATAGAATGCCTCGTAGATGAGCCCTAGGAATGAGGTAGGAGCAAAATGAACCGCCGCAAAAGGACGAGGGAACTTATTCTCAAGTGAATCTCGTGTATATAGATTGGATTGGGGAAATCCAATTGATAGTAAGCTTGGGATTAAGGCGATGGACAAGACCCTTGATATTTTCTTTCCTCCATCTTACCGCCAATAATGACTTCTTGTGTCGCATTCCTGTTGACTGAATCTGTAGATTTTGGTGGAAGGCAAAACGACAAGGGATGACTCAACAAGGGTTGGCATAATCGCCTTAGAAATGACCTTAAGGCAGAGATATACGATATATATATTTCTGATAGCTGCTAAAGGACGGAAACGAAAATGACTAACCTGAAGCAAAACAAGATATCTAGACTTAGTACGACCGTAGCATCCGCGACATGTTCACCCTACAATAGGTGGATACAATGAAAATATGTCGGAAAATTTTCACCCCAGCCTAAGGCACGAGATAAGAATGGCATGCACTGACCACAATGAGTTTACATACTTTGAAATACTCAGCAAAGATTTGAAGGCAAGGCAGTTATGCTGAGAATCGCCCGACACAAACTCAACTCAGGGAGCAAATGATCGAGGAAAAAGGTAATGAAAAGGAAACAACAACAACAGATACTACTATGATAGTCAAAATGACAAGAAGACTTGGTAGGAAACATAGTGTCCAAAGGCAAGGGCAAGGACGTCAAATAAACGTAGTACCTGCTAAGGATAATTAGGGCCAGCTTGGGACACCTTTATAGCCGAAGTTTTCCAAGTCATATTATAGCGTATGTTTGGATGGTAATAATACCCGCTTTAAATATAGTCAGAAGAGTCATTTTGCTAAAGATTGCCAAGTGAGGCCACAAGGAGGAATGTGAAGATCGAATCAACCCGGGTCAAACTCAACCTTTTAGGGTCATTCTAGGCCAACAACTACTATATCCACCGCAACTCCCTTAAGTTAGAACCTATGCCGTGCACAAGAATAAGCAAGGAAACAACCAATGGAATTTGGCAGGTATGGGCACATTACTCGACACACCTATTATACTTTTGTTTGACACGGGTGCCTCGCATTCTTTCATCGCAAGTGCATGTGTAAACACCTTAAAGCTCCAACCTGAAAAGACTAATCAGGACTTGAGAATTTCTTCACCCAGATGAGGGGCGACAGTAGTAACACATGCTTGCTCAAACCTAGAGTTAACCATAGGTACGTTTAAAGTCGTAGCAAATAACTTATACGTTATATCGATGGAGGACGTAGATATAATCCTGGGGATGGACTGGCTAGCGGAGAACTACGCCACAATATTATGCCAAGAACGGAGAATCGCTTTCAACTTTCCAGGAAGGGACGCTTTGAGTTTCCACGGGATTCGCATAAGGAATAGAGTGCCGATCATTTCAGCCTTACAAGCGAGGAAGATGATGAACAAGAAAGACTGCCAAGCTTTCCTCGTATACCTGAACGGGAAAGTTGAGACAATGGAGGATGTAGAGATCGTACGGGTTTTCCAAGTTGTTTTTCTAGATAATTTGCCAGGATTACCACCCGATAGACAAGTAGAATTCACCATCGATCTAGAACCAGGATCGGCGCCAGTATCAAAAGCACCATACAAAATGGCTTCAAAGGAATTGGAAGAGTTGAAGATCCAGTTACAAGAATTGCTGGACCTAGATTTCATCAGGCCTAGCGTGTTCCCTTGGCGAGCGCTAGTATTATTCGTCAAGAAAAAGGATGGCACCTTGAGATTGTGCATCGACTACCGAGAGCTAAACAAGTTAACGCTTAAGAACAAGTATCCTTTGCCAAGAATCGATGATTTATTCGACCAACTCAAGGGCGCGAGTGTTTTCTCCAAAATCGATTTGAAGTCTGGGTACCATCAGCTAAAGGTTAGACATGAAGATATACCCAAAACGGCTTTCCGAACAAGATATGGTCACTACGAGTTTGTAGTTGTGCTGTTCGGACTAACAAACGCGCCAGCTGTGTTCATGGACCTCATGAATAGAGTATTTCATCCTTATTTGGATAAGTTCGTCTTGGTGTTTATTGATGATATTCTCATCTATTCCAAGAATGAAGAAGAACACAAGTAACATCTGAGAACTGCGTTGCAAGCGCTAAGGGATGAACGTCTGTATGCCAAATTCAGCAAATGCGAGTTTTGGCTTAAAGAAGTTACATTTCTAGGACACATTATGTCTTCAGAAGGTATTAAGGTGGATCCCGCCAAAGTGGAAGCAGTACAAGGGTGGAGGTCACCAACTACCCCAAATGAGATCAGAAGTTTCTTGGGATTAGCTGGCTACTATCGAAGATTCATTGAGGGATTTTCAAAAATAGCAAGGCCTATGACGCAGTTGCTCAGGAAAGGAATTAAGTACAATTGGACTAACGAGTGCGAAGAAAGTTTTCAACTGCTCAAGGAGAAGCTAACTACGGCGCCAGTGCTAGCAATTCCGGAACTAAACAAGGAGTATGTGGTCTACATGGATGCATCAAAGAATGGACTAGGATGCGTTTTGATGCAGGAAGGCAAAGTGATTGCATATGCATCGCGGCAACTTAGGCCACACGAATTGAATTATCCGACCCATGATCTGGAGCTAGCGGCGGTAGTGCACGCACTGAAAATTTGGAGACATCATCTATATGGTGTCAGGTGTGAGATTTACACCGATCACAAAAGTCTGAAGTACTTCTTCGAGCAAAAAGATCTCAACATGAGACAGCGAAGGTGGCTCGAATTAGTAAAAGACTATGACTGTGGTATAAATTATCACCCAGGGAAGGCCCATGTAGTAGCCGACGCATTGAGCCGCAAGGTCCCATCGAAACTGGGATACATCCTTACAAAGGAAGAAGAACTCATACGATATTTTGATAGGATGAGATTAGAGGTGATAAAACCACCTGCTACAATAGCGGGGTGGTCGCGATTATACCGAATTTGAGGAAAATGGTGGTAGAAGCTCAGAGGAAAGATGAAAAGTTGGAGAATTTACGAGTGAAGATAAGAGAAGGAAATCTCAAGAACTATCACGAAGAAGCCGACAATGCTATTTTCTTTGAGAAGAGAATATGCATCCCCCATGATGAAGAACTCAAGAACAAGATCATGAGCGAAGCCCATGACACTCCTTATGCCGCCCACCTAAAAAAAAAAAAAAACACTAAGATGTATCAAGATCTAAAATAGTCCTTCTGGTGGGAAGGAATAAAACGAGACGTAGCCTTATTCGTCGAAAAGTGTCTAGTTTGTCAGCAAGTAAAGGCTTTGCACCAAAGACCCTACGACGCACTACAGCCTTTGGAGATCCTAGAATGGAAGTGGACGATATTGTTATGGATTTTGTCACAGGAGTACCAAAGACATGACGAGGTAACACGGCGATATGGGTCATTATTGACAGACTCACAAAGAGTGCACACTTTCTGCCTATCCCCATCACGTATGGATCAGATAAGTTAGTCCAACTCTACATCAAGGAGATCGTGCATTTACATGGGGTGCCGAAGACAATCACGTCCGACAGAGACTCTAAGTTTACCTCCAGATTCTGGATAAGCTTGCAAAAGAAATTGGGGACAAGGTTGAATTTTAGTACGGCTTTCCACCCATAGACCAACGGTCAGTCCAAAAGGACAATTCAAACTCTAAAAGATATGTTAAGAACTGTCGTGCTAGATAGAGGAGAAGATTGAGAGCGTGTGTTGCCACTAATCGAATTTTCTTACAACAACTGCTATCAAGCAACTATCGCCATGGCACCTTATGAGGCGTTATACGGGAAGAAATATAGATCGCCACTTTACTGGATGAAGTGGGCGAAAGAAGAATCTTGGGACCAGATATAGTAGGCGAGATGATTGAGATCGTCCGTCAGATTCGACAGCGGATTAAAGAGACCCAGGATAGACAGAAATCTTATACCGACAAACGCCGAACCGACTTACAGTTTGAGTGTGGGGATAAAGTCTTTTTGAAGGTTTCTCCCTCTAAAGGGATTACAAGATTTGGCGTAAAGGGTAAGCTTAGACCCCGTTTTATAGGACCCTATGAGATCCTAGAAAGGGTGGGCCTGGTAGCTTACAGGCTGGCGTTGCCGCCAAGTCTTGGGAATGTGCATAATGTGTTTTATGTGTCGCAGTTGAGGAAATATGTTTATGATCCAAAACACGTGATCGAAAAGGACGATGTTATCCTCAGCCCATATATGAGCTATGAAAAGAGACCCGAATATATTCTAGATCGGAAAGTTCAAGTACCAAGGAATAAGTCGATACCCTTAGTAAAAGTCCTTTGGAAGCACCATGATCAAGAAGAGGCGACGTGGGAACTTGAGTCTAGCATGAAGGACAAGTACCCAGAATTATTTCATGAGGTACAAATTTCGGGACGGAATTTCTTTTAAGGGGGATAGTATGTCATATCCCGGCTTTTAATCACTGATTAAAGGCTTAATTATTAATAATTAGGGTTCGGCATCCATTAATAATAAAACTGGTTTGATTTATCTGATGTGATTTAATTGTTATATATGTGTTTTGATGTGCTTAGTTCTTATTATTATTTGAATCCATTTGAGATTTAAAAGAGTTTTTATAAATGTGGTGCACAAATTTAATTACTGATTTGAGCATATTTATATGAGCCACATGGATTTTAAATTGGGCATGAAATCATAAATTTTCCTTTAAATGGGATATTATTTTTTATTAATCAAGGGATTTCATTTTAATGATTTTATTAAAAGATCTTTTATTTATTAAGGTCACAAGTTTTATTTAACTTGATGGTACCTCTTATCCACAATTTTTTTTTTATTTATTTCACATCCACTTGACACCCACATGTTTTAATTAGTTAACCTTATCTCACTTATCCACTTGCATTATTTTATTAGTTTAAGCCCCAAAATATCTACTACTTTAACTTCTTCATTAAGTCTTAACCTTATCCAATGTTTTAGCTTACACTCTAAGCCATTCTTACTCTAATCCATTTTTGTAAAAATCACAACTTTCTTTCTCTCCTCAAGTCAGGCTACTTTCGATCAAGAAGGGGGTAAGGATTTAATGTTCCTCCTTTCACAAACTGTTTCACCTCATCACCTACTAACGCGTTGGTGATTACTTATTCTGCAGAAACAACAAACTCACAATATACATCCCTCATATCTCAAGGTTTTTCCTATACTGAAAATCTATATTTCTATGTTCCATTTAACATTTTTTTATGATCCATACAAACACATCAAGAGAGCCATAGCACACACACTCATTTTATTTCGGCAAGTATTACAGTTACAATAGAAATTTTATATATGATTTTGATAAGAAAAAGAACATAAATTGAAAACCCTAATTTTTCTAATATATGATTTTGGATTTGGGAATTTGGGGGTTGTGCTCCATGTCTTCGTTTGTGTTGAGAGAACAGGGGAAAAGTGGGGAGCAGCCTGGAGGCTGCTCAGGGTCGACGCCGTCGACGGCGACAGCGAGGCGGCAGCCGCCGCCCTTTTCCTTTTTCTGTCGAAAATCGAGAGAGGGAGAGAAAGTTTAGGACTCCAAAAAAAATAGAAAAAAAGTAGAGAAGAGAAAGAAGGGGAGAATTGGAACATACCTTTCCGGCGAGACAAAGATCGGCCTCCACCGCAATTTCAGCCACGACGGACGACGGAGGAGGCGGCCAGGCGGCGGCCGTGCGCTCCCTATGGCGGAGAGGGTAGATGCCCTGTTCCAGACGAGGGGATGGAGAGGAGGCTACCCCGCGCCCTTTTCCGAGCAGAAGCCGAAGGAGAAAGACCAGACGGACGGCGGCCGAGCTCCTTCAAGGCGAGGCGGCAGCTGTGGTCTTCAAGGCGGCGCATGCATCGAGTACCGGTGAGGGAGATATAACAGAGAGAGAGGGACGGACGAAGGAAACAGGGGAGAGAGAGAGGAGGGAGGCGTCTGGCGAGGCGGCGCGCCGGAGGCGGCGCCGCACTCGACCGAGCAGAGAAGCGAGAGGGGCGAGAGAGAGAGGCAGAGAGGGAGAGTGAGGTGCTGATGCTTGTGTGTGTGTGTGTCTTGTGTTTATGTGTGTTAGATTAGGGCCAGGATTAGTTGTGGGCTCAAGCCCTTCTATCTTGTGGGTTGGGCCGAAAATTTAAAAAAAAAGAGAGAGTGGGCCAATTTTATTTTATTTCTGTTGGGCCCATTTTGCCTTTAAATCCTGATGGGTGTTTATCTATTTGATTGGGCCAAAGTTTAATTAATTTTGGGCTGATAATTGATTAATGAAACCAACGAATTTTGGCCTAATTTCTTGTAAAAATGTTTGAATTTTCACTAAATTATTTTAGTGAATTTAAATCTCTTGATTTAAATTTTAATATTGAAAGTTGGGACTATTTATTTTAAATGAAGTCCGTTTTTTTTATTTAAATTTATTGATGGACTTTAAAAGAACTATTTTGGGATTAAGCCCTCATTTATTATAATACTTCAAGGCTTATTGAGCATGGATTTTTAAAAGGATTAAAATGATTTATTTAAGTTATTTGTAAATGAATAATGAAATTTCTCATTTGTTGCGTGGTTTTTATCGCTTATGTGAGCATGTGATTTTTTTTTAATGATATTAAGTTAAAGATATTGATTTCTTTTATCTTGTTTGTTATGTGATTCCCGTGAGGTTATGTGACTAGTCAAGATTATGTTGGTTTTTGACTGTCTTTAATGGAACGAATTATGGATGCTAGAACCCTAAAACTTTAAAAGATACCCTAGGCACGTAGAATTAGACTTTGTCTTGTGACAATTTCTTCACGAACTTATCGACTCTTCATCAATGAAGGTCCGGACGACAAAAAGTGAAGCCGAAGGATAAGCGACTCCACGTCAGCTTTAAGAACGTTTAAGGTGGGCATTACTTTTACTATACGTATATAGAGATCCCCTGCGTGTCGTAGGCCTCTTATACGAATATATGCATGAGATGATTTTAACTGTTAATTTCAGTTTATTATTATGCTCAAATGATAAATGGCTCTTATGAAATGAAAATGAAAATGTTTATGAAATGAAAATGAAATGTTTATGAAATGATTGACTGCCAAAAATGTTTATGTTTTTATATGTATCCTATCTGTGTTGGTTCGCCAACTTTAAAGGAAATCCAATTGGGATCCTATGCTAGACAAAGGTCGCTAGCTAGGGTTAACGTGTACACTTATGGAGACCGCGAGTCGCTTGCGACCGGTCTTGGCGTCCGTGGTAAGGAGGCCTTGAAGGAATATTAAATTGAATTAATACTCGATTGCCCGATGATCGTTTCTTGGATTATTATTAATTCATCATACAACGATTAATTCCTAACATGCTCCTATGAATTTAACAGCTGCACACAGGAGTTCAGAAATACCTGAAGAATTCCTAAGAATTCGTCAATCTGTCGCTGAACAGGTCAGCCAACTTCAACGCTCCGTTTGACCCCTCAAACGACCTCCAATCGTATTTTGTGCAGAAATACGACTTCTTCGTCTTCGAGAGAGCTTTCCGTGGCCGCCTGATTCGTCTGAATCGGAGTTCTGTGGAGGAAGTTATGGCCGTTTTACGGAGACTGCCAGAACATGGTTTCCTGCGAAAATCTGACTCCAGCTCTGATCTTCTCGACTGTATCCCGCTCAGCTTTCACCGTTGGATGGACAACGATCTATGAAAGTCCCAAGAGAGAAATAAGTCCCACACGTTTTTCTTCCCTGCGCCCCACAGCTCTCAAAACCCTAATATTTTATCAGTGTGTTTTCCTGAGAGCTGACAGCTGTATTTAAATAAAATTAAATACGTGTGGGCACAGAATTAGTGTAGTAGGCGTCTTTCTCTCCTTCTAGGGCTAGGAGACATTGGGCCAGTCCAGGGACCAGATACAAGGAATAAAGATGGGCCTCAAATAAATTAATTTATCTATGGTCAGCCCAGACCATAATTAATTTATAAATATCAGTTCATTCCACTAGAGAATCGATACTGACTTACCCCTTTATTGCCGGTGATGAGTCGGGGGCTTGTATTTAGACTTATTAAATCTCCGTATTTAAAATATCCAACATCCATTAATTAATTAGAGCTCTGACAGCTTAATTAGTACCACTCAAACTTTATTATTGCGCCTGAACTTAATCAACCTGCAGGGTTTAGCGCAATAAACCTTATTGAGCTCCTTAAGGGGATGTCATTATCCTATACCGGATACGGGTACTAATACAGATAATCAAATATCATATATTAACCGCTATCACCCAAGATACAGAGTACTCGAGTTAGTATATAACTTTCACCCATAGTAAGTCAAAGTGATATACGAATTAACATATATATCTGAATACTTATTAGTATTAAGATCTTATAAGTCACCGAGATCTTGATTCTTCACTTAAGTCAGATAGAAGAATGCATCTCAACTGTGGTCCTATCAATACGTAATGACGTACCAATATAGACAAGTAGCCAAGACAAACTACTTCCATCTATACTGCAGCCTAAACCAATAACTTGTCCTAGAGTTATTTCGGCTGTGATCATATTATATCTCTTAAGGTTATTCCAATTATATGGTCTTCTGTGATCTACAACACACCATATAATCTACTTATATAGAGATAAAGAACATACATATGCAATCATGAACACAATCAGATAGGAGATTAGATAGTGAACTTAGGAAACATTGTATACAAGCATAAAACGTTCTTGCTTTCAGTATACAAATCCAACAATCTCCCACTTATACTAAAGCAAACTTTTAGTATACAATGCGTCTATTTACCAATCACCTAACACTTCTCCCACTTATACTTAAAGTTTCCTAAGTGGGTGGCATCAATCTGGCATCAATCGCATTCCCATCTTTCAATGACCATTTGCGATAAGCCTTTTGTAAAAGATCAGTAGGTTTCTCCAATATGTGAGAATTTATTCTTTGAGCACAAAAACCTCGATTTACGAATAATCGTATAACTTGGTACTTACTCTCCATGTGTTTAACCCCTTGTGGTTCTTGGATTCCTTAGAGTTCGCAACTGCACTTGAGGTATCACGAAGGTGATGCTCCCACGCAAACTAGGAATTACCCTTAGATCCTGGAGGTAGTGGTCAAACCAAAAGGTTTTACCTCCCAAGAAAAAAACACATAGCTCGAGGTAATTATTCTTTGTTCCGGTCAGCCTGGAAATCCGAAATCATATAATCCAAAAAGGAACTAAACTGTCTAACTGGTAAACTATCCTTATTATCTAGTCAGAGACTTGAAAATATAATTTACCACAGTTCAGTGTCCTTAACTAGGATTATACAGATATCTTACAACCATGCTAACTGCATAGCAAATATAAGATCTCGTACATAGCAAACCATACATGAAGCTATCTACTGCGGAAACGTAGAATACTGCCTTCATTTCCTCAACCTCAACAGGTATCTTAAGACATAGTCTTTAGATAAAGGAACGCCATATCTAAAAGGTAGCAATCCTTTCTTGGCGGTATTCATACTACAACGAGTATTCTCAGTATCAATGTAAGACACTCGAGATAAGCCCAACATCTTTTTCTAGTGATCCCTTATAACCTTGATCACAAGGATGTATACTGTACCTCCTTAGTCTTTCATATGAGACTGTTCGGATAACCATTACTTTATGTCTTAACAATAGCTCCATATTGTCGCCAATTAGGAGGATATTGTTTACATAAAATGCAAGATAAACCACATCACCGATGACACGAGAGCGATTGACACGAGATATTTCTCTCCCTCCCTCACGTAACCTCGATGGTTTAAGTGAGCTGCTATGGGTAAAATGATCCGACTGTTCTGAGCATGGCACTGGCGAAAATATCATCATAACCTATACCTTCACACTGGGCATAACCTTTCGCCACCAGTCTAGCTTAAAAGCTACGACCTTGCTCATTCGGACTTATCATTCTCTTGTATACTCACTTACAACCTAAGGCATGACTGCCTCCTGGTAGCAAGATTTTCTAGTATACACCCATATTCTTAATGGATTGCTCCATTGAGGTGTGCCAAGAATCTACATTCTCGTCTTCCACTAATTCCAAGTAGATATCTGGGTCGATTCTCTTATATTCACTACCAGGGACTGAATCCAAAGATTCTCCCAATAACATAAATCGATCGGGTTGTCCCACAACCCTCCCACTACAATGGATCTGTGGTGGCACATGTGTGTCAACAGTGCGTGCAGTGTCTTGTGGTACAAAACTCTTGCATACTTGGCTTGTGTGATGGAATCGCCTGTCTAATGTCTTCAATTTCTTGAAACACACTATCTGACTTGGATTAGTAATTATTCCCATAGTCCACTTCTAAGAATCGTGTGTCATTGCTAATAACCACCTTCTGATTCTTTAGGACTAATTGCAAAGATGCATAACTCATCATCGGACATATTTTTCCAAGAGTGACCTATTTCTTCTCTCCACCACACCATTTTATATAAGGATTACATGGTGTAGTAAACTGGGTTGGAATCCCAAACACTGACAATGAATCAGAAAAGATCATTCCTAACACATTATTGGTCCTTTATCCCCTTTGTCATGAATGACCTGGTCTCCATCTTTTTCTTTATACAGGATTCGCAGGTTCCAAATGGTACAACCTGGACTGAATCCAATGTACTATTTAGACAAGAGCCTTTGGATCCTGTTAAGATAGATGTGACCTAATTTAGGGTATCAATATATGTGTAAGATCCTCATGAGAGATTAGCCTTAACTTTTCTCTTTCTTTTGTTCGATGATGTAAATGCAATATAAAGGTATTTTGTAGACAAGTTATAGTATGAAGAGAGATGTTCAAAATACTAGAATAGACAACTTTGTCATTTCTTATGATAAAAACACCATTATCAAAAATGACATAAGATCCATCTATTCAAAATTTTGGAACATGATAAGGAACTCTCAAAAACTAAACTATGTCTTTAGGACTTAAAGACAAGTCTTTAATTGCAACAACTGCGACTCTAGTCACGTTGCCTATGAAGACTATCATCTCATCACTTCTCAGCTTCCTTGTCAGCTTATAAAAAGCCATGCAAGATGTAACAATCATTATCAGTTTCTCTCGTTATCCACTACTCACAACTGAGTAGAAAACGAGCTGACATGTCTCAGTTACTATAACAAGTGAAGTACCTTAACCCTTTGCCTTGAGTATTGAAAGAAAAAATCTCAAATACTCAATCTTATCACACCACTACTCCCACTATTTCCCTTGTCTTTCTTGCCCCTTGGATCCTTCTTCTTCCCGTCATTCGACGAAGAAGATGGCTCTCCTTTGGCAATAACAAGTGCTTGCACATCTCTTTCCCACAACTTCCTTAGCCGTAACTAGAGCATTCAACAACTCAAAAAGAGTATTATCTTTCTTGCTCATAACAGCGTTGAGGCAGAAGTTCTTAATTAAAAGACTTGGGAAGAGAGTTCAGGATAATATCGACTTTTGCCTCACCGTCGATACTCCCACTGAGCAAGTCAAATTCGTCAAAATTTGCATGACATGCTCGTGCACTGAGCTGTGCTCACTCATAAAAATAACAAGATTACTCTCATCAAATTTAAATGAGCAGCTCAATCCAACTCTCCGAACACTTTCTTGAGATTCAGCATGATGCTAATAGCATCGTCCATGCCCTGATGTTGGAGCTACAAGGTTTGTGACATTATATTCATAATAAAGCATATAGCCACATTATTCGTCACATGCCACCTTTTATGCAGTTCCTTTTTCCCATCAGTTGTCTCATTGTTCGAACAAATAGAACGTCGAGTAGTAAGCAACACAAAAAAAAAGTGTTCAGTTTGTGATAAAGATAAAAATCCAAAACTGCGTTTCCATTTTATATATGTGGACCGGTTAAAAGACTTTGTGCAAGAATAAATAAACAATAAGAGACATAGACATATCTGAAAGTAACGAACATAAAGCACATAATTCGTAACAATAATATTGTAACCTTTTGATAAAACAATATTAATGAAACCTCCAACTGCCCAAGAAATCTCACGAGTAAGCCACGTTAGGGTGGTCGTTTACACATGAATTCCTCAACCAGACTATTTACCTAGTCGTTTAATTTCATCCATGTCAACTTAACCTTTTGACAAAAGAAATTAATAGTTGGCACCTTGACTAGACCATATCATCATTCACGAAGGGACTCCGTGGGGAGTTGTACATTGTACTTGAATATGATATCTAAGCAATGACCACATTTTAACCTTGAAATTAAATTCTCGAAATTAACATACTCACTAGGACCATGCCGCTTTCAATTTAATTTTCTTGGTTATCTTATTTAATTCCATTCTCCAAAGTACTTGTGAAAATTATACAAGTAAGCCACGTGGGGTGGACGTTTACCTGCATAACTCCCACTACTTTAATGGTTTAAATATTTTTATAGAAACTCTTCTGACAAACTTATGAGAAACAAATATGAAGTAAGCCACGTTGGGGTGGACGTTTACTCACATTGTCAATCACTTTGTCTAGAGACCGCATGTGGAGGTCTACATAATTTTAAGAATAAAAATTATTTCAAAATAACCACAATCTAACTTTGAAATTGAATTTTTCGAATTGACATACTCACTAGGACCATGCCGCATTCAATTTAATTTCTTAGTTATCTTATTTAAAATCCATCCTCTAAAGTACTTATGAAAATCATACGAGTAAGCCACGTTAGGGTGGTCGTTTACCGCATAACTCCCACTACTTAAATGGATTTAAATATTTTTAATAGAAATCTCAACTTAACAAACTTGTGAAATCAAATATGAAGTAAGCCACGTTAGGGTGGTCGTTTACTCATATTCTCAAACACTTTATCTTGAGACCGTTTGTGGAAATTTTAAATAATTTTTTAATCATCTATAAAATTATTAATACAGCTTAGTCTTTTTCTCTTTCAAAAGGTTTGATCATGCTCAAACACATAATCCTAAACATGCTCTTCTAGAACGCAACATGTAAAACATGCTCGCAGAATTCTAAAACATGCTTAAGAAAACGATAAACCTAGCATGCTTGTCTAAGCGCAGTTAATAAACACATATTAACAAGCAAAGACAAAAACAGCATGCAAAGAGCATAAAAGATTAACACACGACTGCAAAGACAGAATAAAAAAACAATAAAGTTCTTGTGACCCATTCGTGGAACCCCCATAAATCTATTACAAAGAACAGAAAAGAGAAATAAAAAAAATAAACTAAAAAAAAATGTAACTCGGCCCGAAACGTTCATCCGCCCGTCTTTGAAAGCTAGGGTTTGGGCCCCTAGGTATTTGAAAATTCGTCCACCTAGGGTTTGGAAAACCCTAGACGCCCGCCCGCCCTCTCCTTGGCAGCCAGCCCTCCCGCCGCACAGCCCACCCCCAACGCTGGCAGCAGGCCCGCCGGCAGCGCACGACGTTTCCCAGCCGCAGCACACAGCCCTCGGCGGCAGCCCCTCGTGCGAGCAGCAGCTGCCCGGCGCGGGCAGCCCTCGCCTGGCTCGGCCTCGGCGTCTCCCAGCAAGCAGCAACAGATGGCGACAGCAGCGTGGCAGCGGCTCCAGCGTGCGGCAACAGCAGCGGCAGCGCGCCCCCTGCAGAGCGGCCAGAGCGCGCAGTGCGAACCCCGGGCGCGCACCGCCCTGCTCGCTGCTTCCCGTCGCTCGGCCTCGCCGCCTTCCGCTTCGCCTCGCCCAGTAGTCTCGGTGAAAGCATCACGCTAAGCCCGACGCCTGACTATGCGCGCACGGCGCGCAAGCGCGTGCGCGCTCTGCCCTCGGTGGCGGCAGCCCATGCCTCACCGTACCCGTCGTGTCCTCCATTACACCGTTCTTCATCATTGATTCGTCGTCATCTTCGTCTCGTTCCTCAGTTTTACAGATTACAACGGAAAAACAAAACATTTGAAACCCTAATCTAAACCACGGGATTTTCTCCGGTGAAAAACGATTACAACAAACGTCAAAACGAGTATCCCACGAATCAACGAACCACGAAGAACAACAGCAGTAAAAACAACGCACATTATTAATCGTACATAAATTAATAATAGAGCCAACAAATTAATCCTGGGCTCTGATACCAATTGAAGGAATATTAAATTGAATTAATACTCGATTGCCCGATGATCGTTTCTTGGATTATTATTAATTCATCATACAACGATTAATTCCTAACATGCTCCTATGAATTTAACAGCTGCACACAGGAGTTCAGAAATACCTGAAGAATTCCTAAGAATTCGTCAATCTGTCGCTGAACAGGTCAGCCAACTTCAACGCTCCGTTTGACCCCTCAAACGACCTCCAATCGTATTTTGTGCAGAAATACGACTTCTTCGTCTTCGAGAGAGCTTTCCGTGGCCGCCTGATTCGTCTGAATCGGAGTTCTGTGGAGGAAGTTATGGCCGTTTTACGGAGACTGCCAGAACATGGTTTCCTGCGAAAATCTGACTCCAGCTCTGATCTTCTCGACTGTATCCCGCTCAGCTTTCACCGTTGGATGGACAACGATCTATGAAAGTCCCAAGAGAGAAATAAGTCCCACACGTTTTTCTTCCCTGCGCCCCACAGCTCTCAAAACCCTAATATTTTATCAGTGTGTTTTCCTGAGAGCTGACAGCTGTATTTAAATAAAATTAAATACGTGTGGGCACAGAATTAGTGTAGTAGGCGTCTTTCTCTCCTTCTAGGGCTAGGAGACATTGGGCCAGTCCAGGGACCAGATACAAGGAATAAAGATGGGCCTCAAATAAATTAATTTATCTATGGTCAGCCCAGACCATAATTAATTTATAAATATCAGTTCATTCCACTAGAGAACCGATACTGACTTACCCCTTTATTGCCGGTGATGAGTCGGGGGCTTGTATTTAGACTTATTAAATCTCCGTATTTAAAATATCCGACATCCATTAATTAATTAGAGCTCTGACAGCTTAAATTAATTAATCTCTTTATAAATCCTTAAGCAGTACCACTCAAACTTTATTATTGCGCCTGAACTTAATCAACCTGCAGGGTTTAGCGCAATAAACCTTATTGAGCTCCTTAAGGGGATGTCATTATCCTATACCGGATACGGGTACTAATACAGATAATCAAATATCATATATTAACCGCTATCACCCAAGATACAGAGTACTCGAGTTAGTATATAACTTTCACCCATAGTAAGTCAAAGTGATATACGAATTAACATATATATCTGAATACTTATTAGTATTAAGATCTTATAAGTCACCGAGATCTTGATTCTTCACTTAAGTCAGATAGAAGAATGCATCTCAACTGTGGTCCTATCAATACGTAATGACGTACCAATATAGACAAGTAGCCAAGACAAACTACTTCCATCTATACTGCAGCCTAAACCAATAACTTGTCCTAGAGTTATTTCGGCTGTGATCATATTATATCTCTTAAGGTTATTCCAATTATATGGTCTTCTGTGATCTACAACACACCATATAATCTACTTATATAGAGATAAAGAACATACATATGCAATCATGAACACAATCAGATAGGAGATTAGATAGTGAACTTAGGAAACATTGTATACAAGCATAAAACGTTCTTGCTTTCAGTATACAAATCCAACAGGCCTCCTTCCCGGCGCGTGACAGAAAGGAACAGATATGGATCATATGAAGGAAAATGATCGGCCGATCGACTTTATGAAAATGATAGAAATGTTTTAGTAAGCGCAGGACTTTCAAGAAAACCCCTGTGTGTTACTGTTATGGCAGTTCAATTTATATATGTATGCATGTTTGTTTTCGGCTTATGCCACTGAGTATTTTTATACTCAGCCCTGCATGTATTTCTAAATGTGCAGGTTGAGCAGGCGATGGAATGGATCGGTGTTGAGCGGATTCCCTTTTGATGGATATGTAATGAAACCTTGAGTATGCATCTCCACATGCATAACTCACACGTTTTTCCGCTGCAAACACTCTGACTTATTTATCGTTTCTACTTGAACTTTTTACTACTTCATTTTGATTAACTTTCATTTATATATATATATATATATATATATATATATATATCACTAGTTTGTTGTTATTAATGTTGGTTACTTAACAAATCCCCTTTAATTTTCGTTTCTTATTGTTCACCCAAGTCATAACCCCGGTTAACCCGTCACTGGGATAGGGGGGGCTGTGACAACATATTACGTACCAGTATAGATAAGCAGTCAAGACAAGCTACTTCCATCTATACCGCAACCTAAACCAATAACTTGTCCTAGAGTTATTTCGGTTGTGATCATATTATATCTCTTAAGGTTAATCCAATTTTATGGTCTTCTGTGATCTACAACACACCATATAATCTACTTATATAGAGATAAAGAACATACATATGCAATCATGAACCCAATCAGATAGGAGATTAAATAGTGAAAACAGGAATCATTGTATACAAGCATAAAACGTTCTTGCTTTCAGTATACAAATCCAACAGAAAGATGGCAGCTTGAGGTTGTGTATCGACTACCGAGAGCTAAACAAAGTGACGTTGAAGAATAAGTATCCGTTGCCCCGGATCGACTATTTATTCGACCAACTTCAAGGAGGATGCACGTTTTCGAAAATCGATTTGAGAACGGGATACCATCAATTGAAGGTACGAGCAGATGACATCCCGAAGACGGCTTTTCACACGAGATACGGACATTATGAGTTCACAGTTATGCCTTTCGGACTGACGAATGCCCCTGCAGTATTTATGGATCTTATGAACAGAGCCTTTCACGAATACTTGGATAAGTTCGTGCTAGTGTTCATAGACGATATCCTGATTTACTCGAGGAGTAAACAAGAGCATGAGGAACATCTGAAGATTGTTTTGGAGAAATTGCGAGCTGAAAAGCTTTATGCTAAGTTCAGCAAATGCGAGTTTTGGCTCGAAGAAGTCAATTTTCTCGGCCATATCGTTTCGGCAAGAGGGATTGAAGTAGATCCGGCGAAAGTACAAGCAGTACAAGAATGGAGATCGCCGACTACGTCACATGAAATTCGTAGTTTCCTAGGATTGGCAGGGTACTATCGGAGATTCATTGAGGGCTTTTCAAAAATTGCCAAACCATTGACGCACCTGCTGAAGAAGGAAGTCAAGTTCGAATGGACGGACGATTGTGAGCGAAGTTTTCAAGAGCTGAAAAAGAGACTCACCACTGCCCCGGTGTTAGCCGTACCTAAGGCAGATAAGGAGTATGCCGTTTACACGGACGCGTCGAAGAATGGTCTAGGATGCGTGCTTATGCAAGAAGGAAAAGTGATAGCATATGCTTCACGACAACTAAGACCGCATGAGATGAATTACCCGATGCACGATCTAGAGCTTGCAGCAGTAGTACACGCTTTGAAGATTTGGAGACACCACCTCTACAGAGTTAGGTGTGAGATCTACACAGATCACAAGAGTCTCAAATATTTCTTTGAGCAAAAGGATCTGAATATGCGACAAAGAAGATGGCTGGAGTTGGTAAAAGATTACGATTGTGGAATAAATTACCACCCAGGAAAAGCCAATGTCGTGGCCGACGTGTTGAGCAGGAAGAATCAAGGAGAGTTAGGATTTCTCCTTACTCAAGAGAAGAGCTTGATCAGAGAGTTCGAGAAGATGAAATTGGAGGTAGTAATACCACCCCAGACGGTAGAAAGCATGATTGCTACGCTGAGTATTACCCCCGACCTACGATCAAGGATAGTCACCGCACAGAGAGAGGATGAGAAGTTTGAGAAGCTACGATCAAAGATCCGAGTTGAGAAGATGGATGGATATCATGAAGCAGCCGACAACGCCATCATGTTTGAAGGACGATTGTGTGTGCCTAATGTGGAGGATTTAAAGAATGAAATCATGAGCGAAGCTCATGACACACCCTACGTTGCACATCCAGGGAGTACAAAAATGTACCAAGACTTGAAAACAAAGTTTTGGTGGGAGGGCATGAAGCGAGAGATTGCATCCTTTGTTGAGAAATGTTTAGCATGTCAATAGGTAAAAGCACTTCACCAACGCCCCTATGGCAAATTGCATCCACTAGAGATTCCTGAGTTGAAATAGGACCATATTGCGATGGATTTTGTGACTGGATTGCCGAAGTCGAAAAGAGGGAATACAGCCATTTGGGTGATCATTGATAGATTGACGAAGAGTGCACACTTCATACAAATTCCGATCACTTATGGATCTGACAAGTTAGCTCAGATCTATATTCGCGAGATAGTGCGATTGCATGGAGTACCGCTGACAATCACGTCGGATAGAGATTCAAAGTTCACATCGAGATTTTGGATGAGCATGCAAAAAGAGTTGGGTACTAAATTGAATTTTAGTACGGCGTTTCATCCACAAACGGATGGACAATCCGAGAGAACCATACAAATCTTAGAAGATATGCTTCGAACTGTTGTGTTGGACCGAGGAGTTCAATGGGAGCAAGTTTTGCCCCTAATTGAGTTTGCATATAACAACAGCTTCCAATCAACTATCAACATGGCTCCATACGAGGCCCTTTATGGAAGAAAGTGAAGATCCCCGTTGTATTGGGACGAAGTGGGAGAAAGGAAGATACTTGGTCCCGAGACCATAGATGAGATGATCACCATTTTCCAACAGATTCGGCAGAGGATTAAAGAAGCGCAAGACCGTCAGAAGTCTTATGCGGATACCAGGAGGACGGAGATTCATTTCGATGCAGGTGATAAAGTTTTTCTCAAAGTTTCCCCATCTCGAGGAGTGCACCGTTTTGGAGTCAAAGGGAAACTGAAACCAAAATATATTGGACCGTATGATATACTAGAGAAAGTAGGCCCTGTAGCCTATAGACTTGCATTACCACCGAGTATCGCGAATGTCCACGATGTTTTCCATGTTTCGCAATTGAGGAAGTATGTGTTTGATCCCAGACATGTCATTCACCAGGAAGAAGTATCTCTTGAACCAGACTTGAGCTATGAAGAGAGACCCGAAGCCATTTTGGACAAGAAGGTTCAACAACTACGAAGCAAAGCAATTTTCTTGGTGAAAGTACAATGGAGACATCACGACCAAGAAGAAGCAACATGGGAACTTGAGGAAAAGATGAAGGAGAAATACCCTGAGCTTTTTCCCGAAGGTGAGTAACACAAATTTCGAGACGAAATTTTTCTTAAGGGGGGTAGGATGTAACACCCCGTATTTAGTTACCTTACAATAGTATCGAAATACTACCGAGAGTTAAGGACTAACATACTAAAGTCGAGAGAAAGTTATCGATGGATGGTAATATGAGTGAAATAGAGATGTTAAGAGAATTGAGAATGATGTTAGAGCTAAGATGGAGATGTTATTTGTTTTCGAGTTGAGACGAAGTGCGAGAGATAGAGTCGAGGTAGTGATTGAGAATTTCTATAGAGAGGATTAATCTAGAGTAACGATTAGAGTAATGACGAGTGATGATCTGTTTTTAATGTGATAACTTTGTGAGTTATTTATTTGACGTTATGTGATTTATATGATACGTGCGCACTTATATTATTTGAGTCGTATAATTTTCAAAAATTAGCATACATGATTTTATTTACCACCACACACTCCTACACTCACAACCATTATTTTAATCTTTTTTCCACATGTGGAATTAGCGGATTGGACTTGTTGATTAGGGGGAGACAAAATACTATTGAGCATTTAATGCTTCTTATCTTAGAGAATAAGAATCTTGTTAAAACCGATGAGTCTCTCTCTCTCTCCGTCATTTCTCATCATTTTCGGCCCTTCAACTTCTTCTCTCTCCCTCACGACATTCTCTCTCCTCCATTGGAGACTAAGCTCGAAGCTTCACCAGCCATAACTGAGATAAAATACTCCGCTAAATCTACCCTTAAACACTTTCCACGCTTGTTTCAAGAAGATTTGTTGAGTTATAACCTAAAGAAATCGATAAAAGACGCCCTTTTTCTTGAAACTCTTTGAGTAAGTGTTCTGATCCTTTAAGTCTAGACTTGCTGTGAGAAGTATGTGGTAATATGTGTGTGTAATAAGATGTTTTAAGCATGAGAAACTTCCCCTTCTCCTTTCTTCTTCATTTTCGAAAAACTTGGATTCGTACCCTGTAAAAATCTTTCTTTTCTTAAAAGGAGATGATAAATGTGTTATGTGATGATTTGAAGTGATTATGATGTGCTTTACAAAATTTAGTCTTGAGATATGAGTTTTTACAAAATTTTAGTTTGATATAAGATTTTGGGAAAAATCTGTAAGTTATGTCTTGAATGATGTTTTGATGTTGAGTATGAACGTATGAAAAGAGTTACGTGTTTTTGATGATTTTAGAGTTTGTAGAGTTCGTAAGTGGTTTATGATGATGCATGATAAGTTTTGATGCTGAGAGTGTTTGATGATTTTTTTTTTCAGAATGAAAAAGTTGATGAGTTTTCGAGTTGCTCTTGACTGCATCGTTCTGTCTTGAGTCCTGCTCTACTCAGCCGAGAAGTCATTCCCCGGGTATGCCAGGGAAATCGTTTCCCCGCTGGCATGCCAGAGAAATCGTTTTCCCGCTGGCATGCCAGAGAAATCGTTTTCCCACTGGGATGCCAGAGAAATCATTTCCCCGCTGCCCTGCAGCGAATTCGATTCCTCTGAGTTCGATTTCTCTGAATTCGATTCCTCTGAGTTCGATTCCTCCGAGTTCGATTCCTCTGAGTTCGATTCCTCTGAGTTCGATTCCTCTGACGATCGATTTCTCTGACGTTTGATTTCTCTGACGTTTTGATTTCTCTGGCGACAGAGAGTTCGCCATTCCTCTGGCATTTCTCCGCTGCTATGCCAGAGAGTTCATGATTTCGCTGCCCGAGCAAGTTGATTCCTCTGCCCTGGCGAGCATTTCTCCGCTGTTCTGCCGAGCTATTCCGCTCCGCTCTACTGAGTTTTCCCACTCCGACCACCGAGCATTCCTCTGCTCTGGTCTACGAGTCAACTTATGTTTCCTTACTTGTGATATACTTTTAAGTGAGTTGTATGCTTAAGTGTTTATGCATGCTTATGTGCTTGATTGCTCTTAATCTAGCCTGTTAAGCGTTAAGTCGAGAATAAAATTAAAGTTTATTATCATAGAGTCGAGTGATTAGACGGAGATAAGCTGAGAATGATTATGATGAGTGTTATTATAAGATTAAGGTTAAGCTTTTTGTGAGGAAGTTTCTAACTAATTCCTCACTTGTCACATGCACTACTTCGACGTTACAACTACAGAGACCAGTCGAGGACGTAAGTGAAGATCTTCCCGAGTACCACCTACAGTAAGCCGAGCACTACAGGTTGGCAATATGTTGAGAATATGTTGAGTATGAAATTATACCGAGTTTTCTGAAATGATTTATTGATGTCATGAACTTATCAAATATTGAGTTAAAATGATGTTTATGAACTGTTTGACTTGCCAATATTTCTGATGATGAACTTGTGTGTTACCCTCTACTGATGAGACGAATTTTGATCCTGCCACAAGCGGGGTTGTGTACACAGAGGTGACTGTGAGCCGTCTTCGGGTCGGCCGGTCACGGTGCTTGAGAAGGAGGCCTACTTCTCAGTACCTTGATGATGATAAGTTGTAGATGCGGTACATGCATGTTGATTATTTTTGTCTGCAGACACTTCCTTATGATGATTGATTATGAAAACTGCATACACAGCTTCTTTGACGTTAACTAAATTTCTGTGTATTGCTGATGTTATGGCAAGCTTCAAACATATAGCTCTAAGGGCACTTTTCTTGTCTTTCGGCGCCTGCCCATTGAGTATTATGTACTCACGCCCTGCATATATTTCTAAATGTGCAGGATAAACATGGTCGGAGGATGGCATGGTGTTGGCGGGGACCGTTGTTTCGAGTGATCACATTTTGATGCCTTTCCGCCTCTATGGCAGCATGATGTTTTTGAAATTGTTCTTGGCTTACTTAAGAAATATACTCTCAGCTATATGTCTCCATACATATAGTTCGATCACCTTTTGTTGTGTAACTCTGTATATTTAAGAATCCTTGTACATATTTGAATCACAACCTTTTGTTTATGTTAACACAAAACTCTGATGCTTGACTTTTATAGAAATGCCGATGTTTATAATCTAGAAGAATGTTAAAGTTATTACGAGTTGTTTACGCTTCCGCACAAAGACGAGATTAGTTTCCAGCCTTTGTTTCCTTCTTTCATATAGTCGTATCGATACCCGGTCTACGCTATCAATGGCTAGGCGGCGGGCTGCGACAGTTGTTCTACATAGACTTCATCTGTGAGCACTCCATTGAGAAATGCACACTTGACATCCATTTGGTGTACCTCGAAACCTTTGTGAGCTGCGAAGGCTAAGAAGAGTCTGACTGCTTCCAATCTGGCAACTGGAGCGAACGTCTCGTCGTAGTCGATTCCTTCTTCTTGACTGTATCCTTTAGCTACAAGCCTTGCTTTGTTTCTCACAACGTTTCCTTCTTCGTCTTCCTTGTCCTTGAAAATCCATTTCAAGCCAATCACCTTTGCATCGTCTGGTCGATCCACAAGCTCCCAAACTGAATTCCGGTTGAATTCATTTAGTTCTTCTAGCATTGCGATGACCCAATGAGTAGACTTCAGAGCTTCTTCAATATCCTTGGGCTCTGTAGATGATAAGAAACAGCTGAAAATCTTATCTTCGTTGATGCAGTTCTGGTTGATGTCGAAGACGAGGTTGCACATTGATCTCCGAGTCTTGACGACATCTGATGGTTCTCCAATGATGTTCTCCTTTGAGTGGAGTTCAAACTATCTTCGATACTTCTTGATTTCTTCTGGAGATGGTGGGGCTTCTTCGGTCAGAATGGTTCTGAGGTGTTGAGCACCTTCTGGAGCAGGGGAGAGTTGAGCTGGATCTGCTTCACCACGTTCAACTCGATCTTCAGCAACTGGAGTTCCCCCTTGACTGATGCCATCTGCATTGGCTCCAGTCTGAACTTCAGACCTTTGGTTGATCTTCTGATACTGAAGCATCTCAGTATCTTCATCTTTGCCTGGTCCCCACATCAAGACAGTAGAGGGCTCGGTGTTGTGGATTTCAGCTTTGGAACCTTCAGTGTTTTGGACACACTTTTCAGCTTCTTGTTCCCTGAAATCATCTGTAGACTCATCAAAGATCACATGAGGTGTTTCTTCAACACAAAGAGTTTGAGAGTTAAACACTCGATATGCTTTGCTTGAACGTTCAGTTCCAAAGTATCCAAGGAAGACTCCTGGATCAGCCATACTATCGAAAGTGTTTAACCTCTTCTTTTCATTAATGTGGATGAAACACTTAGAACCGAAAGCATGAAAGCAGGCAATCGAAGGCTTTCTATTCTTCCATTGCTCGTATGGAGTTTTTCCATGTCTCTGAGTGAGGAAGGAGCGATTCTGCGTGTAACATGCGTTGTTGACTGCTTCGGCCCAAAACTTCAAGGGGAGTTTTGATTCGGCTAGCATAGTCCTTGCTGCTTCCTTCAAAGACCGGTTTCTTCTTTCTGCAACTCCGTTCTGCTGTGGAGTTCTTGCTGCAGAAGTTTGATGACTGATTCCTTGTTCATCACAATACTCACGAAAGACAGTATTGAGGAACTCAGTCCCACGATCTGATCTGATGCTGATGATGTTGACTTCCTTTTCAACGCTCAGTCTTCTCAGGAGCTTTGGCAGTTCCTCCAGCGTCTCTTTCTTCTTGAATAGAAAGATAACCCAAGTATATCGTGAATAATCATCCACAACTACTAAGGTGTACTTCCTACCATTGTAGCTTCTTGGAGTGATCGGGCCAAACAGATCCATGTGAAGTAGATGCAGAACCCTTTCAGATGAGTGTCCTAACTTTGACTTGAATGACATCCGTGTCTGCTTTCCTCTTTGGCATGCTTCACATTCTTGCTTCTTCTGAAACACAATAGAAGGAAGACCTTCTACCAGTTGATGTTTAGCAAGTTTGTTGATTGTCTTGAAGTTGAGATGGTTGAGTCTCTTGTGCCACAGCTAGTTGAGCTCCGAGCTGTTCTTGCTGATGAGGTAGGTTTCTGGTGGGCTGTCTTCCCAAGAAACGATGTAGAGACTCCCTTGTCTGAATCCTTTCAAAACCACCTTCTTTTGATTGTTTCTAACAGTGAATTCATCTTTCTTGATTTTCACTGTGAAACCGCTGTCACAAAATTGACTCACAGACAACAAGTTATGTTTAAGACCAGAAACAAAGCTAACATTACTGATACTGGCGTTACCCATTATGAGCACACCGTAGCCTTTTGTTTCTCCGATTGAGTTGTCTCCGAATGCAACTTTGGATCCAGCTTTCTCAACGTATTGAGACAAATATTCTTTATAGCCCGTCATGTGCTTCGAGCAGCCACTATCCAGATACCACGTTCTGATTGAAGCTTTAACCTCTTCCTTCTTTTTGTGTTTCCTGACATTGACCTGCAAGGAAGAGTAGCTTCAGGCACCCAATCAAGCTTTGGGTCCTTCGATGTTAGTTCGAGTTCCCTTTGGAACCCATATCTGCTTCAGAATTGGTCTGGCTGATCTCTTGCACTTTGTTGATTATCTGATTGACGTTGTTGGCGCTTCAGTTGGCACATGAGCATTCTTCTGTTGAGAAATTCCTTTGAAGGCCTCACTCTTGTAGCAATTATGTCTGATGAGTGGTTGAGGTCTTCTTTGCTCGGCGAAGTATCTTCCTTGAGATACTCGAGTCTTTGTAGACTTATGGAGACTTGTCTGACGTCCAGTTGCTTGTCGTTGTGGATATCGCTTAGCTCGTCTGGACTCAGCCGTGTTTGGTCTCCATAGATGTTGTTCCTTTTGAAACTGAACTGATGTCAGTTTCTGACTATCGTGGCCTTTCTTCCCCCTGGATTGGTGAGGAAGATTCTTCTTGATTCCTGATGTTCCTTCCCTGATCTTTGAATGAAATCTACTTTCCAGTCTTCTCAGTAAGATGATCTGGTTGGGGGCCTCCTTTGCTCGTTTATAGCTCCATGGAGGTGGAACATTTGATCTAGCCATCAGTCTGCGCTTGCGAACTTCATCCATATCATGATCTCTTGATTCTTCTGATGTTGTGATTTCAGAAGGATCGTCCTTTGAAATGATCATGATCTTCTTTCCTTTGTCAGCTGCAACCTTTCCTCCAATGCTTTTAACAAGGCCCTTCGATGGAAAGTTGCTCATCATGGGTGACTGCATCATGCAGTTCTTGACTGTTTCTTCCAGCTTGTGATTGAGCCTCTTGATCTCATGAGATGCTTTCTCACATTCTGAGTTGGAGTTTCTGAGCTTTTCCTCCAGTCGGCTGTTCTCCATGATTAGCTGATCAAGACAAGTTTCATCCAGAAAGTAGATGATTGTCTGATTCTTAGCTCGTTCATCATTGATCTCCTTGTCCAATTTCTGATTCTGCTTGAGGAGATCTTCGAACATTTTCCTCAACTGACAGTGATCAGTCATGAGCTGATCAAACTCGTCAGTTTCATCGGATGAGCTATCTCCAGATTCTGAGTGGTCTCCTGAAAGCATCAGGAAGTTATCAGTATAAGGAGTTTTTGAGTGAGAGATTACCTCTGAGCCATTCATTCCATTGTCGTAGCTGTTGTCAGCCACGCTTTCTGATTCATTGGCCATCAGGGCTCGGCTCTCATCGTCTGAGCTGGAACTGTCGAAGTCGGATGATTCTGATGTGTCTTTGGAAGAATCAGCATCGTCAGCAACCATCGCTTTCTTCTTCGAAAAGCTGCGATCTTTCTTAGCTCTCAGTTCTCTGCGCTCAGCTTGAGTCAGATCAGGGCATTCATGTCGAAAGTGCCCTTTCTTTCTACATCCAAAGCATTCCATGTCTTTGATGTCGTAAGCGGCTGACTTCCTTTCTCCGCTTCGATCTGTGGAATGTCTGGGTTGCTTTCTCTTTCCTTTCCTTTGTAGTGCTGCTTGTGGAACCTTCTGTACTTCCGGAACTTGGACTCCATCTTGTTGAATCTTTCAGTCAACAATGCATATTGACTGAAGAAGTCCTCTGGGTTGTGTTCCGTTGGTTCCATGATCTGCTTCTTGCCTTCTCTTGTTGAGGCCTTTAGTGCAACTCCTCTTGAGGTTGATGGACCATCTTCGTCTAATCCTCAGCCTTCTTGTTTCCAAGATTTCTCAGACGGTCGAACTCATTTGCCATGAGATCGAAGAAAAGCTTATTTGTTGGGAGCTGACTGAATCTTGGCTTATGCTGATGAGCGACTGAGTAGATCTGCCATTCTGCACGTGGCAGTGCTCGAAGAATCTTCAGGTTGATTTCTCGTTGAGTGTATTTGTCTTTAGAAATGGATTGAACTTCATTCAAAATTTGGTTGAATCTAAGTTCCATTTCCTCGACAGATTCATTCTTGAGCATGAGGAAGGAGTCGAACTTCTGACAAGCTATAGATAGCTTATTCTCCTTGATTTCCTTGGAACCTACGCACATTCTTTCCAGAATGTCCCACATCTCCTTCGCAGTTCCGCACTTGATGATCTTCATGACATGCTTGTCGGGAACGGTGCAGAGATGATGCTTTTGGCGAGGTTGTCTAGCTCATCTTGCTTCCT
This sequence comes from Salvia miltiorrhiza, assembly GCF_028751815.1. NCBI lineage: Eukaryota > Viridiplantae > Streptophyta > Magnoliopsida > Lamiales > Lamiaceae > Salvia > Salvia miltiorrhiza. Next base: position 46,275,409 of record NC_080393.1, on the reverse strand, counting down.
TTCTTCGGTGGTGAAGTCTGCTTTTTGCTTGGGCTGGACCTCATCGTAAGGATCTTGTTGTGGATCAACAGGAACCCTTTTGACAGTTTCGGTGATGGTGATTGGTCCGCTGGTGATGACTTCCCACATTCGGCAATGTTGGGCGGTGAGGAAGCTTTCAAGCTGAAACTTCCATATGTCGTATTTTTCAATACTAAACATAGGTAGAGAAGATAATCTGCTGTGGTTAGTCTCCATCAAAAAAGAGAGAACAGATAACAGCAGATAGAACATATAGAAAGCACAAAAAGAAAGAGAGAACTTTTTCGAGACCTTTAAGAAAAAGGATCTAGTTTAATTAGAACCTAGTCAGATACAGGTAGTTCTTGCGAACAACCTGCTCTGATACCAATTGTTAGGTCCTGAGGGTCTCGAATAGGTGTATGGGGGGATACACCTATGGGCTATTTTTCAATCAATCCTCAATCAGAGGGATCTCAGTCAGAGATCAAAACGAAACTTTGCATGCAAACAGAGACGCCTGTTTTACTAAAATCAGTTTTGACCAAACAGGGTTGACGACTGATACTGAAAGCTCTTCAGTAAAGAGTTATCAGTTAAGTTGCTGGAACTTAACTGATGCAAGTAAGGGCTTCAGTCGAGTTTGCTAAAACAGAGACAATAACACTCTTCCTGACTATCAGAAGATAGATCAGTCAGACTGATATCGTACGCAGCGGAAATTAAACTTAGTTTCGAAATAGCCTCGGTGGAGCAAGTTGTTGGTTATGGTTTCTCTTTGCAGTTAGTCAGTATTCAGTTTTATCAATTGAAATAACATAAGTAAGAATGTAAAACTGAAAGCTGTAAACAACACAGAGACTTTTACGTGGTTCGGAAAAACCCTTTTCTACATCCACGGTTGGTTGATCAGACCAACAATCCACTCCGCAAGTGCTTAACAGGTGCACTGCAAACCAAACCGTGTGCTTACCGGGTGCACACAACCGTACACTGAAGAAAACCCTTCTCCAGTACCCACGCTTCACTCGCGTCGGATTTCCCTTGCTTAACACAACCCGTGCTAAGACTCTCAGAGTCAGAAAACCCTTCTGACCTCCGAATCACTCAAAACACTCTTATGGGGGGGAGGTTTGAATGAGTGCCAACTATACTTACAAAGAACAAGTTCTTTGAAGCAAGTTTGACCTTTGGCTTCTGGGTAAACAGATATATGCCTAGGGTCTAAGAGAATGTGTGTAATCAGCAGTGACTGATTTTGGCTTTGGAATTCTCTTTTTCGATTCAAGCTTTGGGGAGTTTAAGCTTAAGGCTGAGTAGCAATTTCGGCAGAGCTTCAGCTTATGTTGTTGAATCGGTGAAGGTTGAAATGATCCTCAAGCGCTATTTGTAGGAGAACTCTTGAATAGATTCGTTGGCGTAAATTGTCCTTAAGATTTCTTCCGTTGGAGAGCAATTCGAATTTGGGCTGAGGCTTCAATCTTCGAGGTTCCTTGTCTGGGTGGAAACGACTCTCTTTGATGGACAGGAGATGTGACGTATCTGAAAAGTAACCACCAGATAGGAATGACCTCTGCAGAGATAAAGATATCCTGAGATCTCTGCATTTAATGCGGCTGTACTTTGTGAGTACGTGGCTTCCTCTGAACGTTGGAAGATCAGTCCTAGGAGGAATGTTCAACTGATACTTGACTTTAGTATCAGTCATTTGCGCGCATTAAGTAATCAGTCTTCAACTGATTATTCAACTGATACTTCAGTTGGTATCTGCAGTCTTCAGTCTTCAGTCCTTCGTTCTTCAGTCTTCAGTCTTCGATACCGCAAGCTAAACTAGAAACGAACTCTAACACTTGAGTTCAAAACAATTCTAGTCTATTACAATTAAGTCCTATGATTTTTGGTATCATCAAAACAAGGGTTAGGATATTCCACAAGGTTCCCAACAATTTCCCCCTTTTTGATGATGCCAAAACCACACAGCAATTTTGGTTAAAAACCCATTTTTAGGGTTTTCTTGAGCACTCTCGACTCCAGTAGCCGTCTATGCAATATTTACCCCTTTTTCCTAGTTTTTGAGTAATTTAAACATCATCAAAAATCTTTTGGATTCGTTGGATTGAAGATCATGTTAGTTTACATTATGTTGGATTGAAGTGTTGGATCGTACTCATTGTAAGAACTCATTTGATTTCTTATTTTAATTTTTATTGAATTTTCTTGGATTTTCTTGGTTGTTTATTTGCTTTGATGAATGAGTATTTCTAGATAGTGTTCTTGATGTGATTGATGCTTTTGATAACTTTAACACCTAGTTAGTTCGTCGTTTGATTTGCTCGCTGAATTTTCCTTTGATTGTGTGTGTTAAGGAATCTCTCTATTGGTGGTTAATATTCTTATTGAGTTTGATGCTTGTCCTTTTTCTCATGCCTAGAGAATTGTTGATCGATGTTTAGGATTTCATATTCGTTTTTTAGAGGTGTTAGATTACAATTCTAGTTCTTTATGCTTTATCACTACATTCTTTATCTGCTATTTATTTATTGCCTAGTTAACGTTATATGCTTCATTTCAACTACGTTTTAGTGAATAAGAGAGCGAGAGAATGTCAGACCCAACTATTGATTAGAGTGTTTAGGATTTATCATTTTCTGTGAGTAGCATGATTGAAGCCCTGCTTAGCCTTCCTTGAGAGATGACTTGGGTCAACTTATCATGCTAGGATGCCTTTGTTCTATTGCAAGTCAATCTAGAGGTGTTTTAGGTTGATTCAAATTTTGGCGTTGTTGCCGAGGAAGACTTTAGGCGTTTGATTGTGTTACATTTGTTTTTCATGTTTATTTTGTTTATTTCTTTTAACTCGGTTATTTTCTCCCTCCGGTGCGTTTGATTTGTTTGTTAGTGTTGTGTATGCAAGGTCGCAGAAGCCTAAAGAGAAAGGTAGCCTCTTACTACGACAACATTCATCAACCTAGTGAGGTCTTGTCTAGCTTGGAGGAGGAGTCCGAGTTCAGTTCGAGAGAAGTCGTGGAAACAGTGACTCACGAGCGAGTCGGTGAGGAGAAAGTGGAGTCCAACTTCATTTTGGAGGAATTTGAGGATTCAAGTTCGGTTAACATGGAGAAACCATTAGAGAACGGTGAAGATCGTGAACAAGAAGAAGAAGATCAATCCATTCATGATAAAGAAGTCATGGCAAATGCAAATGTGTAGTATATGGGAGACTTCACCCGGCCCGTCATAGGGAACACGAACACCTCAGCTATTGTGCTCCCTACCACCGTAAGAAATTACAACTTGAAGCCAAATGATTCAAGTTTGCTACCTCTTTTCTACGGGATGCTGAATGAGGATGCCCTGTAGTTCATTCGTGATTTTTGCACCCAAGTGCAAACCTTCCCACTGTTGGATCTTACAGAAGATCAGTTAAAGCTTAAGTGCCTCTCTTATGCACTTAAGGATCGGGCGAGGACCTGGCTGCTGTCTCTACCTCCTAATTCCATCACCACTTGGGGAGAAGCTTGTGAGAAGTTCATGTGGAAGTACTACCCAATCATTAGACGCAGAAGATCAGAACTCAAATAATGAACTTCATGCAAGGAGCTGATGAGCCTTTTCATGAGGCTTGGGAGAGATTTCAAGAGCTCATTCGCCAGTGCCCGCAGCATCAGCTGGTCGCTGTGATGTTGATGCAATTCTTTTATGACGGGTTGCAGCAGACTGCTCAATTCATGGTGCACAGCACGGTAGGACATAACATTGGTAGGAAGACCGCCGACGAGCTTAAGGAGATTTTCAAGACCCTGGCTGAGAGCTCACTGAAGGAATATTAAATTGAATTAATACTCGATTGCCCGATGATCGTTTCTTAGATTATTATTAATTCATCATACAACGATTAAATCCTAACATGCTCCTATGAATTTAACAGCTGCACACAGGTGTTAGGAAAACTTACTTGAGAATCGGATGCACAAACTGTTGATGATCGTGTCGAAAGAATCTGACTCCAGCTCTGATCTTCTCGACTGTATCCCGCTCAATTCCCAACGTTGGATGGACAACGAGCTATGGAAATTCCCAAGACAGAAAATCACCTCACGTTTCCTGCGCCCCACTCTTCTCTCAAAACCCTAATTTTATCAGTGTATTTTCCTGAGAGCTGACAGCTGTATTTTATATTAAATAAAATACGTAGGGGGCGCTACATTAGTGAGGGGGACGATTTCTGTCTCTTCTAGGGCTAGGAGACATTGGGCCAGCCCAGGGACCAGATACAAGGAATAAAGATGGGCCTCAAATAAATTAATTTATCTATGGTCAGCCCAGACCATAATTAATTTATAAATATCAGTTCATTCCACTAGAGAACCGATACTGACTTACCCCTTTATTGCCGGTGATGAGTCGGGGCTTGTATTTAGACTTATTAAATCTCCGTATTTAAAATATCCGACATCCATTAATTAATTAGAGCTCTGACAGCTTAAATTAATTAATCTCTTTATAATTCCTTAAGCAGTACCACTCAAACTTTATTATTACGCCTGAACTTAATCAACCTGTAGGGTTTAGCGTAATAAACCTTATTGAGCTCCTTAAGGGGATGTCATTATCCTATACCGGATACGGGTACTAATACAGATAATCAAATATCATATATTAACCGCTATCACCCAAGATACAGAGTACTCGAGTTAGTATATAACTTTCACCCATAGTAAGTCAAAGTGATATACGAATTAATATATATATATATCTGAATACTTATTAGTATTAAGATTTATAAGTCACCGAGATCTTGATTCTTCACTTAAGTCAGATAGAAGAATACATCTCAAACTGTGGTCCTATCAATACGTAATGACGTACCAGTATAGACAAGTAGCCAAGACAAACTACTTCCATCTATACTGCAGCCTAAACCAATAACTTGTCCTAAAGTTATTTCGGCTGTGATCATATTATATCTCTTAAGGTTATTCCAATTATATGGTCTTCTGTGATCTACAACACACCATATAATTTACTTATACAGAGATAAAGAACATACATATGCAATCATGAACACAATCAGATAGGAGATAAGAATAGTGAAAATAGGAATCATTGTATACAAGCATAAAGTTCTTGCTTTCAGTATACAAATCCAATAATCTCCCACTTATACTAAAGCAAAACTTTTAGTATACAATGTGTCTAAATACTAGCTATTACAAAAACTTCACTTCATCTCTCCCACTTATACTGAAAGTTTTTCTCTAAGTGGGTGGCATCAACCGCAATCCCATCCCTCGAGCATGCTTCTCATAGGTCTTTTGCGGTAAGCTTTTCGTGAAATGATCAGCTAGGTTCTCCAATGTGTCAATCTTCTCAACTAGCACATCTCCTCTGTTTACGATTTCTCGTATGATGTGGTACTTTCTCTCTATGTGTTTGGATGCCTTGTGGCTCCTGGGTTCCTTAGAATTTGCCACTGCACCCGAGTTATCACAATAAATTATGATACTCTTAGGCAAATTAGGGACCACTCCTAGATCCAAGAGGTAGTTCCGGAACCATACAGCCTCCTTAGCAGCTTCCGAAGCAGCTACATACTCGGCTTCCATGGTGGAGTCTGCAATGCACTTCTGCTTTGCACTCCGCCACGATACGGCTCCACCTCCCAAGGTAAACACATAACCAGAGGTAGATCTCTTCTCATCCCGGTCAGCCTGGAAATCCGAATCGGTGTAACCCAAAGGAAATAGACTGTCTGACTGGTAAACTAGCCTATAATCTCGAGTCCGTTTCAGGTACTTGAGAATATGCTTTACCGCAGTCCAGTGTCCTGGTCCAGGGTTCGACTGATATCTTGCAACCATGCCAACGACATAGCAAATATCAGGTCTCGTGCATAGCATCGCATACATGAGGCTACCTACGGCGGAAGCATAGGGTATCTTCCTCATCTCCTCAACCTCACTAGGCGTCTTAGGACACATGTCCTTAGACAGAGGAATGCCATGTCTAAAAGGTAGCAAGCCTTTCTTGGCATTTTGCATGCTAAAACGAGCAATCACAGTATCAATGTAAGACGCTTGAGATAAGCTCAACATCCTTTTCTGGCGATCACGAACGACCTTGATCCCCAGGATGTACGCTGCATCTCCTAAGTCTTTCATTTGAAACTGTTCGGATAACCACTTCTTTATGTCTGATAATAGCTCAACATTGTTGCCAATGAGGAGGATATCATCTACATAAAGTGCAAGGAAAACCACATCACCATTGGCATCTAAACGGTACACGCAACTTTCGTTCTCACAACGAGTAAATCCATAGGATTTAATGACCTCGTCAAAACGTTTGTTCCATGACCTCGAAGCTTGCTTAAGTCCATAAATGGACTTCTTAAGCTTCCACACAAGATGCTCTTCGCCCTTCTTCACAAACCCTTCAGGTTGCTGCATATAGATGTCCCTTCCTTCTTCAAGGAAACCGTTTAGGAAAGCGGTCTTGACATCCATTTGCCAAATCTCAAGGTTCATGTGGGCTGCTATGGCAAGGAGTATTCGGATAGACTTTAGCATGGGAACCGGCGAAAAGGTCTCATCATAATCTATACCATGTTCCTGAGTATAACCTTTCGCCACCAGTCTAGCTTTAAAAGCTGCGACTTCGCCATCCGAATCTCTCTTTCTCTTGTATACCCACCTACTACCTATAGCTAAGAAACCATCTGGTAGTTTGGTCTTCTCGTATACATCCATAGCACCCATGGATTCTATTTCAGAAACCATGGCTTTGTACCAAGAATCTGCATCTTGATCTTTCATCGCTTGTCTATAGTTATCAGGGTCGACATCATTTTGTTCATCAACAGGAAGAAGATTCGAAGATTCTCCCAAGAACATAAATCGACCGGGTTGAACTACAACCCTCCCACTACGACGAAGCGGTGGTGGTACAGCTGTGACAATGGTTCGTGCAGTGTCTTGTGGTGCATTCACTTGCACACTTGGCTGGGGTAATGGAATCGCCTGTCCATTGCCTTCGATTTCTTGAAGGACAATCTCGGACTTAGACTTGTGATTATCTAGATAATCGTGTTCCAAGAATCGTGCGTTGGTGCTAACAACCACTTTCTGATCCTTGGGATTATAAAAATAACCACCTTTCGTTTCCTTAGGGTATCCTATAAACAGCATTAGTTCGCATCTAGGCTCCAATTTCCTCGCTTCCTTGTCTAGCACGTATGCAGGACAACCCCATATCTTTATATGATTCAAGCTGGGCTTACGCCCTGACCATAACTCAATAGGAGTTTTAGGAACCGATTTGGACGGTACCCGATTCAGCAAATAAACCGCTGTTTCTAAGGCATATCCCCAAAACGAAATAGGCAATGATGCATAGCTCATCATAGATCGTGCCATTTCCATAAGAGTCCTGTTTCTTCTCTCTGCTACACCGTTCTGTTGGGGAGTACCCGGTGCAGTCAATTGGGATGTAATCCCAGAATCTGACAAAAATTGCAAAAACTCGTTCCCGAGGTATTCGCCACCGCGATCAGACCGCAATGACTTGATAGATTTACCCGTTCTCTTCTCCACCTCCGCCTTGAATTCTTTGAATTTCTCAAAGCATTCAGACTTGTGTTGAAGTAAGTAAATGTATCCATATCTTGAGTAATCGTCAATGAAAGTGACAAAATACTCATACCCTCCACGAGCTCTAGTGGACATCGGTCCACACAAGTCAGAGTGAATCAATTCTAACACATGCGAGGCCCTATTCCCCTTTGCCTTAAAAGGCCTTGCCGTCATCTTTTCCTCTATACAGGATTCGCAGGTTCTAAATGGAACCGCTTGAAAATCTTTCAAGATTCCATTTGAAACGAGCCTTTGGATCCTATTTAGATTGATGTGGCCTAATCTTAGGTGCCAAGTATGTGTATATTGTTCATGAGAATAATACTTCCTCTTATTCGGATTTGGAAGGATTTGTGATGTAGATGCAACATGGACAGAGTTGTTAATTGGACATGTAATAGTATAGAGAGAGTTGTTCAAAATTCCAGAACAAATAGTCTTGTTATCTCTCATGATAGAAACACCCCTATCAAAAGTAACAGAATATCCATTCAAAAACAATTTTGAAACATAAATTATGTTCCGCCGAAACTCCGGCACATACAAAATATCTCTCAAAACTAAAATGTCATCACCAAAATATAAAGATAAATCTCCAATTGCAACAGCTGCGACCTTCGACGCGTTGCCCATGGAGATGGTGATCTCATCACTTGCCAGTTCCCTTGTTGGCATGAAGCCCTGCAAGGTGTAACAAACATGGTCAGTTGCCCCCGTATCCACTACCCATGAATGAGTAGAAAACGAAGCTAAACATGTTTCAGTTACTAAAACTTGTGACGTACCTTGTCCCTTTGCCTTGAGCACTGGACAATCTTTCTTCCAATGCCCAACCTTGCCGCACTTGAAGCACTTTCCCTTGGCCGTTGGCTTGTTCACACCGCCGGTAGGGCCATCTACTTTGGGTTTACCGCTCCCACTAGCCTCATGGTCATGCTTGCCCTTTGGACCTTTCCACTTCTTTTTCCCGCCTTTCGACGAAGAAGCAGATCCCTTGGCAGCAACAAGGACCTCTTTCCCACGGCCTATCACTCCCTCTGCCGCAACTAGAGCATTCAGCAACTCATTAAGAGTGTAGTTGACCTTGCTCATAACGACATTGAGACGGAAGTTCTCATAGGTTTTGGGGAGAGTATTGAGGATGATATCGACTTTGGCTTCGCCTTCGATACCCCCTCCTAGCAGATCAAGCCTGTCAAACAAATTTGTCATATGCATGACATGATCGTGCACAGGACTGCTCTCGCTCATCTTACAAGATAAGATTTCTCTCATCAAGTTAAAGCGAGCAGACCTTTCGGACTCCCCATAAACCTCCTTGAGGTTTAACATGATGGTAGCCGCGTCATCCATGACCTGATGCTGGAGTTGCAAGGTTTGTGACATAGTCATCATAATATAGCACTTGGCTATGTTATTCGACTTGTGCCACCTTTTATACGCCTCTCGTTACGCATCAGTCGTCTCATCAGTTAAAGTCGCGGGACGTGGAGTGGTAAGCACAAAATTGTGCTCATCAGCATCAAGTATGTACATAATATGGCGTTTCCATTCGGTGTAATTAGGACCGATGAGAGGATTGTTTGCTAGAATGTTAATTATCGGAGACATAGACATATCTGAAAGTAAACAAATAAACATGTAAGAACATGAAGCACATAATTCGTAACAATAATATTGTAACCTTTTGATAAAACAATATTAATGAAACCTCCAACGGCTCAAAGAATCCCATGTGCAAGCCACGTTGGGTGGACGTTTACACACGAACTCCTTAACCAGACTATTTACCTAGTCTTTTAATTTCCATCCATGTCAACTTAACCTTTTGACAAAGGAAATTAATAGTTGGCACCTTAACTAGACCATATCATCATCAAGAAGGGACTCCTTTGGGAGTTGTACATTGTACTTGATATGATATCTAAGCAATGACCACATTTTAACCTTAAAAATTAAATTCTCGAAATTAGCATACTCACTCGGACCATGCCGCTTTCAATTTAATTTTCTTGGTTATCTTATTTAATTCCATTCTCCAAAGTACTTGTGAAAATTACACAAGTAAGCCACGTTGGGTGGACGTTTACTGCATAACTCCCACTACTTCAATGGTTTAAATATTTTTATAGAAACCTTTTCTGACAAACTTATGAAAAACAAATATGAAGTAAGCCACGTTGGGTGGACGTTTACTCACATTGCTAATCACTTTGTCTAGAGACCGCATGTGGAGGTCTAAAATAATTTTTAATTACTATAAAAATTATTAAACAGCTTAGTCTTTTTCTTTCAAAAGGTTTGTACATGCTCAAGCACATAATCCTAAACATGCTTTCTAGAACGCAACATGTAAATCATGCTCGCAGAATTCTAAAACATGCTTAAGAAAACGATAAACCTACTATCATGCTTGTCTAAGCGCAGTTAATAAACAAATATTAACAAGCAAAGACGTGCAAAAGCAGATAAAGAGCATAAGGGATTAACAACCACGACATGCAAAGAACATAAATTAAAGAATTAAAATTCTTCGTGACCCATTCGTGGAAACCCAACATCTATTCTATTACAAAATAAAAAAGAAAAACAGGCCCAAAACTAAAACGCAGCCCGAAAACGTCAAGCCCATCGTCGGAATTAGGGTTTGGGCCCCCTAGGGTTTGAGCTGCACCACCTAGGGTTTGGAACCCTAGGAACCGCCGCCTCCTAGTCTCGACAGCAACCAAACCAGTGCGGCAGCAGCAGCCCCGGCGTGGTGGCAGCCGCCTCGGCTCGGCAGCCTCGGCAGTCCTCGCGCACAGCAGCAGGTCCGGTCGGCAGTAGCAGCGCACAACGGCAGCAGGCGCGCGCAGCCACCAGCACCCGGTCGGCAGCCTCCAGCAGCAACAGGTCCTCGGCGATCTCGGCGGCAGCAGCTCCAGCAGACGACAACAGCAACGGCAGCAGCGGCAGTGTGCCGCCCGCCGGGCGCGCAGCGCGCAGAGCGCGCAGGCGCGGCCCCCGGGCGCGCACCACCCCTGCCGGTTGCTTCCAGCCGCTCGCCCAGCCCTAGCCGAGCCCGCCTCGGTCTGCCTTGCCTCGATCCGGCAGTCTCGGTGACAGCAACACCCGGCAGCGCGGCAGCCTGACCAGGCGCGCGCTGCCCTCGGCGCCGGCTGCCCGTGCCGCACCGTGCCCGTGGCATCCTCCTTACACCTTCCTCGTCGTTGATTCGTCGTCATCCTCGTTTCGATCCTCAGTTTTACAGATTTACAACGGAAAAACAAATACAATTGAAATTCTAATCTAACCACGGATTTTCTCGTGGTGAAAAACGATTACAACGTCAAACGACGTATCCCACGAATCAACGAATCACGAAGAACAACAGCAGTTAAACAAACGCACATTATTAATCGTACATAAATTAATAATAGAGCCAAGAAATTAATCCTGGGCTCTGATACCAATTGAAGGAATATTAAATTGAATTAATACTCGATTGCCCGATGATCGTTTCTTGGATTATTATTAATTCATCATACAACGATTAAATCCTAACATGCTCCTATGAATTTAACAGCTGCACACAGGTGTTAGGAAAACTTACTTTAGAATCGGATGCACAAACTGTTGATGATCGTGTCGAAAGAATCTGACTCCAGCTCTGATCTTCTCGACTGTATCCCGTTCAATTCCCAACGTTGGATGGACAACGAGCTATGGAAATTCCCAAGACAGAAAATCACCTCACGTTTCCTGCGCCCCACTCTTCTCTCAAAACCCTAATTTTATCAGTGTATTTTCCTGAGAACTGACAGCTGTATTTTATATTAAATAAAATACGTAGGGGGCGCTACATTAGTGAGGGGGACGATTTCTGTCTCTTCTAGGGCTAGGAGACATTGGGCTTACCCCTTTATTACTGATGATGAGTTGGGCTTGTATTTAGACTTATTAAATCTCCGTACTTAAAATATCCGACATCCATTAATTAATTAGAGCTCTGACAGCTTAAATTAATTAATCTCTTTATAATTCCTTAAGCAGTACCACTCAAACTTTATTATTACGCCTGAACTTAATCAACCTGCAGGGTTTAGCGTAATAAACCTTATTGAGCTCCTTAAGGGGATGTCATTATTCTATACCGGAAACGGGTACTAATACAGATAATCAAATATCATATATTAACCGCTATCACCCAAGATACAGAGTACTCGAGTTAGTATATAACTTTCACCCATAGTAAGTCAAAGTGATATACGAATTAATATATATATCTGAATACTTATTAGTATTAAGATTTATAAGTCACCGAGATCTTGATTCTTCACTTAAGTCAGATAGAAGAATACATCTCAAACTGTGGTCCTATCAATACGTAATGACGTACCAGTATAGACAAGTAGCCAAGACAAACTACTTCCATCTATACTGCAGCCTAAACCAATAACTTGTCCTAGAGTTATTTCGACTGTGATCATATTATATCTCTTAAGGTTATTCCAATTATATGGTCTTCTGTGATCTACAACACACCATATAATCTACTTATACAGAGATAAAGAACATACATATGCAATCATGAACACAATCAGATAGGAGATAAGAATAGTGAAAACAGGAATCATTGTATACAAGCATAAAGTTCTTGCTTTCAGTATACAAATCCAACACTCACAACAGAAACCAGTCCGTGGAAGCAAGGCTGAGGCCAGTGCAGTGGCACCCCAGTATGAACTGCAGAAGCAGGTGTTGGATTTATATACTGAAAGCGAGAACGTTTTATGCTTGTATACAATTATTCCTGTGTTCACTATTTAATCCCCTATCTGATTGTGTTCATGATTGCATATGTATGTCCTTTATCTCTATATAAGTTGATTATATGGTAATTAACGGATCACAGAAGGTCATATAATTGGAATAAACTTAAGAGATATAAATAGATCACAACCGAGATGACTCTAGGACGAGTCGTTGGTCTAGGCTGCAGTATAGATGGAAATAGTTTACCTTGACTATTTGTCTATACTGGTACGTCATAACGTATTGATAGGATCACAGTGAGATGTGTTCTTCTATCTGTCATAAGTGAAGAATCAAGATCTCGGTGACTTAATAAAATCATAATACTAATAAGATTTCAGATATATATGTTGATTCGTGTATCACTTTGATTTACTATGGGTGAGAGTTATATATTAACTTGAGTACTCTGTATCTTGGGTGATACCGGTCAATATATGATATTTGGTTATCTGTATTAGTACCCGTATCTGGTATAGGATAATGACATCCCCTTAAGGAGCTCAATAAGGTATATTGCATTAAACCCCGTAGTTTGATTAAGTTCATGCGCAATAATAAAGTTTGAGTGGTACTGCTTAAGGATTACAAAGAGATTAATTAATTTAAGCTGTTAGAGCTCTAATTAATTAATGGACGTCGGATATTTTAAGTACGGAGATTTAATAAGTCTAAATACAAGCCCAACTCATCATCGGTAATAAAGGGGTAAGTCACTATTGATTCTCTAGTGGAATGAATTAATACTTATGAATTAATTATGATCTGGGCTGATCATAAGAATTAATTCATTAGAGGCCCATCTTTATTCCTTGTATCTGATCCCTGGACTGGCCCAAAGTCTCCTAAGCCCAGTAGGAGTTAAAATTCGCCCCTTATAGTTATCAGGGCCCTAGGACTGTGTTTTGTCTATAAATACAGCTATCTGCTCTCAGAATAAGACACACAAAAAATTAGGGTTTTATAGATAGCAGTAGGGGGCGCCGACTTTGAGGTGGCCAAATTCTTATTGAGAGTTCTCATAGTTCGTTGTCCATCCAACGTTGGGAATTGAGCGGGATACAGTTCAGAAGGTTAGAACTGGAGTCATTCGATTCAGCCATCGACAGCCTCTGCATCCAATTCACAAGTAAGTGATTCTAACTCCAATGTGCAGCACTTAAATTCATAGGAGCATGTTAGGAATTAATCGTTGTATGGTGAATTAAGATATTCGAGAAACGATCCACGTGGGGCTAAATCCTTCAGCAGGTGGCAGAAATTATGAGTGAGATGCAGCAGATGAAGATGAGTAGGGTGAAACCACCTCGCACCCATGAGCCTAATGTCGAGAGTTGTGGCATATGCGGCGAGTTTGGTCATGGAGTTAATAAGTGCCACCGGATGGGTGAGTACACACCGGAAGGAGAGGCCGAGGTTTATGCAGCCCAGGGGTACCAGGGAAGACTGTCATTTGAGCAACGCCCTATATACAATCAAGGGCAACATGGCTCAAGTACGGGATGGAGGAGTCAGCAGAACTCGGGATGGAGAAACCAAGCTCTTGGCCAAGGGTCACGATTCAATCAAAACATCAGTTCCGCCGGAGTCCACATCAGATGGGTTATCAGAGTCAACATCAGTTTTACCCACCTCAGCCGCAATACTTTCCTCAGCAATATCAGCAGTAGTACCCCCAGCAGTACTCCATGCCACAAGGGAACTTTCAGTAGCCGCAGCAGTATCAGACTGCTCCCCAGCAGTTTCAGAAGCAGGTTCAACCTCAGAAGTCGTCCCTGGAGGATACAATGCAATCTTTCATGGAGATGACCAAGCAAAACATGGAGTCTCAGTCCGCTACTATCAAGCGTCTTGAAACGACTGTTGGTCAACTTTTTGGTACCTTGAACCAGATTCAGCAGCAGCAGCAGCCAGGGAAACTTCATGGCCAAGGATTGTAACCCCACCAAGCTCAAGCGGTCACAGTCCTTCGTAGTGGAAAGTTGGTGGACAACAAAGTGGAGGCCCCTACTGATGAGCGTCCTAAGGAGACTTGTGAGGAGGAGAGGGAGAAGGAGTCACCCTCACTGAGAGAAGAAGAGAAGAAAATAGAGCCCGAGGTGAAGCTTCACAAGGCCACCAAGCCATATTTCATGAGATTACAACATTTGGAGATGATCCAAAGTGTTCTCGCGTGGTTTCTCATGCTCATAATTAAACATCAGAGGAGCAGAGACCAAGCGCTATCAAGAACTTAATAAGAAACCAAATTTCAACAACATTTCACAAGAGATAAGATATTAGGCAATTACAATCAAAGCACTCCTCCTAGCATCTACCGAACAAATCACATCAAAAGTTGCTCATCAAGGTGTTGCATCCAAAACGTTAAACCCATAACACTATTCATGAATATATCTATCAACGTGAACGAGGACAACAACCAAACCAACACAAAACCAGGATCACTAGCGAATCCCCGCCAAAATCAAGGGTACACTCAAAGATAATTAAATAATCAGAGTAAGGAGACCATTCGCCCAAACCAAACAGTCCATGCAAGCATAACAAGGGAACCAATCGTCCCAGAAAATACAATCCACGACCAATGCAGCACACATGCTACGCAAACCAAACACACACCCTCCCCCCCACACGTAAAAACATGCACTGTCCTCAGGGCATAAAAATATGAATGTTAGAGAACTTCTCTAAAATGAAGTGTAGCCAATGAACCCTTGGTAGAGTGAGAGAGAACCAACGCAGTGAGCAACAGAAACAAACACCAAAACAGTAAAAAGAGACAAGACAAAAAGAAATAAAGAATAAACACAATATTTACAAAGAGGAGGGAAATAAATTGCTCACAGAGGCCCCGGAGGGGGCGAGGGGTGGTGGAACTGGTCACGATGCTGCAAAGAGAATGCATTCCACTGAGCTTGGAGAGCCTGTAGACTGCATCATTATAAGCCAGGTGCTGATTGTATGAAGCCATGTGAGCGTCATAAGTGGATACTTGGGTACGTAAATGCAACATCTCCCCGGATAAAGAGTTAACCTGGCCACAGTGACGGCGGACGTAAAAAATTTCTTCAAAATACTTTTAGGCACGAAAATCGAACAACTTTTCATCTTCTCTTACTTAGTATTTCAAATACTTCTTCACTTGCAACTTTTTCTTCATCATAATTAACAACTTTCCACAGAAACTTCTGTGAGAACACTTTCCAATAGTTGCAGAAAACTTTCGTTCCGACAATGGAGAGATCAATGACAACGAAGTCATGGAGTGGGAGAATGATGCTCACCCAACTAGTCTACACAGGACCCTTCCACTGGATATCGACATTTCTCCGACGTCAAGCTTGTTTCTACCCTCACTTATATCCAGCGACAAGAGTGTCTTCCATCCTAATGCCAGGCGCCAAGAAGCTTCTAAGCTTCTGGAGGATACCATTTGAAGTACCTTTTTCAAAAGGTTACTTCAACTGGTTATCAAGATCATCTCACATATCTTGCCCACCTCCATGGCATGCAATAACAACGAGCTCTCTCTTGTTGTCTGCTGGCATCCCCAGCTGCACATGGTCTTCTTAACAAAGGCCTCGTGTCGGCAAATCGATAGTGTTAGTCCTCACGACTGTCACTGATTCAATTTTCGCCTCTTACACCCATCTCACATACTCTCCCTCTCTCTCCATTTTAAGCCCCTCATTCTCCATTTAAGGTCCGTATGCATAGCCGCTTTACATGAATATCTCCAAAGAGCTGTGCATACATACCTTTTTCCCACCCTCCTTCTCCTCACAAACACTTCTCTTCCCCGCATCCACGCTCCTCTTCTCCTCATCAACCCTCATCTTCTCCATTTCCAAGCCTCTTCCTATTCTCTGTCTCCCTCATCATCTCCCTTCCCACTGGCGTCTTCCTGGCATCTTCCTCTTCTGCATCTCTGTACTCACACTCCTCTCGAATCTTCTCACGAGCTTCTGAGACTCAGAGTTGGGTACTTTCTGATCATAGCTTCCATTATCAACTCTCTCTTTTTGATGTTGCCAAAAAGGGGAAAAGTGGAAGTCAGAGATAAGCCTTCTCAAAGTTGGTTCTCTGCATCTTCTCGAAAGACTGAAGTTGGTAAAGCAAAAGGATCACCAGAAGTTCAAGGATGACAAACCAGTAAGACCTCGAGTCAACGAAAAATAAGTGTAGAAGAAACAAGCTTAGGAACATGAAGATGAAGATGAAGATCAAAGACGAAGTTCGAGGTGCAAACAGGCAGACTGCTGGAGTCCATAGGTTTCCATGTGTTTTACTTTTTACTCCGTTTTGTATGTTTAGCTTTGTACCTCAACTGATTTCTCATCAGTTATTCTTTTAATGAAATGAACTTTCTTTTGATCTCAACCTGAACACAATACGTTTTTGTCCAGGCTCTGATTATTTACTTCAGTTATGTCTTCATTTTGTTCTTTTGAATTGTTGTGTTCTTCCTTCGTATGCAAGTTAATAGGTTATCTTGTTAAGGGGGAATAGTATTCACCCTGTTTAGTAACTTACTGTTCTTGTTCAGTCTTTTCTTGTCTTAGAACTGTTGTGTGATTTTGGCATCATCAAAAAGGGGAAAATTATTGGGAACTTATTGAAATATCCTAATCCTAGTTTTGATGATACCAAAATCAATATGTTTCACTTGTAATAGACTAGAATTGTTCGAACTCAAGTGTTAGAGTTCTTTTCTAGTTAAGTTGTTGTTCTGAAGACTGAAGACTGAAGACTGAAGTTGCCGACTGATGTGATGATTAAGGCAAAGTCAAATACTGGTATTTAACTAACCAGTCCAAGAATCAGTTACGACTGATTATTTAATGCGAGCCACGTGGATTCAACGGACTGATACTAAACTCAAGTATCAATTAAACATTCTTCCTCGGACTGAAGCTCCAAAGCTTAAAGGAAGCCACGCACTCCAAAAGTACAACCGCATTAAATGCAGAGATTTCGAGGATCGTTCTATCTCTGCAGAGCCTTCCTTTTAGGTGATTACCTTTTCAGAGACGTCACATCTCCTGCTTTCAAAGTAGCCGTTCTCACCAAACATCTCGAAGATTGAAGCCTCAGCAAAGATCAAATCTATCTCCAACGGATGAATTCTTGAAGACCATTTCAGCCAACGAATCTATTCAAGACATCTCCTATAAAAAGAGCTCGAGGATCACTTCAATCTTCACCGATTCAACTACGTAAGCTAAAACGCTGCCGAATTCGTCACTCAGCAATTCAAAGCCATTCCAAAGTTTGAATCGAAGAAGAGAATCACAAAGCCAAAAATCAGTCACTACTGATTACATACAATCTCTTAGAACTTAGGCAAATATTATATATCCAAAGCCTAGGTATAACTGATTACAGAGAACCTGTTCTTTGTAATCTAGTTGGCAAGTTTTCAAAACTCTTTTCAACCGACTGAAATGAGCGTTTGAGTAGTAAAGAGTTCAGACCAGTGTTTTGACTCCAAGAGATCTTAGTCTTTGCGGAAAGTCATAGTTTTGTCTCAGTGAAGCTAAAAGTGAGAAATTCAACCCAGTATATTGGTACTGAATATTGGATCTTCAGTTGTTTAGGTTTGCTGTGCACCAGTAAGCACAAGCCCAGTGAAGTTGTCAGTCTGATCAACTGACCGTGGATGTAGGAAGTGTTTTCTGAACCACGTCAAAATCCATTTGTTGTTTATCGCTTTCAGTATGTATGCACAAACGTTTTAACAACTGAAACTGATTAATAGCAAAGTGAAAGATAAACCTTGACAACTTATTTAGTCACAAAGGCTATTTCAAAAGAAAAGTTTTCCGCTGCAAGTAATATTGGTCGAACTGATAAGTCTTCGGATAGTCAGTGAGTTTCATATTACTCCTCTATTTTACAAACTCGACTGAAGCCTAACGTGTATTAGTTAAAGATTTTGACTTAACTGATAACTCCTTACTGAAGAGTATTCAGTATCAGTCGCCAACCTAAGTCTTGCTAAACTCTTTTAGCTGAAAAAAGGTTGTGTCAGTTTGTTTTCATTTGAAAAATAGCCTATAGGTGTATTCCCCCCCCCCCCATACACCTATTCGAGACCCCAAGGGACCTAACATGTATATTTGAATGTGCTTTTTGTTCATGTTTGATTATACTTGCTCGGTTACATGTCTTGATACATGTTCGGAATATCATGCTGAGATACATGATCAGAAATTCAGAATTTCATGTGTTGGAAAATTATTGAAATATCATTGCCCTTGTTTTGATGATACCAAAACTCTTAGATTATTCTTCTAGCATAGGTCTTTTTGTTGAATTCAAAGTGTTAGAGTTCAAGTGCTTAGAATATGACTGAAGACCAAAGACAACTCAAATGATGTTACTGCAACCGAAGTACCATGAGACATCCCTTGGCTGAAGATTAAAGCAATCACCAGTCACAGATTCTCAAGCAATTCGTGTCATTGTAGAACTGAAGTGAAATGCAAGTACCCGTCAACATTCTACATCGGACTGAAGCAAAGAGTGTCAGACACGTAGCATTAAATGTCAAGTACAAGTGCATTAAATGCAGAGGATTTGACGATCGTCCTTGCAAGGACCGAATTTCCTCTTTTCATGAAAAGCTACAGAAGCAACAAGCTCTGAGGACTTAACGATTCAAATATATGCTTGAAGGAGTATATGAAGATCGCCACCTCAGCCCAAGACATGACACGGTCTCACAACAGCAGAAATTTCGAAGACCTTCTCTCCAATGGAACTATTCAGAACTTCTCCTATAAATAGCACCTAAGGATCAATCGCAATCTTCACTGATTCAAATACAAAGCAATTTCTACTCAAGCGAAAACATTCACAAATTTAAATCGAAGAAGAGAGTCATCAAAATTCAAAGCTATCAGTCTACCTGATCACCAAAACTCTCTTTGATTATCTAGGCACATATTCTTACATCCTAAGACTAGAATTAGATTATGCTATAGGCTATTTTTCCTAAAAAACAGAGGGATCTCAAGATAGAGATCAAAACGAAACTTTACAAGCAAACTTAGACGCCTGTTAACTAAAAGGAGTTTTGACCAAACAGTTGACGACTGATACTGAAATACTGTTCAGTAAAGAGTTATCAGTTAAGTTACTGGAACTTAACTGATGCACTTTAAGGCTTCAGTCGAGTTTGCTAAAACAGAGATGTTACAAGTCTTCCTGACTATTAGAGGATAGATCAGTCAGACTGATAACATACGCAGCGAAAATAACTTTGTTTCGTAATAGCCTTTGTTGAGCACGTTGTTAGTCTTATGTTTCTCTTTGCATTTAGTCAGTGTTCAGTTTATCAAAGGAAAGAGCACACGTAAGAATGTAAAACTGAAAGCTATAAATAACACAGAGATTTTTACGTGGTTCGGAAAAATACTTCCTACATCCACGGTCGGTTGATCAGACCAACAACTTTACTCTGCAAGTGCTTAACCGGTGCACTGCAAACCTATCTGTGTGCTTAGCCGGGTGCACACAACCGAATCAACTAAAGATCCAATCTTCAGTACCAACACTTCACTCGCGTTGGATTTTCAACTCCTAGCACGAACCTGCACTAGGATCTCACGGAGTCAGAGTACATTCCTGAACTCCTTTTCAACTCAAACACTCGATTCAGTAACTCGAAGGGAGGTTTGAAATCTTGCCAACTAAACTTCAAAAAACAAAGTTCTTTGGAGTTAGTTTTGACCTAGGCTTTGGATAAACAGAGGTTTGCCTAAGATCTAAGATAATGTGTGTAATCAGCAGTGACTGATTTTTGGCTTTGGTATTCTCTTCTTCAATTCAAGCTTTGGAGAGATTAAGCTTTGGTTGACAAACAATTTTGGCAGAGTTTCAGCTTATGTCGTTGAATCGGTGAAGATTGAAGTGATCCTCGAGCACTATTTATAGGAGAGGTCTTCAATAGATCCGTTGGCGGAGAACGTCTTCAAGATTTCTTCCATTGGAGAGCTTTTCGAATTTGGGCCGAGGCTTCAATCTTCGAGGTTCCTTGTTTGGTGAGAACGGCTATGTTGAAGAGAAGGAGATTTGACATCTCTGATAAAGTAGCCACCAAATAGGAATGACCTCTGCAGAGAGGGATGATCCTGAGATCTCTGCATTTAATGCGGCTGTACTTTTGGAGTACGTGGCTTCCCTTGAACGTTGGAGGTTCAGTCCGAGAAAGAATATTTAGCTGATACTTGACTTTAGTATCAGTCCGCTGAATCCACGTGGCACGCATTAAGTAATCAGTTCCGAACTGATTCTTCAACTGATACTTTAGTTGGTAACTCCAGTCTTCAGTCTTCAATCCTTCGTCCTTCAGTCTTCAGTCTTCAGAACAGCAAACTAAACTAGAAAAGAACTCTAACACTTGAGTTCGAACAGTTCTAGTCTGTTACAACTAAGGCCTATGGATTTTGGTATCATTAAAACAAGAATTAGGATATTTCAATAATTTCCCAACAGAGTTAGACGTTTGAAGTTAGAGCGAGTTCAGACCAGAGTTTTGACTCAGAGATCTTAGCCAAAGCGCAACAAAGGCATTGTTAGGTGTCTTAGCATGCTAAGAGAACCAAGAGAAATCCAACCCAGCGTGTTGGTATCAGAACAGTTGTTTCAGTTGGTAAGGTTTGTTGTGGACCCACAAGCACAAGCGAGTGATTGTCGGACTAATCATCTGACCGTGGACATAGGAACGTTGTTTCCGAATCACGTAAAATTTCTTGTGTTCTTTATCTGCTTTATATTTTCAGTATCTGCGGATATCTTTGATTTTATCAAACTAATTAACTGAAAAGTGTAACTAAGGAATTCCCTCTGTCCAAAATCTTTCTAAGGCTATTCACTAAGTTTAAATTTTTGCTGCTAGAGTTATCAGTCTTTTGTAACTCTACTCTGTTTGCTTTTCGACTGATCAATCTTTTGATAGTTAGTAAGATTTGTAACTCTACTCTGTTTGCTTATCGACTGAAGCCTTATCTGGACTGAAGTTAATTGACTTGCTCAATTAACTTGAGTAATCTACTGAACCTTTGTTCAGTATCAGTCGTCATCCCTTTGTTAACTGAAGAGCGCGTTATTTTCATCAGTCAAACTATCTTTCAATTTTAATTATCAAACTTGTTTGTGTTTTTGAAGTAAAAAATAGCCTACAGGTGTATTCTCTCCCCCCCCACCTGTTCAGTCAACCCTCCGGGACCCAACAATTAGTATCATAGTAGGTTGTTCGAAAGTACAATTTGCTTTGACCCGATTCTACTAAACTAGATCCTTCAAGAGGGTTGTCAACCTTGTCAAAATTTCCTTTTATTCCAACATGCTAAGTGCTTCCCTCTCTGTTCTCTTTTGTCTTTCTCTTCTATACTCTCATGGCTAGGAACACTGAAGACTCTGCAAGCGACTACATCGATAACTTCTTTCATGGAGTCAACGATCTTGAAATTGGATCATTGGATTCTGACTTCGACGATTCATATATTTTCCTTGAAGAGAATGAGAGTCCAAAACACTCACCTCTTGGTGAAGTGAGTGAGTATGATCAAGTCTTGCGTGAATACCAAGACTTGAGAATGACTTTTGAAGACCTCATTAAGAAAAATCGGAGATTAGAGAAGGAGATCAGTAAAGTACGGTTTGATCAAGAAATGATCATCATCTACTTCCTTGATGAAGCAGACATGGATAAAAGGACTGTAAAAGACAAAAGACTAATGAGGAAAATGGAACTTCTACATCGGAAAAGACAAAGCTGCGATCTCTGCTAGAAGAAGCTGAGAATGATTTAAAGCAATCATCAAAGGAGCTTGATGAAATCATTCATGAAGCAATATGTCAATTCCGCTGACAAATCAGTGGAAGAAGAGCAGTGAGGAAAGGAAACAAAAGGAGACAACATCTATTTCTGAAGAATTAGTTGATGATAGATCAGCCAAGTCTACTGATCCAAAAGAATAGCTCATGAAGGAAAGTATGTCAACTCACCCTTGCAGCTCATCAACATCTCAAATCTACTTCGATGAAAAGGAAGATAAGAAACGCGACAAAGGGAAGGAAAGTGTAAACATGGATGCAGAATATCCCAGTCATTTTTCTGACTCATCCTCAAGTGATTCTACAAGCTTTGGTTTTGAGAATAAATTCTTCTTCACTGGGAATGGTGTAGAAGATTAAGGAGCCTCTTCCTCTGAACAAGTGATCCATGAAGTGACTGAGTTGGAATAAGTAATGTGCGCATACGAGGATCTAAGGTTCAAGTTTGAATTTATCCTTGTGGAAAGACAGAGGTTGGAAATAGCTATTGCCATGACTGCATCCAGAGCAAATGAAATCTCTTCAATCAACCATGGTAGAGACAATCAGGAAGAGATAGCTCAAGAATTTGCCAGACTGCAAGTTTTGATGCAGACACTCTAGATTTAAATAAATCAACTCACTCAATGAATCTTTAGAGAGACTGAAGATGAACTAATCCAATCAAGAAGACTCCTTGATGAAACCATGTTCTAATTGGCGGAAGAGAAGTTAAAGAAAGGACAGTGGGTTGATTTCAGCATTGAGGACCTGACAACAAAGAGTCTCTTCTAGTCTCTACATTCTGAAGAAAGAAATGGAGGAAGTTCGACTGAAGAAGATAAGGGAAAAGGAGTTCTGGTCAAAGATGAAACAGTTTATCACAACAGCCTTCCACCAGAGTCATCCAATGATGCTGAATCTGGATCTCATCAGTCGCAGATTAGACAACCTCAACCCGTGATCGAACTTGTCCAACCAAAAGGATATCAGTCTGTTGCTGCTCCGTTTTCTTTTCAAAGGCAACACAGTGATGGTAACATGAGTTATCATGTCGTTCCTTGGTCTGACATTGAAGAGGAGATATCACATGCAAATGCCGAAGTCGAGTCAAGAGAAGCATCGGCATCAACTGAAGACTCTTCATCATCAGAAAGAAGATCAGTCAATAGCGGAGCAGACTCACCTCTTCTAATGATGAAACAGGTTCACACTTCCAAGAAAACTTCAGACAAGGATCAAGATCCCAGTCAGTGACAGGGAATCCAGGGGGACTGCTCACTGAAGAAGAAGACCAGGGAGATAAAGAGAGAGATCACTGTAGATCAATCTAAGGACATGACTACTGCAACAGTCGAGGGAGAACTTCAACAATTGAATAATCAGAACTGATGTCAGGATGGTTCAAAGAAAATCAATTCCTACTCAGGAAGAACCTAAACTTCTTCAGTTCACCTTATATGGTATCAACTGACAACAATGATCAGTTGACTCGTAAGCATCCCTAACTGTCCTTGTGATAATGTACCAGTTGTCTTTCTCATGCGCCATTTTATCTAAACCGTTGCCTTTTGGTCAATTCAGTATTGTTGGGAAATGTTGACTGAAATTTCATTGCTTATTAATTTAATTATTATTTGCAATTAAGCAGTTTCTCCCACGATCTCTAAAAATCTCGCCTTTTTATATAAAAGCGGACTTTTAGAATACATGTCAGCTCTCCATTCCTCCGGATTTCAAATATCATTGAAACCACTTTGTCACGATATCCCATAACCGCCAGAAATGGTTCACCTTCTTCATAGGATACATTCTAAAAATTATATTCTACTTGTCTAACCTTTGAACTCCACAGTCCAACTTCTGTGAGAAAAGATTCAAAAATTTGCAGAAAATCTCAGCAACATTCTTTCAAATGGCAAAAACATCTCATGCCATCAACCAGAAAACTGTATGCTACGAGGTGTCAATCTCCCCTGAAGTTCTTATGAATCAAATCGACCACGACAAGTTGAACGAGATTCTCACTCACCATGACTGGCTCAACTTCATTCACTCTGTGCCATAATACCTTTTGGGAGACAAAGTTATCAAGGAGTTCTACAACTCCATTGCCATCGACGCCGTGTCTGGACTTTGCACGGCAGAGATCAACATCTTCACTTCTGCCGATTTCTCAACCTCTGAGAAACACACTGTGAATGTTTCTCAAACGGTCAGGGAAATATTTCATCTCCCGTCCAATGGTCCAGCTCCCGTCTTCTCCGACGAGGACACCAACCGACTCATGCTGATTGCATTGAAGGAAGAATCACCCTCTGAGGTGAAAAACATCATGAGTATGTCTGTTCTCCATCCGCATCTCAAAACTATTGCCAAAATTATAAAAAATGCTGGTTTGGTGTATTGGGATCACCGGATCACATATCCCGACCCCACAAGGTAGTGTTTGTAGCACTAATGCAAACTGGTCCATTCGACTAGGAGCAAGCTTATCTCCGAATTTTAGCAGAGGAGAAAAGCCAAGCTCATTCATCCAAGCAGCTACGACAAGAAAATAGAGTATCGTCGATCATCCTCCATAGCACCAGAGACTTGCAATGCTACTGGAAGGAGAGAATTGAAGTAACCAACTCTATCTACCTGTTTAAAGGCCCCTCGAGTTCAGTCAGAGCAGCTCCTACTTCAATCAGTTCAACTCCTATGTCAAATACCGGCGTTCACAGCCGCACACGCAGCTCTCTCAAGAAAACCTCAGACAGTTTAGAAGTACCAAGTGTCACCACTCCAATCGATATAGTCACTCCCACTTTCCCCAACTGAAGGATCACCGAGAAATTGCCTCGAGAAATCCTCAGTTCCATTTGACGAACCATCTCATCATTCACCGTAGTCTCCCATGATACATTAGCAAAATCTCGAAGAATCACCTCCAGTTCAAACCCCTACTTCTCCAACAGAGGAATCTGTCCCTTCTCTAATTGGATTCTTTCTGCGCTGCACTGAAACCTTTTCGAAAATGGTCACGTATGTCGACCTAGATGCTCCCTCATCATCAACATCATCTCAGCCTGCAAATATTAGGAACTACTTCATATCTTTTGCTCAACATAGTCTCAGCATCTATCTTCCCTCACTAAAGGCTGAAGATCATCCTGATGCTTATCAAGACCTTACTCTATACCTCTTCTATACCTTCGTCAAAACTGGCCCTAGATTTCAAACTCGAGAAATAGACGATATCCTACCTACTTCAGAAATGGACTCGATAGAGTCAGATGTGTTCTCTAAGTTTGGTATCACAAATCTATGGGATGCCATCCATGACTTGGTGTTTAAGATTCAATACTATCTAATTGCACGCGGTCTAATCAACGCTCCCCATAAGGATGTACATACTCCCTCTCTAACAACCGATGCCGCAGGAACAGAGCAGAGGACAGAGAAAGATCCTT
The DNA here is from genome assembly GCF_028751815.1 of Salvia miltiorrhiza. Taxonomy (NCBI): domain Eukaryota; kingdom Viridiplantae; phylum Streptophyta; class Magnoliopsida; order Lamiales; family Lamiaceae; genus Salvia; species Salvia miltiorrhiza. The sequence goes on along the minus strand of NC_080393.1, from coordinate 46,249,704 downwards.
CAACTGAAACTCAATCAACTGATGCAGTGGAACAACCTCTAAAGAAGAGACTTCAAGCTCAAGAAATGGAGCTAACTGATCTCAAGGCCAAACTCACTACCCTCGAATCAGTTGTGATGAAATTCCAGCATCAGATTAGTCTTCAGGCAATGAGCGTAGCAGAAACTGACCCCAAGGGCATCAGAAGACACAACCCTCCCTTCTTGATGATGCCAAATAGAGGGAAAAGGTAAAGAAATGGGAAGACAAAAAGGAAGAGTTGAAGAAGCAAGGAGAAACGAAGGAAATACTAAAAAAGGGGAAAGGATCAAGAAAAGAAGAGAATCCTACAAGAAAAAATTCTGGAGAAAGGTCTTTCAAAAGACCTCGGACTGAGAACAGATAAGTTTATGTGTTGACATGTGTTAGTGTTTTTGTGTGTGGATAGGTTGGGTTAAGTTTTTGGTATTTCTATTACCGCGTGTTTCCGATCGCGTATACAGCATGTTTTGGGTTCAAACTGATGTCTTATCAGTTACTTCAAGATAAATGAAAGAAAACTGAATCTCTATCTTGAAGACAATCTCTTTTTGTCTTAATTAAGTTTTTATCTGTTGTTTGTGCTGCTCTTCTTTTGTCTTTTTGTTGCATGTTCAGTTGGTTCAAGATAATAGGTCATATTGTTAAGGGGGAATGGTACTCACCTTGGTTTAGAATCTTGCCCTTCTGTCTTTTTGTCTTTGTTTCCGATAGGCTTGTATGTATGGTTTTGGCATCATCAAAAAGGAAAAAATTGTTGGGAAATTAAAGAAATATCCTTGCCCTTGTTTTGATGATACCAAAACTCGTAGATTCTTCTTCTAGCATAGGTCTTTTCGTTGAACTCAAGTGTTAGAGTTCAAGTGCTTAGAATAGGACTGAAGACCTGCTTACTGAAGACCAAAGACCAAACACAACTCAACTGATATTACTACAACCGAAGTACCATGAGACATCTCTTGACTGAAGATTAAAACAATCACCAGTCAGAGATACTCAAGCAATTCATGTCATTGTAGAACTGAAGTAAAATGCAAGTACCAGTCAACATTCTACATCGGACTGAAGCAAAGAGTGTCAGACACGCAGCATTAAATGTGAAGTAAATACAAGCGCATTAAATGCAGAGGATTTGACGATCGTCCTTGCAAGGACCGAATTTTCTCTTTTCGTGAAAAGCTACAGAAGCAACAAGCTCCGAGGACTCAACGATTCAAATTTATGCTTGAAGGAGTATACGAAGATCGCAACCTTAGCCCAAGACGTGACAATGTCTCACAAAGGCAGAAATTTCGAACACCTTCTCTCCAACAGAACTATTCGAAACTCCGCCTATAAATAGCACCTGGATCAATCGTAATATTCACCGATTCAAATACAAAGTCGAAGCTCTACAGAAATTTCTACTCAAGCCAAAACATTCACAAATTTGAATCGAAGAAGAGAGTCATCAAAGTTAAAAGCAATCAGTCTACATGATCACCAAAACTCTCTTAGATTATCTAGGCAAATATTCTTACATCCTAAGCCTAGAATTAGATTACGCGAGAGCTTGTTCTCGAGTAATCATAGTTGGAAATTGATTTCAAACCCCTCTCTTGTTAGAGTTAGACGTTTGAAGTTAGAGTGAGTTCTGACCAGAGTTCTGACTCAGAGATCTTACCCAAAGCGCAACAAAGGCATTGTTAGGTGTCTAAGCGTGCTAAGAGAAGAAAGAGAAATCTAACCCAGCGTGTTGGTACTGGAACAGTTGTTTCAGTTGTTGTTTCAGTTGCTAAGGTTTGTTGTGCACCCGCAAGCATAAGCGAGTGATTGTCGGACTAATCATCTGACCGTGGACGTAGGAACGTTGTTTCGGAACCACGTAAAATTACTTGTGTTCTTTATCTGCTTTATATTTTTAGTATCTGTGCATATCTTCGGTTCTATCAAACTGATTAACTAAAAAGCGTATGTCGCAGCCCGATTCCCGACACCAGTGATAGTGGGGTACGAGTATCGATACGACTATTTTAAAAGAATAAAAGATAAGAAGAATAGGTTGAACATCAAGCGGAAGCTCGCATCAAAGCATGCTAAGGAAAATCATCATAAATGAACCCAAGGGTAAAATCGTCAACGTCGTTATAACTTTTTAATTATCAGGAATTTCATGAACAAAAACAAAACGGGTATCGCTCATTTTTTGTAAGGAATCATAATATGCAGAGTATCGCAGCAAAAGGCGAATCGATTATATGTATGAAGACATATAACCGGGAGTACATTGCTTAAATTCTAAAGAAAATCAAAGTATATCAATCATCAAGACTTTATCGTCAAAATGGAAATACGATAAAGTAAATACATCCTCCAACAATTCCCCACCAGCACCAGACCAATCTCACTCCTCGCTTAATCTGCACATTTAGAAATACATGCAGGGCGTGAGTACATAATACTCAGTGGGCAAACGCCGAAAAACAAGGAAAGTGCTCTTAGAGCTATAAGTTTGAAGCTTGCCACATCTCAGCAATACACAGAAAATAAATTAGCATCAATGAATCTGTGCATGCAGTTTTCATAATCAACATCATAAATAAGTAACTGCGCAGTTTAAACATTCATCATGTATGTACCACATCCACTACTCATCATCAAAGGTACTGAGAAGTAGGCCTCCCTCTCAAGTACCGTGACCGGCCGACCCGAAGACGGCTCACAGTCACCTCTGTGCACAAAATCCCGCTTGAGGCAGGACCGAATTCGTCTCATCAGTAGAGGGTAACACACAAGCTTAACATCAAAAATTGGCAAGTCAAACAATTCTCAAATATCATTTATCTCAAAACATTTGTTAATCTCATAACATCATCAAATCATTTTAGAAAGCTCATATGATAAACATATACTCAAAATATTGCCCACCTGAAGTCCTTCGCTAGTTTCGGAAAGAAAACAGGCGACTTACTTCTTCGTCTCGCTCGGTCTTCATAATTCATCATCATCGTCATCGAAGGTTCATGTGATAAAACAAACCTTAGTTAGAACCCATTACTAAAATCCAATCTCGTCTCAACGATAACTTCTCACTCAACGTCTATTTACCCAATAAGACTCAATCCCTGGGTATACTCAACTTCTAAGGATTCACACATCCTACTCTCGACTTAACTCTCAACTCGGATCATACTCATAGCATTCAAGCACATAAACAAGCATGAACACATAAACATATAAAATTCACATATAGATAAGTCAAAAACAACCTTCACACTGCACTGACTCGACTTCAAAAATTAACCTGTTCTGCCTCCGACATCTCCTGGACTCGAGACTCATATCAAAAGAAAGGTCTTCGAGTCTAGTTTCATATAAAAAAAAGTAGAGTCAAAAACTACAAGTGGTTTGGGAGATATGACTGTTTTACTACAGTCTACCATATTCGGCAGTTTTGAGCAATCGAAAACTTTGATTTTTTCAAAATAGTAAATGTTGTCAAAATGGGCTCAAATTTGGTGGATATCTATATAATACAATAAGGTTAATACCATAAAAATTTGGAAGGCTAGATTACACAGGAAGCCACTGGAATTAATGACTCTTTCCCCTGTTCTCTGCAACTCTCAGTAGAAATGTGCAGATTAAGTTTTGTATTTTATAAAACTAGTAAATGAAGCCCAAATGACTTGAAATTTTACAGGGATGCTCAAGACTCATGTAGAAACTTTCTATAAAATTTTCAAAGCTTTTTGACATCGAAAAACCGTCGATCACAGTAGGTCAGTAAGCCTACGAAAATCACCAAAATCTCATCTCAAACTCTTAAATGCTCAACTCAACATTCCTTCAAAGAAAACCAATCAAAGCTCATCTTAAACACATATAACACTCACAAACATTCAAAAACATTATAATACTCATCATACTCAAATTAACTCTCCTCTTTTACATCTTAACTCAAATCTCAAGGGAAACGTCTCAACGAACGCATCAATTCAATTCTCTTTTCATTCTCATGCTCAAAATTACCCAAACACTCATTAATGACCTCATACATCATATAACTCATTTTACACATATAAATCCCCTTTTATCACGTAAACTAAACTCTAATGATAACTCATGTATCAACGCAAACTCTTAACAAAAGCATGACAAACGTTCACATAATGATCATAAATCAATTAGACCTCATTTTATCATTCATTGACCTCTCCAAATATGAAAACTCAAAAACTCATTCAAACTAAACTAAGTCCAAATTTTACTTAGCTTACAATAGACTTAATCAAACATATTAAAACACTAATATCATGCTCAATTTCATATATCTTAAGTCGAATCACTTAATAGGCACATAGACACGAAAGTCCTAATTTTTATTAAACTAAACTCTTTGAAATTTTATAAACACACATGGATCTTTAATCTCATCATATATCTATCAATTTTAACCCATTTATCTCACATATAATCCATCAATTTACAAATTAGAGCATCGATACACATATCCCTAATTTTAGTAAACTAACTTATATCAAAATCATCAATTGACATCATATACTCAATTTACTCCATCAATCATCATCATATACATCTCATGGACTCATCTACATCATCAATTCATCATTTAAATCATCAACTCAAAAGTTCCCAATTTTGGGTAAACTAAACTATATCAAAGTTTGAATCTCAAAGCATAGCTTTTCAAAACACACATCAATCATCACCAAACATATCATAGATCACTTTTCTCACCCCAATTCAAGGAAAGAAAAAGAAATTTTTTTGAAGGGTAAGAGACCCATATTTTCGAAAATTTAGAAAAAAATGAAGGGGTGATTTTCTTGCTTCAAACTCTCAAGAATACTCACATACAATCTCATACAAGTCTAATCTATGAATATGGAGATCACTTACCCAAGTTTACACCAAATATCAAACTTTCTCTCTCTAGTCTTGAAGCCAATCTTCAAAGATTCTCTTGAATTCAAGTTGATAGGAGGTGTTTAGGTGGGATTTTGTTGGTGATTTATGTGTTTGGCATATTTTGGTGAAGCTTCGGAGGTCTCATCTATGGTTGGCAATGGTGGAAAGTGAGAGATGAAGAAGATGAGTGTTGGGCGAAAATGATGAGTGAGGAAGAGAGAGGTGGTCGAATGTGGTGAGTGAGGGAGAGAGAATTTTCTTTACAAGATATGAATTGATCTTGTGATCTTAAAGAAAGATTTGTAAATCTTATGGAATATATGCAATTAATGCATTGATCTCTCTCACTCTAATCTCTACACTTCTCTCTCTAATTTCTACACTCTCCATAAACACACTCTCAATCTCTACTCTCTCAATCTCCACACTTGGCAATTTGTGGCATTTAATCATATGGTAGAGAAATTAAAATAAAGTGTGAGAAGGGTGATTAAATAAAAATCACAATAACTATGGAAATGTTACTCATTAATAAGGTACCATAGTATAATTATTCATGTGACCAAATAAAATAATTATAGCACTAATATTAGTGCACTCACTAAATTTTAATATTCCTCATTGTAGGAAAATAATTTAAAAATATTATGCTTGGAAAAATTTCCAGAAACCGGCATCATTCGATTTCCCGGTAAAAATAAATCGCACTTGCTTTGGAAACTTAAATAAAATTCCAAGTGCTAAAGTCCTCAAATAAAAATCATAGTAACTTGGTCATAATGACACACGTAACAGAAATCACATAATCAATCAGTCACGTAATTTCACATAACATCACATCAAAGCAGTCGGCAAACACAAACAAACTAAACGTCTCTCTCTAACCGACTCTTTTTATCAAAGTTTCTCACTCTTTCTTCTTCGACTCTATTTCCAACTCATTATTCATATTTTCTTAATAGGACAGTCAATCTCTGATAACTCGGTATCCGGTAACTCTATTCCCGGTAGTTGGAAATAAAATAAAATCTCAGCTCAATTCAAATCAGCATCTCAACTCATTTCTCAAATCTCTTCACTCTAACTCTATCATCTGTTTATTCACTCGTATATCTATTTAAAAGACAAACTGTCTTATCTACTCATAAAAAAAAGTAGTCTCGTATTTCGTCATCTCAGTACTCTCAATAGTGTCAAGACACTATCTCACAGCATGAGGAAAAGTACGGGGTGTTACAGCGTAACTAAGGAATTCTCTCTGTGCGAAAATCTTTCTAAGGCTATTCACTAAGTTTAAATTTTCGCTGCTACAGTTATCAGTCTAACTGATTAATCTTTTGATAGTTAGTAAAATTTGTAACTCTACTATGTTTGCTTATCGACTAAAGCCTTATCTGGACTGAAGTTAACTGACCTTCTCTTAACTGAATTCACCCACTGAACATTTGTTCAGTATCATTCGTCATCCCTTTATTAACTAAAGTGCGCGTTATTTTCATCAGTCAAACTGTCTTTCAGTTTTATCAAAGGTGTTTGTGTTTTTGAAGTAAAAAATAGCCTACAGGTGTATTCTCTTCCCCTCCCCCTCCCTACACCTGTTCAGTCAACCCTCCGGGACCCAACATCATGTTCAAGTACATGATCAGAAACTCAGAATATCATGTTCAAGTACATGATCAGAAACTCAGAATATCATGCATGTTCAAGTACATGATCAGAAATTTAGAAACACTCAGAATTCATAATATGTGTATGACAATGTGAATGATTAGCATGTTTAAGTGTATGTGAAGATGTGCATGGTTCCGCACTGAGTATATTTTCAATATGCTCACCCCTTATCTTTTCAGTTTTGCAGTTCTGGAGTCGAGGTGGCCATGGAAGTTGAGAATGACTAGAGATAAAGATTTTGCCTAGAAAGTTTTAGCGAACTTGTTACGTTTTAAATTATCATTTTTATTTCATGTTACTATATTAGTTTTGGGGTAAGTTGATTTTGAATTATTTTAAACTTTGATAGTCAAGAAATTTTATTTTTTATCTATTAGTTCTTCAAAATTTTAAATTACAAAGCTTATGAAAATTGAGATGTTACATCACCGCACAGAATAGAAACCATCAAATCGAGAATAACCCAGAATCTCACCGTCGATGCTTCTTCTTCGGCTAGGTGCCGCCGTTCTCATGACGGTGCAACGCAAGGAAAAGAGGGAGGGTTCATGGCGGTTCACCCACTGACCCACTCTGCCTCTCTTTCTCACAGCCGCCGACTAAAAAAAGCCACCGTTCAACTCGCAGGTAGCTCTGAACCCCTGAGTTTATTAGAAAATGCTCTTCAAATCAAGTTGTTTGTACAACCTTCTCCCATCCACTGCTTTATTTGAACACAGTGGCCGCCAATCTATGTAACTTATCAATTCCAACCTCAATAATTTTGCTCAAATCTTAAGACCCATCTGATTTTCTCCGATTTTATGCACAATCTGTATCGGCTAATAGATACACAATCCATCTCAACACCCATCTATTCAGTTGGACCTAATATGCAAGACTTGACCCAATACATACACAGATTGATAGCTCAAAATTCTTCCGCAAATTAGCAATCCAGAAAAAATGAAGATAAAAGAATGAACGACTCAACCGCCGTGAAGAAGAAGAACCACCGCCGTGAAGAATATCTATTCTCTCTCTCTGGTCGGGAGATTGAGAAATCATTCTCTGAAGAAGAAGCCACTCTCTCAACCATTTTTCCCAACTCCTAAACCTCAAAATCGAAAAGAGCCATGTTAGGAACTTAATGAAATATCCTATTCCTTATTTTGATGATACCAAAATCAATAGGTTTCACTTGTAATAGACTAGAACTGTTTGAACTCAAGTGTTAGAGTTCTTTTTCTAGTTTAGTTGTTATATATTTTGAAGACTGAAGCCGGATGACTGAAGACTGAAGACTGAAGTTATCGACTGATGTAACGATTAAGGCAAAGTCAAATACTGATATTTGACTAACCAGTCCAAATATCAGTTATGACTGATTATTTAATGCGAGCCGCGTGGATTCAGCGGACTGATACTAAAGTCAAGTATCAGTTAAACATTCTACCTCTGACTGAAGCTCTAAAGCTTAAAGGAAACCACGCACTCCAGAAGTACAGCCGCATTAAATGCAGAGATTTCGAGGATCGTCCTTTCTCTGCAGAGCCTTCCTTTTGTGGTGATTAACCTTTTCAGGGGTGTCCAATCTGCTGCTCTCAAAGTAGTCGTTCTCACCAAACAAAGGAACCTCGAATATTAAAGCCTCAGACCAAGTTCAAATTACTCTCTAACGGAAGAACTCTTGAAGACCATTTCAGCCAACGGATCTATTCAAGACGTCTCCTATAAATAGAGTCCGAAGATCACTTCAATCTTCACCGATTCAACAACATAAGCTGAAACGCTGCCGAATTCGTCACTCAGCAATTCAAAGTCATTCCAAAGTTTGAATCAAAGAAGAGAATCACAAAGCCAAAAATCAGTCACTGCTAATTACATACATTCTCTTAGAACTTAGACAAATATTGTATATCCAAAGTCTAGGTATTACTGATTACAGAGAACCTGTTCTTTGTAATCTAGTTGGCAAGTTTTCGAACCTCTTTTCAACCAAGCGAATTGAGAGCTTGAGTTGTAAGGAGTTCAGACCAGTGTTCTTGTAGCACCCCGTACTTTTCCCTTATTGAGAAATAAGTGTCTTAACACTATAGAGAGTACTGAGATGTCGAGATGTGAGATTTTTTTTTTATGGCCAGATAAGACAGATTGTCTTTTAAATAGAGATATGAGCGGACAAACCAATGATAGAGTTAGAGTGAAGAGATTTGAGAAATGAGTTGAGTTAGAGATGCTGATTGAATTGAGTTGAGATTTTATTTTAATTCTGACTAACGGGAATAGAGTTACCGAATACCGAGTTATCAGAGAGATTGACTGTCCTATTAAGAAAATAGGAATAATGAGTTGGAAATAGAGTCGAGAAAGAAAGAGTGAGAACCCTTGATGAAAAGAGTCGGTCTGAGAGACGTTTAGTTCGTCCGTGTTTTGCCGATTGCTTTGATGTGATGTTATGTGAATTTACGTGACTGATTGATTCTGTGATTTTCGTTACGTGTGCTTTTATGAGCAAGTTATTATGATTTTTATTTGAGAACTTTAGCACTTGGAATTTTAATTAAGTTTCCAAAGCAAGTGCGGCTTATTTTTATCGAGAAATCAAAGAATGCCGGTTTATAGAATTTTCTCCAAACAAAATATTTTCAAATTATTTTTCCTATGATGAGGAATATTATAATTGAGTTCACTAATATTAGTGCTATAATTATTTTATTTTGGTCACATGAATAATTATGCTATGACATTTTATTATTGAGTAACATTTCCATGATTATTATTGTTATTATACAATCACCCCTCTCACATGAATATTTTAATTCCTCAAGCATGTGCCTAAATACCAAAAATTGTCAAGTGGACTAGAGCATTAATTTAAGAGTGTAGAGATTAGGAGATCAAGGCATTAAATGCCAAATATTTGCTAAGATTTGCCAATATCCTTTAAGATCTCCAAATCAATTCCAATCTTGCAAAAATCCTCTCTCTCCTTCACCCCCATTTTTGATCACCTCCCCTTTCTCCCTCATCTCTCTCTTTCCTCCATTAACAACCATAGATGAAGACCTTCGAAGCTTCATTGATTCATACCAAAAACAAATCCACCTCTAGATCTAACCTTAAACACCCTCTATCTCCTAGAATTCAAGAAAATCCTTGGAGTTTGACTTCAAAGTTAGAAAGAGAAAGTTTGATTTTGGATGTAAGTGACTCATCCAAAAACACCTAACGGATGGACTCGAATTTATACGAGGTCGTCCTAGGGCGGTAAGGTGACTCAAGTCGTCTCACACGGAAGGCTTAGCAGGGCTTTAATTGTATTACTCACACGAACGGAAAAGAAACCTAAACACTCTAATCGGGTAGTTGGGTTTGGCACTGTCTCACACTCTTGAAGGAATATTAAACTGAATTAATGCTTCGTTTGCCCGATGATCGTTTCTTGGATTATTATTATTTTATCATACAGCGATTAATCCAAACATGCTCCTATGAATTTAACAACTGCACGTTGGAGTTAGAAAATACCTGAAGAATTCCTAAGAATTCGTCAATCTGTCGCTGAACAGGTCAGCCAACTTCAACGCTCCGTTTGACCCCTCAAACGACCTCCAATCCTATTTTGTGCAGAAATACGACTTCTTTGTCTTCGAAAGAGCTTTCCGTGGCCGCCTGTTTCACCTCAATCCGACTTCTGTAGAGGAAGTTATGGCTGTTCTTCAGAGACTGCCAGAACTTGATTTCCTGCGAAAATCTGACTCCAGCTCAGATCTTCTGAACTGTATCCCGCTCAGCTTTCACCGTTGGATGGACAACGAACTGTGAAAGTCCCAAGAGAGAATGCTCCACACGATTTCCTGCGCCCCACACAGCTCTCCAAAACCCTAATATTTTATCAGTGTGTCTTTCCTGAGAGCTGACAGCTGTATTATATATTGAATAAAATACGTAGGAGGCGCCAGAAATAATGTAGGAGGCGTGTTCTCTCTATACTAGGGCTAGGAGTCTTTGGGCCAGTCCAGGGACCAGATACAAGGAATAAAGATGGGCCTCAAATAAATTAATTTATCTATGGTCAGCCCAGACCATAATTAATTTATAAATATCAGTTCATTCCACTAGATAACCGATATTGACTTACCCCTTTTATTGCCGGTGATGAGTCGGGGCTTGTATTTAGACTTATTAAATCCTCGCATTTAAAATATCCGACATCCATTAATTAATTAGAGCTCTGACAGCCTAAATTAATTAATCTCTTTGTTATCCTTAAGCAGTACCACTCAAACCTTATTATTGCGCCTGAACTTAATCAACCTGCAGGGTTTAGCGCAATAAACATTATTGAGCTCCTTAAGGGGATATCATTATCCTATACCGGATACGAGTACTAATACAGATAATCAGATATCATATATTAACCGCTATCACCCAAGATACAGAGTACTCAAGTTACTATATAACTCTCGCTCATAGTAAGTCAAAGTGATAAACGAATCAATATATATATCTGACATCTTATTAGTATTAAGATCTTATAAGTCACCGAGATCTTTAATTCTTCACTTAAGTCAGATAGAAGAATATATCTCACTGTGGTCCTATCAATACGTATAACGTACCAGTATAGATAAGTAGTCAAGACAAACTACTTCCATCTATACCGCAGCCTAAACCAATAACTTGTCCTAGAGTTATTTCGGCTGTGATCATATTATATCTCTTAAGGTTAATCCAATTATATGATCTTCTGTGATCTACAACACACCATATAATCTACTTATATAGAGATAAAGAACATACATATGCAATCATGAACACAATCAGATAGGAGATTAGATAGTGAACTTAGGAAACATTGTATACAAGCATAAAACGTTCTTGCTTTCAGTATACAAATCCAACAATCTCCCACTTATACTAAAGCAAACTTTTAGTATACAATGCGTCTATTTACCAATCACCTAACACTTCTCCCACTTATACTTAAAGTTTCCTAAGTGGGTGGCATCAATCGCATTCCCATCTTTCAATGACCATTTGCGATAAGCCTTTTTGTGAAAAGATTAGTAGGTTTCTCCAATATGTGAGAATTTATTCTATGATCACAAAAACCTCGATTTACGAATAATCGTATAACTTGGTACTGACTCTCCATGTGTTTGACCCCTTGTGGTTCTTGGATTCCTTAAAGTTTGCAACTGCACTTGAGTTATCACGAAGGTGATGCTCTCACGCAAACTAGAAATCACCCTTAGATCCTGGAGGTAGTGGCTAAACCAAAAGGTTTTACCTCCCAAGGAAAACACATAGCTCGAGGTAATTATTCTTTGTTCCGGTCAGCCTGGAAATCCGAAATCATATAATCCAAATAGGAACTAAACTGTCTAACTGGTAAACTATCCTTATTCTCTAGTCATGGACTTAAGAATATAATTTACCACAGTTCAGTGTCCTTAACTAGGACTATATTGATATCTTACAATCATGCTAACTGCATAGAAATTATAAGATCTCGTATATAGCAATCCATACATGGAGCTATCTACTACGGAAACGTAGAATACTGCCTTCATTTCCTCAACCTTAATAGGCATCTTAAGACATATGTCTTTAGATAAAGGAACGCCATAGCTCAAAGGTTGCAAACCTTTCTTGGCGGTATGCTAACTAAAACGAGTATTCTCAGTATAAATGTAAGACACTCGAGATAAGCCCAACATCTTTTTCTAGTGATCCATTATAACCTTGATCACAAGGATGTACACTGTACCTCCTTAGTCTTTCATTTGAGACTGTTCGGATAACCATTACTTTATGTCTTGACAATAGCTCCATATTGTCGCCAATTAGGAGGATATTATCTACATAAAATGCAAGATAAACCACATCACCGATGACATGAGAGCGATTGACACGAGATGCTTCTCTCCCTCCCCCACGTAGCCTTCAGGTTGTTGCACATGGATGTCCTTACCTTTTGACAAGGTAATATATATGACATCCATTTGCCAGACCTCGATGGTTTAAGTGAGCTGCTATGGGTAAAATGATCCGAATGTTCTGAGCATGGCACTGGCGAAAATATCATCATAACCTATACCCTTACGCTGGGCATAACCTTTCGCCACTAGTCTAGCTTCGAAAGCTACGACCTTGCTCATTCGGGCCTGTCTTTATCTTGTATACTCACTTACAACCTAAGGCTTTACTGCCTCCTGGTAGCAAGATTTTCTAGTATACACCCATATTCTTAATGGATTGCTCCATTGAGGTGTGCCAAGAATCTACATTCTCGTCTCCCACTAATTCCAAGTAGATATCTGGGTCGATTCTCTTATATTCACTACCAGGGACTGAATCCAAAGATTCTCCCAAGAACATAAATCGATCGGGTTGTCCCACAACCCTCCCACTACAATGGATCTGTGGTGGCACATGTGTGTCAACAGTGCGTGCAGTGTCTTGTGGTACAAAACTCTTGCGCACTTGGCTTGGGTGATGGAATCGCCTGTCTAATGTCTTCAATTTCTTGAAGCACACTATCTGACTTGGATTAGTGATTACTCTCATAGTCCACTTCTAAGAATCATGTGTCATTGCTAATAACCACCTTCTGATTCTTTAGGACTAATTTCAAAGATACATAACTCATCATCGGACATATTTTTCCAAGAATGACCTATTTCTTCTCTCCACTACACCATTTTATGTAGGGATTACATGGTGAAGTAAACTGGGTTGGAATCCCAAACACTGACAATGAATCAGAAAAGATCATTCCTAACACATTATTGGCCCTTTATCCCCTTTGCCATGAATGACATGGTCTCCATCTTTTCCTCTATACAGGATTCGCAGGTTCGAAATAGTACAACCTGGATTGAATCCAATGTACTTATTTAGACACGAGCCTTTGGATCCTGTTAAGATAGATGTGACCTATTTCTAGGGTATCAATATATGTGTAAGATCCTCATGAGATATTAGCCTTAACTTTTCTCTTTCTTTTGTTCGATGATGTAAATGCAATATAAAGGTATTTTGTAGACAAGTTATAGTATGAAGAGAGATGTTCAAAATACTAGAATAGACAACTTTGTCATTTCTTATGATAGAAATACTACTATCAAAAATGACATGTGATCCATCTATTCAAAGTTTTGAAACATGATAAGGAACTCTCAAAAACTAAACTATGTCTTTAGAACTTAAAGACAAGTCTCCAATTGCAACAACTGCGACTCTAGTCACGTTGCCTACGAAGACAATCATCTCATCACTTCCCAGCTTCCTTGTCAGCCTAAAAGCCATGCAAGATGCAACAATCATTATCAGTTTCTCTCGTTATCCACTACTCACAACTGAGTAGAAAACGAGCTGACATGTCTCAGTTACTATAGCAAGTGAAGTACCTTAACCCTTTGCCTTGAGTATTGAAAGAAGAAATCTCCAATACTCAATCTTATCACACCACTACTCCCACTATTTCCCTTGTCTCTCTTGCCCCTTGGACCCTTCTTCTTCCCGTCATTCGACGAAGAAGATGGCTCTCCTTTGGCAATAACAAGTGCTTGCACATCTCTTTTCCACAACTTCCTTAGCCGTAACTAGAGCATTCAACAACTCAAAAGAAGTATTATCTTTCTTGCTCATAACAGCATTGAGGCGGAAGTTCTTAATTAAAAGACTTGGGAAGAAAGTTCAGGATAATATCGACTTTTGCCTCACCGTCGATACTCCCACTGAGCAAGTCAAGTCCGTCAAAATTTTGCATGACATGCTCGTGCACTGAGCTGTGCTCACTCATAAAAATAACAAGATTACTCTCATCAAATTTAAATGAGCAGCTCAGTCCAACTCTCCGAACACTTTCTTGAGATTCAGCATGATGCTAATAGCATCGTCCATGCCCTGATGTTGGAGCTACAAGGTTTGTGACATTATACTCATAATATAGCATATAACCACATTATTCGTCTTATGCCACCTTTTATGTAATTCATTTTTCTCATCAGTTGACTATTGTTCGGACCATAAGAACGCGGAGTAGTAAGCAACACAAAAATTGTGTTAGTTTGTGATAAAGATAGAAATCCAAAAACTGCGTTTCCATTTTATATATGTGGACCGGTTAAAAGACTTTGTGCAAGAATAAATAAACAATAAGAGACATAGACATCTCTGAAAGTAAACAATTTAAAACATGTAAGAACAAGAACGCATATAGTTCGTAACAATAATATTGTAACCTTTTGATAAAAATAATATTAGTGAAACCTCCAACCGCTCAAAGAGTTCCATGTGCAAGCCACGAAGGGTGGACGTTTACACACAAACTCCTCGATCAGACTATTTACTTAGTCATTTAATTTCCATCCATGTCAATTTTACCTTTTGACAAAAGAAATTAATAGTTGGCACCTTAACTAGACCATATCATATTCAAGAAGGGACTCCGTTGGGGAGTTGTACATTGTACTTGAAACGATATCTAAGCAATGACCACATTTTAACCTTGAAAATTAAATTCTTGAAATTGGCATACTCACTCGGACCATGCCGCTTTCTATTTAATTTTCTTGGTTATCTTATTTAATTCCATTCTCCAAAGTACTTGTGAAAATTATACAAGTAAGCCACGATGGGTGGACGTTTACTGCATAACTCCCACTACTTTAATGGTTTAAATATTTTTTTATAGAAACCTCTTCTGACAAACTTATGAAAAACAAAAATGAAGTAAGCCACGATGGGTGGACGTTTACTCACATTGTTAATCACTTTGTCTAGAGACCGCATGTGGAGGTCTATATAATTTTAAGAATAAAAATTATTAAACAATAACCACAATCTAACTTCGAAATTAAATTCTCAAATTTGACATACTCACTAGGACCATGCAGCATTCAATTTAATTTCTTAGTTATCTTATTTAATTCCATCCTCTAAAGTACTCGTGAAAAATTATACGAGTAAGCCACGATGGGTGGACGTTTACTGCATAACTCTCACTACTTAAATAGATTTAAATATTTTTAATAGAAATCTCAACTTGACAAACTTGTGAAATCAAACATGAAGTAAGCCACGATCGTGTGAACGTTTACTCACATTCTTAATCACTTTGTCTTGAGATCGTTTGTGGAAATTTAAATAATTTTTAATCAACTATATAATTATTAATACAGCTTAGTCTTTTTTCTTTCAAAAGGTTTGATCATGCTCAACACATAATCCTAAACATGCTCTTCTAGAACGCAACATGTAAAAACATGCTCGCAGAATTCTAAAACATGCTTAAGAAAACGATAAACCTAGCATGCTTGTCTAAGCGCAGTTAATAAACACATATTAACAAGCAAAAACAAAAACAGCATGCAACGAGCATAAAGGATTAACACCACGACATGCAAAGAACATAATAAAAGATAAAGTTCTTCGTGACCAATTCGTGGAATCCCAATTCTAATCTATTAAAATTAAAACAGAAAAGAAAGCCCAAAAAATGTAAAACTTGGCCCGAACATCTTTATCAGGCCCGTCTTTGAATTTAAGGTTTGGGTCCCCTAGGATTTGTAGGAACTCGCGCCTACCTAGGGTTTGGGACCCCCTAGGCGGCGACGCCACAGCTCCCAGCGCGCTGCACAGAAGCAGCCCCACGCGGCAGCCCGGCGCACAGCAGCAGCCTCCCGGCGCGCAGCCCCGGCGTGCAGCAGCAGCCTCCCAGCGCGCAACCCCGGCGTGCAACAGCAGCAGCCCGGCGCGCAGCCCCGGCGTGCAGCAGCAGCCTCCCGGCGCGCAGCCCCGGCGTGCAGCAGCAGCAGCCCGGCGCGCAACCCCAGCGTGCAGCAGCAGCCTCCCGGCGCGCAGCCCCGGCGTGCAGCAGCAGCAGCCCGGCGCGCAGCGGCAGCCCGGCGTATAGCCCGGCGCGCACAGCAATAGCCCGGCGCGCAGCGGCAACCCGGCGTACAGCCCGCCCTGCCTCCGGCTCTCCAACCTCCGTCCATTCGATGTTGATTCATCGTCGTCTTCGTCTCGATTTTCAATTTTTACAGATTATAACGGAAAAACAAATACAATTTGAAATTCTAATCTAACCACGGATTTTCTCGTGGTGAAAAACGATTACAATGTCAAAACGACGTATCCCACGAATCAACAGACCACGAAGAACAGCAGCAGTAAAAACAACGCACATTATTAATCGTACATAAATTAATAATAGAGCCAAGAAATTAATCCTGGGCTCTGATACCAATTGAAGGAATATTAAACTGAATTAATGCTCCGTTTGCCCGATGATCGTTTCTTGGATTATTATTAATTTATCATACAACGATTAATCCTAACATGCTCCTATGAATTTAACAACTGCACGTTGGAGTTAGAAAATACCTGAGGAATTCCAAAGAATTCGTCAATCTGTCGCTGAACAGGTCAGCCAACTTCAACGCTCCGTTTGACCGCTCAAACGACCTCCAATCGTATTTTGTTCAGAAATACGACGTTTTTGTCTTCGAAAGAGCTTTCCGTGGCCGCCTGTTTCACCTCAATCGGACTTCTGTAGAGGAAGTTATGGCTGTTCTTCGGAGACTGCCAGAACTTGATTTCTTGCGAAAATCTGACTCCAGCTCAGATCTTCTGAACTGTATCCCGCTCAGCTTTCACCGTTGGATGGACAACGAACTGTGAAAGTCCCAAGAGAGAATGCTCCACACGATTTCCTGCGCCCCACACAGCTCTCCAAAACCCTAATATTTTATCAGTGTGTCTTTCCTGAGAGCTGGCAGCTGTATTATATATTGAATAAAATACGTAGGAGGCGCCAGAAATAATGTAGGAGGCGTGTTCTCTCTATACTAGGGCTAGGAGTCTTTGGGCCAGTCCAGGGACCAGATACAAGGAATAAAGATGGGCCTCAAATAAATTAATTTATCTATGGTCAGCCCAGACCATAATTAATTTATAAATATCAGTTCATTCCACTAGAGAACCGATATTGACTTACCCCTTTATTGCCGGTGATGAGTCGGGGCTTGTATTTAGACTTATTAAATCCTCGCATTTAAAATATCCGACATCCATTAATTAATTAGAGCTCTGACAGCCTAAATTAATTAATCTCTTTGTTATCCTTAAGCAGAACCACTCAAACCTTATTATTGCGCCTGAACTTAATCAACCTAAAGGGTTTAGCGCAATAAACATTATTGAGCTCCTTAAGGGGATGTCATTATCCTATACCGGATACGAGTACTAATACAGATAATCAGATATCATATATTAACCACTATCACCCAAGATACAGAGTACTCAAGTTACTATATAACTCTCGCTCATAGTAAGTCAAAGTGATAAACGAATCAATATATATATCTGACATCTTATTAGTATTAAGATCTTATAAGTCACCGAGATCTTTAATTCTTCACTTAAGTCAGATAGAAGAATATATCTCACTGTGGTCCTATCAATACGTATAACGTACCAGTATAGATAAGTAGTCAAGACAAACTACTTCCATCTATACCGCAGCCTAAACCAATAACTTGTCCTAGAGTTATTTCGGCTGTGATCATATTATATCTCTTAAGGTTAATCCAATTATATGGTTTTCTGTGATCTACAACACACCATATAATCTACTTATATAGAGATAAAGAACATACATATGCAATCATGAACACAATCAGATAGGAGATTAGATAGTGAACTTAGGAAACATTGTATACAAGCATAAAACGTTCTTGCTTTCAGTATACAAATCCAACAACTCTAACACCAAGACGTAAATGAAAGGAAGCAATAAACAACAACTAAAGCAGTAGAGATATAATAACTAGGACCAAAGTGATTGAACATTAAACTTGTTAACTAAGGTTTCAATCAAGCACTCTAACCAAACGATCATAAACTCATGAATCATAAACGATTAATCACTACCTAGGCATGAAACTAAATCAAGCATCAATTCAATTTCAAAGAAAGCTTAAATCACCATAAAAGAAAGTACTAGACATTCATTACGAAGAGAAATCCGTAGGCAACAATAATGAAACAATGATTCACGTAATTAATCAAGATTCAATAACAATAATCTCAAATCATCTCATTCATCAAAAGCATAAACGAAGGAATTCAAATAACCAAGGATTCAAATAAACTAAGAAATTAAAGTGAGTTCTTACAAAAACGTAGTGATCCGAGAAAACTAATCCGGTGAATGTTGATTGACATCAAAAGCGATCCAATGATTACAAAAGCTAAAGTAAAATGTTTAGAAACTCCAAAAACCATAGAAAAGTGTGGAAATTCGCCCTAGAGGCTGCTGTGTTCAAAGATGTGAAGAAAAACCCTAAAAATGGGCTTAAATACGGAAAATCCGTAACTGTCGAAACGCCAGGGACGGCGGCGCCGTGGGACGGCGCCGCCGTGAGTGCCCTTCGCAGAAACCTCCAAAAATTGCACGGCCTGTGCCATGGGGCCGCGGCCGCCGTCTTGACGGCGGCCGCCGTGGCACGGCGGCGGCCGTGAGCCTGCCTTCGAAAATCGCTCAAAACAATGCCAAAACACTCGGCAACTCACGAATCCTGCACGCGACAATAGTACACCCAAAAAGATCATCGAGCACGTAAAATATAGGGCAAAAAGTCATGAAACACGCTCGAATGCACAGCAGAAACATACACAAAAACTGCCCAAATACGAGGTAAACAATCCCCCCACACTTAAATCCTTGCTTGTCCTCAAGCAACAAACACAAAATCGAAAGAAAATCCACAAGCGATTCTTCTCACCAAGCAAACGCAAACCAATCCAAGTCCTTCAGGAAATCAATGTCCCACAATCAAGTTTTCAAAGCTAAGATTTAAAAGTGCAACAACAAGGTGATACAACTCAATCCGATCAGACCCAATTCTCCGCTAAGGGTGAATTTCCTAATGCAATTTCCTTTACAATCATATCTCATTCCTTTTCTTATTCTTTCACTTTTCATATTACACTTCTCTTTTTTTTTTGGGTCAAGTTATTTTCGCTCTTAATAGATGGGCCATAATTCACGAGATTGCACTTTTGGAGGTGATCCAAAATGTTCTCGTGTGGTTTCCCATGCTCATAATGAAATCATTAGAGGAGTAGAGACCCAGGCTATCAGAAACTCAACAACCAACCAAACAATTCAAAACAGAGACAGATATTAGGAAATTACACTGAAAACACTCCCATTAGCATCTACAGGACAAATCACGTCAAGAGTTGCTCATCAGGGTGTTGCACCAAAACCTTAAACTAATTACACTTCATTGGGAACAAATCAATCAAGAAAAACAAGGATAACAAACCACACAGACACAATCCAGAATCGCTAGTGAATCACCATCAATCATGCGATGTACTTAAAAACAGGCAAGAAAACAAGAGGAGGGGACCATTCGCCCCAAGACAAGCAAACAGGGCACCACAACCAAGCATGCAACGTAGTGATAAAGCATCATAAATTCCGTATGCGGCACAATCAACAACACAACCAAGACAGGACCATAAGACCCCCACAACAAATAAATAACGCCCCTCCCCCACAAAGAAAAACTTGCACTGTCCTCAGGGCATAAAAAGGAGAAAGTGAGAAAACGTCCCTGAATAGGAGTGCAGCCAACACGGCGACGGCGGTAGAGCGGGCGGCGACCAAGAACCTATAAAACAAGCGACCACAAAACCCACAAGACAAAAACAGCATAAAACAAGAAAGAAAAGAAAGACAAGAATATGTACAAAGGTGGGTAAGAGGAAGCTCAGTAGGGGCCCCGAGGGGGGCCCGGGGGGTGCCGGAACTGGTCCTGGTTCTGCAAGGAGAAGGCGGCCCACTGCCTCTCGAGGTCGGCGATGTAGTAGTTGGTGTCGGTGAGTCCCTGGTTGGCGTCGGTGAGGCCCTGGTTGTATTGGGCAAACCGAGCATCATATGACGACACTTGGTCACGCAAACGCGTGACGTCCTCGCCTATGGTATTGACACGGCCATAGATGTCGCCTAACTGTTGCTGCATGGGCGTCACTTGGCCACCAAGCTGGTCCAGATGACCATAGATGTCGTCGATCCTGTTATAGATGCCGCCCACCGAGTCCTGCACTGTATCAAAACGGGAGTAGACCTCCTGGCGGAACTGGCCAAAGGACTCGTCAAAGTGGGCCTGAAACTGCTGGAAGGCATTGGAAGGGCCGGCCTCAGGATCATAGACGAAAGCAGGTGGTGGCGCAGGCTCCTCCTCCTCGGCATCATCGTCCTCATCATCGTCATCTAAAACATGGCGCGCCGAGGATGAAGCGCCTTCGCCCCGGTTGAGTTGCAGGATGATGGAGCGCACATTAGGGCGTTGGGCCTGTGGGATGATGGTGAAATCAGCGGCCACAAATGTCTTTAGCTCTGAGCGATCGATCGGCCTAGTGACAGAGGCGCGCAGGTGGTCGGGGACCTGGGTCGACGGGAAGAGGCAGAAATGGAGGGCCAGGGCGGTAGAGATAGGAGTCAGGGAGGGCTTGAAACCCCCATGGCGGGCCATGGTGTGCAGCTGGTTCCAAATGATGGTGGTGGCGTCGATCTTCTTCTTACGCTTTGCACACCAAAGCATATAGGCTTCTGACACATTCACTTTGTTGGCATGTTCCTTGCCCACAATGCAGATGGACAAGAACTTGTGTAGCACGCCGATGTCGGCGTCTATGAGTTGGTTGCTCGGAGCACCCTGGCCGGTCCAAGTGGGCAAACCCGTCAACTCTTTCCAAGCATTCATGGCCACCCAAGTATCCGGCATGCCCTTCAATCGCTTCGGGTGAAACCCAAAGACTTCATTCATAATCCGGTAGGTGACGACGCATGGCGTATTCAGCATGCGACAGTGGAGCTCGGACTTGTCGACGGTCATGTTGAGGGTGCAAAGGAACTCCAAATGCAACGGAAGCAAGCCCGGCGGCGTGGTTTGTGAAAACTTGTAGAGTCCCATATTCTTCAAATGTGTCTCGATGGCCTTGTCCAGCTTCAACCTTCTGAGCAGTGGCCAATCAAGACAGCGAGGTTGGGTGACTTGCTTCCCTTTTAACGCCGTCCACCGAGTGCCCTCCCAATCTTCATAGATGGCGAAAGGGGCATTATAGACATGGCGGATATCCTTTGGTGGCGTGGGAGGACGGGGTGGGCGGCTAGGAGAAGCCGGAGGGCTAAGGGGAGCCTCATCTTCTTCGTCGGTGACGATGAGGTGTCGGCGGTGCTTGTAGGTGTTGAGGTTTGCCATAGAATGAGGTGGACGGTGGCCGCCGTGACCCCCCTTCGGCTTTTGGTGAGTTTTTTGAAACTTTTGGTGATGCGCAAGTGACGGCGCCCGCCGTGAGACGGCGGCCGCCATCCCCCCCTTTCGGCCTTTTGATGATTTTGCTGTCCAGCAGCCAAATTCACATCCTTTAAGCTCGGGGACAGTCCGGTAAGCCTATTTCCTGCAACACCACAATTAAACACTAGTGAAAACCCAACTAAAACCAACAACAACATAATAAAACACCTCAAGAACTCACTCCACACAAAACAAAAAGGAAAAGAGAAGAGAAAGAAACGTGGGTTGCCTCCCACGAAGCACTCTAGTTAAGGTCGAGAGCTCGACGGTAAAAAGCTTGTCAAAACGTTGGGTCGTGGAGTGCTTGAGACTCCACTACAACGGCAACCACTTCATGCTCCAGGTAGGGCTTCACCCTATGCCCATTGACGGTAAACGTCTCTTCGTTGTTCTCCTTGCTTAAGATCACAGCGCCATGAGGGAGAATCTCCTTAAGAATGAAAGGGTCACTCCAACGAGACTTGAGCTTGCCCGGGAAGAGTTTCAACCTTGAGTTGAACAAAAGAACCTTCATTCCGGGCTGGAGATTCTTGGGCACAATACGGCTATCGTGCAATCTCTTGACTTTGTCTTTGTAGATCCTTGCATTCTCGTACGCCTCGTTGCGCAATTCATCGAGTTCTTCCATTTGCAAGGCTTTGTGCTTCCCCGCGGTTGTAAGGTCGCAATTTGTGGCCTTGATTGCCCAATAAGCTCGGTGCTCAACCTCCACCGGTAAGTGGCATGCTTTACCGTAGACAAGGCGGTAGGGGCTCATTCCTAGGACTCCTTTGAAGGCGGTGCGATACGCCCACAAAGCATCGTTGAGCTTAAGAGACCAATCCTTACGGGAGGGTTGGACCGTCTTTTTGAGTATGCCCTTGATTTGCCAATTACTTGTCTCGGCTTGCCCCGAGGTCTGAGGATGTGAGTAATGCCGTTTTTCCTCATAAGCTTCTCAAAAAGCTTGTTGCAGAAGTGTTTGCCTTCATCACTGATGATAGCCTTGGGGAATCCAAACCTACACAATATGTTTTCCTGCACAAACTTCAAGACCACATTAGCATCGCATGTCCTCCTGGGGATGGCCTCAACCCACTTGGACACATAATCAACGGCAAGCAAAATATACTCAAAACCGTAAGACATAGGGAAGGGGCCCATGAAATCTATGCCCCACACATCAAAAATCTCAACAACAAGAATGCTCGTGAGGGGCATTTCATTCTTGCGCCCAATGTTCCCTACTCTTTGACATCGATCACAAGCAAGATAAAAAGTATGAGCATCTTTGAAAAGAGTTGGCCAAAACAAACCGGATTGGAGGACCTTGTGAGCCGTCTTTTGTCCACCAAAATGTCCACCACAGTGGGCCTCATGGCAAAGCTTCAACACTTGTTGTTGCTCCAAATCCGGGATGCATCTCCGAATCACCTCGTCCTTTCCCAACTTGAAAAGGTAAGGGTCTTCCCAATAATATTTCCTGCAAGTAGCCAAAAATCTTTTCCTCTCTTGGGATGTTAAATCGGGTCTTAATTCCCCACAAGCAAGGTAATTGACAATATCAGCAAACCAAGGCACAGAGGCAATTTCATAAGTATGCTCAAACGGGAAGGACTCATGTATGACATCTTGACTCGTGTCAACCACATTATGCTCAAGTCTAGATAAGTGATCGGCAACGGAGTTTTCACTCCCCTTCCTATCCTTAATCTCAAGATCAAACTCTTGCAATAATAAAATCCAATGGATAAGACGTGGCTTGGCTTGGGACTTAGTCAACAAATATCTTAGAGCCGCATGATCACTATGGACGATTACCTTAGACCCGATGATATAAGCACGAAACTTGTCTAAAGCAAAAACCACAGCAAGCAACTCTTTTTCAGTGGTGGTGTAATTCACTTGTGCACTATTCAAAGTCAAGCTAGCATAGTAAATTACACGCAACATTTTATCAACACGTTGACCAAGAACGGCTCCCACAGCGGAGTTTGATGCATCACACATAATCATAAAAGGCAATGACCAATTGGGAGCAACAACAACAGGTGCAGTGCTCAACTTAAGCTTCAGCAATTCAAAAGCATGCATGCAAGTTTCATCAAAATCAAAATCCACATCTTGAGCAAGCAGACGACATAAAGGTTGGGTAATCTTAGAGAAATCCTTAATGAAACGCCGGTAAAACCCGGCATGACCTAGGAAACTCCTTATGCCTTTCACATCAATTGGTGGGGGTAATTTTTCAATCACCTCCACCTTAGCCCTATCAACCTCTATACCATCTTTTGACACAACGTGGCCAAGAACGATGCCACTAGTCACCATGAAGTGACTCTTTTCCCAACTAAGAGTTAGCCCACTCTCTATACACCTTTTTAACACCAAATTAATTTTACCCAAGCAATCACTAAACGAATTACCAAACACGAAAAAATCATCCATGAAAATTTCAACAAAATCACCTATCATTTCCGCGAAGATCGACATCATGCACCGTTGGAAAGTCCCCGGTGCATTGCACAGCCCAAATGGCATCCTCTTCCACGCAAAGGTACCAAATGGGGTGGTGAACGCCGTCTTGTCCTGGTCCTCCGGCGCGATTGCTATTTGGTAATAACCTGACAAACCATCAAGGAAACAGTAAAAATCATGACCAGCTAAACGATCCAACATTTGATCAATGAAAGGAAGAGGAAAATGATCCTTTTTTGTGACGGCATTTAGCTTCCTGGAGACAATACACATACGCCAACCCGTGACCGGACGGGTCGGCACCAATTCCTTGTTGTCATTCAGGACAACCGTGATTCCTCCTTTCTTGGGCACCACGTGCATTGGGCTTACCCACTCACTATCGGCGATAGGGTAAATGATCCCTTCCGCCAATAGTTTGAGTATCTCCTTGCGTACTACCTCCATGAGGACGGGGTTTAGTCTTCGTTGGCCATCCCTCTTAGGTGTTGCTCCATCCTCGAGGTGAATCCGATGCATGCACGTGGCTGGGCTAATGCCACTAATGTCGGCAAGGCCCCACCCAAATGCCAGCTTGTTGCTCCTTAGCACTTCCATCAATGCCATTTCTCGCTCATGAGTGAGCTCGGCGGATATTATCACGGGCTTCTCATCTCCTTCTTCCAAGTACACATACTTGAGGTGTTTGGGGAGCTCATTGAGTTCCAATTTGGGGATTTTGCACTTCGTGGCATCTTCAAGCACCACAGGCTCATCAATGGGGAGTTTGTCTCTTCATTCTCTCTCTCTTTCCTCGGCTTCCCGAGCAAACTCCTCCATATCCGCCGATCCTGCAAAGACCTCCACTATCTCTTGTTCCTGCACATAAACCATCTCGGCGAGGCCGTCAATAGCATCTATATAGGAGCATTCATTAGTAAATGAAGATGATGGCAAAGCGCGACTATGATGCACAGAAAAAGACACGGACTCTCCTAACACGGTCATTTTTATTGTTCCATTTTTCACATCAATCAACGTGTTAGCGGTGGCCATGAATGGTCTTCCTAGCAGTAAAGTATGTTCTTTGCCATTCTCATGAACTTCTCCTATTTCAAGCACAACAAAATCGACAGGCACGATTAAACCACCCACTCTAACTAAAATATCCTCAATGACCCCACGAGGATACCTAACTGATCTATCTGCCAATTGCAAGCACATTCGAGTGGGTTTTAAATCGCCTAACTCTAGTTGTTTAAAAATAGAGTACAGCATCAAATTAATTCCTGCCCCCAAATCAAGCATACCCGAGGCCTCCTTACCATTCCCCAAAGCAATATTCATAACAAAACTACCTGGATCTCGTTGCTTGGGTGGCAAGGGCTGTTGCATGATGGAATTGGCAACCTCGGACACAAGAATCTTCTCGTTGTCAACAAACTTCCTCTTCTTGGACGCCAGCTCCTTAAAGAACTTCACATAGGCCGGGACATTTCTGATCACGTCCAGAAGTGGCAAGTTGACATTCACCTTTGCCAACATGTTGTAGATGTCGGTGAATTGTTGATCTTGCTTCTCATTTCTCAACCGACCTGGGTACGGGATCGGTGGTCTGTAAGGCTTGGTGGCCTTGTGAAGCTTCACCGAGGGCTCTCCTTGCTGCTCTTCTTCTCTCGGTGGGGGTACTTCTTTCACCATCTCCTCCTCACAAGTTTCCTTAGGGGGCTCGTCAATAGGGATCTCCACTTTGTTGTCCACCTTCTTTCCACTCCGTAGGACTGTGACAGCTTGAGCTTGATGAGGTTGCAATCCTTGTCCACGGAGCTTCCCTGGTTGTTGCTGCTGTTGCATCTGGTTCAAGGTCCCTGAGAGTTGTCCAACGGTTGTCTCAAGACGCTTGATTGTAGCAGACTGTGACTCCATGTTCTGTTTGGTCATCTCCATAAAGGATTGCATGGTGTCCTCGAGAGACGGCTTCTGCGGTTGAGCTTGCTTTTGAAACTGTTGGGGGGCAGTCTGGAATTGCTGCTGCTGCTGATAATTCCCTTGCTGCATAGGGAACTGTAGATACTGCTGATATTGCGGGGGCTGCTGCTGCTGCTGATAAGCTTGAGGGTAGTTCTGCTGCTGAGGAAAGGGGAACTGCTGTTAAGGTGGGTAGAACTGCTACTGGTTCTGATACCTAAATTGCTGAGGAGGGCGGCGGAATTGATTTCCTTGATTTGATCCCGACCCTTGGCCAGGCGCTTGGTTCCTCCATCCAGAATTCTGCTGAGCTCTCCAACCCGAGTTGGAATTTTGTTGCCCTTGATTAAACATGGGCCTCTGTTCAAATTGAGGCCTCCCCGGGTATCCCTGGGCAGCGTAGACCTCTGCCTCCCCTTCAGGTGTGAACTCCCCCATTCAATGGCACTCGTTGGTTCCATGGCCAAAATCGCCACATATGCCACATCCGTCTGCTGGCAGTGCTTGAGCTGGTGGTGCTTGAACGGATGGCGTCTCCACTTGGTTCATTCTTAGGTGTTGAACTTGCCTCATCAGGTCCGCTACTTGCTTCTGCAGCTCATTGTTTGGGGCTACTGCATTGGCTTCGACCCTCCTTCCTCTAATTGATTTTTGTTGAGAGCTCGCGGCAAGTGTGTCGAAGATCTCTTTGAGCTCATCAGCTGTCGGGCAATGTTGCCCCCTGCTGTACTGTCCACCATAAACTGTGCCGTCTGAATCAATCCGTCATAGAAGAACTGCATCAACATGACGGGTGCTAACTGGTGCTGCGGGCACTGGCGGAGGAGCTCTTGGAATCTCTCCCAAGCCTCGTGGAGAGGCTCGTCTGCTCCTTGCATGAAGTTCATTATTTGGGTCCTATTCTCTTGAGTCTTGTGATTAGGGTAGTACTTGAGCATGAACTTCTCGCACGCCTCTACCCATGTAGTGATGGAGTTCGGCGGCAGGGACAGCAACCACGTTCTGGCCCGGTCCTTGAGTGCATAAGGTAAGCACTTGAGTCTCAACTGATCCTCGGTGAGTTCCAGCAGTGGGAAGGTCTGCACTTGAGTGCAGAAGTCACGGACGAACTGTAAGGCGTCCTCGCTCGGCATCCCATGAAAGAGCGGCAGCAGATTTGAATCGTTGGCCTTCAGATTGTAATTCCGGACTGCTGTGGGAAGCACTATCGCTGAAGTGCTAGTGTTCCCAATAACCGGCCTGGAGAAATCTCCCATGTATTGGACATTCTGCTCCGCCATGGCTTCTTGGTAAGGATTGGGACGAACTTCTTCTTCTTCTTGCTCACGCCCTTCACCGTTCTCTAACGGGTCTTCTAAGTCAACTGAGCGTGAATCCTCAAAGTCTTCCAGAATGGGGTTGGAAGTGATTCTCTCTTCACAGTCTTCCTCTCGAAACTGTGATTCCACAAGGTTTCTCGAACTGGACTCGGACTCCTCCTCCAGGCTTGAAAGGATCTCACGGGGTCGATGTATGTTGTCGTAGTAAGGTGCAAGCTTTCTCTTCAAGCTTCTGCGTCCTTGCATACACAACACGAACAAACAAATCAAACGCACCGGAGGGAGAAAATAACCGAGTTGAAAGAAAGAAACAAAAATAAACACAGAAAACAAATGCAACACAATCAAATGCTAAAGCCTTCCCCGGCAACGGCGCCAAAAATTTGACTCATCCAAAAACACCTAACGGATGGACTCGAATTTATACGAGGTCGTCCTAGGGCGGTAAGGTGACTCAAGTCGTCTCACACGGAAGGCTTAGCAGGGCTTTAATTGTATTACTCACACGAACGGAAAAGAAACCTAAACACTCTAATCGGGTAGTTGGGTCAGGCACTGTCTCACACTCTAACACCAAGACGTAAATGAAAGGAAGCAATAAACAACAACTAAAGCAGTAGAGATATAATAACTAGGAACAAAGTGATTGAACATTAAACTTGTTAACTAGGGTTTCAATCAAGCACTCTAACCAAACGATCATAAACTCATGAATCATCAACGATTAATCACTACCTAGGCATGAAACTAAATCAAGCATCAATTCAATTTCAAAGAAAGCTCAAATCACCATAAAAGAAAGTACTAGACATTCATCACGAAGAGAAATCCGTAGGCAACAATAATGAAACAATGATTCACGTAATTAATCAAGATTCA
Source organism: Salvia miltiorrhiza (assembly GCF_028751815.1). Classification (NCBI taxonomy): domain Eukaryota; kingdom Viridiplantae; phylum Streptophyta; class Magnoliopsida; order Lamiales; family Lamiaceae; genus Salvia; species Salvia miltiorrhiza. Next base: position 46,221,134 of record NC_080393.1, on the reverse strand, counting down.
ATAACAACAATCTCAAATCATCTCATTCATCAAAAGCATAAACGAAGGAATTCAAATAACCAAGGATTCAAATAAACTAAGAAATTAAAGTGAGTTCTTTCAAAAACGTAGTGATCCGAGAAAACTAATCCGGTGAATGTTGATTGACATCAAAAGCGATCCAATGATTCCAAAAGCTAAAGTAAAATGTTTAGAAACTCCAAAAACCATAGAAAAGTGTGGAAATTCGCCCTAGAGGCTGCTGTGTTCAAAGATGTGAAGAAAAACCCTAAAAATGGGCTTAAATACGGAAAATCCGTAACTGCCGAAACGCCAGGGACGGCGGCGCCGTGGGACGGCGCCGCCGTGAGTGCCCTTCGCAGAAACCTCCAAAAATTGCACGGCCCACGCCGTGGGGCCGCGGTCGCCGTCTCGACGGTGGCCGCCGTGGCACGGCGGCGGCCGTGAGCCTGCCTTCGAAAATCGCTCGAAACAACGCCAAAACACTTGGCAACTCACGAATCCTGCACGCGACAATAGTACACCCAAAAAGATCATCGAGCACGTGAAATATAGGGCAAAAAGTCATGAAACACGCTCGAATGCACAGCAGAAACATACACAAAAACTGCCCAAATACGAGGTAAACAGTAAGCTTGGGTAAGTGATCTTTAATTTCATAGATCTAACTTGTATGATATTATATGTGAGCATATGTGGAAGATTGAAGCAAGAAATCACCCTCTTCTTCTTTTTTTTAGAATTTTCGAAAATTGTGGATTTCTACCCTTCAAAAAATTTTCTTTTTCTTTCCTTGAATTGGGATGAGAAATGTGATCTATGATATGATTGGTGATGATTGATGTGTGTTTTGAAAAGCTATGCCTTGAGATGTAAAAATTGAATGAGTTTAGTTTACCCAAAATTTGGGAAATTTTGAGTTGATGCTTTAAATGATGAATTGATGATGAGAATGAGTCTATGAGATGTCTAAGATGATGATTGATGGAGTAGATTGAGGATATGATGTTAATTGATGACTTTGATGTGAGTTAGTTTGATAAAATTAGGGATATGTGTATCTATGCCCTAAATTGTTAATTGATGGTTTATATGTGAGATTAAATGGTTAAAATTGATAGATCTATGATTGGATTAAAGTTTCATGTGTGTTTGTGGAATTTCAAAAAGTTTAGTTTAATAAAAATTAGGACTTTCGTGCCTATGTGTTAATTAAGTGAATTGGCTTAGGATAATTGAAATTGAGCATGGTATTAGTGTCTAATTATGTTTGGTTAGGTCAATTGTTAGTTATATAAAATTTTGACTTAGTTTAGTTTATATAAGTTTTTGAGTTCTCATATATTGAGAGGTCGATGATTGGTATAATGAGGTCTAATTGCTTTACGATCATTATGTAGACGTTTGTCATGCTTTAATTAAGAGTCTACGTTGATACGTGAGTTTTTCTTCGAGTTTAGTTTGCATGATATAAGAGAATCTATGTATGTGTAATGAGTTATGTGATGTATGAGGTCATATATGAATAATTGAGTAATTTTGAGCATGAAAATGAGATGAGAATTGAAACGATGCGTTCTTTGAAACGTTTTCTTTGAGATTTGAGTTTGAGATGTAAGAGAAGAGTCAAGTTTGAGTTGTGATGAGTAATATGTTGTGCTTGAATGTTTTTGAGTGCTATAAGTGTTTAAGATGAGTTTTGGGAAGTTTTTATTGAAGAAGTGTAGAGTTGAACATGTTTGCTTGTGAGTTTGAGTTGGGAGTTATTTTCGAGACGCACTGACCTACTGATTTCGAAAGGTTTTTGTTACTAAAACACCTTGAAGACTTTATAATACGTTTATAAGAGAGTCTTGAACATACTGGTAAAATTTCAAGTCACTTGGAATTCGTTTACTATTTTTATAAAATGGAAAACCAAAACTGCTACGTTCTGCCGAAATGTTCGGTGAGTAGCCAATAGAGTCACCTTTTCTAGTATCTTTCCCTAACGTTTTGGAGCCCAAATTTTTATTTTTAAGACATTATTGTCTTATCTATGTACCCACCAAATGTCAGACCTTTTTTACAACGTTTACTATTTTTTAAAAATCAAATCTTTCGATTGCTCAAAACAGCCGAATATGGTAGACTGTAGTAAAACAGTCATATCTCCTAAACTAGTTGGAGTTTTTAATCCTACCTTTTTTTTTGAATGAAACTAGATTCAAAGAGGTTTCAAATGGTATAGGTCACAACTCCAGTGGAGTTCTGTGCCGAGTCTGGTGACGTTTATAAGTCGTGTCAGTGCAGAATGAAGTTTGTTTGTGACATGTCTATGTGTGATTTGATATGCTTATGTGTTTATGCTTGTTTATGTGCTTGATTGCTACGAGTTTGATCCGAGTTGAGAGTTAGGTCAAGAGTAGGACTTGTGAATCCTTAGAAGTTAAGTATACTTAGGGATCGAGATTTAATTGGGTAAATAGACGTTGAGTGAGAAGTTATAGTTTGAGACGAGATTGGTTTTAGTAAATGAGTTTCTGACTAAGGTTTGTTTTATCACATGAACCTTCGATGACGATGATGATGATATATGAAGGCCCGAGCGAGACGAAGAAGTAAGTCACCTGTTTTCCTTTCCAAGTTGAGCGAAGGATTTCAGGTGGGCAATATTTTGAGTATACGTATATCATGCGAGCTTTCTAAAATGATTTGATGATGTTGTGAGTTTATCAAATGTTTTGAGATAAATGATGTTTAAGAATTGTTTGACTTGCCGATTTTTGCTGATAATGACTTGTGTGTTACCCTCTACTGATGAGACGAATTCGGCCCTGCCACAAGCGGGATTTTGTGCACAGAGGTGACTGTGAGCCGTCTTCGGGTCGGCCGGTCACGGTACTTGAGAGGGAGGCCTACTTTTCAGTACCTTTGATGATAATGAGTTGTAGATGTGGTACATACATGATGAGTACTTTGATAGCGCTATCGTTTCTTTATGATGATTATTATTAAAACTGCATGCACAGATTCATTTACGCTAACTTATTCCTGTGTATTGCTGAGATGTGGCAAGTTTCAAACCTATAGCTCTAAGAGCACCTTTCTTATTTTTCGGCATTTGCCCACTGAGTATTATGTACTCACGCCCTGCATGTATTTCTAAATGTGCAGGCTAAGCGAGGAGCGAGATTGGTCTGGTGCTGGTGGGGGATTGTTAGATGACGTATTTACTTTATCGTATTTCCTTTTTGTCGATAAAGTCTTGATGGTTAAGATACTTTGTTTTCTTTTGAAATCAAGTAATTTACTCTCGGTTATGTGTCTTCATACATATAATCGGTTCGCCTTTTGCTGCGATACTCTGAATATTATGTTTCCTTATGAAAAATAAGTTATACCTGCTTTGTTTTTTATCTTGAAATTCCTGATATTTATGGAGTTATGACGATGTTGACGTTTATACCCCTGGAGTTGATTTATGATGATTTCCTTAACGCTTTTTCATGCGAGCTTCCGCTTGATGTTCAATCTATTCTTCTTGTCTTTTATTCTTTTAAAATAGTCGTATCGATACTCGTACCCCGCTATCACTAGCGTCGGGATCGGGCTATGACAGTTCTGACTCCAACAGATCTTAGTCTTTGCGGAAAGGCATAGTTTTGTCTTAGTGAAGCTAAGAGTGAGAAATCCAACCCAGTGTGTTAGTACTGAAGATAGGATCTTCAGTTGTCTAGGTTTGTTGTGCACCCATAAGCACATGCCTAGTGAAGTTTGTCAGTCTGATCAACTGACCGTGGATGTAGGAAGTATTTTTCGAACCACGTAAAAATCCCCTTGTTATTTATCGCTTTCAGTATTTATCTTTCTTATCTGCACAAACGTTTTATCAACTGAAACTAATTAATAGCAAAGTGAAACATAAACCTTGACAACTTATTTAATCACAACGGCTATTTCGAAAGAAAAGTTTTCCGCTGCCAGTAATATTAGTCGAACTGATAAATCTTCGGATAGTCAGCGAGATTCATATTACTCCTCTGTTTTACAAACTCGACTGAAGCCTAACATGTATCAATTAAAGTCTTTGACTTAACTGATAACTCCTTACTGAAGTGTATTCAGTATCAGTCGCCAACCTAAGTCTTGCTAAACTCTTTTAGCTGAAAAATGTTGTGTCAATTTGTTTTCGTTTGAAAAATAGCCTATAGGTGTATCCCCCCATACACCTATTCGAGACCCCAAGGGACTTAACAATTGGTGTCAGAGCAGGTTGTTCGCAAGAACAATTTTGCTTTGACCAAGTTCTACTGAACTAGATCATATTCTTCTAAAGGTCTCAAAAACTCTTTTCTTTTCAAAAAGTGCTTACCGTTTTCCCTATCTGTTGTTTACTTTCTTCTTGTACTATGGAAACTAACCACAGCCGAATCTCCTCACTACCTATGTTTAGTATTAAAAAATACGACATATGGAAGTTTCGACTTGAGAGCTTCCTCAACGCCCAACATTGCCGAATGTGGGAAGTCATCACCAAAGGACCCATCATCGTCACAGAGGTGATCAAAAGAGTTCCTTTGGACCCAACCAAAGATCCTTTTGATGAAGTCTAGATCAAATCAAAGGTTGATTTCACCACAGAAGAAATGAAGCAAGATGAGCTCGACAACCTCGCCAAAAGCATCATCTCCGGCACAGTCCCAAACAAGCACGTCACCAAGATCATCAAATGCAGGACTGCAAATGAGATGTGGGACATTCTTGAAGGAATGTGCATTGGATTAGAGGAGATAAAGGAGAACAAGTTGTCAATAGCTTGTCAAAAATTCAACTCATTTCTCATGCTCAAAAATGAATCAGTCGACGATATGGAACTCAGATTCAACCAGATCCTGAACAAAGTCCAATCCATCTCGAAGGACAAATACACTCAACGAGAGATCAACCTGAAGATTCTACGAGCACTTCTACGAGGAGATTGGCAGATCTATGTTGTTGCTCATCAGAACAAGCCAAGATTCAACCAGCTTCCAGGAACAAGCTTTTCTCGGATCTCGTTGGGAATGAATTCGACATCCAGAGAAATCTTGAAACAAAGAAAAGCTGGAGGATCAGACGAAGATGCTCCATCAGCATCAAAAGAAGCAGCGCTGAAAGTTTCAGCAAAAGAAAGCAAGAAGCAGTAAAAGGAACCGACAGAACTCAAACCAGAAGACTTTTTCAGTCAATATGCTTTGTTGACTGAGAGGTTCAACAAGATGGAATCCAAATTCCGCAAGTACATGAAGTTCCACAAACAGCACTACAAGGGAAAAGAGAGAGAGAGAGAGAGCAAGTCCAGATATTCCACTGATAGAAGCGGAGAAAGGAAATCATCCGCTACTGATCTAAAAGATGTGCAATGTTATGGATGCAAGAAGAAAGGGCACTACAAGTCAGAATGCCCTGAATTGTCGCAGACTGAGCGCAAAGAGATGAAGGCTAGGAGGGATCGCAAGTATGCAAAAAAGAAAGTGATGGTTGCTGACGATGCAGGATCTTCCGAATATGCATCAAAATCATCCGCCTTCAACTCCACCAGCTCAAATGATGAGAACCAAGCCCTCATGGCCAATAACACTGAAAGCGTGGCTGACAACACCGATAACAGCTACGACAATGGAATGAATGGGCTAGAGGTAAGCTCTTACTCAAGAACTCTTAATACCGATAACTCCTTGTTGTTTGCAGGAGACAACTCAGAATTTGGAGATAGCTCAGTCAATGAGACTGAAGAGTGTGATCAGCTCATGACTGACCACTGTCAGTTAAGAAAAATGTTCGAAGATCTCCCGAAGGAGAATTAGAAAATGGAAAAGGAGATCAATGAAGAGCGAACCAAGAATCAGACAGTCATCTACATCCTAGATGAAACCTGTCTTGATGGACTAATCATGGAGAACAGTAGACTGGAAGAAAAGCTCAAGATATCTACATCAGAATGTGAGAGATCTTCTCATGAAATCAAGAGGCTCAACAACAAACTGGAAGAAACAGTCAAGGACTGTATGAAGAAGTCTCCCATGATGACCAACTTTCCATCGAAAGCTCTAGTGGAAAGTATCGGAGGAAAAGTAGTTCCTGTCGATAAAGGAAAGAATGTCATGATCCAGGAGGTGACTGATACAACACTTTGAAAGAATCAAGGGATCATGACATGGAGGAAATCTAGAAGAGAAGACTGATGGCAACAAGAAATATTCCTCTTCCACAAAGCTACAGACGAGCCAAGGGGGGCCCCAACCAGTTCATCCTACTGAGAAGACTGGAAAGCAGATTTCAGTCAAAGTATGGGGAAGGAACATCTGGACTGAAACAACAGCATGCCAACAGAGCAAAGAAACAGAGTCTTCCTCACCAGTCCAGGGGGAAGAACAACAGGAACAATCAGAAACTGAAACCAGTTCAGATCCAAAGAGAGCAACAACCATGGAGACAAAACAATGATAAGTCCAGACGAGCTCGATTTCATTCACAACAGTATGCCACTGGACATCATCAACCTCATGTTCCACAGCAACAGTTAAGACTCCATCAGTCAAGGACAACTCCTGTGTCTCAAAGGAGATACACAATGGAGCAAAGGAGACCTCAACACTTCACCAGACAAAGCTACTACAAATAGGAGGCTCCAAAGAAGAAAGCTCAACCGAAGAAAGCTCATGTGGCAACTGAAGCACCAGCCACTTCAGTCAGACAACCAGCCAACCGCAAAAGATTAGTGCCAAGACCAGTTCTAAAGCAGATATGGGTTCCAAAAGGAACACAAACTAACATTGAAGGACCCAAACATTGATTGGGTATCTAAATTAACTCTTCCTTCCAGGGCAAAAACAGAAAACACAAAAAGAAGGAAGAAGTTAAAGCTTCAATCAGAACATGGTACCTGGACAGCGGCTGCTTGAAGCACATGAGAGGATACAAAGAATATCTGACTCAATACGTTGAGAAAGCTAGATCAAAAGTTGCATTCAGAGACAACTCAATAGGCGAAACTAAAGGCTATGGTGTACTCGACATGGGTAACTCCAGTATCAGTAATGTTAGCTATGTTTCTGGACTAAAACATAATTTGTTGTCTGTGAGTCAATTTTGTGACAGCGGATCCGCAGTGAAGATCAAGAAAGATGAATTCACTGTGAGAAATAGCCAGAAGAAGGTGGTGCTGAGAGGAATTAGGCAAGGAAGTCTCTACGTCGTATCCTGGGAAGATAGCCCGCCTGAAACTTGTCTCATCAGCAAAAGCAACTCATAGCTCAACTGGCTATGGCACAGAAGGATCAACCACCTCAACTTCAAGACGATCAACAAACTTGCTAAACATCAACTGGTAGAAGGTTTACCTTCTATTGTGTTCCAAAAGAAGCATGAATGTGAAGCGTGTCAAAGAGGAAAGCAAACAAGGACGTCATTCAAGTCAAAGACAGGACACTCCTCTGAAAGGATTCTCCAACTGCCTCACATGGATCTGTTTGGCCCAATCTCTCCCAGAAGTTACAACGGTAGAAAGTATCCCTTAGTTGTTGTAGATGATTATTCTCGATATAATTGGGTTATATTTCTCTACAACAAAGGGGAGACACTGCTGGAATTGCCAAAGCTGTTGAAAAGACTAAGCGTTGAAAAGGAAGTACCAATCTATTGCGATAGCTCCAATGCTATTGCAATCTCGCACAATCCAGTTCATCACACTAGAGTCAAGCATATCGCAATCTGTCATCACTTCATTCGTGATCATGTGGGAAAGAATAATGTCTCAGTTGAATGGATTCCGACCGCAGTTCAGAAAGCAGACTTTGTTGGGAACCTTGTGGAATATCCTAATTCTTGTTTTGATGATACCAAAATTCATAGGACTTTATTGTAATAGACTAGAATTGTTTTGAACTCAAATGTTAGAGTTCGTTTCTAGTTTAGCTTGCGGTGTTGAAGACTGAAGACTGAAGAACGAAGGACCGAAGACTGAAGACTGCAGATACCAACTGAAGTATCAGTTGAAGAATCAGTTGAAGACTGATTACTTAATGCGCTCAATGGACTGATACTAAAGTCAAGTATCAGTTGAATATTCCTCCTCAGACTGATCTTCCAACGTTCAGAGGAAGCCACGTACACACAAGTACAGCCACATTAAATGCAGAGATCTCAGGATCTTATCTCTGCAGAGGTCATTCCTATCTGGTGGTTACTTTTCAGAGATGTCACATCTCCTGTCCATCAAAGAGAGCCGTTTCCACTCAGACAAGGAACCTCGAAGATTGAAGCCTCAGCCCAAATTTGAATTGCTCTCCAACGGAAGAAATCTTGAGGATGATTTACGCCAATTGATCTATTCAAGAGTTCTCCTACAAATAGCGCTCGAGGATCACTTCAACCTTCACCGATTCAACGACATAAGCTGAAGCTCTGCCGAAATAGCTACTCAGCCTTAAGCTTAAACTCCCCAAAGCTTGAATCAAAGAAGAGAATTCCAAAGCCAAAATCAGTCACTGCTGATTACATACATTCTCTTAGACCTTAGGCAAAACTCTGTTCACCCAGAAGCCAAAGGTTAAACTTGCTTCAAAGAACTTGTTCTTTGTAAGTATAGTTGGCACTCGTTCAAACCTCCCCCCCATAAGAGTGTTTTGAGTTATTCGGAGGTCAGAAGGGTTTTCTGTCTCTGAGAGTCTTAGCACGGGTTGTGTTAAGCAAGAGAAATCCGACGCGAGTGAAGCGTGGGTACTGAAGAAGGGTTTTCTTCAGTGTACGGTTGTGTGCACCCGGCAAGCACACGGTTTGGTTTGCAGTGCACCTGTTAAGCACTTGCGGAGTGGATTGTTGGTCTGATCAACCAACCATGGATGTAGGAAAGGGTTTTTCCGAACCACGTAAAAGTCTCTGTGTTGTTTACAGCTTTCAGTTTTACATTCCTACTTGTGTTATTTCAATTGATAAACTGAATACTGATTAACGGCAAAGAGCAACCTAATAACCAACAACGTGCTCCACCGAGGCTATTGCGAAACTAAGTTTAATTTCCGCTGCGTATGATATCAGTCTGACTGATCTATCCTCTGATAGTCAGAAAGAGTGATATCATCTCTGTTTTAGCAAACACGACTGAAGCCCTTACTTGCATCAGTTAAGTTCCAGCCACTTAACTGATAACTCTTTACTGAAGAGCTTTGAGTATCAGTCGTCAACCCTGTTTAGTCAAAACTGATTTCAGTAAAACAAGCGTCTTTGTTTGCAAGCAAAGTTTCATTTTGATCTCTGACTGAGATCCCTCTGATTGAGGATTGTTCAAAAATAGCCAATAGGTGTATTCCCCCCCCCCATACACCTATTCGAGACCCTCAGGACCTAACAATTGGTATCAGAGCAGGTTGTTCGCAAGAACTACCTGTATCTGACTAGGTTCTAATTGAACTAGAACTTTTTTCTTAAAGGTCTCGAAAAAGTTCTCTCTTTCTTTTTGTGCTTGCTATCTGTTCTATCTGCTGTTATCTGTTCTCTCTTTTTTTGATGGAGGCTAACCACAGCAGATTATCTTCTCTACCTATGTTTAGTATTGAAAAATACGACATATGGAAGTTTCGGCTTGAAAGCTTCCTCACCGCCCAACATTGCCGAATGTGGGAAGTCATCACCAGCGGACCAATCACCATCACCGAAACTGTCAAAAGGGTTCCTGTTAATCCACAACAAGATCCTTACGATGAGGTCCAGCCCAAGCAAAAAGCAGACTTCACCACAGAATAAAGGAAGCAAGATGAGCTAGACAACCTCGCCAAAAGCATCATCTCCGGCACCGTTCCTGACAAGCATGTCATGAAGATCATCAAGTGCGGAACTGCAAAGGAGATGTGGGACATCCTGGAAAGAATGTGCGTAGGTTCCGAGGAAATCAAGCAGAATAAGCTATCCATAGCTTGCCAGAAATTCGACTCCTTCCTCTTGCTCAAGAATGAATCTGTCGAGGAAATGGAACTTAGATTCAACCAAATTTTGAATGAAGTTCAATCCATTTCCAAAGACAAATACACTCAAAGAGAAATCAATCTGAAGATTCTTCGAGCACTGCCACATGGAGAATGGCAGATCTACTCAGTCGCTCATCAGCATAAGCCAGGATTCAGTCAACTCCCGACAAACAAGCTTTTCTCCGATCTCATGGCAAATGAGTTCGAACTTCTGAGAAATCTTGGAAATAAGAAGGCTGGAGGATCAGACGAAGATGGTCCATCAACCTCAAGAGGAGTTGCACTGAAGGCCTCAACAAGAGAAGGCAAGAAGCAGATCAAGGAACCAACGGAACTCAACCCTGAGGACTTCTTCAGTCAATATGATTTGTTGACTGAAAGATTCAACAAGATGGAGTCCAAGTTTCGGAAGTACAGAAGGTTCCACAAGCAGCACTACAAAGGAAAGGAAAGAGAAAACAACTCCAGACATTCCACAGATCGAAGCGGAGAAAGGAAGTCAGCCACTTACGACATCAAAGACATGGAATGCTTTGGATGTAGAAAGAAAGGGCACTTTCGAAATGAATGCCCTGATCTGACTCAAGCTGAGCGCAGAGAGCTGAAAGCTAAGAAAGATCGTAGCTTTTCGAAGAAGAAAGCGATGGTTGCTGACGATGCTGATTCTTCCGAAGACACATCAGAATCATCCGACTTCGACAGTTCCAGCTCAGACGATGAGAGCCGAGCTCTGATGGCCAATGAATCAGAAAGTGTGGCTGACAACAGCTACGACAATGGAATGAATGGCTCAGAGGTAATCTCTCACTCAAAAACTCCTTATACTGATAACTTCCTGATGCTTTCAGGAAACCACTCAGAATCTGGAGATAGCTCATCCGATGAAACTGACGAGTTTGATCAGCTCATAACTGATCACTGTCAGTTGAGAAAAATGTTCGAAAATCTCCTCAAGCAGAATCAGAAAATGGACAAGGAGATCAATGATGAACGAGCTAAGAATCAGACAATCATCTACTTTCCGGATGAAACTTGTCTTGATCAGCTAATCATGGAGAACAGCCGACTGGAGGAAAAGCTCAGAAACTCCAACTCAGAATGTGAGAGAGCATCTCATGAAATCAAGAGGCTCAATCACAAGCTGGAAGAAACAGTTAAGAACTGCATGATGCAGTCTCCCATGATGAGCAACTTTCCATCGAAAGACCTTGTTAAAAGCATTGGAGGAAATGTTGCAGCTGACAAAGGAAAGAAGATCATGATCATTCCAAAGGACAATCCTTCTGAAATCACAACATCAGAAGAATCAAGAGATCATGATATGGATGAAGTTCGCAAACGCAGACTGATGGCAAGATCAAATGTTCCACCTCCACGGAGCTATAGACGAGCAAAGGAGGCCCCCAACCAGATCACCCTACTGAGAAGATTGGAAAGCAGATTTCAGTCAAGGATCGGGGAAGGAACATCAGGAATCAAGAAGAATCTTCCTCACTTCGCCAAGCAAAGAAGACCTCAACCACTCATCAGACAGAATTGCTACAAGAGTGAGGCCTTCAAAGGAATTTCTCAACAGAAGAATGCTCGTGTGCCAACTGAAGCGCCAACAACGTCAATCAGACAATCAACAAAGCGCAAGAGATCAGCCAGATCAATTCTGAAGCAGATATGGGTTCCAAAGGGAACTCGAGCTAACATCGAAGGACCCAAAGCTTGATTGGGTGCCTGAAGCTACTCTTCCTTGCAGGTCAATGTCAGGAAACACAAAAAGAAGGAAGAGGTTAAAGCTTCAATCTGAACGTGGTATCTGGATAGTGGCTGCTCGAAGCACATGACGGGCTACAAAGAATATCTATCTCAGTATGTTGAGAAAGCTAGATCCAAAGTTGCATTCGGAGATAACTCAATCGGAGAAACAAAAGGCTACGGTGTGCTCAACATGGGTAACGCCAGTATCAGTAATGTTAGCTTTGTTTCTGGTCTTAAACATAATCTGTTGTCTGTGAGTCAATTTTGTGACAGCAGTTTCACAGTGAAAATCAAGAAAGATGAATTCACTGTTAGAAACAATCAAAAGAAGGTGGTTCTGAAAGGATTCAGATAAGGGAGTCTCTACGTCGTTTCATGGGAAGACAGCCCACCAGAAACATGCCTCATCAGCAAAAGCAGCTCGCAGCTCAACTGGCTGTGGCACAAGAGACTCAACCATCTCAACTTCAAGACGATCAACAAACTTGCTAAACATCAACTGGTAGAAGGTCTTCCTTCTATTGTGTTCCAGAAGAAGCAAGAATGTGAAGCATGCCAAAGAGGAAAGCAGACGCGGATGTCATTCAAGTCAAAGTCAGGACACTCCTCTGAAAGAATTCTGCATCTACTTCACATGGATCTGTTTGGCCCGATCACTCCAAGAAGCTACAACGGTAGGAAGTACACCTTAGTAGTTGTGGATGATTATTCACGATATACTTGGGTCATCTTTCTCTTCAAGAAGAAAGAAACGCTGGAGGAACTGCCAAAGTTGCTGAGAAGACTGAGCATTGAAAAGGAAGTCAACATCATCAGCATCAGATCAGATCGTGGGACTGAGTTCCTCAATACTGTCATTCGTGAGTATTGTGATGAACAAGGAATCAGTCAGCAAACTTCTGCAGCAAGAACTCCACAGCAGAACGGAGTTGCAGAAAGAAGAAACCGATCTTTGAAAGAAGCAGCAAGGACGATGCTAGCCGAATCAAAACTCCCCTTAAAGTTTTGGGCCGAAGCAGTCAACAACGCATGCTACACGCAGAATCGCTCCTTCCTCACTCAGAGACATGGAAGAACTCCATACGAGCTATGGAAGAACAGAAAGCCTTCGATTGTTTACTTTCATGCTTTCGGTTCTAAGGGTTTCATCCACAACAATGAAAAGAAGAGGTTAAACACCTTCGATAGCAAGGCTGATCCAGGTGTCTTCCTTGGATACTCTGGAACAGAACGTTCAAGCAAAGCCTATCGAGTGTTTAATTCTCAAACTCTTTGTGTTGAAGAAACACCTCATGTGATCTTTGATGAGTCTACAGATGATTTCAGGGAACAAGAAACTGAAAAGTGTGTCCAGAACACTGAAGGTTCCAAAGTTGAAATCCACAACACCGAGCCCTCTACTGTCTTGGTGTGGGGACCAGGCAAAGATGAAGATAATGAGATACTTCAGTATCAAAAGATCAGCCAAAGGTCTGAAGTTCAGACTAGAGCTAATGCAGATGGCATCAGTCAAGGGGAAACTCCAGTTGCTGAAGATCGAGTTGAACGTGCAGAAGCAGCTCCAGCTCAACTCTCCCTTGCTCCGGAAGGTGCTCAACACCTCAGAACCATTCTGACCGAAGAAGCCCCACCATCTCCAGAAGAGATCAAGAAGTATCGAAGATGGTTTGAACTCCACTCAAAGGAGAACCATCAGATGGCGTCAAGACTCGAAGATCAATGTGCAACCTCGTCTTCGACATCAATCAGAACTGCATCAATGAAGATAAGAATTTCAGCTGTTTCTTATCATCTACAGAGCCCAAGGATATTGAAGAAGCTCTGAAGTCTACTCATTGGGTCATCGCAATGCTAGAAGAACTCAATGAATTCAACCGGAATTCAGTTTGGGAGTTTGTGGATCGACCAGACGATGCAAAGGTGATTGGCTTGAAATGGATTTTCAAGAACAAGGAAGACGAAGAAGGAAATGTTGTGAGAAACAAAGCAAGGCTTGTAGCTAAAGGATACAGTCAAGAAGAAGGAATCGACTACGATGAGACGTTCGCTCCAGTTGCCAGATTGGAAGCAGTCAGACTCTTCTTAGCCTTCACAGCTCACAAAGGTTTCAAGGTACACCAAATGGATATCAAGTGTGCATTTCTTAATGGAGTGCTCACAGATGAAGTCTATGTAGAACAACCTCCAGGGTTTGAGGTTGCTGGACCAGAAAAGGTGTACAAACTGAAGAAAGCGCTCTATGGATTGAAGCAAGCACCAAGAGCGTGGTATGATACTCTCTCGGAGTATCTTGTTGAACAAGGTTTCAAGAAAGGATCTGTGGACAGAACTCTGTTCACTCTCAAAGAAGGAGAAGATCTCTTGCTTGTTCAGATTTATGTCGATGACATAATCTTCGGATCCAAATCCGAACGCATGTGCAAGAAGTTTGCTGACATCATGACCAACAAGTTTCAAATGTCCATGATGGGATAAATGAATTTCTTTCTCGAATTGCAAGTCAAGCAGACCAACGAAGGAATACTGATCAGTCGGTCCAAGTATGCCAAGGAATTGATAGCCAAGTTCGGTATTCAGCACATGAAATCAGTCAAGATCCCAATGAACACAAACTGGAAAGTTGATCCAGGTTCAGAAGGAAAATCTGTCTCTTCGACGAAGTACAGAGAAATCATTGGATCTTTGCTGTATTTGACTGCGAGCAGACCAGACATCGCATTTGCAGTCGGGGTATGTGCAAGATATCAATCAGATCCAAAGGAAGCTCATTTGGATGTAGCAAAGCGGATTCTAAGATATCTTAAAGGCACATCCAATCAAGGATTGTGGTATCCAGCAGACGACGACATCAAGCTCACCGGGTACTCAGACTCAGACTTCGGTGGATGCAAGCTTGATCGCAAATCAACCTCCGGAACATGTCAATTCCTAGGCAACAAGCTCATCTCATGGTTTTCAAAAAAGCAGACTTCAGTCGCCACTTCTACAACTGAAGCTGAATATGTTGCTGCCGGAAGCTGCTGCTCACAAATCCTGTGGTTAGTCCATCAATTGAAGGACTATGGGATCGACGAAAAGGAAGTTCCTATCTATTGCAATCTCCCAGAATCCAGTTCATCACACCAGAGTTAAGCATATTGCTATTCGACATCACTTCATCCGTGATCATGTCGAAAAGAAAAATATCTCTGTGGAATAGATTCCCACTGTAATTCAGAGAGCTGACCTGCTGACCAAGGCTCTTCCAGAAGAGAGGTTCATTGATCTATGTGGAAAGATCAGCCTCATCAACCCTGAAGAGTGATGCTGTGTTTGAAGATCCTCTCAAACAATCATGATGACTGGTGGTCAACCAACTGCTGATTCTACGATCGCCGACGTGGAAAGCAATGAAGTCAGAACGCTCATCTGAAGAAGAAGTCATCCTGATGAATCAACCAGGATCAAGGGGTATCAACTGACTACAATGTTCAGTTGATCAGTAAGTATTTTAAAAGCTTACTTTTAAAATCAGTTATTTCAGTTCAGAGTTTTGAGTTTCAGTTCAAAATCTTTCTCTAACTGATCAGTTTCTTTCAAAAACTTTAACTGATTGTTGGAAAATGGAATATCCGATAAGGACAAGAGTTTTTAAAAGGGAAAATCTGTTTTGATTGAACTTGTCCTGATCTTTTACCAAAAATCTTTCCAACCTTTCTGCCT
Source organism: Salvia miltiorrhiza (assembly GCF_028751815.1). Classification (NCBI taxonomy): domain Eukaryota; kingdom Viridiplantae; phylum Streptophyta; class Magnoliopsida; order Lamiales; family Lamiaceae; genus Salvia; species Salvia miltiorrhiza. The sequence goes on along the minus strand of NC_080393.1, from coordinate 46,205,697 downwards.
CTGCAATAAAATTTCTTGAGAAACTCATTGACATGACAGAATGCAATGATAACTCACAACTTTTTGAAGTCTCAGTCCCTCGCAGTGACGGCGGACGTGAATTTTTCTTCAAATACATTTTAGGCACAGTTTTCGAAAAACCTTTTCATCTTCTTACATGGTTCACATCTTGTCTATTTATACCATGTTGTCTTCACGATTTTTCTGCATCAACTAACAACTCACCACAGCCTTCACTGTGAGAAAAATTTTCAATCTTTCCAAAGTTGCAGAGAAAATTTGTTCCGACTAAAGGAGAAATCTATGACTGCAAAGTCATAGAGCGGAAGAATGACACTCACATACCTGGTCTTCACCGGACCCTTCCACTGGATCTCAACGTCTCTCCGACGTCAAAGTTTGCTCTACCTTCACTTATAGCCAGCGAAGCGAGTGTCTTCCATCCTCATGCCCGGCACATCGGCTTGAAGTACCTGTCTGAAGAAGACAGACTTCACCTGGTTCTCAGGAAAGCCTCTCACCTTTTGGTGAAGCTTCGATGTGGTGCAACAGCAATGAGCAGAAGCTCATGCCATCCGGCGCAATATCGACAGTGCTAGTCCTCACGACTACCACTGATTCGATTGTTCATCTTCACCTCCTCCTTCCCCTATGTATGACGAGGCGCGCTTTGATATAATTCTTTCATCAAAGCCTCGCCATGCATTTCCTTCACTTCTTCTCCCCACTTCTCGCACTCTTATAATTCTTCCCTTCCCGTCTGTCTATTCGCCCTCTGGATTGTATGCATAGCTGCATCTCATGTTTATCTCTAACATGCTATGCATACTTTCCTTTCCTTCACCCTGCTCTTCTTCATCTCTCCGTCTCCATCGCCTCTCCGTCTCTCTTCTCATCTCTCCACCTCTCCACTGGCGTCCTCTTCCTTCTGCATCTCGGGATCAATTCTCCATTTCCAAGCTCTCCCACGAATGTTTGGGAATCGGAGCTGAAGTCCCATCCGATCATAGCCTCCATCGTTAGCTCTCTTTTTTATGTTGCCAAAAAGGGGGAAAGTCAGAAGTCAGAGAGAAACCTTCCCTAAGGTTACTCCGGTCCTCTAACTCTTAACAGATGATGGGACAGCAAAGGATCACCAGAAGTTGTAAGGACGACGTTCCAGTAAAGACCTCAAATCAACGGAACACAAGTGAGAGTGGAACAAGCTTAGGAACATGAATACACGAAGACAGAAGATGAAGATCAAGAAGTTCAAGGTGCAGCCAAGCAGACTGCTGGAGTCCATGGGTTTCCCATGATGTTTTTGTTTTTCTTTTTACTCCAATGTAAGTCTTGCTCTGTACCTCGACTGATGACTTATCAGTCTCTTTTATTAATGAAAAGAACTTCTTTATTGATCTCAACCTGAAGACAATGACTCTTTGTCCAGGCTCTGATTATGTTTTTCTGTCTTCTCCTTGTTCTGTTTTAGAACTGTTTCGTTCTTAACTCTAAGTACAAGTTTTTAGGTTCTATTGTTAAGGGGGAACTGTTTTCACCCCAGGTTTAGAACTTGTACTGTGAGTTCAGTCTTTTTGTTGTCTAGAACTGCTGTGTGGTTTTGGCATCATCAAAAAGGGGGAAATTGTTGGGAACCTTGTGGAATATATCCTAATCCTTGTTTTGATGATACCAAAATTCATAGGACTTTATTGTAATAGACTAGAATTGTTTTGAACTCAAATGTTAGAGTTCGTTTCTAGTTTAGCTTGCGGTGTTGAAGACTGAAGACTGAAGACTGAAGAACGAAGGACTGAAGACTGAAGACTGCAGATACCAACTGAAGTATCAGTTGAAGAATCAGTTGAAGACTGATTACTTAATGCGCGCAATGGACTGATACTAAAGTCAAGTATCAGTTGAATATTCCTCCTCGGACTGATCTTCCAACGTTCAGAGGAAGCCACGTACACACAAGTACAGCCGCATTAAATGCAGAGATCTCAGGATCTTATCTCTGCAGAGGTCATTCCTATCTGGTGGTTACTTTTCAGAGATGTCACGTCTCTTGTCCATCAAAGAGAGCCGTTTCCACTCAGACAAGGAACCTCGAAGATTGAAGCCTCAGCCCAAATTCGAATTGCTCTCCAACGGAAGAAATCTTGAGGATGATTTACGCCAACGGATCTATTCAAGAGTTTTCCTACAAATAGCACTCGAGGATCACTTCAACCTTCACCGATTCAACGACATAAGCTGAAGCTCTGCCGAAATAGCTACTCAGCCTTAAGCTTAAACTCCCCAAAGCTTGAATCGAAGAAGAGAATTCTAAAGCCAAAATCAGTCACTGCTTAGGCAAAACTCTGTTCACCCAGAAGCCAAAGGTCAAACTTGCTTCAAAGAACTTGTTCTTTGTAAGTATAGTTGGCACTCGTTCAAACCTCCCCCCCATAAGAGTGTTTTGAGTGATTCGGAGGTCAGAAGGGTTTTCTATCTCTGAGAGTCTTAGCACGGGTTGTGTTAAGCAAGAGAAATCCGACGCGAGTGAAGCGTGGGTACTGAAGAAGGGTTTTCTTCAGTGTACGGTTGTGTGCACCTGGCAAGCACACGGTTTGGTTTGCAGTGCACCTGTTAAGCACTTGCGGAGTGGATTGTTGGTCTGATCAACCAACCGTGGATGTAGGAAAGGATTTTTCCGAACCACGTAAAAGTCTCTGTGTTGTTTACAGCTTTCAGTTTTACATTCCTACTTGTGTTATTTCAATTGATAAACTGAATACTGATTAACGGCAAAGAGCAACCTAATAACCAACAACGTGCTCCACCGAGGCTATTGCAAAACTAAGTTTAATTTCCGCTGCGTATGATATCAGTCTGACTGATCTATCCTCTGATAGTCAGAAAAAGTGATATCATCTCTGTTTTAGCAAACACGACTGAAGCCATTACTTGCATCAGTTAAGTTCCAGAAACTTAACTGATAACTCTTTACTAAAGAGCTTTCAGTATCAGTCGTCAACCCTGTTTAGTCAAAACTGATTTCAGTAAAACAGGCGTCTTTGTTTGCATGCAAAGTTTCGTTTTGATCTTTGACTGAGATCCCTCTGATTGAGGATTGTTCAAAAATAGCCCATAGGTGTATTCCCCCCCCCCCCCATACACCTATTCGAGACCCTCAGGACCTAACAGACTTGCTGACTAAAGCTCTTCCAGAAGATAGGTTCAACGATCTTTGTGGAAGGATCGGCCTCATCAACCTTGAAGAATGATGCTGATCTTGAAGATTTCAACTGCAGTCATGATGACTGTTGCTCAGTCAATTGGTGTTCCTCAACTGATGATGTGGCAACCAAAGAAGATGAGTCTTCGTCTGAGGGAGAACCTTTTCAGAAAAGTCAATAAACGTCGTGGTATCGACTGACTACAATGATCAGTCGACCAGTAACTATCTTTAACTTACATTGACTTTTTATATATCAGTTAAATTCAGTTATGAGTTTTTAAAATCTTTCTCTAACTGATCAGTTGCTTTTAAAATGCTTTAACTGATTGTTGGAAATGAAATATCCGAGAAGGACAAGTACCTTTACGTTTAAAAATATTTTTAACTTGTCTTGATCCTTTATTTTGATCAAATTCAACTATTGTGCCTCTACAATTAAAATCTTAAAAATCTCTTTGATTTGACATATTGCAATGATGATTATTCTTTTTGTACCTTTTTGAAGCTTCCATCCCCTGCAGTGACAGCGGACGTGAAAATTTCTTCAAAATGATTTTAGGCACAATATTTGAAAAAAAAATCATCTTCCGTACTTAGTATTTTAAATACTTTACACCTGCAACTTTTCTTCATCATAATTAACAACTTTCCACATAAACTTCGGTGAGAACACTTTCCAAAAGTTGAAGAAAACGTTCGTTCTGACAATGGAGAGATCAATGACAAAACAGTCATGGAGTGGGAGAATGATGCTCGCACAACTGGTCTACACAGGACCCTTCCACTGGATATCGACATTTCTCCGACGTCAATCTTGTTTCTACCCTCACTTATATCTAGCGACAAGAGTGTCTTCCATCCTAATGCCAGGCGCTAAGAAGCTTCTAAGCTTCAGGAGGTCATCAAGCTCATCTCACATATCTTGCCCACCTCCATGGCATGCAACAACAACGAGCTCTCTCTAGTTATCTGCCGGCATCCCCAGCCGCACATGGTCCTCTCAACTAAGACCTCGTGTCGGCAAATCGATAGTGTTAGTCCTCACGACTGTCACTGATTCGATTTTCGCCTCTCACACCCATCTCACGTACTCTCCCTCTTTCTCCAACCTAGTCCTCTCTCTCGCCATCTTAAGCCCCTCATCTTCCCTGTGAGGTCCGTATGAATAGTCACTTTACATGAATATCTCCAAAGATCTATGCATACCTACCTTTTCCCCACCCTCCTTCTCCTCACAAACACTCATCTTCCCCGCATCCACGCTCCTCTTCTCCTCATCAACCTTCATCTTCTCCATCTCCAAGCCTCTTCCTCTTCTCCGTCTTCATCATCATCTCCCTTTCCACTGGCATCTTCCTCTTCTGCATCTTTGTACTCACACTCCTCTCGAATCTTCTCACGAGTTTCTGAGACTCGGAGTTGGGTACCTTCTGATCATAGCTTCCATCATCAGCTCTCTCTTTTTGATGTTGCCAAAAAGGGAGAAAGTAGAAGTCAGAGAAAAACCTTCTCAAAGTTGGTTCTCTGCATCTTCTCGAAAGACTGAAGTTGGTAAAGCAAAAGGATCACCAGAAGTTCAAGGATGACGAACCAGTAAGACCTCGAGTCAATGGAAAATAAGTGTAGAAGAAACAAGCTTAGGAACATGAAGATGAAGATGAAGATGAAGATCAAAGACGAAGTTCGAGGTGCAAACAAGCAGACTGCTGGAGTCCATGGGTTTCCATGTGTTTTACTTTTTACTCCATTTTGTATGTTTAGCTCTGTATCTCGACTGATTTCTCATCAGTTATTCTTTTAATGAAATGAACTTTCTTTTGATCTCAACCTAAAGACAATACCTTTTTGTCCAGGCTCTGATTATTTACTTCAATTATGTCTTCGTATTGTTCTTTTTGAACTGTTGTGTTTTTCCTTCGAATGCAAGTTAATAGGTTATCTTGTTAAGGGGAATAGTATTCACCCTGTTTAGTAACTTGTTGTTCTTGTTCAGTCTTTTCTTGTCTTAGAACTGTTGTGTGGTTTTGGCATCATCAAAAAGGGGAAATTGTTGTGAACTTAATGAAATATCCTATTCCTTGTTTTGATGATACCAAAATCAATAGGTTTTACTTGTAATAGACTAGAACTATTCGAACTCAAGTGTTAGAGTTCTTTTTCTAGTTTAGTTGATGTTCTGAAAGATGAAGACTGAAGCCGGAGGACTGAAGACTGAAGACTGAAGTTACCGACTGATGTGACGATTAAGGCAAAGTCAAATATTGATATTTGACTAACCAGTCCAACAAATCAGTTACGACTGATTACTTAATGCGAGCCACGTGGATTCAGTGGACTGATACTAAAGTCAAGTATCAGTTAAACATTCTTCCTCGGACTGAAGCTCCAAAGCTTAAAGGAAGCCACGCACTCCAGAAGTACAACCGCATTAAATGCAGAGATTTCGAGGATCGTCCTTTCTCTGTAGAGCCTTCCTTTTGTGGTGATTAACCTTTTCAGAGATGTCCAATCGGCTGCTCTCAAAGTAGCCGTTCTCACCAAACAAAGGAACCTCAAAGATTGAAGCCTCAACCCAAGTTCAAATTACTCTCTAACGGAAGAACTCTTGAAGACGTCTCCTATAAATAGAGCTCGAGGATCACTTCAATCTTCATCACTTCAATCTTCACTGATTCAACTACATAAGCTGAAACGCTGCCGAATTCGTAACTCAACAATTCAAAGCCATTCCAAAGTTTGAATCGAAGAAGAGAATCACAAAGCCAAAAATCAGTCATTGCTGATTACATACATTCTCTTAGAACTTAGGCAAATATTGTATATCCAAAGCCTAGGTATTACTGATTACAGAGAACCTATTTTTTATAATCTAGTTGGCATGTTTTCGAACCTCTTTTCAACCGACCGAATTGAAAGTTTGAGTTGTAAGGAGTTCAGACCAGTGTTCTGACTCCAAGAGATCTTAGTCTTTGCGGAAAGACATAGTTTTATCTCAGTGAAGCTAAGAGTGAGAAATCCAACCCAGTGTGTTGGTACTGAAGATAGGATCTTCAGTTGTCTAGGTTTGTTGTGCACCCGTAAGCACATGCCCAGTGAAGTTTGTCAGTCTGATCAACTGACTGTGAATGTAGGAAGTGTTTTTCGAACCACATAAAAATTCCCTTGTTATTTATCGCTTTCAGTATTTATCTTTCTTATCTGTGCACAAACGTTTTATCAACTGAAACTGATTAATAGCAAAGTGAAACATAAACCCTGACAACTTGTTTAATCACAATGGCTATTTCGAAAGAAAAGTTTTCCGCTGCCAGTAATATTAGTCGAACTAATAAATCTTCGGATAGTCAGTGAGATTCATATTACTCCTCTGTTTTACAAACTCGACTGAAGCCTAACGTGTATGAGTTAAAGTCTTTCACTTAACTGATAATTCCTTACTGAAGAGTATTCAGTATCAGTCGCCAACCTAAGTCTTGCTAAACTCTTTTAACTGAAAAATGTTGTGTCAGTTTGTTTTCGTTTGAAAAATAGCCTATAGGTGTATTCCCCCCCCATATACCTATTCGAGACCCCAAGGGACCTAACAAGCCCTAGTTCCCTTGCTCAGATTTAATACTACGGCCGCTGTAACTGAACGTCGGTGAACGTCTGTGAGGACCAGCAGCTAGGGCAGGGTGGTGGTGGTCGTGATGGGAATTGAGGGCAATTGTGTGAACAAAAAAATTAACAAGGATTACTGTAGCTCCGAGCTTCACAAACCGAGGGTGACCCCCAGTTGTAATTCCTTTGAGGAACAGTGATTTAGCCTCGGGCCAGCGTCCAACTACAAGCCTTCCACTTAATTGTACATGCTTATCAAACATAAAAAAATACCCAGCTAAGCAGCTAATAAGCCCTTAACTTACCTATCAAACTGGGGTTAAGGGTATGAAACTTCTCCATACTGAGGGTAAAGGTAAGGTATAAGGTATGAACAATCTATTAAGGTATACCGTACCTTCTGTTCGCTTATTTCTTTACACGCCGCAAGTATGCAATTGTGTATAGGCAAGCAAGGTCGAATCCACATAGACCAATTAATATTAATTCATATCCTAGATTATTATTCTCTATCTGGAAAACAAATAAAAGATGAATTTTGGTTTAAAGCAAAGTAAATAAATAACTAGAAATAAATTAAATCAAGCTGCAGGGAAGAATCAAATGGAAAAAGATTATCCTAAGGTAAAGGTTTCAACAGACTGGAAATCTCAACAAATTCAATTCAACAATCAAGATAAATTCTCCTAGGACAACCTCAGAGCTAATCTATCTATACCCACTCTCGTTGCATACAAACAGTTGATTACATGCTAGGCTACCGTTCCCGGATCATTCTTAAACATGCAACTCCCAAAGGTTCCTAAGATTAATGTCCTCACTTATAAACTATCTTTCGAATTTAATAAATATGTTCTATGTTCTTAGTTCAGGTAATAATTATCATCTCCCGATCTCAAATTAAAACCTATTATTATGCTAAATTGGTGGCCAATCAATAAAGCAAACAAGATACACAAGAACATAAAAAAGAAAATTAATCTCGATAAATTAATTAAATATTGTTAAGAATCCAAATCTATTTACTCCCTAATCCTAGGATAAAAGGTGTTCTAGCCACACATAGACATATGAACTAGAACAAAAATATGAACAAAAGAAATCAACATCCAACAATTAAAACCGTAGAGAAATATGTGAATCTTCAGTCTTGCTCTTGCGTTCTTCTCCGTCTGTCTCTGCTGTCTCTAGAAAATAAAATATGAAAAGTGATCGTCGTCCAAGATGTCTTGGGGTTCTTTTATGTGTCCTAGGTATTTTGGCTCTTTTTTTCCACTCTAAAACTCACGTTTTTTACTTAAAGACTGATTTTGGGCGAAAAAAACGCGGAGACCATGCTGCCGCATGCTGGCCCGCATGATCTTGACAGTTTTGCGCAGCAATTGTTTTTTGGTTCGTTCTCCCTCGTCCGATGTCCGATTTTCGATCCGTTTGTACTCATGAACTCCTATCGAGACGAAATACAACTTATATTTCAGCCAATTCTTCTAAATTTTGCTTTATTATTTCTGAAAATTCGTTCAAACAATGACAAGTTCTTGACAATAAATCAATATAGGCTCCAATAAACCATCAAACACACAAAATCTTCATAACTAAACATAAAAAATGACACACCAAGAGGCAAAATGCATGTTTATCACCGTCCCACCACTACATATACCTTCATCTAATAATGTAAGTAGTAAATTCTAAAAATATATAAATAATGTAAGTAGTAATATATATAGGTAGTCAAACAGAAAAGATAAGTATTAAAGCTTATAAAGCCATATACATAAAACTATAATATAATTAATCATTTTGAAGTAAATGGATAAACTATCTCTTTGATATTGACATAAATTAATAATAAGAAAATAAAAGGAAAAATTAATTGCAAATCAGAAAGAAAAAAAAATATGAATAATATATACTCCCTCTATCCGCCAAAAGTGGATCACTTTTACTATATCGGGCGTCCGCAAAAAGTATACCACTTTCCTTTTATAGAAATGGTCCCACCATCCACTTTAATCTTTTATCCTTACAAACACTCTTTATTTACGAAAAAACCACCTCAAATTCAATCTCAACCACACATCTCATAGAGTGGTGGGACATTTTTTTCATTACATCAAAATTATCATCAATTTTATTAAATCACATGCCCAGCCAATGTGGTCCACTTTTGGCGGACGGGGGGAGTATAAAAAAAATATAACAACAAATATGTTTATATAAATAAATAAATAATTTGTACACCTAATTAAATAAAATTATATAATATTTTAAATTCTTATTTTAAAATATATAACTAATTTTGATTGGGGGAAATCTTTTTAAATACCACATAATAAAAGGTACAAAATTTTTACACCCATTTATAAGAGTATAAGTTTTTTATATCAGAATATGTAAATTACTACATTACCCTTACTATATATTAATAAGTTAAAAGAAATAAAAGAGTATAAGTTACGGCTTGCACATCATGGCAAGACACGGTCGTGTAGCAACGTATGCACAATTGGGGTACGTAATTGTGCATACGATGGTTGTACATGGTGGCTACACGATCGTGTCTTGAGCTATCCTATATACAATTAGGGGTATATATACGTGCACACGATGGCTACGTACACAGTGGCTACACGACCGTGTCTTGAGCCAAAAAGATATACCTTTTATTTAGGGGTGTTTTAGTCTTTTTATTGATTTTGGTATGAAAAATTTATACTATTATGGATGGGTGTATAAAAATTCTATATTTTATGCTTTAGTACAAAAAGATACATTCTCACCTTTTATTTACAAATTCATATTAAAACTAATATAAGTTTTTTGCTCCTTAATTAATTTAAAAACTACTAGTATAATTTTAAAATATTTAAATTTAAAATAATTATAATTAAACAATCATGTAAACTTTTTTCAAAAAAAAAAATTGACATCTACTCATTTTTTCACCAACAAACAAAAATAAAATGAGAAAAGAGTATGATGTTCAACATTATAAATAAAGGTGAGAAAATAAAAAGTAATTTTGACATTTTAAATAATCATAACTTATTTATTTCAAAAAAAGTTTTAATTTTTACACTGAATTAATTATCTTTCTATAACCATTGATTTTAACATTCATATTAATTTTTTTTCATTTCCGAAAATAATTAAAATAGAAAAAAGAAAATAAATTGAGTGAAAATTTGGTAGGAAAAATTGAGAGAAGATACAAAATTTAAAGGTTAAAACCTCATCTTTTTATATATGGATTTATATTTATATATATATGAATAAGATCATATAGTATCCAAGCTTATGGTAGTACCGTAGGATCAATTATTGACCATACATTTATGACATGTGGTGCATCAAGATAATGACACGTGGCAAGGCATTCCAAGGCAAAATCTGGAGAGAGGTAAAATTGGAATATAATTTTCGGAATTAAAAATTTAAAAAATATATTTTTTTTTTAAATTTTCTCAAAATATATACTTTTAGATGCATAAAGTCTCACACGAAGATGCATAAAGTTTTCACATGAAATGCATAACTTTGAACAGAAAAATGCATTTGATTTTTACAGTTTTGGTATTTTCACCACCCCACCCCATACCACCCCCCAACCCACCCCACACCACCCCCCCAACCCTCCCCATTACCCCCCCCCCAAAAAAAAAAAATAGGCATGTTTCACATGCATATTAAATCAAACAAAAATGCATAAAGTTTTCACACAAAAATGCATTAAATTATACAAAAAAATGCATTTCATTTTAATAAATCTAGTATTTTCGCTACCCCACCCCTGGCCCACCCCCACCCACCCACCCCCCAAAATTTTATTTTTTTTTTTCAAAAACTGATTTTCTGATTGCTGACCCATCCCCCAGCCAATTTTTTTTTTCTTTTCAAAAACTGATTTTCTGACCGCTGAGTCGCTGACCCACCCACCCCTCCACTCCCCCCTAGGGTTTAGTTTTTAGGTTTTAGTGTATGTAGGTTTTAGTGTTTAGTATTTATTTTAGAGTTTTGGTTTCAGTGTTTAGGGTTTAATGATGTTTAGAGTTTAGTGTTTTAATATTTAGGGTTTAGTGTTTAGGGTTTTTTTTAAAAAAAAACGTATTTGCAAAATAATTATTTGTAGTTAATGTTTTATGCATTTTCATGTAATAATATATATGCATTTTATTGTTCTTGATTATGCATTCTTCTTTTTTATATACACACGTTTTATAATATTTTATTTTAGGGTATAAGGTTTAGGGTTTAGTGTTTAGGTTTTTAGTGTTTAGGATTTAGTGTTTAGGGTTTAGTGTTTAGGGTTTAGTTTTTAGGGTTTAGTGTGTAGTGTTTTAGTGTATAGGTTTTAGTGTTTAGTATTTATTTTAGGGTTTGGGTTTTAGTATTTAGGGTTTAATGATGTTTAGATTTTAGTGTAGTTTTAGTGTCTAGGGTTTAGTTTTTAGGTTTTAGTGTGTAATGTTTTGGTGTATATAGGTTTTAGTGTTTAGGGTTTATTTTAGGGTTTTGGTTTTAGTGTTTAGGGTTTAATGATGTTTAGAGTTTAGTGTTTTAGTATTTAGGGTTTAGTTTTTAGGTTTTAGTTTGTAATGTTTTAGTGTATATAGGTTTTAGTGTTTAGTATTTATTTTAGGTTTTGGTTTTAGTGTTTAGGGTTTAATGATGTTTAGAGTTTAGTGTTTTAGTATTTAGGGTTTAGTGTTTAGGGTTTTTTTTTTAAAAAAATGTATTTGCAAAACTAATTATTTGTAGTTAATGTTTTATGCATTTTCATGTGATAATATATACATATCAGTGTATGAAATTATGCATCCCCAAGAATTAAAAAAAAAATTGAAAATTAAAAATTTTGGGGGGGAGGGGGTGGGTCAGTGGTCAGAAAATCAGTTTTTTGAATAAATAAAAAAAAATTGGGGGGTGGGGGTGGGTTAGTGGTCTGAAAATCAATTTTTGAAAAAATTTAAAAAAAAATTAAGGGGGGGGAGGGGTGGGTGGTGCGTGGGTGGGGATGGATAAGTGGTCAGAAAATCAGTTTTTAAAAAAAATAAAAAAAAAATTGGGAGGGGGTGGGTGGGGTGGGGGTGGGGATGGGTCAGTGGTCAGAAAATCAGTTTTTAAACAAATTAAAAAAAAAAAATTGGGGTGGGTGGGTGGGTGGGGAGTGGGGTGGTTCAGGGGTGGGGTGGGGTTCAGGGGTGTGGGGGTGGGGTGGTTCATAACTTATTTATTTCAAAAAAAGTTTTAATTTTTACACTGAATTAATTATATTTCCATAACCATTGATTTTAACATTCATATTAAATTTTTTCATTTCCGAAAATAATTAAAATAGAAAAAAGAAAATGAAATGAGTGAAAATTTGGTAGGAAAAATTGAGAGAAGATATAAAATTTAAAGGTAAAAACCTCATCTTTTTATATATGGATTTATATATATATATATATATATATATATATATATATATATATATATATGGATTTGGAATTCACTCAAGACTAACAACTTACGACTTGCATTGTTTTTCTCTCTATAATACTAAACTATTGTTACTTCAATCATTTCATTTGGAATTCTAAACTATATAACATGATTACGTGATTACGTATTTTAAGAAGTCATTTTAGTGTACGTAATATGATTACGTATTTGTTAAGATGTCATTTTGGTGGCTATTGACTTTTCAATACTTATAAAGTAGTGAACGTTCCCAATTTTGATCTTTTAAGCTGATTTCAAACTGAACTACATCTAAAGATATAAACAAAAAGGATTTAGAAAAAAGATGGAATAATGAGTAGTTGACTCTTTTACACAATAATGTAAAATGGTGTAGAGAGCTTCAACCCTCATCGTAATTAATTTCATTAAAAAGATAATTTTTAATTTAGGTTTAATTTACTTGTTTACATTTTGAGAACCTTCTAAATCACTCGGTATCTATATCTAATAGTATTAAAAAGATAATTTTTAATTTTTAATTAATTTTAAAATAGAGTGAAAATTTTATAGTTATAGTAAAATGGAAGGTCTATTTGTCTAAATTGTGAAATTCACTAATCTTAAAGTATTTAATATGCATATCAAATTAAAGATCATGATAAGAGCTTTATTTTAATATATTTTTATGTAAATATTTGATTTAAAATATAAAAGTTAGTATATATTTAGAGATTAAAATTTTAAAATATTTTTCTCTCTTCTCTCTCCCTCTCTAATTTTTAATTATTTTTATTTTTATTTGTTAACTTATTCTTTTGCATTTTCATAATATCAATTTTTATTATTGCGGATTCTTTTTTAGTTTTTTTATTTATACAATATTTAGCTCAAATATATTGAGTTAAAAGTAATTTTTTATTATATTTATAAATATGATAATTGAGTCGATATCAATTCAATATAAATATAGAAATATTAAAACGTTTCCCGTGCATTGCATGCTGTGCAAATGCTTAGAGAAGTATTTGTAAATAAATTCAATTAAAAGGTTAAAGTTGTCAATTAAATTTTGTAAATAAATTAAATCGTAAGGTTAAAATTATAAATTACATTATTCAAATAAATAACCAACAATTAACAGAATAGTCGAAAACTACCAAAATAGTTTTTAGCACCATTTTCTATACACTGTCTATTCTAATTTCTAAATATCAATTGTCTTTTTCTCATTTTCAACACTAAAAACAAAAATTTTACTTTACTATGCATCTTAAATGAAAGAAACGTTCACGCTCAAAGGGGTTAAACAAATGATAGACATAGGGTTTGGCATTTTAGGTTCGTGGGCTAAGTGAAAGAAAATACCTAATTAATCTAAGCACCTAGATTAATTCAATGGACTTTGACAATAGTGCATGCAAGTTCTAGCATGAACCAAATCAAGAATGTCCACAAGAAGGAATCATATGCTATTGTGGGCATAATTAACATATAAAGCTCAAAATCTCACTGGGTATGCTCAAAGTTCAATTTTCGTCATACTTGCTATCCTAAGGCATGCTCAAACAAACGATTCAACTACTTACAACGCCACAATTAATCCAACATGCCCAAACACCTCATCGTCCTAAACATGCTGGTCAAGACTCGAAACAACATAGAATGAAAAAAGCATAGCGTAGAGGCCTCCACACTCACACACTTTGCTCAAAGTAAAATGCCTCAATGTGGAGGTCCCGAACCAAAGACATCAAGAACATAACAAAAGTGCATCCCTAGTCACACAGTTTGCCTTATGCAAATGTAGGCAAAGGGCGTGAAGAGGGAGACAAGCACTAACTTAACAAAAAAAAACGAATGAACGACCTTCCCCACTCACATACTTTGCCTTAGGCAAAGTGTTAGGGCAAAGAGGGTGACCAACAGATTCAAAAAACAAAAGATATGAAACAAAACAAATAAAATGGGAGGACATAAATTTGATAGATCTAAATGGATACCTGGATAAGAACATGGACAAAGGCATTCTGGGCATTACAGACCTTAAGGACTCTGGCCAAAGTTCTGGCTGTCGCCACATCATGGGATTCTAATGTAGTGCTTCTGATTGAACTGATCTTGGTTTGAATGTGCATCAATGTTGGTAGGGGCGACGACTTCTCCACAATCTCTATCATCCTCATGTTGCCCTCAGCGGAAACATCCACTAAAGGCATGGCATATCAAATCTCTCGTTGAGAAGAGGGAGTAGTCAACTCCATCGTCCATGATGCCCATTAGCTGGGCAAAGGACAATTGCTCTTGATGTGCATATCAGCTTAGGCCCCAAAGTCAATTGCTCCCTTATGCTCCATTCTGCCTAATCACCAAAAGTATGTTCATATGCTTAGTTGCCTTCTGGCCAGCGCTTTGGTAAACGTCGTTGGCTAGACATGGTTAGGAAAGGCCTGAGGATCTGGCCCTGAGTACTTTGCATCATGCCCATGGTAATCCTTCAATTGTTGACCATTCACTTTGAAGACATTACCTGACTTTAGATCTTTAGTCCCCACTGCTTTCTAGTAGGGAATTGAGCATAGACTTCATATGGTCCTGCCCATTTTGTTGACAATTTTTCCGAAGCGAACCTGAAATGAGTTTGGTATAAAAGTACCAGCTGCCCTAACTTGAAAATTTAATTTATTAACAGATCATGAGTCAACTTCATCTTTTCCTTGTATATGGTTACATGCTTCGAGCCTAATCTTTTCCAACTCTTTGATACTCAGTTTCCGACTTTGCCCAGCAGTGTCCTGATAACACTCATATTTCCATGGTTTTTAATGTTCTTTTGATGTCAATTGTATAGGGAATTGAGTGTTGGATGATTGTTTTGTGTTTAATTTGCTTTATCTTGTGAAACATGATTTGTTGGGAACCTTGTGGAATATCCTAACCCTTGTTTTGATGATACCAAAAATCATAGGACTTAGTTGTAATAGACTAGAATTGTTTTGAACTCAAGTGTTAGAGTTCGTTTCTAGTTTAGTTGCGGTGTCGAAGACTGAAGACTGAAGAATGAAGACTGAAGACTGAAGACTGAAGTTACCAACTGAAGTATCAGTTGAAGACTGATTATTTAATGCGCGCAATGGACTGATACTAAAGTCAAGTATCAGTTGAACATTCCTCCTATGACTGATCTTCCAACGTTCAGAGGAAGCCACGTACGCACAAGTACAGCCGCATTAAATGCAGAGATATCACAATATCTTATCTCTGCAGAGGTCATTCCTATCTGGTGGTTACTTTTCAGAGATGTCACTTCTCCTGTCCATCAAAGAGAGCCGTTTCCACACAGACAAGGAACCTCGAAGATTGAAGCCTCAGCCCAAATTCGAATTGCTCTCCAACGGAAGAAATCTTGAGGACGATTTACGCCAACGGATCTATTCAAGAGTTCTCCTACAAATAGCGCTCGAGGATCACTTCAATCTTCACCGATTCAACGACATAAGCTGAAGCTGCCGAAATTGCTACTCAGCCTAAAGCTTAACCGCCCAAAGCTTGAATCGAAGAAGAGAATTCCAAAGCCAAAATCAGTCTCTACTGATTACATACATTCTCTTAGACCCTAAGCATATATCTGTTTACCCAGAAGCCAAAGGTCAAACTTGCTTCAAAGAACTTGTTCTTTGTAAGTATAGTTGGCACTCGTTTAAACCTCTCCTCCATAAGAGTGTTTGAGTGATTCGGAGTTCAGGAAGGTACTCTGAACTCTGAGTGGGAAGTCTGAGCACGAGGTGTGCTTAGCAGGGAAATCCTACGCGAGGTGTGTGGGTGCTGAAGAGAGTTTATCTTCAGTTTACGGTTGTGTGCACCAGGCAAGCACACGGGTACGGTTTGCAGTGCACCAGGCAAGCACTTGCGGAGTGGATTGTTGGTCTGATCAACCAGCCGTGGATGTAAGAAAGGGTTTTTCCGAACCACGTAAAAGTCTCTGTGTTATTTACAGCTTTCAGTTTTACATTCAATACTTGTGCGATTTCAATTGATAAAACTGAACACTGACTAACAGGAAAGAGAAACCTTAATCCAACTATCTGCTCCACCGAGGCTATTCGAAACTAAGTTTAATTTCCGCTGCGTATGATATCAATCTGACTGAACTATCCTCTGATAGTAAGGAAGAGTGATATCATCTCTATCTTTGCAAACACGACTGAAGCCCTTACGTGGATCAGTTAAGTTCCAATGACTTAACTGATAACTCTTTACTGAAGAGCTTTCAGTATCAGTCGTCAACCCTGTTGGTCAAAACTAATTTCGGTAAAACAGGTGTCTTGTTTGCTTGTAAAGTTTCGCTTTAATCTCTGACTGAGATCCCTCTGATTGAAGTCAGTAGATTGTTGTAAAAATAGCCTATATGTGTATTTCCCCCCCCCCCCATACACCTATTCGAGACCCCCCGGACCTAACATGATTCTTACTCGAACTTTAAAGGAAATGTTAGGTTTATTGAGTTCGAAATTGGAAAACTTGTCTAAATAGAAGTTGTAGTTCGTCTCGAGAGGAGTTCGTAGGCGCAAACGGTTTGTAAATCTGAGTTCGGACGAGAAAGATATAGCCAAAATAAGAAAGTCGCGTGCAGTAGTGAATAGTGTCCGACGAGAATTTCCGAATTTTCGGGAATTTTCAGAATTTTCAGATTTTATCAGTATTTTCGAATTCTGTATTGTATTTATCTCATGTGCTTATATATAGGTCTTTTCCCTGACCTATTAACACATCTCTTTACCTCTTTTCACCATCTTTTCAGTTTTAGACTTAGAATTTTATTGTTTTCTTAGATTAGCTTTATTTTCCTACAAGATTCAAGCTGTCATTCAACATTCTTTCCGAGTTTTATCTATTTCATTTATTTTAATTGCTTTCTTTTTATTTATGCTTTTGATTTATTTTAGTATGTCTAGCTAGTTCGTTAATCTGAACCTAGGGTTTGTACATAGCTGATTAATTATGTGTGTATGATTTATTGATATCAATTTGCCCTCCAACTTGTGATTCATGATTCCTGGTGCTTAATTTCTTGTGAATTATTTGGCCAATAATTTATATGTCTAGTTGTTCGATTTGAAGACTTGAATGCGATAATTGTTCAGCCGATTCAGGAATGCATGTTATAGTTGTAGCCTTGACACTTGAATGGGATAGGTGAAACTATACGGAGCTATTCTTTGTGTACGCTTGAGAGTTAATTTATTCCTTGGAGTCTTGAATGTGAAGGGGGGTAAATTAATCTACTTTCATATGTGTTCGTTAGAGAAGCTTGTGAATAGTTCTGTGATCTCTCATCAGGGTTGGATTAAATTGGTAATTAAATCAATAGATTAAATGCATATAATTAATTAGTAAAAGTACATCCCTAAGGTCAGAGTCTTTTAATATTTGATTTATTTATCATTGTTTTTCTGTTGTTTAGATTTTTTTATTAAGTTTAGTATTTGATTCACTGTCTTATTTGCTTTGCCTGTCTACTGTGAGTGTCTGTTTAGGGAATAGCTAAAGTAATTTCGGTTTTACAGTCTCTGTGGATACGATACTCGATTGCTTATTATTTGCTACAATTGCTTGTGTTAGTTGCAGTTTTTGTTGCTAAGAAATTAGTGATCATGTCCCAGTCAAATTTCATCTTGCTCACTGCCCAAAATACTTTATGCTCCAACTCTGCAGGCAAATGGCATATCTTCCCGAACACCATTCTATATGAGGATATTATGAATGGTGTTTTATAGGCAGTTCAATATGCCCAAAAGGTATCATCAAGTTAAGCACTCCAATTTTTCTCGCTTGGCCAAACAACCTTCCTAAAAATGGTCTTGATAATACGGTTGGACACCTCAGCTTGCCCATTGGCTTGAGAATGATAGCTGCAGAGAATCTATGACACACTCTATATTTCTTAAGCAAAGTTTTGATCATGGCATTACAAAAGTGCATACCTTGGCCGATGATAAGTTCTTTGGGCATACCGAATCGGCTGAAAATGTTGGATTCCAAGAAGCTCAAAATCACTTTTGCATCACTGGTCTAGGTAGCTTTGGCTTCCATCCATTATGAGACATAAACCACCACAAGAAAGATATATTGGTTCTCTCTCGAGCTGAGTAAAGGTCCCATGAAATCCATAGCCCAAATATCAAAGACTCTACGGGCAAAACATGCATCATGGGCATCTCATTAAGTTCCTTTCCTCTGACATTGTTTACACATTCAACATATCTCATAGTTGTCCTTGAATATAGAAGGCCAATAAAAGCCACAATCCAAAATCTTCCTTGTTGTTCTTTTATACCTAAAGTGTCCACCACACTCCTTAGCGTGGCAATGTTCAAGGATGTTTTCTTACTTTCACTCTGGCACACACCCCCTAAAGACTTGGTCAGAGTACTTTTTCCATAAGTAAGAGTCATCCCAGATGAATGGCTTGCTATCTGTTTTGAGCTTGTTCATTTGGTACGTTGTTTTGCCCAAATGGGTGACTCCTGCGACCAAGTAGTTGACTAGGGCAGCATATCATGGCTCTTTGACTTTGTTCTTCTGACGTCTCCTTCTTCTTCATGTATGATTATGGAAAGATGGTCAACTACTTGATTCTGGGCACCGCTCTTATCTTTAATCTCAACGTCAAACTCCTAAAGTATGAATTTCCACCGAATCAATCTGGGTTTAGTCTCCTTCTTTGCCATGAGGTACTTTATGGCAAAATGGTATGTGTACACTATGTCTTGCTCTCAAATAGGTATGACCTGAACTTTTCGTTTGCAAAGACCATGGTCAAAAGCTCATTTTCAGTTGTAGTTTAAATGCTCTGGAGCATTAAGTGTCTTTGAGGCATAATAGATTATATAGCTCTTCTTTTCGATCTTTTTCCCAAGGACTACTCCCACGACGAATCCACTTGTATTGCACATGAGTTCAAATGGCATTCCGCCTATAGCGGACGTATGATGGGCGATGTGACATGATGTTTTTTTAGGATGTGGAAGGCTTCTTGGCATTCTTGGTGAAAGTGCTAAGGCACATCATTCTGTAGCAACTGCGACATAGGCTGAGCGATATTCGCGAAGTCTTTGACGAAGTGTCATAGAATCCACCGTGTCCAAGGAATCATCTAAGTTGTTTCACCGACGTGGGGAAGAGCAAATTGGATATGATGTCGACTTTAACCTTATCCACATTGATTCATCGCTCTGAGATCACATGCCATAAGACTAAACCCTCTTTGACCATAAAGTGACATTTTCAGAGTGACGCAATAGTTTTACAATTTTAAAATAGAAGATTAATAAAAAACATCATAATTTTTAGAATTATAAACATTATTTAAAATTTATTTTTCAAATGACTAGTCTAATTCATAATGACTATAAAAAAACTACTTATCTATAAAATTTATTTTATAAAAATATTAAAATGACGTGTTCTCTTAAAGTTATTTTGACACCTTATGATTGATGACTTGAAGTTTGAATGTATGTAAGTATAGACTCCCTCCGTTTATGAAACATCTTCCTACTAAAAATATTTTAGTTTGATTTTGTGGTAAGTGAATTGATGTTGTCCGAATTTCAAGAGGCCAAAGCGAAGCTGCTTATTAACCAACACCTGCTTCCACCTTAGGGGAGTTCTCATTAGATCCCTTCGAAGCCGGGCCTATTAAGGGTGGATGTGGATGTCTCCATTCATGAAAATAGACCAGGCGCGGGGTCGGCTTCATTCTGAGAGATCATGCGGGGACTATATATAGTTGCTACTGGGTGTAAGCTGATTACCCGCGCATAAACGATTCTTATGGGTGAACTTCATGCCCTCCTCATTGCTATTGGTTTATGCTATGAGGAGGATTTTGGACCGGTGGTGATGTTTACTGATTCTTTGCTCGCTATCCACGTTATTCATGACACTATAAAGGCTCTGAATCGTTGAATGGTGAGCTTTGGGAAGCTTTTCAATGTGCTAGAGAGACTGTGGTGTTAGAGTTCCGCCACGTTCATAAATGTGCCAACGGAGAGGCTCACGCTTTGGCTAATTTTTGTGTTGAGTCTGGTATTGATTCGGTTTAGAAGTCGGGATTTTTGGCCTGGCTTCTTGAGATTGTTCACACATATTAATTAACCTTTCGCCTCAAAAAAATAAATAAAACATTTTTAATTTATTTTTAAAATAATTCCATTAACTATCATCCGTACAATTTTAAAAAATAACGGGACAGAGGGGAGTATTTGATATATAACCCTATTTTAAATCAAAAGTTTGAACATTTCTATTATACTCTCTATTGAAAGATTAGGCTGAAATATAAATTACTACTTTCGTAAGTTGGATAACTAGACACTAAGAATCAGAAAGTAGAATTCCTAAAAAAAGACAAAGAATCAGAAAGTAGAAAACCAATTCACCCTAAAATAAATTATAAAAACATTGCTCACGATGAGAGAGAAAGTGGAGAGAGAGAGAGAGTATATGTCTATATATATATATATATATATATTCATTGTCTGTTGTGACTTTATAGTTCGGGTCTATGTCTATTGCTAGGGATGACAATTGGGTATAACGGGTACGGATAGTGACTATCCATACCCATACCCGCGAACTAAATGGATAGTGGTTTTTAACTACGAAACTATCTGTAACACCCCGATAATTTAGATTTATTTTATAAGTTTAATTAATAGTATTTTCTTGTATAACTTATTTTTTTAATAATTACATGATACATATAGATATGCACCATTAATTTTAGCTAGACTATTATTATTATTATTATTAGTATTATTTTGTTTCCTATTAGAACTAGAACTCTTTAAAGACTAGTATAAATATGAGATCAATTTTCAAAACCCTGGTGAAATTTGCTTCGTCTTCCTCCCTTATTTTCTCTCTCCCTCCCTCCACCTAGATCGAGGTAACATCTATTTATTCACGATTTCTTTTTCGTTGATTTGTGCCATGCAAATAGAAAACAAAAGAATTCACTCTAACCCTTCATTATATGTTTACATTGATTATTCATTTGGTTTGATAGGATAATTGAATTTCTCGTAAGTTCTTTCTTCCATTATTATATAGCTTGATTAGTCTATAATAATGGCTTCAAATTTTGCAGTTTATACAAGGATTAAATTACGTCATCATTTTTGCAAATCTCTATATACTTAAGCTTTACAATTGTTAATAAATATATTTTTTTTTCTTAATTACCGATTAATTTGCAACAAAGAATGGACAAGACATATTTGTATATGAAGTGATATTTTATTTTATTTTGGAATCCCATTCTGTAGTTTAATCAGATTTTTTTTAGAATGTATATATATTTTGATTCTTAAAGAACGTATATATATATTAGATTTATTTATAGAATTTTTAGTTTAAGTTATTGTAAGAGTTTTTTTGAAGCAATTATATTAGTCTGGTTTTTATTTATAGAATTTAGATTAAAGTTAGTAATCATATTTTTGTGATTAGGTGCGACGCAATTAAAATCATCATTTCGGATTTGATTTATTTAGTCTCGACTTTAAGGTGAGGGATTATATGTTTGTGGTTATATTCATGTATGTTTTTATATGCTCTTATTTCATATTTGATTATACTTGCTCAGCCATGTAGAAATACATGTTCAGAATATTAGCCATGTTGAAATACATGTTCAGCCATGTAGAAATACATGTTCAGAATATCAGCCATGTTGAAATACATGTTCAGTCATGTAGAAATACATGTTCAGAATATCAGCCATGTTGAAATACATGTTCAGGGGCTCTCAGTTCGCCCATCAGATTTTCAGTTTATGTGTATGACAATGTGAATTATTTGCATGTTTAAAGCGTATGTGAATATGTGCATGTTCCTCACTGAGTATATTTTCAATATGTTCACCCCTTATCTTTTCAGTTTTGCAGTTTTGGAGTCGAGGTGGCCATGGAAGTCGAGAATGACTAGAGATTTAGTATTTCTATAGGAATTTAAGTTGAACATGTTACTTTTTAGTTTATCACTTTATTTTATGTTACTACTTTAGTTTTGGCAAGTTGATTTTAATTAGTTTAAATTTTGTTAGCCAAGAAATTTTATTTTAACTAATAATTTTTCAAGATTTTAAATGGAAAAGTTTTATGAAAATTGGGGTGTTACATAGTGGTATCAGAGCGGGTCTACGTTCCTGTAGACTCGTGTAAAAAAAATGCTTTCAAAGGATTAAGTAAGCCTAGTCATTCGAAACTCATGGGCTGCATCGACTCTAAGGTATGTGTTTTAATTCTTTAAGTATATGGCTGTTATGATGTTTTACATGTCATGTTATATATTTCTTTTATGATGCTTTTATTATCAAGTAGTACTACGTTGAGATCCATTAGAAATAGTTGGAATTGTGAAATTGTTTAGGTGACAAGAATGAAGCATGATTAGAATTTCGAGGACGAAATTATTTTAAGTGGGGTAGGTTGTAACACCCCGATAATTTAGATTTATTTTATAAGTTTAATTAATAGTATTTTCTTTTATAACTTATTTTTTTGATAATTACATGATACATATAGATATGCACCATTAATTTTAGCTAGACTATTATTATTATTATTATTATTATTAGTATTATTTTGTTTCCTATTAGAACTAGAACTCTTTAAAGACTAGTATAAATATGAGATCAATTTTCAAAACCCTGGTGAAATTTGCTTCGTCTTCCTCCCTTATTTTCTCTCTCCCTCCCTCCACCTAGATCGAGGTAACATCTATTTATTCACGATTTCTTTTTCGTTGATTTGTGCCATGCAAATAGAAAACAAAAGAATTCACTCTAACCCTTCATTATATGTTTACATTGATTATTCATTTGGTTTGATAGGATAATTGAATTTCTCGTAAGTTCTTTCTTCCATTATTATATAGCTTGATTAGTCTATAATAATGGCTTCAAATTTTGCAGTTTATACAAGGATTAAATTACGTCATCATTTTTGCAAATCTCTATATACTTAAGCTTTACAATTGTTAATAAATATATATTTTTTTTTCTTAATTACCGATTAATTTGCAACAAAGAATGGACAAGACATATTTGTATATGAAGTGATATTTTATTTTATTTTGAATCCCATTCTGTAGTTTAATCAGATTTTTTTTAGAATGTATATATATTTTGATTCTTAAAGAACGTATATATATATTAGATTTATTTATAGAATTTTTAGTTTAAGTTATTGTAAGAGTTTTTTTGAAGCAATTATATTAGTCTGGTTTTTATTTATAGAATTTAGATTAAAGTTAGTAATCATATTTTTGTGATTAGGTGCGACGCAATTAAAATCATCATTCCGGATTTGATTTATTTAGTCTCGACTTTAAGGTGAGGGATTATATGCTTGTGGTTATATTCATGTATGTTTTTATATGCTCTTATTTCATATTTGATTATACTTGCTCAGCCATGTAGAAATACATGTTCAGAATATTAGCCATGTTGAAATACATGTTCAGCCATGTAGAAATACATGTTCAGAATATCAGCCATGTTGAAATACATGTTCAGCCATGTAGAAATACATGTTCAGAATATCAGCCATGTTGAAATACATGTTCAGGGGCTCTCAGTTCGCCCATCAGATTTTCAGTTTATGTGTATGACAATGTGAATTATTTGCATGTTTAAGCGTATGTGAATATGTGCATGTTCCTCACTGAGTATATTTTCAATATGTTCACCCCTTATCTTTTCAGTTTTGCAGTTTTGGAGTCGAGGTGGCCATGGAAGTCGAGAATGACTAGAGATTTAGTATTTCTATAGGAATTTAAGTTGAACATGTTACTTTTTAGTTTATCACTTTATTTTATGTTACTACTTTAGTTTTGGCAAGTTGATTTTAATTGGTTTAAATTTTGTTAGCCAAGAAATTTTATTTTAACTAATAATTTTTCAAGATTTTAAATGGAAAAGTTTTATGAAAATTGGGGTGTTACATAGTGGTATCAGAGCGGGTCTACGTTCCTGTAGACTCGTGTAAAAAAAATGCTTTCAAAGGATTAAGTAAGCCTAGTCATTCGAAACTCATGGGCTGCATCGACTCTAAGGTATGTGTTTTAATTCTTTAAGTATATGGCTGTTATGATGTTTTACATGTCATGTTATATATTTCTTTTATGATGCTTTTATTATCAAGTAGTACTACGTTGAGATCCATTAGAAATAGTTGGAATTGTGAAATTGTTTAGGTGACAAGAATGAAGCATGATTAGAATTTCGAGGACGAAATTATTTTAAGTGGGGTAGGTTGTAACACCCCGATAATTTAGATTTATTTTATAAGTTTAATTAATAGTATTTTCTTTTATAACTTATTTTTTTAATAATTACATGATACATATAGATATGCACCATTAATTTTAGCTAGACTATTATTATTATTATTATTATTATTATTATTATTATTATTATTAGTATTATTTTGTTTCCTATTAGAACTAGAACTCTTTAAAGACTAGTATAAATATGAGATCAATTTTCAAAACCCTGGTGAAATTTGCTTCGTCTTCCTCCCTTATTTTCTCTCTCCCTCCCTCCACCTAGATCGAGGTAACATCTATTTATTCACGATTTCTTTTTCGTTGATTTGTGCCATGCAAATAGAAAACAAAAGAATTCACTCTAACCCTTCATTATATGTTCACATTGATTATTCATTTGGTTTGATAGGATAATTGAATTTCTCGTAAGTTCTTTCTTCCATTATTATATAGCTTGATTAGTCTGTAATAATGGCTTCAAATTTTGCAGTTTATACAAGAACTAGTATGCCCATCCGTGAGATGCACGGCGAAATCGAAATTAAATATCATTTTCAGTAAATAAATATAAATATTAAATAAAATCAAAATATAAATAAATGTAAAATATGTTTAAAAATAAAATAAGTTTCAAACAAAATGTTTAAAAATAAAATATCAATTACTCAATAAAATTCTGAATTTAAAAACATAATTTTCAATTATGTATAAAATGTAATGATAATTCTAATTATTAAATAATTTTAAATTATTTGATAATGAAAATTAATATACACATTATTATTATAGAGTATTTCACATAATAATAAATAAATATTTCATACACGGACATACATCAAAAGGTTGTAAAATTTTAACAAAGAGAAAAAAAAAATTTAAAATTTTAATAACCTATTCATTTTTTATTAGTTTTATGGAGTACCATATTAAAGATCTTGTTACGAACTTAAATTTAAAATGCATATTGAATATTTCTTTATAGATGAATTTGATGATATTTAGAAAGAAAAAAAAAAAAAATTATAGAAAATAGAAGAAAAAAAATAGTGAAAAAAAATTATGGGAGAAGAGAGAGAGAAAATGATGGAAAAATTGAGGAAGAAAACTTCTCTTTAATAACTCAAATAATAAAAATTGAGGAGTATATTATATAGATTTATTATTGTAACTCAAATAATAAAAATAATTTTATTTCTATAACAAATACTTCATATATATATATATATATATACACACATATATATATAGAGTATATGCACATTTTAAGAGTAATAGTGACATTTCAAACTAATGTATACAATAATTAACGCCTCAAAATAAAATGTATACAATAATTGATAAACTTAACATTGGGCCAACGATTATGAGGGTGTTTGGCTAAGCTTATTTTAAAGAGCTTATAAGCTCTTGTAGCTTATAAGATGTTTTAAGAGCTTATAAGATGTTATTTTTAAGAGCTTGTAAGTTGTCAAAGTGTTTGAATAATTGAACTTATAAGCTAGAGGGAGAATTTTTTTGCTAGAAAGAGAAAATATTTTTTTAGAGAGAGAAAATCGAAGAAAAATGAACTTAAATGATATACGATGAAAATAATAAAATATAGTTGAAAAATATTTGTAAAAAGATTGTTGCATATGAGATTATAAAAAAATAAGCTGTTTAGGAGCTTATTTTGCCAAACACTTTGAAAGAGTTTATAAGCTCTTAAACAGCTTATAAGCTGCTCAAAACAATTTATAAGCTCAGCCAAACACCCTCTATGTCTTGGACCCATTTACTTATTTTGATTATTTTATGAAAAGATTTACTTTGGACGTTTTCGTATTTCTTTTTTTTTTTTGAGAAGAATGTTTTCGTATTTCTTAAACTAATAATGCTTATTTTTTATTTTGCCCTACGCCTAAATCTAATTGATGCGCCGTCTCCCCACCGTCAATCCCCCTTGCGGCCTTGCCTCCTCCCTTTCATCTTTCAAATTTCGGTGACCGACAACCGCACCGATCCCATCCCCACACCACAGTCCGCTGCCCCACCGCTTGCCTGTCACGACCGGCCCTAATTAAGGATAATTAAGCCGGGGAAACCGTGACTAATGGAGGGAGATTAGAAGCGGGGTAGAAAGGGGAATAATCAAACAAGAAAGGATCGCAGTATCATTGTTAACAACAGGGATATTTATAATATAACGGAGTTTTAGTCGTATAGACTCAAATAACTAGTAAGTTCGGATAACTTCGACTTATCCAAAATAACATAAAACTTCTGAGTACGCAGCGGAATAAGGTTCTGATTACATGTATGAAGACATGTAACCCTAGAGTTCATTAATACATAATAAGACAAAAGAGTCTCGTTCGTCACTTCATCACCATCGGCAGCTGCTCAACCTGCACATTTAGAAATATATGCAGGGCTGAGTACAAAAGTACTCAGTGGGCACGTATGCCTAAGTATAAAAATACATGTTTCAAAACTGTAAATTGTCATGCCATAATAAACAGTACAGCAAGGGAGTTTTTCGCTAAAAGGCCCAAGCTTACTAAATTCATTTGTGATTCTTAAAGTTCGTCTGCAGACTAAGTTCTCTTGTAATCTATCATATCTGGAACTGTGTGCCGGGGAGGTGGCCACCTCTCACGGTCACTTGACCGGCCAACCCGCTAGATGACTCACGGTCACTGGTGTACACTAGCCCTGGCAGGATAGCTATCAACTGCTCAGGACCCGAATTCGATTGCATCATTGGCAAAGCCAAAGCAGATAGATATCATACTAAAATTTAAACATTTTATGGCAAGACAATACTTGAAATAACTTTAACTCAAAGATTTTATCATGAAATAACTTGCTTGAACGTAACATTTAAACTCATTTGATATATATGAAAGTAATGCCCACCTGATAGAAATTTTCTGTGGTACAGTAGCTCCTTGACTGATTATTAATCTCGTGTTTGACCTTTATTACGAGAATATAAATAAGATACTGCTCGAATAAAATCCTCAATTAATGAGAATGCGTAATTTAACTATGCATGACTCATATTCCGATAATTATTATTCTGAGATAATAATCTGGGAAATTCTATTATAAATCCTAATTGTCGAAATAAAATAATTTAAATAAGGCTCGTCACATGAGGTCGGATAGATTATCATAATCAATCCGTTCTCATCGGGTGTTCTAATCCGTCAATTAAATAAACCCCGTTCCTCGTAGTCAATAGAAAATAAATACTTCAACTTATTCGCTTTATAATCTCATAATTAATCGGGCTTAATAAATAAGAACAAGTAATGTTATAAAAAAAAATAATAATAAATAAAAAGGCTCAACATAAGGCACATAAGAATCACAATCAAACATCATCAAAACATGCTCTGCTTTTACACTGACTCAACTTCAAAATTTAATCTGTTCTGACTCCGACATCTCCTGGACTCGAGACTCATACCGAAAGAAAGATCTTCGAGTCTAGTTTCATATAAAAAAAATAGAGTCGAAAACTCCAAGTGGTTTGAGAGATATGACGTTTTTACCACGATCTACCATGTTCGGCAGTTTTGAACAATCGAAAACTTGTATTTTTGAAAAATAGTAAACGTTGTCAAACTGGGCTCAACTTTGGTGGATATCTAAATAACACAATAAGGTTAATACCATAAAAATTTGGAAAGCTAGATCACCCAGGAAGCTACTTAAATAAATGACTCTTTTCTCTGTTCTCTGAAATTCTCAGTAGTAATGTGCAGTTTAGGTTTTGCATTTTAAAGAAGTATCATACGAAGTTGGAATGGCTTGAAATTTTACCAGGGTACTCAAGACTCATGTAGGGACTTGCTATAAAATTTTCAAAGCTGTTAGACATCGACAAACCGTCGATCACAGTAGGTCAGTAGGCCTACGAAATTCATATTTATAAGTCCTTTAAAATAATTTATATAAATCAAGAAATAATAGTTTAATCCCAAAAATATTCATTAAAAGTCTATCCTAATTTAAATAAAGAACTGACCTCATTTAAAATAAATAGTCCCAAACTTGTTACGCACATATACTAAATCTTTCACGAAACATCCTTTAAAATAAACTTTGATACATAGAAAATAATTCAACAACTTGAGCTCTTAAGGGGTTGTTTTACAACAGACACCAAATCTACCTCGGATCTCCAAATGAGGCTCCAAAAGACATTCTGGAAACTAGACATTTCAAGGATCATTCTCCAATTTGAATCGAATGAAAAACAATTCAAACGAGCAAGATATGCCCTCTCAAAGATGGTTATTTAACAAGCAAAAATCTGTAAATTTCATATTTCCAGATTACAACCAAGTCAGTGGGCTTTCTTTAAAAATTCATATCTCCCTTTACAAAACTCCACTGGGAACCCCAAAGGTCAATCTGGAAACTAGGGAGAGATCATAACACTCTCCAGTTGGATTTACTCTAAGAACCTTCATGGTTTAGAAGATATGACTATCTAAAGTTCAGTGCACAAAAAGAGTTCAAGTTTGGCAGATTCAGAACATAAATCGGAAAAACCACTTTAAGCTTCACCAAAAATTCTAAAACTGAACAAGTAAGTTCCCAACATGTCAGTGAATATTCAGTAGAAAGATAGGCTTGAGAATCAAATATTTAAGTCGGCCTTTTCCACCTCAAAGTCGTAGGTTTGTAAAATCTACTGGATGGTACATGGAATAAGAACTAGATTTCAAGAATTTATACCGGTTGTTTCCCTTACTCAAAAATGGTGAGGCCGATGTCAAAAGAAAGATACGGGAGTCTAGAGTGACATATTCAAGTTTCAAAGGTTTTCACCGATTGAAACTTTACTTATGATCTCCCAAAGATTGTTTACCAAAAATGTATTCCAGATGGGCAGTGATGTTTACAAATTCATAAATAAATCATGCGAGCTCTAAATATTCTGAAATTTTACCAAAATATAGAAAATGTATGAAAGATGATACACAATTAATTTGAGAATTTTTGGGAACCGTTTGGATGATATGCAACTGAATTCAAAATAAAGAAGCTTAGTATATACCTCTTCAAGTTACAATTTGGAGTTGGAGGAAACTCTCTCTCCCTTTCTCAACTTCTTCTACACGTTTTGGTGAGGGAAGAAAAGACTTGATGGCTGGAACAATATGTGTTGTTGCATAATTGAGTTGGTGGTGAAAGTGGTGGGGAAAATGGTGGTGAAAGTCAAAAAGTAGATTTAGTGGTAAAATGGAGTGGGGAACAAAATTAATGGAAAGAAAAAGAGAAGAAAAAGAAAGGAAAAAAAAAATGTAGAGGAGAATTATTGATGTATTTTCTCTGTCTCGGTGATTCTGTAACTGTAAGATGGATCGTGTGCTCGTATATGCTTGATACTGTTTATTTAAATAAATCTCGTATTTCGACATGTGATTTCTCGCTTAAATCGATAAATTATAAAATGAATCTAAATTAAATCCGTAGATTTAATTCGTTTGTTGTTCTAATATTTAAATTAAATCCGCAGATTTAATTAACTCACGAGTCAGAAATAAATCACGACTTGAATAAAGATAAAATCTAATTTCATCTTGCTTAAATAAATAACGTGACTTTGCTAAGTCAGTTATAACTCTGAAATAATATCATTTACTGCTTTAACAATATAAATTCAGGATCATAAGCTGAATTCATATTAGGATAAAAACCGTTTTCATTCACTGATGAACAAAAATAAACACTCATTACTAGATTTAAAATATATAAAAGAGCGGGTCACTACATACTACCCCTCTTAACAAAAATTTCGTCCCGAAATTTGCATATTTCTTCTAAAACAGTTCGGGGTATTTCTCCTTCATTTTGTCTTCAAGCTCCCACGTGGCTTCCTCTTGTCCGTGGTGTCTCCATAAGACTTTCACTGATGTGATTGCCTTATTCCTGAGTTGTTGTACTTTTCGATCTAGAATGGCCTCTGGTCTTTCTTCATAGCTCAAGTCTGGACAAAGGATCATCTCTTCTTGGTGGATTATGTGCTTTGGATCGAAAACGTATTTCCTGAGTTGTGATACGTGGAAAACATTGTGAACGTTTCCAAAGCTTGGCGGTAACGCCAACCTATAGGCTACTGGGCCTATTCTCTCCAAAATCTCATAAGGTCCTACGAATCGGGGCCTAAGTTTTCCCTTGACACCAAACCTAGTTATCCCCTTGGTAGGAGATACCTTTAGGAAGACCTTGTCTCCTATTTCAAAACATAACTCAGTTCGACGTGCATCAGCGTAAGATTTCTGTCTATCTTGTGCCTCTTTTATTCGCCCTCTGATCTGGCGGACTATCTCAACCATCTCATTGACCATGTCTGGTCCTAAAACTTTTCTCTCACCCACTTCATCCCAATAAAGCGGTGATCTACATTTTCTTCCATATAATGCCTCATATGGTGCCATATCGATAGTTGCCTGGTAACTGTTATTATAGGCAAATTCAATCAACGGCAGCACTGCTTCCCAACTTCCACCTCTGTCTAACACCACTGTTCTCAACATATCTTCAAGGGTCTGAATTGTCCTTTCAGACTGCCCATCTGTCTGCGGGTGGAAGGCGGTGCTGAAATTTAGCCTCGTGCCTAACTCCTTTTGTAAGCTCATCCAAAATCTAGATGTGAACTTCGAGTCTCGATCTGATGTGATTGACACGGGTACACCGTGTAAGCGTACAATCTCTCGAACATACAACTGAGCTAGCTTGTCTGACCCGTGTGTGATCGGTATTGGTATAAAATGAGCACATTTTGTGAGTCGATCCACTATTACCCAAATGGCAGTGTTTCCTCTCTTTGTTTTGGGCAAACTGGTCACAAAATCCATTGCGATGTGCTCCCACTTCCATTCTGGAATTTCCAACGATTGTAGTTTTCCATATGGCCTTTGGTGTAAGGCCTTCACCTGTTGGCATGCCAGGCATTTCTCCACAAATGACGCTATGTCTCTCTTCATGCCTTCCCACTAAAAGTGTTTCTTTAGGTCCTGATACATCTTAGTACTCCCTGGGTGGGCAGTATAAGGGTATCGTGAGCCTCACTCATGATTTTATCCTTAAGCTCATCATCGTGGGGGATGCATATCCTTCCCTCAAAGAGGATAGCATTATCTGATGCTTCTTGATAATTCTTGACGCCTCCTTTCCTTACTGTTTCCCGTAGTTTTTCCATCTTCCCGTCTTTTCTTTGTGCTTCTACGATCGTCTTCCTCAAGTTAGGTACCGTTGCCACAACGCTTGTTATCGTCCCTGGTGGTTTAACCACTTCTATGCTCATTTTGCTAAATTTCCTTATGAGCACCGTCTCTCGAGTGATGAGAGCTCCCAATTTAGATTGAGTCTTACGACTCAATGCATCAGCCACTACGTTGGCCTTGCCTGGGTGGTAGTTAATACCACAGTCATAATCTTTCACTAGTTCGAGCCATCTCCTTTGTCTCATATTAAGGTCCTTTTGCTCGAAAAAGTATTTCAGACTTTTGTGGTCTGTGAATATTTCACACCTAACTCCATATAGGTGGTGTCTCCAAATCTTCAGCGCATGCACCACTGCAGCTAACTCCAGATCATGAGTCGGGTAATTCAGTTCATGTGGCCTAAGCTATCGTGACGCATATGCTATCACTCTTCCTTCTTGCATCAGCACGCAACCAAGTCCATTTTTGGACTCGTCTGTGTAGATCACGTATTCCTTATCAACTGTTGGGACGGCTAACACTGGTGCCGTAGTCAACTTTTCCTTGAGTTCTTGGAAGCTCTTCTCGCACTCCTCTGTCCAAGAAAATTTTATTCCCTTCCTGAGTAGTTGCGTCATTGGCCTTGCAATTTTGGAAAATCCTTCCATAAACCTCCGATAGTAACCTGCCAATCCTAAGAAACTTCTTATCTCATTAGGGTTAGTAGGCGATCTCCATTCACGCACCGCTTGCACTTTTTCAGGGTCCACTTTAATCCCTTCTGATGATACAATATGTCCTAAAAACGTGACTTCGCTGAGCCAAAACTCACACTTGCTGAATTTGGCATAAAGGCGCTCCATCCTCAACATTTCTAGGACAATTCTCAGATGTTCCTCATGGTCTTTCTCGTTCTTCGAGTAGATCAGGATGTCATCTATAAACACCAAGACAAATTTGTCTAAGTACGGATGAAACACTCGATTCATGAGGTCCATGAACACAGCTGGCGCATTGGTTAGCCCGAATGGCACAACTACAAATTCGTAGTGGCCATACCTAGTTCGAAATGCCGTCTTAGGTACGTCTTCTGGTCGAATCTTCAGCTGGTGATAACCAGATCGCAAATCAATCTTCGAGAACACGCTTGCTCCCTTGAGCTGGTCGAAGAGGTCATCTATCCTTGGTAAAGGATATTTGTTCTTCAGTGTCACTTTGTTCAGTTCTCTATAGTCTATACACATTCGCAATGTGCCATCCTTTTTCTTCACAAAAAGTACGGGTGCACCCCAAGGTGATACACTTGGCCTAATGAATCCAAGTTCTAAAAGTTCTTGCAGTTGTATCTTGAGTTCTTCCAACTCTTTAGGAGCCATTCGGTATGGTGCCTTCGAAATGGGAGCTGCCCCGGCTCCAAATCAATGGTAAACTCAATTGGTCTGTCCGGTGGTGGTCCTGGCAGAATCTCTGGAAATACATCTGAAAAGTCCCGTACAATTTCTACATCTTCTATACTCTTTTCAGTACCCAATTCTCCGTGCAAGTATACGAGGTAAGCTGGGTATCCCTTCTTCATCATTTTCGTTGCTTGCAGGGCGGAGATGATCATTTTTCTTCTTCCCATACTAATTCTGTGGAAATGTGACGGCTCCCTTCCTGGGGGTCGAAACGATATCCGTCTTTCGTTACAAAGGATGGTGGCATAGTTCTCGACTAGCCAGTCCATTCCTAGGATTATGTCCACATCTCCCATCGGTATAACATAGGAGTTGTTCACTACAATCTTGAGTGACCCTATGTTCAGTTCTAGGTTCAAGCACACATGATCTACTGTCGTCATCCCTCCTATAGGTGATGATATACTCAACTTCTGGTCAGCTCTTTCCATTTTAAATTTTAAAGTGTCAACACATGTACTTGAAATGAAAGTATGCGATGCGCCCGTATCAAATAAAAGTACAACAGGAGTATTGAGTAGCATGCCCATACCTGCCAAGTTTCCCTGGTTGTTCTCGGGCTGCTTCTGCCTCATAGCATAGGCTCTAGCATGACGAGGCTTTTCATGTTGTTTCTGTTGTCGCTGCTGTTGTTGGCGGGCCTGTTGCTGATACGGTTGTTGAGGTTGTGGTTGGTACGGTAGCTGTTGGTGCTGCTGTGGCTGCTGATACTGTGGTTGCTGCCCTGGGTATGGTTGGGACAGAGCTTGGATTGCTCGCAGATGCGGAGCCTGGATAGGTAGGTTCGGCCTTGAACCCGTCCCGTGTTGCTTATTCGGGCACCGGTTTGCATAGTGCCCCTTCTGGTTGCAGATACAGCAACTATCACTGCCGGCCTTACAGATTCCCACATGACTTTTGTTACATTTGGGGCAATGTGGGGCTCTCTGTTGGTTATTTCCCATCTGTTTCGGTGCACTCTGGCCTCCATAGCCCTGTGACTGGAAGACCCGTCCCTGCCATGGCCTCTTCTCGCCTTGGTTCGGTTTACTGTTGTCCCATCTCCTTTTTCCGTTAAAATTCTGATTATGATTTTGATCCTGTGGAGGTGCTGGCGCAGGTACAATTGCAAGTCTTTCTCCAGGCATGGCTGCCTCAATGTCTAACGCTCGGCTGAGCGACTCAGTGTAAGACAATCCTCCGTGGCTTGCCAAAGCCATCCTAATCTCGTGCCTCAGACCGGCACAAAACTTTTCAGCCATCTTCTCATCTGTGTCAACTTGTTCCGGCGCATATCTAGACATATCGCAGAACATCCTGTCGTATTGAGTTACCGACATCTTTCCTTGTTTCAGATTGTAAAATTCAGCCTCCTTTTTCTTGCGGTAGCTCTTGGGTATATACTTGTCATATATACCGGCTTTGAATTGTTCCCAAGTCAGGTTTTCTAACTGCTCTGCTGTCATCGTTTTCATCCTTGCTTCCCACCAGAAATCAGCTGACCCAGTCAACTGAAAGGACATACAAGTCAGGCGTTCTTGGTCGGTGCAACGCAGGAAGTTGAAAATGCGCTCAATAGCGCGAACCCAAGTTTCAGCTTCTGCCGGGTCTCCTGTCCCGTTGAAGGTAGGTGGGTTCTGTCGCAAGAATAATTCTTCAATCCGTCGTTCTGGCTGAACAGGTGGTTGAACTAATTCAGGTTCTGGCCCTGCTTCTGGGCCTCTCTCATCATTACGGGGAATCCTGCCCCCTCCTCTTGGTCGTCCTCGTTTTGACGGCATTCTATTAGGTCAAAACACAAGTTGTTAATGCAACATCACAAGGCATACTATTGTTCTATCCAACTTCTCTCGGACGCCTTTGCTTTGTTGGCATTCCGATGAGTCGACATATAGTCACCAATGTAATACACAGATGCATATCATCGATTCTGTAAATTGTTTTCTTGATTCTCAAATCTCGCTCATACTCTTCCTCATGAAAGTATATAAATAACATAGCGGAAGTAACTTGCCGCAAAAGACTGATAGGGTCGCTACATAGACATGGGAAATTAGTATCAATGAGGACTATTTCATCAACATTTGAATCTAAATATGGTGATCTATTCAAGCATTATACATGATGAACTGGCTATCTTGCAAATTCATCATGAAAGATCTCAGTTCCAAAATGCCCTATTAACCAGCGTTTCCGTACTAATACTAGTCAAAATAACTAAGCCAACATAGGGGCATACAAAAGCATCGAAATGATCATCGTTTTCGAAATACACAAATAACATCCT
The DNA here is from genome assembly GCF_028751815.1 of Salvia miltiorrhiza. Taxonomy (NCBI): domain Eukaryota; kingdom Viridiplantae; phylum Streptophyta; class Magnoliopsida; order Lamiales; family Lamiaceae; genus Salvia; species Salvia miltiorrhiza. The sequence continues at coordinate 46,170,186 of NC_080393.1, read as the reverse complement.
ACTAAATGCACAAGAGATTGTCTGTATGCATTACGTGCTTGACCCTTGGGTTGAAGCATACATGTTTGACTGATTTAATCTGATGAGTATCTGTTTGTCCTTGGGTCACAGAAAATCTACCAACAGCTAGTAGATCGCAATGATTCAAATCACAAATGGCAATTAGACAAAGTGTTTCAATAATTTGCCAAACAATTGAAAATGAATAACCATAGGGTAGAAATGAATTGACTGAAAGGTCGAAACGAAATGACCTAATAGTCTGAACCCGTTTGGCTTTTCAGATGAAGGTTTAAAATATATAGGTTTAAAGACCTATATATGACGACTACTGAGATTTTGGCCATGTGGACTGGCCAGGTCCGACATAACTACTTCTCTGTCACTCGGAAATACTTTTCCGAACTTGGAAACTCTTATTCCTTGGCTGCAAAAGGTATATTTGGTCTAAAATCACTACTTTCTTCTTAATATCTTGAACATGTCCTTGAGAATATTCTAGAGCTTCTCAAACTTGGAGTCTGCCTCCTAGTTTAGTGCAATCCTTAAACATATTCTATAGGTGAAATAAGGTAGGCTCGACCTTACTCAACAATGTTCCTCTATATGATCTTACTGTAGTACTTCTAGTACTTAGTGTTCCTTCACATAGCTCTTGAAATGCAACCATATAATTTGAAGCACTCTTCCGTGTTATTGCAAAAGACCTTCTGAATCATCACGCATTCAATAAGGAAATAGCTTTTGCTCATCTGAGCACCTTATAGGGTATGTGTCTCCATGTGTAATACTAAGTCATGGAATGACCTTAGTCAATGCTCTCATTACGGCTACCAGACTAAATGCATAATCCATGACGTTCTAACTGAGATGATGTCCTCGATAGGTTAAGGTATATATACTTATCTGGAGTATATCCTTAGGGTCTCATTAGAATCTTAATTCATTTGTTCCAGCATTGATCCACGCTTCTAGCTATTATTCAACTCTAAACCATCTTCGAGAACTTCTCTCGTCTTATACACTTGCGTAAACTTTTATGATCAGTCATAATGGTTGATAACTGCTAGTACCCATATCACATCTCGTCTTTCCAATTCGTAGTAGGTGATCGTAATCAATAGGGATTCTCAGTCATGTCCTTATCTATTGCGATAGGTACTGTAAGTAGAATGGTTCCGAATATCTGAAACTATAAGCTGATAGCTTTAATCGTAATATTATAACATCATATACAAAGCATTTTGACCCCTCGTAAGTCTAACTCTGAAGTTCATACATGAATCATGAAGGTTATCCTCAAGCCATAGCTAGTGATAATCGAGGCTAGAAGCGAGTCTCAGCTTATTAGGGATTAGCTAACTGATTACATCAGTTGCACTCATCACTTATAAGCAATATTGTACTTAAACTATCATTGAAGGCAATAGTCGATTAGGTGCTCCGTCTTGCGTGAACAACCTGAATGAAGAACTATGCCTGCTTCAGTGATTCGTGCGTGGCACTCTGCTTGCACTGCTTTCATTGGATTCTCTTCCTCTTTCTTAGCTCTTCACCATGGCTATAGTGAAATATAACTGAGTTTCTAGCTTCTATTGTTCTTCTCGTAACAGTGATCATGCATTCTTAACGCATCTAAGTTCATTGAGATATCTAATCAATCAATAATGCATAAACTTGAATGTAAGCATCAGTACATTCATATAAAACGTGAACTTCTCAATGTTTTAAAATCATTACCACATTCTTTCTTGCTGAGCATGACGATGTGATGAAGTGCTGAGCTTTTGTCGACTGACTCTTTCATACTAGTGATCATACTAGAAAAATTGGTTAACTCTAGGGTTCAGAGCAAATAAACTGCTCTGATACCACTCTGTCACGACCGGCCCTAATTAAGGATAATTAAGCCGGGGAAACCGTGACTAATGGAGGGAGATTAGAAGCGGGGTAGAAAGGGGAATAATCAAACAAGAAAGGATCGCAGTATCATTGTTAACAACAGGGATATTTATAATATAACGGAGTTTTAGTCGTATAGACTCAAATAACTAGTAAGTTCGGATAACTTCGACTTATCCAAAATAACATAAAACTTCTGAGTACGCAGCGGAATAAGGTTCTGATTACATGTATGAAGACATGTAACCCTAGAGTTCATTAATACATAATAAGACAAAAGAGTCTCGTTCGTCACTTCATCACCATCGGCAGCTGCTCAACCTGCACATTTAGAAATATATGCAGGGCTGAGTACAAAAGTACTCAGTGGGCACGTATGCCTAAGTATAAAAATACATGTTTCAAAACTGTAAATTGTCATGCCATAATAAACAGTACAGCAAGGGAGTTTTTCGCTAAAAGGCCCAAGCTTACTAAATTCATTTGTGATTCTTAAAGTTCGTCTGCAGACTAAGTTCTCTTGTAATCTATCATATCTGGAACTGTGTGCCGGGGAGGTGGCCACCTCTCACGGTCACTTGACCGGCCAACCCGCTAGATGACTCACGGTCACTGGTGTACACTAGCCCTGGCAGGATAGCTATCAACTGCTCAGGACCCGAATTCGATTGCATCATTGGCAAAGCCAAAGCAGATAGATATCATACTAAAATTTAAACATTTTATGGCAAGACAATACTTGAAATAACTTTAACTCAAAGATTTTATCATGAAATAACTTGCTTGAACGTAACATTTAAACTCATTTGATATATATGAAAGTAATGCCCACCTGATAGAAATTTTCTGTGGTACAGTAGCTCCTTGACTGATTATTAATCTCGTGTTTGACCTTTATTACGAGAATATAAATAAGATACTGCTCGAATAAAATCCTCAATTAATGAGAATGCGTAATTTAACTATGCATGACTCATATTCCGATAATTATTATTCTGAGATAATAATCTGGGAAATTCTATTATAAATCCTAATTGTCGAAATAAAATAATTTAAATAAGGCTCATCACATGAGGTTGGATAGATTATCATAATCAATCCGTTCTCATCGGGTGTTCTAATCCGTCAATTAAATAAACCCCGTTCCTCGTAGTCAATAGAAAATAAATACTTCAACTTATTCGCTTTATAATCTCATAATTAATCGGGCTTAATAAATAAGAACAAGTAATGTTATAAAATAAAAAAAAATAAATAAAATAAAAAGGCTCAACATAAGGCACATAAGAATCACAATCAAACATCATCAAAACATGCTCTGCTTTTACACTGACTCAACTTCAAAATTTAATCTGTTCTGACTCCGACATCTCCTGGACTCGAGACTCATACCGAAAGAAAGATCTTCGAGTCTAGTTTCATATAAAAAAAATAGAGTCGAAAACTCCAAGTGGTTTGAGAGATATGACGTTTTTACCACGATCTACCATGTTCGGCAGTTTTGAACAATCGAAAACTTGTATTTTTGAAAAATAGTAAACGTTGTCAAACTGGGCTCAACTTTGGTGGATATCTAAATAACACAATAAGGTTAATACCATAAAAATTTGGAAAGCTAGATCACCCAGGAAGCTACTGAAATAAATGACTCTTTTCTCTGTTCTCTGAAATTCTCAGTAGTAATGTGCAGTTTAGGTTTTGCATTTTAAAGAAGTATCATACGAAGTTGGAATGGCTTGAAATTTTACCAGGGTACTCAAGACTCATGTAGGGACTTGCTATAAAATTTTCAAAGCTGTTAGACATCGACAAACCGTCGATCACAGTAGGTCAGTAGGCCTACGAAATTCATATTTATAAGTCCTTAAAAATAATTTATATAAATCAAGAAATAATAGTTTAATCCCAAAAATATTCATTAAAAGTCCATCCTAATTTAAATAAAGAACGGACCTCATTTAAAATAAATAGTCCCAAACTTGTTACGCACATATACTAAATCTTTCACGAAACATCCTTTAAAATAAACTTTGATACATAGAAAATAATTCAACAACTTGAGCTCTTAAGGGGTTGTTTTACAACAGACACCAAATCTACCTCGGATCTCCAAATGAGGCTCCAAAAGACATTCTGGAAACTAGACATTTCAAGGATCATTCTCCAATTTGAATCGAATGAAAAACAATTCAAACGAGCAAGATATGCCCTCTCAAAGATGGTTATTTAACAAGCAAAAATCTGTAAATTTCATATTTCCAGATTACAACCAAGTCAGTGGGCTTTCTTTAAAAATTCATATCTCCCTTTACAAAACTCCACTGGGAACCCCAAAGGTCAATCTGGAAACTAGGGAGAGATCATAACACTCTCCAGTTGGATTTACTCTAAGAACCTTCATGGTTTAGAAGATATGACTATCTAAAGTTCAGTGCACAAAAAGAGTTCAAGTTTGGCAGATTCAGAACATAAATCGGAAAAACCACTTTAAGCTTCACCAAAAATTCTAAAACTGAACAAGTAAGTTCCCAACATGTCAGTGAATATTCAGTAGAAAGATAGGCTTGAGAATCAAATATTTAAGTCGGCCTTTTCCACCTCAAAGTCGTAGGTTTGTAAAATCTACTGGATGGTACATGGAATAAGAACTAGATTTCAAGAATTTATACCGGTTGTTTCCCTTACTCAAAAATGGTGAGGCCGATGTCAAAAGAAAGATACGGGAGTCTAGAGTGACATATTCAAGTTTCAAAGGTTTTCACCGATTGAAACTTTACTTATGATCTCCCAAAGATTGTTTACCAAAAATGTATTCCAGATGGGCAGTGATGTTTACAAATTCATAAATAAATCATGCGAGCTCTAAATATTCTGAAATTTTACCAAAATATAGAAAATGTATGAAAGATGATACACAATTAATTTGAGAATTTTTGGGAACCGTTTGGATGATATGCAACTGAATTCAAAATAAAGAAGCTTAGTATATACCTCTTCAAGTTACAATTTGGAGTTGGAGGAAACTCTCTCTCCCTTTCTCAACTTCTTCTACACGTTTTGGTGAGGGAAGAAAAGACTTGATGGCTGGAACAATATGTGTTGTTGCATAATTGAGTTGGTGGTGAAAGTGGTGGGGAAAATGGTGGTGAAAGTCAAAAAGTAGATTTAGTGGTAAAATGGAGTGGGGAACAAAATTAATGGAAAGAAAAAGAGAAGAAAAAGAAAGGAAAAAAAAATGTAGAGGAGAATTATTGATGTATTTTCTCTGTCTCGGTGATTCTGTAACTGTAAGATGGATCGTGTGCTCGTATATGCTTGATACTGTTTATTTAAATAAATCTCGTATTTCGACATGTGATTTCTCGCTTAAATCGATAAATTATAAAATGAATCTAAATTAAATCCGTAGATTTAATTCGTTTGTTGTTCTAATATTTAAATTAAATCCGCAGATTTAATTAACTCACGAGTCAGAAATAAATCACGACTTGAATAAAGATAAAATCTAATTTCATCTTGCTTAAATAAATAACGTGACTTTGCTAAGTCAGTTATAACTCTGAAATAATATCATTTACTGCTTTAACAATATAAATTCAGGATCATAAGCTGAATTCATATTAGGATAAAAACCGTTTTCATTCACTGATGAACAAAAATAAACACTCATTACTAGATTTAAAATATATAAAAGAGCGGGTCACTACATTGCCTCTCACTCTCTTTCAACGTTATGGTGATGCAGTGCTTTTCAGGAAGGGCGAGAAGATGCATTGTTGGCCGCCGAAGTTCAGTAAGCGCGTGATGAGGATTTCTTGTTGGAATAGTTCGTCTTGATTGAATTAAGGTGGGTGATGGAATAGTTCATCCCGATTGAATTGAGAAATTTTCAATGATTTTGCTGAAATCTGTTTCTCCTTTCTGTTTTCATCCTAATTTTGATCCGTTAAATTTTAGGTGTTGTTTATACTTCTTTTTCCTTTGTCTTTTAATAAAAATTTTGACTTTTTGTGTAATATATGGGTGCGGATCTTAGATATAAGTGAAAATTGTTTATGCTAAACTCTCGAACAAAGATTGAGAATGTGGCGTGGATGCTGTGTATACACATTCATTTAAACATGCTATAATTTTGGAATGAAAAAACTGACAATTTTTGCCGGGAATTTTTGACCGTTGGAACTGCTGCTTTATATATAATATAGATTAAATTACGTCATCATTTTTGCAAATCTCTATATACTTAAGCTTTTCAATTGTTAATAAATATATTTATTTTTTTTCTTAATTACCGATTAATTTGCAACAAAGAATGGACAAGACATATTTGTATATGAAGTGATATTTTATTTTATTTTGGAATCCCATTCTGTAGTTTAATCAGATTTTTTTTAGAATGTATATATATTTTGATTCTTAAAGAACGTGTATATATATATATATATATATATATATATATATATATATTAGATTTATTTATAGAATTTTTAGTTTAAGTTATTGTAAGAGTTTTTTTGAAGCAATTATATTAGTCTGGTTTTTATTTATAGAATTTAGATTAAAGTTAGTAATCATATTTATGTGATTAGGTGCGACGCAATTAAAATCATCATTCCGGATTTGATTTATTTAGTCTCGACTTTAAGGTGAGGGATTATATGCTTGTGGTTATATTCATGTATGTTTTTATATGCTCTTATTTCATATTTGATTATACTTGCTCAGCCATGTAGAAATACATGTTCAGAATATTAGCCATGTTAAAATACATGTTCAGCCATGTAGAAATACATGTTCAGAATATCAGCCATGTTGAAATACATGTTCAGAATATCAGCCATGTTGAAATACATGTTCAGGGGCTCTCAGTTCGCCCATCAGATTTTCAGTTTATGTGTATGACAATGTGAATTATTTGCATGTTTAAGCGTATGTGAATATGTGCATGTTCCTCACTGAGTATATTTTCAATATGATCACCCCTTATCTTTTCAGTTTTGCAGTTCTGGAGTCGAGGTGGCCATGGAAGTCGAGAATGACTAGAGATTTAGTATTTGTATAGGAATTTAAGTTGAACATGTTACTTTTTAGTTTATCACTTTATTTTATGTTACTACTTTAGTTTTGGCAAGTTGATTTTAATTAGTTTAAATTTTGTTAGCCAAGAAATTTTATTTTAACTATTAATTTTTCAAGATTTTAAATGGAAAAGTTTTATGAAAATTGGGGTGTTACACTATCCATGAAGTGACAATAAGACTAAGCAATACTTTTACAATTTTAAAATAGAAGATTAATAAAAACATCATAATTTTTAAAATTATAAACATTATTTAAAGTTTATTTTCCAAATGACTCGTCTAATTCATAATGACTATGAAAAACTACTTATCTATAATCATTTTATAAAAATATTTAAATGACGTGTTTGCATAAAGCTATTTTGACACCTTATGATTGATGACTTGAAGTTTGAATGTATGTAAGTATATACTCCCTCGTCTATGAAACATCTTCCTGCTAAAAATATTTTTAGTTTGATTTTGTGGCAAGTGAATTGATGCTGTCCAAATTTCAAGATGCTAAAGCGAAGCTGCTTATTAACCAACACCTGCTTCCACCTTAGGGGAGTTCTCGTTGGATCCCTCCGAAGCCGGGCCTATTAAGGGTGGACGTGGACGTCTCCGTTCCTGAAAATAGACCAGGCGCGGGAGAGATCATCCGGGGACTATATATAGTTGCTACTGGGTGTAAGCTGATTACCCGCGCATAAACGATTCTTATGGGTGAACTTCATGCCCTCCTCATTACTATTGGTTTATGCTATGAGGAGGATTTTGGACCGGTGGTGATGTTTACTGATTCTTTGCTCGTTATCCACGTTATTCATGACACTATAAAGGCTCTGAATCATTGAGTGATGAGCTTTGGGAAGCTTTCCAACGTGCTAGAGAGACTGTGGTGTTAGAGTTCCGCCACGTTCATAGATGTGCCAACGGAGAGGCTCACGCTTTGGCTAATTTTTGTGTTGAGTCTGGTATTGATTCGGGTTGGAAGTCGGGATTTTCGGCCTGGCTTCTTGTTCACACATATTAAAAAAGTGATTTACCTTTCGTCTCAAAAAATAAATCAAATATTTTTAATTTATTTTTAAAAATAATTCTATTAACTATCATCCTTACAATTTTAAAAAATAACGGGACAAATGAAGTATTTGATATTTAACACTATTTTAAATCAAAAGTTTGAATATTTTTATTATACTTTCTATGATTAGGCTGAAATATAAATTACTACTCCCTCCGTCCCATGAAGCGTGACCCATTTCTTTTAGGCATGAGAATTAAGAAATTGGTATTTTGTGTGTTAAGTGTAGTAGGTGAAAAAGTGAAAAGATGAATAAAGAATAATTTTTTTGTTATTTTTAGAAATAGGTCAAGCTTCGTGGGACAACCCAAAAAAGAAAGTGAGTCACGCTTCGCGGGACGGAGGGAGTACTATTTTCGTAAGTTGGATAAGTAGCCACTAAGAATCAAAAAGTAGAACTTCTGTAAAAAAAACAAAGAATTAGAAAGTAGAAAATCAATTCAGCCTAAAATAAATTATAAAAACATTGTTCACAATGAGAGAGAAAATGTAGAGAGAGAGTATATGTCTCTATATATATTCATTGTCTGTCGTGACTTTATAGTTCGGGTCTATGTCTATTGCTATGATCATTATTGCCTAACCTCATAAATCCACCAATTTTCTCTTCTTTATCTCCGTTTTTCAGATTTTTTCGTTTTCTCATCTTTCAGCCTCCTGGTTTTTTCCTCTTTCTATCCTCGAATCACACTACATACACACTTCACAACAAATTCATTGTTCCTGACGTGTTTTTTTCTGATTAATTATTCATAGAAATTATATAAATTACGTTTGATAGTTGGAAATATGGCGGAATCGGTGGAGCTGCCCGGCCGCCTCGCTATACTTCCGTTCCGGAACAAAGTGCTGCTGCCTGGTGCGATTATTCGTATTCGATGCACTTCATCCAGCAGGTTCTTGCAATTAGTTTATGTTGAATTTATTGTTGATGAGCTGTTTATCTGTTTCTGGAATTTGGTTGAGATATTTATGTTGTTGTGGATGGTTGTTTTGGTGCTAGTGTGAAGTTGGTGGAACAGGAATTGTGGCAGAGGGAGGAGAAAGGACTGATCGGAATCCTGCCGGTCCGTGATGTTGCGGCCGAGTCTTCAACAGCCGGCTCCCTGCCGTCTCCAGGTGATTATTGCGCTTTCTGAGTCGGAAAAAGCTTGTTTTTTGAGCTTGATTGGATTTTCTTCACTTAGGTGATGTCTGTGTGTGAAGTCCACCACCTTTCTGTTTGATAGAGAGTGATTGTTATACCTGGTCCAGCAGATAAAGTCTCATCTGTAATCGAGTTTGTTCCCAATTGGGTTTTAATGGAAATCTTTAGACGGGATGAAAACGTGCTAAGAAGTAATCTTAGTGGCAGTACTAGCAGTGTCATGATTTTGATGATATGATTTGAGCTATTGTGGAACTGTATTTTCAGGCATAGGAACTAATTTAGGAGAACGAGGCTCGAAAACCCAAGATGAAATATCTGAATCCCACAAGCATGGAGCTAAGAATCAACAAGAAGTTATCCACTGGCATAACAGGTATATCGATATTGCTGAAGCTGAAGCTTGTTGCATTTTAAAATTGCTAAATTTTGTTGGTCAGTGGTATTTCTGTTTTTGATTTCCAGGGGAGTTGCTGCTCGAGCTTTACATCTGTCAAGAGGAGTAGAGAAACCTAGTGGAAGGGTCACCTACATTGTTGTTCTTGAAGGGTTGTGTAGATTCAGTGTTCAGGAGCTGAGTACAAGAGGAACATATTACACTGCCCGGATCACTTCCCTGGATATGACTAAACTCGGTAAGCATAACTCAAAGGCACAAATATTGATGACAAGAAAATCTGCATTCTTACTTTATACATGATGAGCGTGTGGCCTGCACAAAGGAGTGTTTAATCCTCAAGGTAAAGCTAACCTTAAACTACAGCATCCGTGCTCTCCTGACTTTTGTGTAATTGTGCACAGAAACCGGCAATTTGTAGTTTCTCATTGAAATGAACGTAGAAGAAGCAAAGTTGTATGAATTACTTTAGCTTCTTTTTGCTGTGTCTTAGGTTAATCTGTTCGCAAATGGGAGGTCTTGCATTCTTCCATTCACAAAAATGTACAAGCCCCCCGAATTAATCTATTGTGTTGTGCTTTCCCAGAAGAGTTGAGAGACCTGATTTCTCTATTAACAACTGCAGGCAGAGAGGGGAAAGAAATTGTAAACATCATCTGGTTAACTATGCTACATTAGGCTTTGTTTTTTGGATGTGCTGAAATGAGTAACCAGATTATCCCTCTAACTTGTTGTTTTGCTAACCTTTGGCACCACAAACTCGTAGCATTAGTACCCTATTGAATGTTGAACTGAATGATCCCCTGATATTCTTCTCCAAAGTCTTAACCTATTTTTAAGTTTGATCAGTTCCCTAGCCTCTGAAAGAAAGCCCTAATATAACATCACTGGATCATTTGCATAGAAGAGGGAATCAAGAAAATGATTCGTCGAACATTTCAAACAGAATTCAACCAACTTTCCTTAAACAACCAATGAGGATTCATATGCAGAGGATTAAATGGAAAAAAAAAAATTCTAAATGCTAAGCCAACCCATTAATATGGCGTTTTCATAGAGAAGCTGTAACAATCCATTCATAGAATTATGTGTGATGCATCATCTTGCCTTAAAAAGCGATTTTTCTCATATACTACATATGTGATCTTGGAAAGCCAACTTAAACTTTTATTGGTGTCATCAAGGTTGAAAAATAGACATCACCTGTATAGATCTAGTTTTATAAAGGTGCTGATTCAAAATATCCTTATCACATTACTAGAGATGGATCAAGTGGAACAAGAGCCAGATTTCATAGCATTGTCCAGACAATTTAAGGCCACAGCTATGGAGCTTATTTCTGTGCTTGAGCAGGTATCATTTGACTTTGATTTTACAGTCTGGTTATTTGATTCCAAGGAAATCATGAACTACCTGAAACTAGACGTACATTTCAATGACTCTCAGTTCCAAAAAGAATTACCAGTTCTCTAATTTGATTAATTTCTATATCTAGAAACAAAAAACAGGAGGGAGGACTAAAGTTCTCCTTGAGACAGTTCCTGTGCACAAACTGGCTGATATTTTTGTCGCAAGTTTTGAAATTAGCTTTGAAGAGCAGCTATCCATGCTAGATTCTGTTGATGTGAAAGTGAGGCTTTCTAAAGCAACAGAATTGGTTGATAGGCATTTACAGGTATGTGGATTCTCTAATGGGTTTTAAAAATTTGACGAACCTGCAAATATGAGCCATTCTTTTTCTTTGGCTTGCTATAAGCAGTCGATTCGTGTAGCAGAGAAGATTACACAAAAGGTTGAGGGACAATTGTCAAAGTCACAGAAAGAGTTTCTCCTCCGTCAGCAGGTTCGCAATTTCATTTGTGTTTGTGTGTTGGGGGGTAAAGGTTAAGTACCTTGCGAATGAGTAGATGGCCTCAAAATTGATTGTGGAGAAATGAATTTGGCTTTCTGAAAATTGTTTGCATTTTGGATTCAGAAAATATTGCAGAGAAATGGGTGGTTTGGGTGGTGAATTGTGGATTGAGGATTCTTGTGAAAATATGAATTTTGCCTTTCTAAAGGACTTTGAGATTTTCGGAAGAAGGGGTTTTATGTAAAATTAGGGTTGGGGATTGGGGAGGAAGAAGAAGATGGAGAGAATTAATCTTTTCGTATATTTCATTTAATATTTTCAATCAATGATAAAAAAAAAAAAAAAAAGCCATTTTGATAGGTGGAATATGCCTTATTTAATAAAATAAAAGTGAAAATTCATGCAGGACTTTGCCTAGCTCATATTTCCGGTTCCCAGTTTTTTAATCTGTGCCGTATTTGCAACTTTGCTAAAAGATCAGGATATTTTTTGCATATTTAAAGGTCAAGCAATTTTTGCAACTCAATCCAAAGATCAGGCCATAAAATATAATTTACTCTTTTTTGTTCTGCTCGGAAATTTTTTTTCTCTTTTTAATAAAAATTAATTTAATAAAGTATCCTACTTTTCTTGTAATCTTTTCATGACTCATCCACACTTCCTGTTTGCGTTTAGCTTATGATGTATAATATGAACTTTTTGGCTTCTTCCCTCCACCTCCCAACCCAAAAAGACAAGGAGTATGTGTATTACCAATTTGTTGCAATTAATAAAGAAAAATGGGTGCAATCATCATCTCACTCATTGCTTCATTTTTAAAATTTCTTTATATCATAAAAAGAATAATTCTGTATATGAACTGTTGTCTTTTTCCAACTTGGATAAGAGTTAAAGGGCTAAAGCCCTCATCTTTATATGAACTGTTGTCTTTTTCAATATTTGTATGGGATAAAGCCACTTATTTGATTTCTGGATCTTAGGGAAAGTTGTTTTTAATTTTCACTACCTTATATGTCATGTATATGCTTGATGCTTTTTGGAACATGTGCCAGATGAGGGCTATAAAGGAAGAACTTGGTGATAATGATGATGAGGAGGATGATGTGGCTGCTCTGGAGAGGAAGATGCAAGATGCTTCAATGCCTGCAAATATCTGGAAACATGCTCAGAGAGAACTAAGGTATAACATTAGGTAGAATACTTAATTGAGGGATTTCTATTGTTTATATGCTTATAAGACTGTGACTTATCTTCGTGTGCATGATTTGTCCACTTTGGATGAATCCTGAGTGGTAGTTACATTATTGTTGAGTCCCTTGAAAGGGAGTTTTTGAATCTTTCTCACCTGACAGCTGTCTGAGACAAATTCACTATCAAGTATTGCCTTATATTGGGTTTGAGCTAGTGGGTCTAGCTTTATGTGCGATATCATAGATTCCTTGTTGGTAATATACCTGACATATTTCCTTCTGATTCTAGTCTGGCCTTTTAATTCAGACTGTGATTTGCTTTACTCACATAATATTATGGGTTAAATATACAATCATGGCCCGACCTTCGCCTGTATAGTAACATTTTGGCATGACCTTCGAAAAATTACAAATATGGCATGAGTAAATATAAGATGTCTTCAATTGTTAATTATGTTTCCATTTATTGAAACACTAACAATTTTACTCTTGATATAGTAACCATATATTTTCTAGAAGAGTAAATATTAGTAAAAGAATATATTCGCAATTGTTAATTGAGGTCATTAAAATTAATTTTGCTTATAATTTTTAATGACACAATAATATTTATATCTATTACAGCCACTGGTGATCATATTGTCATACTTTCTTAAGTATATATTTCCATTTATTTTATTTACATAAATTGATTGAAAGAATTACACTATGAGAAATACTACTTTGATACAAATGAAAAAAATAAATACTTAAATATTATACAGCCATATTACAGCATAAGTCCCTGTATAGTTTGCAGTTAGTTACCTCTATACAAACAATATTTTATTGTATTGCTAATGGATCAAACAAATTTCGCATGCATAGCTAATCAACAGAATTAATTTTTAACAATACTACAATGTAAAAAACTATAATATCATCTTCAATCTCACTGACGGGCCATAAGTGTATAGTGTATTAAAGGTCGGGCTATAAGTGATAATTAATCCTTTTTTCAAGTAGACCCAACACGACTTCTGTCAGTTGTCGTCAAGTTTCTGTCAACGACGTTACACTAACTGGCCATAAGTGTAATAACAGAGTAAAGATCGGGCCATATTTGTAATTTTTCGAAGATCAGGCCAAAATGTCACTATACGGGAAAAGGTTGGGCCATAAGTGAATGTTAACCATAATATTATTATGTAGTGTTATGTTAATCATGATCGTCATCATAAAAATAAATAGATTTTTCTCATGATTACATTGTTCTGAATTTTAAGAAAGAGTTTCATTTTCATTTCAAATTATATTCTTATATCAGGAGACTGAAAAAAATGCAGCCTCAGCAACCTGGGTATAATAGCTCCCGTGTATACCTGGAACTTCTTGCAGACCTACCTTGGCAGAAAGCCAGTGAAGAGCGGGAATTGGACTTAAAGGCTGCAAAGGAGTGTCTTGACATTGAACACTATGGTCTAGAGAAGGTGAAACAGCGGATAATTGAATATTTAGCTGTTCGCAAGGTTGGCCCCTAATTACCCATTTTTGTAATTTCCTTAGAATTTGTTATCAAAATGATCATGCTGCAAATTGTCGTGCAGCTTAAACCAGACGCGAGAGGTCCGGTATTGTGTTTTGTTGGTCCACCAGGTGTTGGAAAGACATCTTTAGCTTCATCAATTGCAGCGGCCTTGGGCAGAAAATTTGTCCGCATATCCCTAGGTGGTGTTAAAGATGAGGCTGACATTAGAGGGCATAGGCGTACATATATAGGGAGCATGCCTGGTCGTCTTATTGATGGACTAAAGGTGTGATGATCTCTCAGAAAAGTTGCATATGTTTGTTGAGAAAAGTTCCTTTCTATTATTGATCTATTGGCTTTAACTGTAGTTTGACTGCATATTTATGAATCATTTTAGTAGATTAGTGGTTGCATACTTCTTTGCCCCCCACGACATATTAGTGATGAAAAGATAAAAAAATGAATCAGTGAACAATATAAGTAAAAGATGTAACTATTTCTGAATGCTCTTCCCCCCTCTTTTTTCTACTATTCAATGATAAGTCATAAGTGAAAGAACGGGGATCCTTTTTGCAGGGAATGACTTTATCTTCTTAAAGAATGTTGAATCCACCTTCCAATGAAACATTAATAGTTTCCTAGCAAACTTGGACAAGACCAGAACCAACATTTTCTTCTTGGCCTCAACTTTCTCTATAATAGACAACTACAAGATCAGTTGACACCTTACTTGTTCCATACCATTCCCCATATAATGAATCTACAGTTGTGGTTTGGCATGAATCCTCAATTTAGTTTCTTGAATATATTGAATACATTTAATATTCTTTTCTTGACATATTCTACATATGATATGATAGGACTCCCTATGCTTGCTTCAAAACAGAAAATCTTCATTCCCTGACCACGTTATGAATTAAAGCTTGTGGTTCTAGACATTCATGAATTACATTTGGATATTATTGAGTGTTAATGTTTTTCCCAGAGGTGAACTGAAGATTTCTTTGAATTTTCTAGAGGGTAGGCGTGTGCAATCCAGTTATGTTGCTGGATGAGATTGACAAAACAGGCTCTGATGTCCGGGGTGATCCAGCTTCGGCGCTGCTTGAGGTCCTTGATCCTGAACAGAACAAAAGTTTTAATGATCAGTATCCTGCCACTGTCAATTTTTGGTCAAATCTGCGACAATGTAGAGCCAATAAGCACCTGCACTTATATTCCCATAAATACGACATGGGCAAGTGTGTGATCTTATCATTGCATAGCACAACACATCGTCTAGGTTTCTTGTTTTTTTATTTTTATTTTTTATTTATAACTATTGAGGAAGGTTTGTGGTGAGGAAGTGAAGTAAACAGATATTGAGCAGAATCTTTGCCATATAGTGATTTGTTGGTCTCCTGGAGATGAAAAAAAGCTATCTCCAATTGTTCATCCAACAGGATGATGAATCAACGGATGATGAATCAACCGTAGATCTTGATGATCTAAGGGCTGAAAATAGTTCTTATTTATATCTTAAGAAGTGTACTTATTTTAGTCGTGGGCTAAAATAAAAAAACATTTTAGAATATAAAATAGGAACTATTTTCAGCCGTTAGATCATCAAGATCTACGGTTGATTCATCACCATGTTGGATGAATTCATGGTTCCGAGTTCGAATCCCATAGGTAGCAAAAAATTAATTTTTCTCAATTCATACATTTACACAGCAAATTCATACGCGTTCTACACAGAATTCATACATTTTAGATAGTTCGTATTTTATATGTTAAGAAGTGTTTATACCGTAGCCCTTCCCTATATATATATATGTATATATATATGTTTATTTTCTGAGAATCTTATGAAGATCTTAGTACTTTTGTTATCCTTGATCAAAGTTTTTAGCTATTTGAATGTACCATTTGACCTGTCGAAGGTAGTTTTTGTGGCTACTGCGAATAGAATACAGCCTATTCCTCCACCACTTCTGGACAGGATGGAAGTCATTGAGCTGCCAGGATATACACCTGAAGAGAAACTTAAGATTGCAATGCAGCATTTAATTCCACGAGTTCTCGATCAGCACGGCTTGAGTTTTGATTTCCTTCAAGTCCCTGAGGTATGGAAGTTCTATGCAATTCCTTTTCATGAACTTTACACAAATGCAACTAGCTATAGGCATCAATATCATGTTTTAGATGGTATTAAGTTGATTTGTGGGGAGATGATTGGACTAGCATCCGGGTTTACTTGAAGTTGGAACTTTAAAGATTATAAATCCTCTCATGCTAAGGTGATGGTCTCCTTTTCTAGTTCGACGGGGCTATAGCTGTTATGCATAAGTTCTTAGCCATCTCTGGTCAATTAACTAAATGTCACCCAGAAATTCATGGATCTTAAGTCACACTGGCTTTCTTGGTTTTATTATAGGCGATGGTACAACTTGTTATTCAGCGGTATACAAGAGAAGCTGGTGTGCGTAACCTAGAGAGAAACTTGGCTGCTTTAGCTCGTGCTGCAGCTGTCAGAGTCGCTGAACAAGATCATGCCGTGCCACTTAGCAAAGATGTCCAGCGACTAGCTTCACCGTTGCTAGATGGTAGACTAGTTGGTGAGGCTGAAGTGGAAATGGAAGTGATTCCAATGGGTGTAAACAAGCATGAAATATCAAATACATTCAGGGTGACCTCACCCTTCATTGTGGATGAAGCTATGTTGGAGAAAGTTCTTGGAGTAAGTAGTAATTTTTTCTCAATCATTTGTTTGAGTTAGTAAGTTGGAAAATTACTTAGTCAAACGTTGTTCGTTCAGCTTGATTTCATTCGCAGTATTCTTGGTCTTGTCTTTTCTTTGTAATATACTATTACTAAAGAAGTGATATGATTCTCTATTCATGAAGCCCCCAAGATATGATGATAGAGAAACTGCTGATCGAGTTGCAACCCCTGGAGTATCTGTTGGACTAGTATGGACAGCCTTTGGAGGAGAGGTTCAGTTTGTCGAGGCTACTGCAATGGTTGGGAAAGGCGAATTGCATCTCACAGGCCAACTTGGGGATGTTATTAAGGAATCAGCACAAATTGCAATGACATGGGTAATCATCTCTACTCTCTTCAATTGCACATGCAATATCATGGACCTGTGAAAGTATCTTATCTGCCTTGAATATATTTATTTAAAATGGTAATGATTTCCCTGGTACCTGCAAGATTTATAACTTCCACCAAAAAACTCTGGTCTCATTTCTTCCTATTCAATCTTCAGAACCAAGTGCAAAGTTCTCTAATGGCCACCTTCAGGAGTTTGTTGATGGTCAAACTTTTATGTATGATCATGAACATCCATGCCACTAACCTAAAATAATAGTGTCTGTCGAAGCTAGAGATGTTACAATAAACAAGCACTTGCTTATAATTATAGCTGTAGAGAACTTTTAATATAGAATCAAAATGAATTACCCTTGGATCTGATTATAACCAAATGACAATGTGTAGTTGATGCATTGTACATTTTCATTTTCTGTGGAAATAAGGTTGTATTCTTCAGGTCAAGTCTTATTTGGCAATTATTGTGCTTCTCTCGTCATATATAGGTTAGAGCAAGAGCAACGGAGCTTAAATTGGTTACCGCTGAAGAAAGCAATCTCCTTGAAGGCAGAGATATTCATATACACTTTCCTGCTGGAGCTGTACCAAAGGATGGTCCATCAGCTGGTGTAACTCTTGTTACATCACTGGTTTCACTTTTCAGTCATAGAAGAGTTAGGGCTGATACAGCAATGACTGGGGAGATGACTTTGAGAGGTTTAGTCTTACCTGTTGGTGGTGTCAAGGATAAGGTACGTTTGCTACTTTTCTGGCAAGGTCATTTCCTAGTTCTCTTTTTGTGGAACTATTTTGCATAATAGTATTATCAACTGAAGCAATTCTTGGACTCAATTATAGTCACAATGGCAATGAATGACCTAATTTTTCATAATCTGAATGACTTGGGGCAGTAAGGAACCTTTATCCATTTCAGTTGGGTAGGATTATGTTAGTGAAACCTAGCGTATCCATTAACCCCAGATAAAGCTCATCTATAAAGAGCATGTTTGCATTGGATTGACCTAGTATATTTGAGATCTTCATTATGATTCTTGATTCTTCATTCCTGCACCAACATGGAAATAGAGCAGGGGAGCATATTTCTTAATCTAAACAACCTGGGGCAAGGGGGTCTGTGTATCCATTTAAGCAGTTATAAAGAGCACGTTCACATGGACATGTGTATATTATGAACTTCGTTGTGAATCTTGATTCTTCATTTTTGCACCAATATGGAGGATTTTGATTTGTCAAACTTGAAGAAAGTCCAAGGTTTTGAGCTGTGCTTCCCTCAATAGAGAACTATTCTTTCTTACTTTTGATGGTGGTTGGTGACAGTCCCATTATGTCATTCTTAATGTGGAGTGATTTGTATTAAAAAATATATATATGTGCTTTGCCAGTCCACTGACATCATAATTGGAACTTTCAATTCTAACTTTATTGAAAAATGGCAGACAATTATAAGTAAAGTAAAATTTTTGAATGCCAAGAAGGTGATGAAGGTAGATTGTCTTAATTATGTTAATTGACTCAGAGATGAACAGTGAAGCTAGATCCCCTTGTTTACTGAAAAAAAACATACATGTGCTTGCGGGTCTGCTGACATCATGGTGGGAACTTTAACTATAACCTTATTGAAAAGTAACAAACCATTCTGAGAAAGGTAAATTTTGAATGGCCAAGAAGATGATGAAACTAGATTCTCTTAATTAGTAAATGAACAGTGAAGGATAGTTATTCCCCACTCTTTTATTGTTCTTTTCGTCAAGATGGTGAACTATCTCTTTCCCCATACCAATCATCTTTCTTTCTACCCTGTTCCTTAGATAATGAGAGATGGAAATCATATTTTAGAAAGCACGCTGGTGAATTAAATTGGCGACTTAATAACATTTTTTAGTATAACTTGTTTAGGATAAATTGTTCCACCTGAACTATGCAAACTTTACATTTTTCTTTCATTGATTGCTACATTAAGTATTTTGGTTTCTGTAAGTTGCATCTATAGCCACTTCTGGATGACTATTCGAAGAATATCCCCTCATTTGCACAGAATTTTCCCTTAATATCGTACACAGGCAGTGGCTCGAGATGGCAACTGCAAAAAACTTGAATACTGAAGTTAAAAATTGCTATAGTTGAGATGACAGAAAACAATTCACTTAATTTTAGAAAAGTGATTCGGTGTGTCTTCTTAAAGAATGCGCTCGAGATTTATAGGAAGTAGTTACTCGTAACAGATTATGCTACAAAATTGGATTTAACTACTGGGTAAAATGGGAATAACCTAATTTAGATAAAGGCTATGTTATCCAAAATAACCAAAAAAGTATACTATACTATCAATTATATTTTTGTGAGAACAATATCCTATACTATCAATAATATCTCAATAACACCCATTCTTTCAAAGTTTTACCCTAATCCAACCTCTGGTCTATTGTTCACTAACGGAACTTTTAATTTCTTTTGACCATGCAAAGGTTTCCTTTTGCACGTAGATGCCACGTCAACGGTCTTTGCAATGTGTAGAAATTAAAGGTTCCTTTAGTGAAAAATAGGCAAAGGTTAGATTAGGATAAAAATTTGAAGTTTTAGGTAGTAGTGGGATATTATTGATAGTACTATAGGAATTGTTTTGAGGTAAGTCAATAGTTTCGGTTATTTTGAATAATTTAGCCTTAACTAAATTGTAGAATTTAAAATTTACTCAACAGAGTCATAAGAAATCAGATAATTAGAATTGAAATTAAGTCAACTTACAGCGCAACTGTTGACTTCGTATCAAGTCAGCTATGATTTATATCAAAATGCAAGATCTAAATGTTGTATGTATTACACAAAAGGGTGCAAACAATGTAGTAACATATGAGCTTTCTTATTTTTCTTTTCGAATTATTTGAGGCTGCAACACTATCTTTAGCTTGTACGATATTTTATTTCATTTCCTTCATTGGAAATATATGCAGGTTCTAGCAGCACATCGGTACGGAATCAAGAGAGTTATTCTTCCAGAGAGGAACTTGAAAGACTTAGCGGAGGTGCCAGCAGCTGTGCTATCGGGTCTGGAGGTAAATTTGACCACTGTCATGTTTGTTTATTTCTTATTCGCTTTGCAGACTCCACTTATCCGAAAGTCCTCACATATTATATATTTATTAGCATCATGATGAGGTCAAAGTTAAAGAGTAAGATCTACATGGAATATATTGGTTAATGTTCTTACCATTGTTAGATTCAGAGTAACATCTGAAGTTTGATGTTTGATATTTTTTGAAATAGATATTACTTGCAAAGCGGATGGAGGACGTGTTGGACCATGCTTTTGAGGGTGGTTGTCCGTTGAAAAAATATTCCAAATTATGACATTCCTTGCATTTCGAAAGCCTCGATTCTCCTCTGACCACGAAGGCCGTGTGTATGACTGGACGTGTTGGTAAGTTAAAAGGATTTTTAGGAGATGATGATAACGTTTACCACTGGAAATCCATCTTGTATTTAGCAAGTTGTGTTTACGAAAACGTTGAGGGCTTTCCTTTTCTCTATACAAGTGCATCACTTACTCAATAGTGGTCAATGTATTATACTTAATGCTATGGATAATATGTTATTAACTTACATCATTCTGCAACTCCAGATTAACTTCAACTCACGCTACATATGTGAGTTATAATAATAGTGTTGTTGAATAAAGTGAACTCACATCAATATATGATGGGATTTTTAATACATTTCAGTGTTGGTTGGTTTCGAGAAATACGATGAAACGGAGCTAGCCAACATGTATAAAGTCCAAATTAATCGAAGTTTAAGAATTGGCATCATATCCTAATCAAGAATAAACAAATCTCAAATCATAATAGCAAAATCTTCAAAAATCAACAATCCATTCTAATCACCCATTGATATCTACATGATTTGAAATTTAAAATTAAAAGTAATCAGCCAGACGTGTGTTGGCATAATTTTTCTTGAAAATCTAGTGCAAAACATCATTTTATCATTTCGTTATAGATATAAAAAATTCCAACGCTTGAATATCATCAACCAACAACATTAATCATGACAATTTTGTTATAATATTTTACCCATTTCCATATTGAAGCATTTGATTGAACACTTTATCATAATAAAAGCATAAAGCATTACATCTTCCCAACCATGCCACATACTAAACAAGAAAACAAAAATACTATCCAGCACACCAAAAATCTTAAATTTTGCTGACTTTTGGAACTTTCTGGTGAACACGGTACCAATCTGAATGGTAAAATTCATCTACCACGTAAGTCTACAAATAGGACAGCACCCACCCAAACTTAGGATATTAAATATTCATCAACATTTATATATGTATCTAATAGCTAATTACATGTCGGGAGAGATTGAGATGAGAATTAATTATCAGCCGTGCTGTAAAAATCATAGCAGGAGCTGCTTTAGTGCGATGAGGCGACTTACTGGAAGTCACTGATTCTGCTTCCCGGACTATCTGCTGGCGTCCATACTGCCTAGGTCATTGGGGTTACCTTTCTTCTAAGCTCCAGTTGTGAAGGCCAGTGGTTACCTCGAGTCGGTCATGGTCAAAACTAAATCTGATCCAGTTGTTTCAGAATCATCCTCCAAGGATTGTGTCATCAATCTACCTGACATCTTCGTCAAACACTAAAAGCATCTTTAAGGCACATAATATAGCCACACACGACACCGCAAACCAGATATCTGAATGCGAAAACAAAAGATTCCAACATCCAAACAGCCATCAACCATTGTAGTGAAGCTTGTGATTCTGGGATCCTTGACCCTGTTGGGACGATGGCTGCGGCTGAGAGTTCTGTACATTTAGTGGCTGTGAATTGTAGTGTGCAAATGGTTGTGAATAAAGGGGATTCAGCTGCAAACAAACAAGCAAGACTATTATTAACAAGCCAACTCCAGGTGTATATGAAGGGTCAGCACAGGAAAGAGGTCTGATTAAGAGCTTTAAGCAATCAAAGAGAAAATAAGGCTAAAATTATTAACGGTGAGAATTAAGGTTCGTCCCATAAATTCCAATATAACTCAAGAAGAAATGAAAATACCTGTGACTGAAGAGGGTTGGCATTGGCCACGCCAAAATGGTTTTGAGAGGCATCCTCTTGAGATTGATCACTGAATTGTGCCTGCGTAAATAATCCTTGTGAACCATGGGCCATGTACTCCTGAACAAATCAAGGCGTTCGATGTCAAATGAAAGAAAACGTACAACTATTTGATTACTTGATGGACAACCAAGTGGTCTAAGGAAAAATTCATCAAGTGGATGATTGGATTAAAGTTTGAGGTAAGTTTCAGACCTTGAGAATATAAATTGTAAACAAAATTACACTGTGAACAGTCACAACCATATCATGAAGGTAAAAGGCCATTAACACCCAAAGCAACTATGATTTCAGTCCAATACTTGTCACTTGTCTACAATGTCTATTGGCATAAAAGTGAACAATGAACAACTTTTACCCAATGGAATTTATTTAAAATGAAAACTTAGTTTTATATGCTTTTTAAACTATTGACAGGAAAAGGGGTGAGAAAATAAAAAAATAAAACAAACAAAACTGACACAATGGCCAATAAGAAAAGAGCCCCTTCCAAAACATGTCTTAATATATGAATGTGAGCCAAATCTCCAAACAGTACATATTGGTAATAATTAGGTTACTTAAAACTGACACAATGGCCAATAAGAAAAGAGCCCCTTTCACCCACAGGTTCTGAATGCAAATAAACTTTTTCATATGATTCATATCATCCAAGTTTTACCATTCCGAATATCAGTCCCATTAAATTATCAGCTACCAATCAATCAGATTAATTTCCTAGCCTTCGTTCAATGGTCAAAGACTAAAATATTAATGCCTCTTGGCCTTGAAAAATGGTATAAAGGAAAGAGACAAAGGACTGTAGTCAACTCAAAATCTTCAGTAACACCATTAGTGATTAGTCTCATTCAAAAAGTTAGATATTCTTCTCATTCAACAATCATCTAAGAGGAATCCAAACAAACCAAAAGAATCTCAATTTTATTTCTCCTGAATTAGCCAATTTCCTCAATATCCTTTTCTATAAGAAAATAGATGAGATGTAATACAAAGGGATGAAAAGTTCCCACTTCCCAAGAAAAGCAAGCACACAAAGCCATTCTCTAGCAACATCTTAAACAAAAAAGGCCTTGTAAGATTCTCTGTGATTTGAGTCCCACCAAGCAACTCTAAACTATTATCTTAAATTATCCACAAGGAAGAATAAATCTTCAGTTATGACAATGCACCAATCTAGTTATGGAGAAGAAAACGGAGAGCAACCTTCAACACAACTACGCTAGTAGGCCAAAAGGGAAAAAGAATCATATTCAAACCTGAGACATGTAATCATTCCCTGGGGCAAAACGAGCATATCCAGCTTGAGAATTCTGGTTTAGAAAGCTCCCAGGAAATCCACCTTGGCCCCCCTGTGTAACATAGTCAACAGCATACCCACTCTGAGAAGCCTACAAAGTTAAATAGAATGAGTGAATTACGGTTAAATAGTCATACAGATCGCTAGGAAATTCCATCTTATAGTAAAACGGAAGATTACAAGACATATATACTGATCAAGAAAAACATAAAGATATTTAAGTACCTGAGTGGAGAACTCAGCAACATTGTAAGGGATATGTGATCCCTGACTTTTAAAATCGTCACTCAAGAAGTCCTGCAGAATACATAAATGATAAGCACAAAGAAATTGCCTGGACATGTAGAAATCAATCAACAATGTTGATGCTGAATAAATTACTTGAGACATGCCACCCATGGAAAATCCATCCCTGTATGTTTGGTTTGGTCCTTGACCTGTCACCTGAATTCCACAAACAGAATATCTCAGGCTCTAAATAGAACAAGCAGAGATTACAACTAGAGAAAAAATCATTGAACATCTAAAGATACATACATTAGAAACATAACCCGGCTGGGACAATGGTCCAGCTACAGTTGGCTGGCTACTAGCATTATCCATAGGCGGAAAATTGAAGTTTGATGCAAGGCTTCCAATAGGAGCTTGTCCACCTTGCTGGTGTGAAAGATGACTACCAATGGGAGCACTGGAATTCCCACGGCCAACACCAAATCCTCGGCTGCCTGGCTGTGGAATTTGAGGAACAGCTCCAACAGGTCCATGTACAGCACTACGAGTAGGGATGGCATATGGTTGTGATGGAGGTCCTCCATGGTATGGAGGCATGGGTACCCGAGGCATTGCATAACCAGAAGGGTGAACACCGGGTTTATGGGTACCGTTGGGTGGGGCAGGAGGCATGTAAGGACCTGCTTGAAGAAAACATCACTTACTCTCCAGGTTGGAACAACTATTTTCAGGAGTTATAATTATAAAAGGCAAAAATAAAGAGTTGGCCTCTAACCCCTAAAGTAAGTAACATACCCCTAGAGCGAGGACCCCTCCTATCAGTATTTTGGCTGGAGGCAACAGATCCAAAAGTATCATTGGGAACAAGACCTGCTCCACCACCATAGAAAAGTCTTCGTTCATTGTATATCTGCGCAGATTAACCACATTATCCATGTCAAAGTGCCTCAAAAGAAACAAACAACAAAAGATAGGGAAAAGCGTTGATTTTTGAAACATCATCCATGACACATCCAATAGATACCTTTTTCGGTTTCTGAAATTGAACCATACTCTGCTTCAAATTATTCAAAGGTCCTTCAACCAAGCACTCATGTTCCTGATGAATCAAAATTCCAGAAGTTACATATATGAAGTATTGCCACAGAAATGAGCCTAAAAATATTTTTTACAAAGGATAACAGTTGCAAACATTGAAAAGCCCAGAAAACTAATCAAATAAAAGCCAGTCTGAAGGGGTGTTCATGTCTTGTCAATCAATGACTTCATTCGACTAAAACAAGTTTCTATAGGATAACAAAGAGTAAAATACAATGCAAGCAGTTACCTTATAGTGTGTTAACAAGCCATTCCACAGTGGCTGCTTGCTTAGAACTTTAGGATTTCCCAATATGACAATACCATAACGAGCACGTGTAAGGGCAACATTAAGCCGCCGCGGATCATTGAGGAAACCAATGCCCTGAACATACATAGAATGAGATTAAACTGGCTGAGATAAATCATCATGAAACTATTCACATACAGAGAAACAACTTAACAATCATACACAGGCCTTCAGCCACCCTAAAATCTAACCCAGCCAAAAAAATCAATGTAATTAAACAATCCCATCCATATAGCCCATTGAAATAACCCTGATAATAATGCATATTAATAAAATCCACAGTTAAAACCCACCTGATGCTCATTACTCCTCACGCACGACAAAATAATGTAGTCTTTTTCCCTACCCTGGAATGAGTCTACGCTTGCTACCTGATAGCAAAATATCATCAGCGTCGATCTTGGGTAGGTTCCAGAATACAGTTATTTGATATCACATTTTACCTCAATTTCTTTGTATAGTTGCTGACGCAGAGCACCATTTCGCGACATGTAATTGACAATATATGCTCTTTGGCCTTCATAGGGTGTTATAACACCAATCTGCCAAAGGCCAACACGTAACAATCATTTTACAAACTGAACAGTCTGAGCAGCACATCCAAGAAATAGATAAGCTTCAGCACACCTGACTAGGAACAACACCGCTCTTCAAAAATGTGGTTACAATTTTCTCAACATTTGCAGCCTCAGTCCTATTAAGATATGATGTACCACTAGCACTGATCTCCTCTTGTCCCATCTATACAAGTAAACATTAAAGGAACATTCTTTCAGAAACTAAGATGCAAGTGAAATGCAAACAGGGATGTATATCAACCCAACACCCCAAAATAGATAATATATAAAAGGGTATCTCTGATTCAATCTATCTTGGTAATGCTTCATAAAAATAAAAAGGTATGTCATATAGCATGCAAAAGATCTTTCAAAAATTAAGGCAGGTAAAACTGTATTCCCTTTGTTCCAGCAATAACAATATCAAGATCCAACAAGATTCTTTTGGCAAAAACGAGCACTCTCACTCGAAACCTTCCAAAACATTCACGAGATGTATATGCCTTAAGTGAGACAAAAACACATCACAAATACCAATCTGCTATACCTGGACATAAAAGAACATGGGACGGTTTGGTACTGGCCAAGGGAAATCAATGCCAGGTGATTGCCTTTCATTTATTGTAACTCCATTTTGAAGGGTACCTTCATAAAAGCTGTTAGATGGAAACTCGGAAAGAGCAGGGTGCATCCTATATTGAACCTGGAAAGGAAAATCGTATATTTAGCAGAAAGGAGCAATATGAAAATACAAATATAAGCACATCACAACTGAAATCAGAGAATGTTATCTTAAAGGGAAATACTTCATCCAATGCTTATCAAGCATCAACAATGCAAATGCAGACATAGCCGCTACTTGATGTGTGCACCCCACAACCCACCTCCTCAATTCAGAACATGAGTATGTACCAAAGTTTATACAGCAAAGAAAACAACATCAACATAAACACAGAGCAGGTACATCCACATCCAATATACTGAGTGAGGAGTGCATAAGGAAGGAACAGAGAAGGAATATGGATAAAGAAGATTAAAATTACAGCGAGCAGACAAGCTAATGTCTTCCCCCAATTAACAGGAGAAACTTGGTAATCAAGCAGAAACATGCTTCTTGACAGTTGCAAAGAAAATCAGGATCATAAAATCACCTGCAATCTAATTGGTTTCACACCAAGCATCACAAGCCGTTCAAACAGAGATTGGGCCAGACCAGCCCGTGCAGCTTTCTTGCACATAATAACAGGACCAAGCTGGCAGTGATCTCCCACAAGAACAACCTGCAACAATCTTGTTACAAAATAAAGCCATATAGCCAAGTATAAAGTAAAGTGAACTCCATTTACCTGTTTTGCTCCAAGAACCAACGGAATAAGACACTCAGGTTCTGTTGCTTGAGTGGATTCATCAATAAGAACCTAAAAGGGGTTTTCAAAATTAGCATTGCAAAACCCAACGTGAAGATAATAAACTGAATAACAGATACCCCCCCCCCCAAATTAAGAAAAGGAAAAGAAAAAACTCCACCAATAGATATCAAGAGAAACATTCGACTTTGTAACAGTGCAGTACCTGGCGGAATCTAAAATTTGCTAAGCGAGGATCCCCAGCCCCCACACATGTACAGCAGATAACATCAGCACTCTGAGATATCTCCCTCTCAGTTGATCGTTTGAGGGCTTTATATTTTTTCTCATCACTGCTGGATAATTCTCCTGCAAAGTATGAAATTTACATGAACAAAACTAATTTAAAACATTCATAATGATAAAAGGGAGAACTTTAAAGCAAGCATTTTTGTACAAAACTGATTATGGAAACAAAGAGTTCAGTAAACCAATGATCCATGCAGTGGCCGTTTCAGAGGAAACATAGTTATCTTCTAAAAGAGTGCAGGGAAAAGGAACTAAGGAGGCATCTTTGAACTGAGTAATCTATTTGGCTTGATCTCATTTTGTCATGCCCACTATAATTATTTGTTCTTTAAAAAAGACAAATATAAGAATA
This sequence comes from Salvia miltiorrhiza, assembly GCF_028751815.1. NCBI lineage: Eukaryota > Viridiplantae > Streptophyta > Magnoliopsida > Lamiales > Lamiaceae > Salvia > Salvia miltiorrhiza. Next base: position 46,142,349 of record NC_080393.1, on the reverse strand, counting down.
TGTGAATATGTTCGTCCAAATTAAAAACAATTTCCTTTGATGGTTCCATACAGCACAGATGGTGAGCACGGTACCATATTCGCCTCACAGTTTCATCCATATTTATTAACCACTTCCAGCCAAAAACTTGGAAAATTTGCTAAGTGTGTTAGGCAACTATATCAGGGAACACATTAAGAATAATGCAGCAGTCACTTGAAAATTCAGAACCTCCATCCATTCCATCTTCCTCCCAAAGAAAGAGCATATAAAACACAAAGAAAAAATTGCAAAATAATTCAGAGTCAAAATCTATGGATGTAATAGCTAAGCATGCACAAATATGAGCCAGCCTACACCTTTAGTTGATCGTGAAAGGAGAATGTATTAGCAATTTTTTCCATCCGGAACCTTGTGACAGAAACCTCACTAACTGCATCAGTAACCAAACTTAATCCAATTGATCTCAAACATATCAGACATTCCCTCATTTGTACTTAATATAAAAACCAATCAAGAAGGCTAATGCCTAACTGAACACAGAAACATACCTTATAGAATCCAATTTCCATCACCCAAACACACTCAAAACAAAGAAAAATGGAAAGGGACAAATAAGGACAACAAAAGTAACACACCTTGTTCATCTTTCAGTTGTTGTAACTTGTGAAGTTCACTTTTTTCAGATGTATCCAGATGTCTAACCTGTGTGTCGAAAGAAATGGATAAGCCCAAACACCTTCATATGCGCAGGACATGGCATTGGCAAAAACATAATAAAAACTTCATCTTGAAAACAGCAAAAATATAAAATACAATTCCAAAATGAAACAAACCTGATAGTGCAAGGTCAAATGCTCAACAGGAGAACTAACAGCTTCCCTTGACTTTGCACAAAGTCTGACAACCTTATCATTAAAAGAAAAATAAAGCCAGATTACTAAATAATGTGCCAAGAGAAGGACATAAATCTCAAAATTGCAAGGTAAAGGAAGCCATTAGATCTATTTTAACACTCCCAATCTCTCTCTTTATTCCCTTTTTGCCCTCTTTTAGCATGTCCGAGGATCATGCGAAGGCAGGGGGACACTGCAACAAGGATACATCAGCCAGCAAACATGCTAACCAGTTAACAAGAACGATACGAGGTACCATGAGTACCATGCATCAATCAGATTTCACCTAACCTCCACATTACGTTTCTTGGGATCAGAATTTGAGGAGTAAATAAGTAATTTAAGGTGATACATCATACCCACACACAGACATTTGACTGAAATAACAATTTAGACTAGCAATTCAAACCTTTAAACCAGTTGCGCTTATCTTTTCAGCTAGCTGATCAACAGCAACGTTACTAGGAGCACAGACCAAAACCTACATGGGAAACAAAACAATAGCAAACATGAAAAAACACTATAAAGAAAGCAGATGTATCTTCTCCAAAAAGCACAAGCTGCAAAGTAGCATAACCTGTCCCTGGCCTTGTTTGGCCATATGATACACAATTGCAGCAGATGTCACAGTTTTACCCGTTCCAGGTGGACCTTGGATGAGACTTATAGGCTTCTGTAGGACACTTTTGACAGCGAAAACCTACAACAATTGGCAAGTGTATTACATTTACTGGAAAAAAAAAAAGAGGGAAAATAAGCACAGCTCAATCTGCACCACTAAAACATCAATTTAGGAAAACCTCCACATAGTTTGATCATGCCACCACTTCAAACACAATGACATTCAATTTTTATGGTGCCAACTTTTCCATGTATAGCTATAACATTGCTTATGTGAGATAGTTAAATTTGTAAAGATAGCAAACACTATTTACCTAACATAGCTTATAAGAGGAACCATATTATTATTATTATTATTATTATTATTATTATTATTATTATAATAACTTGGAGACCTTCAATCGCTCAACATTGTGATTCAGGTATCCCTTTATTTAAAGCAGAAACTTAATAGGTACTGCAGTTTCAGACCTTCAATAAGCATGAGGAAAAATATCTAAAACAAGAGCCAATCCTGATTAAAAATAACATGGAAGAGCACAAGACCATACTTGAGATGCATTAAGTTCTGGAAGTCCAGGCGCACCAAATCTTCGAGGCAACGTATTACGAACCATCTGCATTTCAACTTCATGGCCAAGCAGATGATGATAGATATATCTGCATGCATGCAGCAATATCGGTTAAAGATGAAAAAAGTATAACCAAAGATCAAGAAAGTGCGTTCACTGTATGCCTAAGAGAGTAAACTAAGATGACTCCCGTAAGGTATGACATTGTTACAGAACTACCATTCTAATTTGTAAATGCATGTATCCAGTGGAATTTGTTAGCTTCTCATGGACAGATTCTTAAGGGGTGCTGTAAGGAAAGACCTGAAGGAAATTTTTCTATCTTAGGAACCGAAGGGAGATAATGGGGCCTGAACTTTAGGCCTAGCTCTTTACACTGTCAAGGTTGCATACTTGTGAGTAATTCTTTTCTGTGGATTTCAAATTATCAGAGATATTCTTGTATTAGACACCAGAGGCATAATAAATAGCATCATCTGACACCCAAAAATCCAACAAATGATTTGGTGAAGACAGCCACATTATGAGAGCTTTCTGGGTAACCCCTTATATCAGAAAGCATCAAATCCAGGGGGCATCAAAATTTATTTTCCCAGTGCCAGACACATAAAAGAAGGTGAATAAGATTAAGTTAGAGCCCTCTTAATTTGATTTATAGACCTCTGCTTATTTTCCAAGGTGTAGGAAAACAATCTCCAGTATACATGAATCATCCATCTCCAAGAAAAGAGGACCTGGTGTATTTCTTTCCTCTAGCATGATAATAACAGTTTTGCCTAGAGTAGTGCTTAGAAAGGTATAGACAATTGAATGCAGTTTCCTACCAACTGAAATACACTCACAAGAAGAAAGCTACCACTTACCCACTGACACTGGTTTCATCAACAGCAAAAGTTTTCATAGCTCCCTGCATCCGATCAAAACTTGTGCTTTTCCAAACAAAGTCAACACTAAAACCATGGTTGACATCAACAGGAACACCCTGCTAGAACATGGATTCAGATCTCCATATTTTATAGTTATAATAATAATATATAAACTAAAGCAATTGAGCTATAACGTACCTGACTAGCACCAAGTTCAAGAGCAACTTCCTCTTGTGCAGTCAATTTTATCTGAGATACAAACAAACTTCAACTTTCATTCAAAGGATAGGCAAATCTTCCAATAAAATCAAAGACTAAACAAAAGCAAACGAAAATTAGAACTCAGTGTGCCTCATGTCAGGCTATGACAATTTGGAAACACACTAGTGAGCTCAAACACAAAAGCTCGTTGCTAGATGTGAAAGCTAGAGTAGTTCAGAATGAGATGCCATACCACATGACCCACAGATTGCCATGAGGGGTGAGCTGCATCACCTGAATAACGGAGTCGAAGTTCATCACCAGGTACAAGGCGTATTTCATTATCTTCCTGCAAAAAAAAAAAAAAGATGCATTTTTCATCTTACAAAAATTATCATGAAAATTGTACACAATAAACAGCATGAGAGGCTACCTTAGGAAACACAAAATAAGCAATGCGCTTCTTATTAAGACCAATATCCCAACGAATTGTTATATTGTCTTTGCTTTGAGACTCCTTCATCATCTGCCAAACATGAGAGGCAGTTAGAACTCTTCTTAACATGTATGCACCAGCTAATCTAGAATTCCAACTAGGGCAAACCTAAATATAAAGTTTTCCTCTATTTCGTGTTCAAAGCTTGTTTGATTATTCATTCAAAACTCAATGGTTTTGTTTATTTTGTTTCTATTTAGCAGGAACTCTAGCTAAAATTCTCTAGTGCAACAAGTTTTGTAGAAAGAAAAAAAAAACAAACTACATAGTGAAGTGACCAAAAATCTCATAAACCAATTAGCTAATACTCCCCCTGTCTCCGAAAAACATGCACATCTTGCCATTTTTGGCCGTCTCCCAAAAAAATGCACTTTCCATTTTTGAACACTACCCACCCCAATCCCTTTATTTTTTATCCCTACTTTTCACACTTATTCACAAAAAAACCATAATGATCCACCATTACTTTTTGTTAAAGTGACATAAAACAATATAAAGTGGAACCCCTTCTCCACTCACAATACACTCATCTAACATTTCTTAAAACCCGTGCCACCCACACCGACTCATGTTTTTCTAGATATTACTTTTCCAGTCCACATCTAAATGCCCATACTTCCTATCTAGGACAATTCAGAAACAATGATTTAATTACTAAAATGATAATCTTACTAACCCGCCCATAATGCAATGATGATACATACCAACAAGTAACTCTCCGTCAGTTAAGAAATGTTAAATACCCAAAACAATACAAATGTAATAGATAAGTGTGATCACAAAAAGAACAAAAAATTCAAATATATTCGTTAAGGGGTAACTATTTTAATGGAGTTTCTGGATGCAGTGTAAAAGCATAAAGTAGAGGGTAGTCATACCTTATCATAATCTGCTTCTAGCTTAATGAGTGGTGCGAAAACATTTTGATACTGGAGAGAAAATATTATAGCAATATAATTAGATAAGGTTACTGAAAACAAATTTCACTTCACTGACGCACAAATCGATTTAACTAAGACAACGCCAAATTTCACAACAAGAACCTGATAAGCATCTTCATACTTCGGAACCACAGGTTGAGGCTCATCATCTACACCAGGCTTCTCAAGATCTTCCAAGGAAGCATCAGGATTTGTCTTCCAAAGCTCTTCTATCTTATTTATCTGCTGGGCACTAATTTGTCGAGCCCTCAGTTGTTCTTGTTCAGATGGTACCTATTTTGGAGCAAATTTAAGGAGCCAACCATATGAACAAAAAGTCTGTAAAGAACAATGAATGTGAGGATGCCTAACCTTTAGTAACCATTGCAAGAAACATCTATCATCAATAAGTGGGCACCATTGACTCAAGTCCCAGTTCATGTCCTTTAACGCATTAACACTAAGACAGGGCTCCCTACAAAGCAGAACAACAACACTTTCTGTCTTTGCAGATATGAATCCAAGAAGAAACACATTTCGACAACCACAGTTATAACATTCTAGGATTGTTTCCCCCAGCGGGCTGTCTTTGTGAAGACACACTTCTTTATGTTTTGCTCTGACCTATAATGGATCAGAGAGTAGCGATTAGCTTGGTCCAATTTACTTCTCAAACAGCATGATTCAAAAAAATTAGATTGAAGAAGAGTTTAACAGGCACTTCCAACTCATCCGCCAACTAGGAAAAAACACTAAGCAAAAGCCCATTATTTTACTTATGCAGAATCCGCAAGCAGACAACTTATCTTCAGAATGACTCACCAAATGATTGACAATGTGCGAACCAGAAGTATTCCCTCGCGAATTACAAAACCATTTCCTACAGGACGGAACATTGCAGCGCACAACGCAAGCCGGATTGGTGACCCCGCAATACCTGCAAGCATGCTCAGTAAAGTCTCCCTTTCCATACTCAAACAACTCGTCGTCACCACCAGTGTCTTCAAAATTTAGACCGCTCATCCCCGCGGCCAACGCCTCCACCACGCCGGTCTCCTTGCTGTTACTGTTACTAGTGCTATTATTGTTGGGAGCGCCAGCACTTGCAGCGCGGGGCTTGACTGTGGAGTGGGAGGCTTCAGAAGAGGAGGGAAGCTCCGCGGCGGAGATAGAATCGGACGGCGTGGGCCAGACGGCGGTGGATGATCGAATAGGCTGCGATAGCTCTTGGAATTCGGGGTAATCGAAGTCCTCCTCGCCTTGAGTGTTGAACTCGAGGAATGTGTAGGCGTCGTTGCCGGTGTCCGGCTGCGACGCCGTCTCGTACAGATTGCTGGGCTGCGAATCCATGCCTCTTGCCCGAGAAATCGACGAGGTGGGAGCGGAGATCACGAAATTGTGGTGGATTGGGGAAAAATCTGAGGGGGGATTAGGGTTAGGGTTTGGTCGCAGGGAGGGAGAAAGGGGTTAAGCGCGGCGAGTGGGGAGCGATTGGGGAATTTTGATGATGCTGTGTTTCTGCTGAAAATTAGAGGGTGTTTGGCTAAGCTTATTTTAAAGAGCTTATAAGCTCTTGTAGCTTATAAGATGTTTCAAGAGCTTATAAGATGTCATTTTTAAGAGCTTATAAGTTGTCAAAGTGTTTGGATAATTGAGCTTATAAGCTAGAGAGAGAATTTTTTTGCTAAAGAGAGAAAATATTTTTTTAGAGAGAGAGAATTGAAGAAAAATGAACTTAAATGATATATGATGAAAATAATAAATTATAGTTGAAAAATATTTGTAAAAAGATTGTTGCATATGAGATTATAAAAAAATAAGTTGGGGTAGAGGAACTTATTTTTTGGGGAGCTTATAAGCTCTTAGAGCTTATTTTGAGAGCTTATAAGCTGTTGAGGAGCTTATTTTGCCAAACACTTTGAAGGAGCTTATAAGCTCTTAAACAGCTTATAAGTTGTTTTGAGGAGCTTATAAGCTCAGCCAAACACCCTCTTAGTATTTCAGAATTTAGATATAACATGCTAGGAAGAAGGTGGATTACTACTACTCTTCGGCTTTAGTAATAAACTATAGTATTTTACCCGATGCACCGTCCAATTATTTATAAGTAGTTAATAATAATAATAATAATAATAATAATAGTATAGAATTTTATTAAGTAGTATATAATTTAAAGAAATATTTATTAACACACACTTTTAGCAACATTTTTTTCCACCAACAACAACCATATTTTATCTATTGAATAATCTATATATATTTTATTATCCAAAGCCAAAAGAGTTTTGGCCAAAAAAACGTAGTGAATCTAAAGGGAGAAAATTGTTTATAGCTGTTGACACCACTTTATTCCCTCTCTTTAAAGACTATGAATGCACACTTTCAGTAGCAGCTAATTCCGCCAAGAGCAGCATTTTATAATCCACTGGATATCTTGAAAAAAAATTATCTACTGTATAATACAAAAGTTGTCGAATTTGCATGTGCTAATGCAATAAAATTGCTCTTTTTTGCTGTTGACAGCTGGAACTATTAATTTAGGCTCCAAGAAGTGGTGTCCAAGACAACATTTGAAATTTAAAATCTGTGCCATTTTGAATCCAATTTGTAGCACACTCATGCCTATAAATATCATATTATCTATCTTCATTCTCTCTCTAAGAAATTTTCAACTTCTTTTTCTCAAAATTTCTCTCCCACCCTCCTACAACATAACGTGAACGCTAAAGTTGCAGCGACTCATCTTCGCTACGAAACAACTCAAAGACAGCCCGACCCTCAACGTCTGTATCAGCATTTGCATTTTTTTTATGTTTAGGATTTTTCTTTTTTGTGAAATACAAAATATGAACATAGTATAATACAAATTTACAATACATAATACAAAATATGAAAACCGAAGAAAAAAAAAACACACACACACACACACACTCACACTCACATATTTATATCATACAATTATATAATAACATAGTACGACATGAACAATGGTGAATCTACCATTTGTTATTTCAAGATTACAAAATTTATTGATGTATGAAATGGTTTTACCCGTCCGATGCACGGTCCGATTATTCACATGTATCTATAATACATAATAGGAATATTATAAAAATTTATAAATGTATTTAAGTGATACAAAAAAATACAGAGTAATAAAATCAAATTAAAAATTTAATGAAATATATAATATAAACGAACATCGATAATATAATAATTAATAAATCTAATATATCAAAAAATTAAACACAAATATTAAGTGAAAATATTTAATTTCGTGTACGTACTGTACGCGGACATGATATATATATATATATATATATATATATATATATATAGAGAGAGAGAGAGAGAGAGAGAGAAAAGATCAAATGAGATTGGACAAATGTGGTGAGAATGGAGAATAATTGTATACACCAATATATATGTTGCATAAGATGCTTGTAATGACTGCATAACGAAATTCAATTAATTATATAAAATTTTCGCTATCCAGGTAAAAAATTTATGCAGCATTATTTTACAGCTTATGTAACGCTATGTACTGACTTATAGTGTTGCCATGGCCTAATCGGAACCGGCGGTTTCTGCCCAGAACCGCCTCGAGGTCAACGGTTTCGGCCTGAACCGTTGACCACGGGCTGGTTCTGGAACTGGAACCGCCAATAGCCTCGGGTCAGTTACGGTTCAAAATTCTTGGCCCGCGGTCCGGCGGTTCGGCCCGAAAATCGGAGGGCTTGGCGCGGCAGGCGAGGTGGCAGAGTGGCAGGGCTAGCCAGCACCTTTTGTGGGCTCCGAGGTAGAAACTGCCGGTTTTGGGCGGTTAATCGACGGTTTCGGCCGATTTTTTTTTTTTTAAATTCAAATTCAAATTTATCCCACCCAATTTTATTTATAAATACCCCCCTTATTCCACCTTCAAAACCATTTCATTATATTAACAATTCTACACGAAAGATATACTATCTTATTCATTTCATTGTACTCATGGTCTCGCGAAAAATAACAATCTCACTGGAGTGCACCCTAAAATTGATATATATATTTTTCAAAAAAGAGAATTAATAATAAGACAATACATGTATATATTTATTTATATATATATATAATGGTTTATTTTCTAAAATTGAATTAATAATAAAACAATTTAAGTCCACCTATAAGTGTACATAATTATCGAATTATCTTAGAGTATTCATTTTAGTTTACAGTTTCAGTATTGTTCTTGAAATATTGCAATTATGTCATCGTTTTTTAAGTAATTGAAAACTTAACAGTTACAAATATTTTCAATCGTCAAAAAGTTTACGTAACCTGCTTCAATAAAGTTAGTGTTGTCATATTGTGGTTGTATGATTTCGATGTTTTGGATTCAGTTAGTAATATGTTTGATATGCCGACTCCTAGTAACAAAAAGAATTGAGATTTTATTTCTATAACAAATTGATGGTTGATAACATTATCTCGATCTCTCAAATTTTTTTGTTCAAAATTCAAAATAGATCCAAAATATGGATCGCGCAATATGTGTATGTGGCGCTAGGACTCTGACACGTTGCAGATGCCTTATAAGGACTTTCAAGGAAAAAAAACACGCAGGGTTAAAATAAACATAAAAATTTCAAAAAAAATAATAGTAATAATTTTTTGGGTTAATAGCGTTTTATGTCCCGAAGTTTCAGCGTTTTCCACAAAATGTCTCGAACTTTCATTTTCTCCTAAAAAATCCTAAACTTTCAGTTTTTTTCCATAAAATGTCTCGCTACACAAAATTCAATGACAGAAAGATGATAAAGAATCCCAAACTTTCACTGTTTTTCAACAATGGTGGTTCTCAGTATGGTTTTGCAACAATAAATATTTCTTATAATTCATCTTTTTGCCGCCGGATTTTGTATAGTGGGACATTTTATGGAAAAATTTGAAAGTTTAGGATTTTTTAGGAGAAAATGAAAGTTCGGGACATTTTGTGGAAAACGCTGAAAGTTCGGGACATAAAACACTATTAACCCTAATTTTTTTATCTATTTATCTTTTTTACCAAAATCATTTTCCCCACAATATTCATAAAAAATTATGCATATAATTGAAACACAAATATATATAACGTTGGATAGAAATATGCTTGGGAAAGTATTGCTTTGCGACTTCTCTAGTACCTCTCGCTGCTGCTCGTCGTTGCCATAGTTATGCATATAGCTGAATATTACTATGCATATTTGTGTGTAACATTATGCATATTTATATTTAGGGATGTCAATCCAGCAAGAAACTCGTGAGTTGGCCTGATTGGGATAAAAATAGATATTGGACCCGGCCCAAATCCTTGGATTCCAGATTCGATTTTTAGGGTCTAAATTTTAAATTTTGGACCCGACGAATCTGGGTTGGATCTGGATCTAAATTTATAAAACAGATTTGCATCATGAATTTTTAGATCCAAATCCGCTCCAGATCCAAGCACGTGGACCCGTTTTCTTAATATATACTCCATTATTTATATTTTATATTTACTTATCTAATAGTAATATAAATATTAAAAATCAATACACAATACTAATACTTTAAAAATCAATACACGATACTAATACTTTACACAATGTAAAACATAAAAAAATATTAAAAATCAATATAGTAGTAGACCCGCGGATCTAGAACCGTAGACTCGCGGATCTGACAGATATGAATCTGAATCAAAAAAATTCAGACCCGTGAGATCTGGGGCCGATCTAGATTTTTGAAAATAAAACGGATATGGATCTGGTACTTATAGGATCAGATCCCGATCCGACCCATTGCCATTCCCGGGCCCAATTAACCCCCCAATCCGAGAAGTTTAGAGCTGAAAAATTTCAACCCCCGATAAAAATTACAATTTGAATAGATCAACCTAAAATTAACCCAAAACTCATAGGGCTGACCCGAACATAATATATTCGTTTGATTATATGAAAATTTTCTTTGTATTTAATTTTCATTTTCATTACTTTACTTATAAAAATTAGTATAATAAAATATATTTTTTTCAAAAGTTTGTAAAATGTACTTTGATTCAATATTAGAATTCAATGTTACTTACTTCTCTGTATTTTTAATTCAATACTTAACATAAAATATTTAAATGTAAATGGTTGGATTTTTTGTAAGTGTGGAGTGTTAATGAGGTATAAAATATACCCAATAGATTAAAAAAATGCAACAATTTTCGTGGACATATTATTGAGTAATATATTTAATATACTTTTTTTTTATTGTTTTTTTACTTGGGGGGGTTGGGGAGCAGTGGGGTTTGAACTCGGGACCTCACTGTTCAAACACAGGAGGTCGCGCCGCTTGGTGTCCCCTTAGGGACAATATATTTAATATACTTACATCTAGCATTCTGAAAAAATTCCCTATGAAAAGCATTCTTAGTATCAGGGGCGGAGCCATGGAGCTAGGGGGCTGAAGCTTCTCCCAAATTTTGAGTTTTTTTTTTAAATAAATATATTATATCTATTTTTAAAAAAATTGTTTCACAAAACTTGATTTGCTTGTTATATACTTCGTTTGTCCCATAAAAATGATCCACCTTTATCATTTTGGTACGCCCACAAAAAATAGTGCCTTCTCATTTATATACATCACCTAACAACAAATCAATACATATTATGCTTAATGTATCAATTCATTTTCTACTTATTCTACCACATATATTTGATTAAATGGGTATTTTTCTCCACTTACAATACAATAATAAATTATTTTTTTAAGTAGCAATGTAAGGGGCTAAAATTGATTCCTGACACCTTCGTTTTTTGCTCTGGTTCCTCTCGATATTTTATTATACTTGTGCAATGCACGATCTATAAATATATAAAATTTTGTATACACGAATAATCAATATATAAATATATGTTTCGCTAAAAAAATATAAACATATGTAAAAAAATAAATATAATATACTCTCTGTATCCATGAAAATTATAGTGTGGTTTGAAAGCATGAGTTTTAATAATTGATCATTGAGAGAACACAAGACCCGTCAAAATTGATGTGTTAAATGATTGGATTTTTTTGTAAATGTTGAGTGTTACATGATGTATAAAATATACATTATAGTTTCCAAAAAAGCAAATTCTACATTTTTCATGGACGAAGTGATTAGTATATGTAAATACTTACATTTAACATTTTGGAGGTTAATGGAGAGATGCAGACGAAAAACCTAGCGACTCAACCCTAGCCGCCACCTACTGCTTCTTGTCGTCGGACGATGGCCTCGCCGTCCGATTCTCGGGAAAAGGGGGGCCTGAATCTTCCTCCTTGTTGGATTTGTATACTGAAAGCAAGAACGTTTTATGCTTGTATACAATGTTTCCTAAGTTCACTATTTTAATCTCCTATCTGATTGTGTTCATGATTGCATATGTATGTCATTTGTCTCTATATAAGTAGATTATATGGTGTGTTGTAGATCACAGAAGACCATATAATTGGAATAACCTTAAGAGATATAAACTGATCACAGCCGAGATAACTCTAGGACGAGTCGTTGGTTTAGGCTGCAGTATAGATGGAAGGAGTTTGTCTTGACTACTTGTCTATACTGGTACATCATAACGTATTGATAAGATCACAGTGAGATGTATTCTTCTATCTGACACAAGTGAAGAATCAAGATCTCGGTGACTTAATAGAATCTTAATACTAATAAGATTTCAAATATATATGTTGATTCATGTATCACTTTGATTTACTATGGGTGAGAGTTATATAGTAACTTGAGTACTCTGTATCTTGGGTGATAGCGGTCAATATATGATATTTGATTATCTGTATTTGTAACACCCCATACTTTTCCTTATGTTGAGAGATAGAGTTTTAACACGATTGAGAATACTGCGATGTTAAGATGCGAGATTAATTTCTTTCATGATTGATAAAACAGATTTTCTATTAAATAGAGTTATGAGTAGACGAACCAAGGATGAAGTTGGAGTGATGAGACTTGAGGAACGAGTCGAGATTTTATTTTACTTCCGACTACCGGGAATAGAATTACCGGATACCGAGTTATCAGAGTTTGACTGTCCTTTTAAGAAAAATAGGAACATTGAGTTTGACATAGAGTCGAGGAAGAGAAAGAGAGAACCCTTGATGATAATACCTTGAAGTAGCATCAATACTATTGAGAACTTTGAGAGTTAAGGACTAGCTTTCTATAGTCGAGAGGAAGATATCGATGGAGGGTAAGATGAGTGAAATAGAGATGTTAAGAGAATTGAGAATGATGTTAGACTAAGACGAAGATGTTATTTGAGTGAGATGAAGTGCTAGAGATAGAGTCGAGGTAGTATTTGAGAATTTCTATAGAGAGGATTAATCTAGAGTGACGATTAGAGTAATAACGAGTGATGATCTGTTTTTAATGTGATAACTCTGTGAGTTATTTGTTTGACGTTATGTGATTTATATGATACGTGCGCACTTATATTATTTGAGTCATGGTGATTTTCGAAAATTAGCATTAATGTTTTGAATTGCCACCGCACACTCCTACACTCACCACCATTTTTTAAAATCCTTTTCCCACATGTGGAAATAGGCGTTTTAGACTTGCTGCTAAGGAGGAGACAAGGTACTATTTGAGCATTTAATGCTTCTTATCTTTAGGAATAAGAATCTTGTTAAAACCGAAGAGTTTCTCTCTCTTTCAGTCATTCTCATTTTTTTTTCGGCCTTTCAACTTCTTCTCTCTCCCTCACTACATTCTCTCTCTCCTCCATTGGAGACGAAGCTCAAGCTGTTACAGTTCTAACTATGAGATGATACTCCGCTAAAACTAGCCTAAAACACTTTCTACGCTTGTTTCCAGAAGTTTAGTGGAGTTATAACCTGAAGAAATCGAGAAAAGACGTCCTTTTTCTTGAAACTTTTGAGTAAGTGTTCTGATCTTTTGGATCTAGACTAGTTATGAGATGTATGTGGTGATATATGTGTGTAAAAAGATGTTTTAAGCATGAGAAACTTCCCCTCCCCCATTTTCTTCATTTTCGAAAACTTGGGCTCATACCCTTTAAAAATCTTTCTTTTCTTAAACTGAGATGAGAAATGTGTTATATGTGATGATTTGTGCGTTATACGTGATGATTTGAAGTGATTAAGATGCGCTTTACAAAACTGAGTCTTGAAATATGAGTTTTTGAAAAACTTAGTTTGATTTATGAATTTGGGAAAAATCTGTAGTTATGTCTTGAATGATGTTTTGATGTGGAGTAAGAACGTATGAAAAGAGTTACGTGTTTTTTATGATTTTAGAGTTGAAGAGTTCGTGAGTGAGTTATGATGATGCATGATAAGTTTTGATGTTGAGAGTGTTTGTTGATTTTTTTTTTGAGAATAAAAAAGTTGATGAGTTTTCGAGTTGCTCTTGACTGCATCGTTCTGTCTTGAGTCTTGCTCTACTCAGCCGAGAAGTCATTCCTCCGCTCTGGCATTTTGTTTCCTCTGATGTTTGAATTTTTCTGACGTTTGATTTCTCGGAACCGAGAAATCGTTTCCCCGGGTATGCCAGAGAAATCGTTTCCCCGGGTATGCCAGAGAAATCGTTTCCCCGCTGGCATGCCAGAGAATTCATTTCCCCGCTGCCCTGCCAGTGAGTTCGATTCCTCTGAATTCGATTCCTCTGAATTCGATTCCTCTGAGTTCGATTCCTCTGAATTCGATTCCTCTGAATTCGATTCCTCTGAGTTCGATTCTTCTGACGATCGATTCCTCTGACGATCGATTCCTCTGATGTCTGATTCCTCTGAGGTTTGATTCATCTGATGTCCGAGTCCTCTGATGATTTGATTCCTCTGGCGACAGAGAGTTCGCCATTCCTCTGGCATTTCTCTGCTGCTATGCCAGAGAGTTCATGATTTCGTTGCCTTGGCAAGTTGATTCCTCTGCCCTGGCAAGTATTTTCCGCAGTTCTGCCGAGCTGCTCCGCTCCGCTCTGCTGAGTTTTTCCACCTTGACCACCGAGCATTTCTCTGCTCTGGTCTCCGAGTCAAACTTATGTTTGTTTGTTGTGATATGTTATGTGAAGTTGTATGCTTATGTGATTATGCATACCTATGTGCTTGACTGCTATGAGTATGGTCCGAGTTGAGAGTTAAATCGAGAGTAAGACGTGGGAATCCTTAGAAGTCAAGTATACCTAGGGATTTAGTTTTACTGGGTAAATAGACGTTGAGTGAGAAGTTATTGATGAGACGAGTTTGGATTTCAGTATTGAGTACTAACTAAGGTTGTTTTATCACATGAACCTTCGTGATGATGTTGATGATTTATGAAGATCCGAGCGAGACGAAGAAGTAAGTCACCTATTCCTATCCGAGCTTAAGCGAAGGACTACAGGTGGGCAATATTTTGAGTATACGTTTATCGTATGAGCTTTCTAAAATGATTGATGATGATATTTATGAGTTTATCAAATGATTTGAGATAAATGATGTTTAAGAACTGTTTGACTTGCCAATTTCTGATGTTGAGCTTGTATGTTACCCTCTACTGATGAGACGAATTCGGTCCTGCCACAAGCGGGATTTTGTGCACGGAGGTGACTGTGAGCCGTCTTCGGGTCGGCCAGTCACGGTACTTGAGAGGGAGGCCTACTTCTCAGTACCGATAATGATGAGTTGTAGATGTGGTACATGCATGATGAATACTTTGATAGCGCTATCGTTTCTTTATGATGTTATGATTATGAAAACTGCATGCACAGATTCTTTGATGATAACTTATTTCTGTGTATTGCTGAGGATATGGCAAGTTCCAAACATATAGCTCTAAGAGCGCCTTTGATGTTTTTCCGGCGTTTGCCCACTGAGTATTATTACTCACGCCCTGCATATATTTCTAAATGTGCAGGCTAAGCATTGGAGCGAGATTGGTCTGGTGCTGGTGGGGATGGTTTCACTGATGAAGTTTTCCTTGCTGTTTTCCTTCGATGTTAGAATCTTAAGGATGATGTACTTTGTTTTCCTTCGGATGTTGATAAACCTTAGTGAGAGGATACTTTATTCCTTTCTAATCAAGCAATATACTCGCGGTTATATGTCTTCATACATATAATTGTTACACCTTTTGTTGTGAGACTCTTGATTTTAGGCTTCCTTATGAAAAATGAGCTATACCCGTTTTGTTTTTGTTCATGAAATTCCTGATAATTAAAAAGTTATAACGATGTTGACGATTTTACCCTTGGGTTCATTTATGATGATTTTCTTAACACCTTTGATGCGAGCTTCCGCTTGATGTTTGACCTATACATTTTATCTTCTATTCTTTTAAAAATAGTCGTATCGATACTCGTACCCGCTATTACTAGCGTTGGGAATCGGGCTGCGACAGTATTAGTACCCGTATCCGGTATAGGATATTGACATCCCCTTAAGGAGCTCAATAAGGTTTATTGCATTAAACCCTGCAGGTTGATTAAGTTCAAACGCAATAATAAGGTTTGAGTGGTACTGCTTAAGGATTACAAAGATATTAATTAATTTAAGCTGTCAGAGCTCTAATTAATTAATGGATGTCGGATATTTTAAATACGGAGATTTAATAAGTCTAAATACAAGCCCCGACTCATCACCGGCAATAAACGGGTAAGTCAATATTAGTTATCTAGTGGAATGAACTAATATTTATAAATTAATTATGGTCTGGGCTGACCATGGAGAATTAATTTATTTGAGGCCCATATTTATTCCTTGTATCTGATCTCTGGACTGGCCCAAAGACTCCTGAGCCCAGGAAGCAGTATTTTTCGTCCACCACCTCCTTGTGCAGCCCTAGATTGTATTTTATTTTAAATATAAATACTGTTGTCTGCTCTCAGTATCAAGATGTACAAAAAAATTAGGGTTTGAGAGAGCAGTAAAAGAGAGGGGGCGGCACTAAGGGTGGCGGCTACTACTGCTTGGGAATTCTCATAGCTCGTTGTCCATCCAACGTTGAGAATTAAGCGGGATACAGTTCAGAAGATCTGAGCTGGAGTCAGATTTTCGCAGGAAATCAAGTTCTGGCAGTTTCGGGAGAACGGCCATAACTTCCTCCACAAAACTTCGATTCAGGCGAAACAAGCGGCCACGGAAATCTCTCTTGAAGACGAAGAAGTCGTATTTCTGGGTAAAATACGGTTTGAGGACGTTTGAGGCTTCAAACGAAGGCTTGAAGCTGACTGGTCTGTTCAGCTGCGAATTTGACGAATTCTTCTTAATTCTTTAGGTAATTCTGAACTCCAACGTGCAGCACTTAAATTCATAGGGGCATGTTAGGGATTAATCGTTCTATGATAAATTAATAATAATCTAAGAAACGGTCTTCGGGCAAATCGAGTATTAATTCAGTTTAATATTCCTTCAATTGGTATCAAAGCTCAGGTTTAATTTCTTGGCTCTATTATTAATTTATGTACGATTAATAATATGCGTTGTTTTTATCTGTTGCTGTTCTTCGTGGCTTGTTGATTCGTGGGATACGTTGTTTTGACGTTGTAATCGTTTTTCACCACGCGAAAATCCGTGGTTAGATTAGGATTTCAAATTGTATTTATTTTTCCATTGTAATCTGTAAAAATTGAAAATCGAGACGAAGACGACGATGAATCAACATCGAATGAACGGAGGTTGGAGAGTCGGGAAGGCGGCGGGCGCTGTGGGCACGAAGGGCTGCGCACTGCACGAGCCCCGTGCGCCACGGCGCGCGCATGCCTCCGGGCTGTGTGGCTGCTGCCGGGACCGAGGCAGACGAGAGGCGGCAAGCAAAGGGCTGAGCCGGGGGCCGCTGCCGGGCGTGAAGCAGTGCAGGGCTGAGTGGGGCGGACGAACGTCGGGCGCCGCTGTGCGTGTGGCTGCTCCATCGCACGAGTCACAGCGCAGCTGCGCGCGCGCCCGCGCCCAGGCTGGTGTTGCTGCGCGAGGCGGTTGCTGGATCGAGCCGGGGGTGAGGTCAGGCGAACGGGAGGCAAGGCATTCCAGCCTCGACCGTGGCCTGCCGAGGCACCGCACATTCGGCGCGAGCGCGCAGGCGGTGAGACAGGGAGGCGGCTGGCGGGGCGTGGTCTGCCGGGAGCGAGCGCCGGGGTCTGCTAGAGACAGACAGGCGACTGCCGAAGATGCAGATGGGCAGGGCGCTGTGCGCTTCGAGCCACCGCCACCGTTGGCTGCTGCTGTCGAGGCATGTGCGGCGGCGGCGCCTAGGGGGTCCCAAACCCTAGGTGGCACGTTTTTCGAGAAACCCTAGGGTTTCCAAACCCTAGGTAACTTGCTCCTCAAGTAAACCCTATCGGGCCTAGGGTTTTATTGTTTTATTTATTTTTTCTTTTCTATTTTTCATGTAATAGATTAGAATTGGGATTCCACGAATGGGCCACGAAGAATATTTTTTTTTTTATTCTTCGCATGTTGTGGATGTTTTATCATGTCATAGCATGCTATGAATGTTTAAGTGTTTTGGATATCGCAGTCATAGCATATCCAATGTTTGTTGATATGTGTTTATTAACTGCGCTTAGACGAGCATGCTGGGTTTTATCGCATTTTAAGCATGTTTTAGAATTTTGCAAGCATGTTTTACATGTTGAGTTCTAGAAAGAGCATGTTTAGGATTATGTGATATTGCATGATCAAACCTTTTGAAAGTAAAAAAGACTAAGCTGTATTAATAACTTTATAGATGATTAAAAATTATTTAGATTTCCACAAACGGTCTCAAGACAAAGTGTTTTTAGAATATGAGTAAACGTCCACACGAACGTGGCTTACTTCATATTTGATTTCACAAGTTTGTTAAGTTGAGATTTCTATTAAAAATATTTAAATCCATTTAAGTAGTGAGAGTTATGCAGTAAACGTCCACATAGCGTGGCTTACTTGTATAATTTTCAGGAGTACTTTAGAGGATGGAATTAAATAAGATAACTAAGAAATTAAATTGAATGCGGCATGGTCCGAGTGAGTATGTCAAATTCGAGAATTTAATTTCAAAGTTAGATTGTGGTTATTACTTAATAATGTTTATTCTTAAAATTATGTAGACCTCCACAAGCGGTCTCTAGACAAAGTGATTGGCGATGTGAGTAAACGTCCACACAGCGTGGCTTACTTCATGTTTGTTCTTTCATAAGTTTGTCAGATGAGGTTTCTATAAAAAATATTTAAATCCATTAAAGTAGTGGAAGTTATGCAGTAAACGTCCACACAACGTGGCTTACTTGTATAATTTTTACGAGTACTTTGGAGAATGAAATTAAATAAGATAACCGAGAAAATTAAATTGAAAGCGGCATGGTCCGAGTGAGTATGTCAATTTCGAGAATTTAATTATCAAGGTTAAATTGTGGTCATTGCTTAGATATCATATCAAGTATAATGTATAACTCCCCGAGGAGTCCCTTCTTGATAATGATATGGTCTAGTTAAGGTTCGACTATTAATTTTTTTTGTCAAAATGTTAAGTTGACATGGATGGAAATTAAATGACTAGGTGAATAGTCTGGTTGAGGAGTTCGTGTGTAAACGTCCACACAACGTGGCTTGCATATGAGATTCCTTGAGCGGTTGGAGGTTTCAATTAATATTGTTTTATCAAAAGGTTACAATATTATTGTTACGAATTATGTGCTTCATGTTCTTACATGTTTAATTGTTTACTTTCAGATATGTCTATGTCTCATATCATCTTTATTCTTGTACAAAGTCTTTTAACCGGTCCTTTTTATATGGAAACGTCATTTGGAGTATATCTTCATCACAAACTAGCACAAATTTTGTGTTGCTTACTACTCCACATTCTATTTGTTCGAACATGAGACAACTGATGGGAAAAAATAAACTGCATAAAAGGTGGCATGTGACGAATAATGTGGCTGGATGCTATATTATGAGAATAATGTCACAAATCTTGCAACTCTAACATCAAGGCATGGGCGATGCTCTTAGCATCATGCTGAATCTCAAGAACTTGTTATTGCCAAAGGATGTCCATCTTTTTCGTCGAAAGACGGGAAGAAGAAAGGTCCAAGGGGCAAGAAAGACAAAGGAAATAGTGGGAGTAGTGGTGTGATAAGATTGAGTATTGGAGAATTTTTCTTTCAATACTCAAGGCAAATGATTAAGGTACTTCACTTGCTGTAGTAACTGAGACATGTCAGCTCGTTTTCTATTCAGTAGTGAGTAGTGGATAACGAGAAAAACTGATAATGATTGTTGCACCTTGCATGGCCTTTTAAGCTGACAAGGAAGCTGAAAAGTGATGAGATGATTGTCTTCATAGGCAACGTGACTAGAGTCGCAGTTGTTGCAATTGAAGACTTGTCTTTAAGTCCTAAAGACATAGTTTAGTTTTTGAGAGTTCCTTATCATGTTCCAAAATTTTGAATAGATGGATCTTATGTCATTTTTTAGAGTGGTGTTTCTATCATAAGAAATGACAAAGTTGTCTATTCTGGTATTTTTGAACATCTCTCTTCATACTATAACTTGTCTACAAAATACCTTTATATTGCATTTACATCATCGAACAAAAGAAAGAGAAAAGTTAAGGCTAATATCTCATGAGGATCTTACACATATATTGATACCTTAGATTAGGTCACATCTATCTTAACAGGATTCAAAGGCTCGTGTCTAAATAGTACATTGGATTCAATCCAGGTTGTACCATTTGGAACCTGCGAATCCTGTATAGAGGAAAAGATGGAGACCGGGTCATTGATGACGAAGGGTATAAAGGGCCAATAATGTGTTAGGAATGATCTTTTCTGATTCATTGTCAGTGTTTGGGATTCCAACCCAGTTTACTACACTGTGTAATCCCTATATAAGATGGTGTGGTGGAGAGAAGAAATAGGTCACTCTTGGAAAAATATATCCGATGATGAGTTATGCATCTTTGCAATTAGTCCTAAAGAATCAGAAGGTGGTTATTAACAATGACACACGATTCTTAGAAGTGGACTATGGGAATAATCACTAATCCAAATCAGATAGTGTGCTTCAAGAAATTGAAGACATTAGACAGGAGATTCCATCACCCAAGCCAAGTGTGCAAGAGTTTTGTACCACAAGACACTGCACGCACTGTTGACACACATGTGCCACCACAGATCCATTGTAGTGGGAGGGTTGTGGGACAACCCGATCGATTTATGTTCTTGGGAAGATCTTTGGATTCAGTCCCTGGTAGTGAATATAAGAGAATCGACCCAGATATCTACTTGGAATTAGTGGGAGACGAGAATGTAGATTCCTGGCACGCCTCAATGGAGCAATCCATTAAGAATATGGGTGTATACTAGAAAATCTTGCTACCAGGAGGCAGTGAAGCCTTAGGTTGTAAGTGAGTATACAAGATAATGACAGGCCCGAATGAGCAAGGTCGTAGCTTTCGAAGCTAAACTGGTGGCGAAAGGTTATGCCTAGTGTAAGGGTATAGGTTATGATGATTCGCTACAAGAAACTGGGCGATTACCGACATAATTTTCCGCCGCTAATCGCCAAAAATCCGTCGCTAATTTCGATCACCGACGGATCAACGACGGTCGCCGTGTGTCGCTGTAAAAGTGGTCGGTAAATAAAATTACCGACGGAATTTCGCATCCGTCGCTAATTACCGACGGACCGTCTGTAGGTAAGCACACGACGACGCAGGCATCGTCTGAAATCAGCGACGGAAAATTCCGTCGGTATTAGCGACGGAATTAATTTCCGTCGCTATTTTTTTTACGAAAAATAATAAATATATATATATATATATATAAATATATATATATATATATATATATATATATATATATATATTTATCAATCTAGCTTTATTCTCCACAAGTATTTTGGTATTTCTAATGTATTTTGAACGGGTCACCCATCTTAGTTGTGCTCTAATTCAAGCACGCTTAACATTGAAGTTCTTTTCGAGTGGTCACCAGTACAGAACACGCGTATTATTGATATAACTATAACCTATTAATTCATTTAAACTCTATTTTAATATACAATATCATTTATTCATAACCTTAGAATATGCTGAAGTCATATCTAAGACTTGTGGTGCCGACGAAAGAATGACGGTAAATATACGATCGAATTTAAAATAATAAAAAATATTAATATTATAGTTAGTTAAAAAATATATATATTATTGTTGAAAATAACAATAAATTTAAAATATTCACAATAATTTAAAAATAAGAATAAATTAGAATATTAATTAAAAAATAGTAATAAAAATATTTTAAAAAATAAAAATAACAAAAAAAATTAATAATATTTACCGACGGAATTATCGACGGATTATTAATTAAAAAATATAAAAATTAAAGAAATTAAAAAAATAAATAAATCATATTTAGTGACGGAATATTTTCCGTCACTATTTTTTACGAAAAATAACAAAAATATATATTTAAAAAAAAATTAAAAAAATATAAAAAAATCATATTTAGCGACGGAATATTTTCCGTCGCTAATAATTTCGTCGGTAAATTAAAAAAAATAATTAAAAAATAAATTAAAAATAATAAATAATATTTAACGACGGATTAGTTTCCGTCGCTAATAATTCGTCGGTAATCCGTCGGTAAAATTTTGAAAATATCTTCGTTGGAATTTCGCCGCTGTTCCGTCGATGATTACTAACAGATTATTTTCCGTCGGTGTCCGATATGTTTTTTTGTAGTGAGTGCCATGCTCAGAATATTCAGATCATTTTACCCATAGCAGCTCACTTAAACCATCGAGGTCTGGCAAATGGATGTCATATATATTACCCTGAAAAAGGTAAGGACATCCATGTGCAACAACCTGAAGGTTACGTGAGTGAGGGAGAGAAGCATCTCGTGTCAATCGCTCTCGTGTCATCGGTAATGTGCTTTATCTTGCATTTTATGTAGATAATATCCTCTTAATTGACGACAATATGGAACTATTGTCAAGACATAAAGTAATGATTATCCGAACAGTCTCAGATGAAAGACTAAGGAGGTACAATATACATCTTTGTGATCAAGGTTATAAGGGATCACTAGAAAAGGATGTTGGGCTTATCTCGAGTGTCTTACATTGATACTGTGAATGCTCGTTTTAGTATGAATACCGCCAAGAAAGGATTGCAACCTTTGAGCTATGGCGTTCCTTTATCTAAAGACATATGTCTTAAGATGCCTATTAAGGTTGAGGAAATGAAGGCAGTATTCTACGTTTCCGCAGTAGATAGCTTCATGTATGGATTGCTATGTACGAGATCTTATATTTGCTATGCAGTTAGCATGGTTGTAAGATATCTGTATAGTCCTAGTTAAAGACACTGAACTGTGGTAAATTATATTTTCAAGTCCCTGACTAGAAAATAAGGATAGTTTACCAGTTAGACAGATTAGTTCCTTTTTGGATTATACGATTTCGGATTTCCAGGCTGACCGGAACAAAGAATAATGACCTTGATCTATGTGTTTTCCTTGGGAGGTAAAACCTTTTGGTTTGACCACTACCTCTAGGATCTAAGAGTGATTTCTACTTTGCGTGAGAGGATCACCTTCGTGATAACTCAAGTGCAGTTGCAAACTCTAAGGAATCCATGAACCACAAGGGGTCAAACACATGGAGAGTAAATACCAAATTATACGATGTTAGGTCCGGGGGGGGGGTCTCGAATAGGTGTATGGGGGGGGAATACACCTATAGGCTATTTTTGGTCTATCTACCAACCTCAATCAGAGGGATCTCAGTCAGAGATAGAAAAGAAACTTTACAAGCAAATCAGACACCTGTTTAACCGAAATTAGTTTTGACCAACAGGGTTGACGACTGATACTGAAAGCTCTTCAGTAAAGAGTTATCAGCTAAGTCACAAGAACTTAACTGATCTACGTAAGGGCTTGAGTCGTGTTTGCAAAGATAGAGATGATATCACTCTTCCTTACTATCAGAGGATAGTTCAGTCAGATTGATATCACACGCAGCGAAAATTAAACTTAGTTTCGAATAGCCTCGGTGGAGCAGATAGTTGGATTAAGGTTTCTCTAGCAGTTAGTCAGTGTTCAGTTTTATCAATAGAAATAGCACAGTTAAGAATGTAAAACTGAAAGCTGTAAATAACACAGAGACTTTTACGTGGTTCGGAAAAATCCTTTCCTACATCCACGGCTGGTTGATCAGACCAACAATCCACTCCGCAAGTGCTTGCCTGGTGCACTGCAAACCGTGAACTGAAGATAAACTCTCTTCAGCACCTACACACCTCGCGTAGGGTTTCTCCACCTACACACCTCGTATAGGATTTCAGCACCTACACAACTCGCGTAGGATTTCCCTGCTAAGCACACCTCGTGCTCAGACTTCTCTTTCAGAGTTCAGAGTACCTTCCTGAATCTCTGAATCACTCAAACACTCTTATGGGGGAGAGGTTTAAACGAGTGCCAACTATACTTACAAAGAACAAGTTCTTTGAAGCAAGTTTGACCTTTGGCTTCTGGGTATACAGAATATTTGCCTAGGGTCTAAGAGAATATATGTAATCAGCAGTGACTGATTTTTGGCTTTGGAATTCTCTTCTTCGATTCAAGCTTTGAGCGGTTAAGCTTTGGGCTGAGTAGCTATTTCGGCAGAGCTTCAGCTTATGTTGTTGAATCGGTGAAGATTGAAGTGATCCTCGAGCGCTATTTGTAGGAGAACTCTTGAATAGATCCGTTGGCGTAAATCGTCCTCAAGATTTCTTCCGTTGGAGAGCAATTCGAATTTGGGCTGAGGCTTCAATCTTCGAGGTTCCTTGTCTGTGTGGAAACGGCTCTCTTTGAATGACAGGAGATGTGACATCTCTGAAAAGTAGGAATGACCTCTGCAGAGATAAGATATTGAGATATCCCTGCATTTAATGCGGCTGTACTTGAGCGTACGTGGCTTCCTCTGAACGTTGGAAGATCAGTCCTAGGAGGAATGTTCAACTGATACTTGACTTTAGTATCAGTCTATGGCGCGCATTAAATAATCAGTCTTCAACTGATACTTCAGTTGGTAACTCCAGTCTTCAGTCTTCAGTCTTCATTCTTCAGTCTTCAGTCTTTGACACCGCAACTAAACTAGAAACGAACTCTAACACTTGAGTTCAAAACGATTCTAGTCTATTACATTTGAGTCCTATGAATTTTGGTATCATCAAAACAAGGGTTAGGATATTCCACAAGGTTCCCAACAATTTCCCCCTTTTTGATGATGCCAAAACCACACAGCAGTTCTAGACAATAAAAAGACTGAGCTCTCAGTATAAGTTCTCGACGAGGGGTGAAAACAGTTCCCCCTTAACAATAGAACCTAAACAACTTATACTTAGAGCAAGAACGAAAACAGTTCTAAACACAGAACTTAAAGAAGACAGAAAAACCATAAATCAGAGCCTGGACAAAGAGTTATTGTCTTCAGGGTGAGATCAATAAGAAGTTCATTTCATTAATAGGATTGATAAGCCATCAGTCGAGGTACAGAGCAAGACTTACATTGGAGTAAAACGATAAACAACAAAAAAAAACATCATGGTTAAACCATGGACTCCAGCAGTCTGCTTGGCTGCGCCTTGAACTTCTTGATCTTCATCTTCTGTCTTCGTGTCTTCATGTTCCTAAGCTTGTTCCACTCTCACTTGTTTTCCGTTGAGTTGAGGTCTTATCTGAAACGTCATCCTTCTAACTTCTGGTGATCCTTTGCTGTTCCTTTATCAGTCAAAAGTTAGAGGACATGAGCAACCTAGAGAAAAAGGTTTCTCTCTGACTTCTGACTTTTCAACTTTTTCCCCCTTTTTGGCAACATCAAAAAGAGAGAGATGACGATGGAGGCTATGATCAGACGGTACCCAACTCCTAGTCTCAGAATTTCGTGAGAAGATTTGAGAACAGAGTGAGTCCGGATAAACAGAAGAGGAGGACGTCAGTGGTGGGGTGAGGAGATGAGGGAGACGGAGAAGTGGAGGAGGACAAGAAAACGTAGAAGGCGGAAGATAGAAGAAGGCTGCCTTGGAAGAAGGAGAGGGCTGCCTTATGAGGAGAAGGATCAGATTGGTGAATTGGAAAGAAGGTGAGAAAGGAGGGAAGGGTGTGAGAAGGAAGAATCGAAGCGGTGGCAGCTGAGAAGACTAACACCGTCGACTCGCCGACCCAGGGTCTGTGAAGAATAGACCCGGTGCGGCTGAAGATGCCGGCCAACAACAAGAGTGATCTCGTTGTTTGTTGCAAGCCAGGGAGGAGCACGAGATATGCGATACGGTATATCTCCTCCAGAAGCGGTGAAGCTTCTTAGCGCCAGGCATGAGAATGGAAGACACTCGCTTCGCTGGATACAAGTGAGGGTAGCGCAAACTTTGACGTCGGAGAGACGTTGTGATCCAGTGGAAGGGTCCGGTGAAGACCAAGACTATGAGTGTCATTCTTCCACTCCATGACTTTGCAGTCATAGATTTCTCCTTTAGCCGGAACAAATTTTCTCTGCAACTTTGAAAGAAATTGAAACTTTTTCTCACATTGAAGGTTGTGGAGAGTTGTTAGTTTGATGCAGAAAAAACGTGAAGACAGCATGGTGTATAAATAGACAAGATGTGAACCATGTAGAAGATGAAAAGGTTTTCGAAAACTGTGCCTAAATTGCAATTGAAGAAAAATTTCGCGTCCGCCGTCACTGCGAAGGACTTTGAAAAAGCATCATTACATATGTCATGTCAATGAGTATTTCAAGAAATTTTATTGCAGAGGCAAAAAGGTTGGAAGGATTTTTGGCAAAAAGATCAGGACAAGTTCAATCAAAACAGATTTTCTCTTTATAAAAATCCTGTCCTTTTTGGATATTCCATTTTCCAACAATTCCAATCAATCAGCTAAAGTTTTTGAAGAAAACTGATCAGTTAGAGAAAAGGTTTTGAATGAAACACTTAAAGCTCTAAACTGAAATAACTGATTTTTGAAAAGGTAAGCATTTAAAATACTTACTGATCAACTGAACATTGTAGTCAGTTGATACCACGTGATCCTGGTTGAATCATCAGGATGACTTCTTCTTCAGATGAGTATTCGGACTTCATTGCATTCCACGTCGGCGGTCGTAGAAGCAGCAGTTGGTTGACCACCAGTCAGCAAGACTGTTTGAGAAAATCTTCAAACACAGCATCACTCTTCAGGGTTGATGAGGCCGATCTTTGCACATAGATCATTGAACCTCTCTTCTGGAAGAGCCTTGGTCAGCAGGTCCGCTCTCTAAATAGCAGTGGGAATCCATTCCACAGAGATATTCTTCTTTTCGACATGATCACGAATGAAGTGATGTCGAATCTCAATGTGTTTGACTCTGGTGTGATGAACTGGATTCTGGGAGATTGCAATAGCACTGGAGCTGTCGCAATAGATAGGAACTTCCTTTTCCTCGATCCCATAGTCCTTTAGTTGATGGACTAACCACAGGATTTGTGAGCAGCAGCTTCCGGCAGCAACATAGTCAGCTTCAGTTGTAGAGGCGGCGACTGAAGTTTGCTTCTTTGAAAACCAAGAGATGAGCTTGTTGCCTAGGAATTGACAAGTTCCGGAGGTTGACTTGCGATCAAGCTTGCATCCACCGAAGTCAGAGTCTGAAAATCCGGTAAGCTTGATGTCGTCGTCTGCTGGGTACCACAATCCTAAATTGGGTGTGCCATTGAGATATCTCAGAATCCGCTTAGCTGCATCCAAATGAGCTTCCTTAGGATCTGATTGATATCTTGCACAAACCCCGACTGCAAATGCGATATCTGGTCTGCTCGCAGTCAAATACAGCAAAGATCCAATGATTTCTCTGTACTTCTTCGAAGAGACAGAGCTTCCTTCTGAACCTGGATCGACTTTCCAGTTTGTGTTCATTGGGATCTTGACTGATTTCATGTGCTGAATACCGAACTTAGCTATCAGCTCCTTGGCATACTTGGACTGACTGATCAGTATTCCTTCTTTGGTCTGCTTGACTTGCAATCCGAGAAAGAAATTCATTTATCCCATCATGGACATTTGGAATTTGTTCGTCATGATGTCAGCAAACTTATTGCACATGCGTTCGGATTTGGATCCGAAGATTATGTCATCGACATAAATTTGAACAAGCAAGAGATCTTCTCCTTCTTTGAGAGTGAACAGGGTTCTGTCCACAGATCCCTTTTTGAAGCCTTGTTCAATCAGATACTCAGAGAGAGTATCATACCACGCTCTTGGTGCTTGCTTCAATCCATAGAGCGCTTTCTTCAGCTTGTACACCTTTTCTGGTCCAGCAACCTCAAATCCGGGAGGTTGTTCTACATAGACTTCATCTGTGAGCACTCCATTAAGAAATGCGCACTTGACATCCATTTGGTGTACCTTGAAACCTTTGTGAGCTGCGAAGGCTAAGAAGAGTCTGACTGCTTCCAATCTGGCAACTGGGGCGAATGTCTCGTCGTAGTCGATTCCTTCTTCTTGACTGTATCCTTTAGCCACAAGCCTTGCTTTGTTTCTCACAACGTTTCTTTCTTTGTCTTCCTTGTTCTTGAAAATCCATTTCAAGCCAATCACCTTTGCATCGTCTGGTCTATCCACAAGCTCCCAAACTGAATTCCGGTTGAATTCATTGAGTTCCTCTAGCATTGCGATGACCCATTCAGTGGACTTCAGAGCTTCTTCAATATCCTTGGGCTCTGTAGTTGATAAGAAACAGCTGAAATTCTTATCTTCGTTGATGTAGTTCTGGTTGATGTCGAAGACGAGGTTGCACATTGATCTCCGAGTCTTGACGCCATCTGATGGTTCTCCAATGATGTTCTCCTTAGAGTGGAGTTCAAACCATCTTCGATACTTCTTGATCTCTTCAGGGGATGGTGGAGCTTCTTCGGTCAGAATAGCTCTGGGATGTTGAGCACCTTCTGGAGCAGGGGTGAGTTGAGCTGGGGCGGCTTCTGCGCGTTCAACTTGAACTTCAGCAATTGGAGTTCCCCCTTGACTGATGCCATCTGTATTGGCTCCAGTCTGGACTTCAGACCGTTGGTTGATCTTCTGATACTGAAGCATCTCAGTATCTTCATCTTTGCCAGGTCCCCACACCAAGACAGTAGAGGGCTCGACAGTGTGGATTTCAGCTTTGGAACCTTCAGCGATCTGAACATCCTTTTCAGCATCTTGTTCCCTGAAACCATCTGTAGACTCATCAAAGATTACATGAGGTGTTTCTTCTACACAAAGAGTTTGAGTATTGAACACTCGATAGGCTTTGCTTGAACGTTCTGTTCCAGAGTATCCAAGGAAGACTCCTGGATCAGCCTTGCTATCGAAGGTGTTCAACCTCCTCTTATCATTGTTGTGTATGAAACACTTAGAACCGAAAGCATGAAAGTAGGCAATCGATGGCTTTCTGTTCTTCCATAACTCGTATGGAGTTCTTCCATGTCTCTGAGTGAGGAAGGAGCGATTCTGCGTGTAGCATGCGTTGTTGACTGCTTCGGCCCAAAACTTTAAGGGAAGTTTTGACTCGGCTAGCATCGTCCTGGCTGCTTCCTTTAGAGACCGGTTTCTTCTTTCTACGACTCCATTCTGCTGGGGAGTTCTTGCTGCAGAAGTTTGATGACTGATTCCTTGTTCATCACAATACTTACTAATGACAGTATTGAGGAACTCAGTCCCACGATCTGATCTGATGCTGATGATGTTGACTTCTTTTTCAACGCTTAGTCTTCTCAGCAGCTTTGGCAGTTCCTCCAGTGTCTCCTTCTTTTTGAAGAGAAAGATAACCCAAGTATATCGTGAATAATCATCCACAACTACCAAGGTGTACTTCCTACCGTTGTAGCTTCCTGGAGTGATCGGGCCAAACAGATCCATGTGAAGTAGATGCAGAATCCTTCCAGAGGAGTGTCCTGTCTTTGACTTGAATGACGTCCGCGTCTGCTTTCCTCTGAGGCATGCTTCACATTCTTGCTTCTTCTGAAATACAATAGAAGGAAGACCTTCTACCAGTTGATGTTTAGCAAGTTTGTTGATCGTCTTGAAGTTGAGATGGTTGAGTCTCTTGTGCCATAGCCAGTTGAGCTCCGAGCTGCTCTTGCTGATGAGGCACGTTTCTGGTGGGCTGTCTTCCCAAGAAACGATGTAGAGACTCCCTTGTCTGAATCCCTTCAGAACCACCTTTTTCTGATTGTTTCTAACAGTGAATTCATCCTTTTTGATTTTCACTGTGAAACCACTGTCACAAAATTGACTCACAGACAACAGATTATGTTTAAGACCAGAAACAAAGCTAACATTACTGATACTGGCGTTACCCATGTTGAGCACACCGTAGCCTTTTGTTTCTCCAATACAGTTGTCTCCGAATGCAACTTTGGATCCAGCTTTCTCGACATTCTGGGATAGATATTCTTTGTAGCCCGTCATATGCTTCGAACAGCCACTATCCAGATACCACGTTCTGATTGAAGCTTTGGCCTCTTCCTTCTTTTTATGTTTCCTGACATTGACCTGCAAGGAAGAGTTACTTCAGGCACCCAATCAAACTTTGGGTCCTTCATTGTTAGTTCGAGTTCCCTTTGGAACCCAAATCTGCTTCAGAATTGGTCTGGCTGATCTTTTGCGCTTTGTTGGATGTCTGATCGATGTCGTTGGCGCTTCAGGTGGCACTTGAGCATTCTTCTGTTGAGAAAACTTTTTGATGGCCTCACTCTTGTAGCAGTTCTGTCTGATGAGTGGTTGAGGTCTTCTTTGCTCGGTGAAGTATCTTCCTTGAGATACTTTAGTCTTTGCAGACTTATGGAGATTTGTCTGTCGTCCAGTGGCTTGTCGTCAAGGAATTGGCATGGCTCGACTGGACTCAGCATTGCTTGATCTCCATGGATGTTGTTCCTTCTGAAACTGAACTGAGGATGTCAGTTTCTGACTGATGTGACCTTTCTTCCCCCTGGATTGATGAGGAAGATTCTTCTTGACTCCTGATGTTCCTTCCCGGATCTTTGACTGAAATCTGCTTTCCAACCTTTTCAATAAGATGATCTGGTTGGGAGCCTCCTTAGCTCGTCTGTAGCTTCGTGGAGGTGGAACATTTGATCTGGCCATCAGTCTGCGCTTGTGAACTTCATCCACATCATGGTCTCTTGATTCTTCTGAGGTTGTGATTTCAGAAGGATCATTCTTAGAGATGATCATGATTTTCTTTCCTTTGGCAGTTGCAACCTTTCCTCCGATGCTGTTGACCAGTCCTTTCGATGGAAAGTTGCTCATCATGGGAGACTGCATCATGCATCTTTTGACTGTTTCTTCCAGTTTGTGATTGAGCCTCTTGATTTCATGAGATGCTCTTTCACATTCTGAGTTGGAGACTCTGAGCTCTTCTTCCAGTCGGCTGTTCTCCATGATTAGCTGATCAAGACAAGTTTCATCCGGAAAGTAGATGATTGTCTGATGTTTAGCTCGTTCATCATTGATCTCCTTATCCATTTTCTGATTCTGCTTGAGGAGATCTTCGAACATTTTCCTCAGCTGACAGTGATCAGTCAGGAGCTGATCAAGCTCGTCAGTTTCAACGGATGAGCTATCTCCAGATTCTGAGTGGTCTCCTGAAAGCATCAGGAAGTTATCAGTATATGGAGTTTTTGTGAGAGATTTTACCTCTGGGCCATTCATTCCATTGTCGTAGCTGTTGTCGGCTACACTTTCTGATTCATTGGCCATCAGGGCTCGGCTCTCATCATCTGAGCTGGAACTGTAGAAGTCGGATGATTCTGATGAGTCGTTGGATGAATCAGCATCATCAGCAACCATAGCTTTCTTCTTCAAAGATCTGCGATCTTTCTTTGCTTTCAGTTCCCTGCGCTCAGCTGGAGTCAATTCAGGGCATTCATTTCGAAAGTGCCCTTTCTTTCTACATCCAAAGCATTCCAATTCTTTGATGTCGTAAGCGGCTGACTTTCTTTCTCCGCTTCGATCTGTGGAATGTCTGGAGTCCCCTTCTCTTTCTTTTCCCTTGTAGTGCTGCTTGTGGAACCTTCTGTACTTCCGGAACTTGGACTCCATCTTGTTGAATCTGTCAGTCAATAGGGCATATTGACTGAAGAAGTCCTCAGGGTTGAGTTCCGTTGGCTCCTTGATCTGCTTCTTGCCTTCTCTTATCGAGGCCTTCAGTGCAACTCCTCTTGAGGTTGATGGACCATCTTCGTCTGATCCTCCAGCCTTCTTGTTACCAAGATTTCTCATAAGGTCGAACTCATTTGCCATGAGATCGGAGAAAAGCTTGTTTGTCGGGAGCTGACTGAATCCTGGCTTATGCTGATGAGCGACTGAGTAGATCTGCCATTCTCCACGTGGCAGTGCTCGAAGAATCTTCAGGTTGATTTCTCGTTGAGTGTATTTGTCTTTGGAAATGGATTGAACTTCATTCAATCACTACTACAAAAATGCACATACATAACGCTTCATACATAACGGTTTTTTTTAAAAACCGTTATGTATGAGCGCATTTTTGGAAAAGATAACGGTTTTCACAAAAAACCGTTATCTATGTACTGTTGTCCATGGAAATAGATAACGGTTTAAGTTAATCCGTTATGTTTATGCGTTATCTATTAGTTTCATACATAACGGTACTACAAAACCGTTAACCCGACCGTTATCTATGAGCATATTTTAAAACGGTTTATTAAACCGTTATGCATCATTGCTTTAAAAACTGTTATGTGTAAAAAAAAATTAAATTTTTTTAAAACTTATATTGTATTATCTGAAACTCATGTTTCTCTCAAATCCCTCCCAATCAAGCTCTCTTAAAAGTTTACACAGAAAATTCTCTCCCCTTCTCTTTCAAGCTGAGCGGAGCAGCTAGGGCTCCGCCGCCGCGGTTGCCGAAGTTCCGGGGAGGAGCGCCGGCCTCGCCCGCTTTAATTCCTCCGCCTGAAACCCTAGGGCCCAGATCTAAACTCCACCCTCTTCGACCTAAAATTCTAACTTCCTTCCAAATCGTCTGCTCTCCACCCTGTCAAATTGTCTCTCTCAAACCAGTGAAGAAAACGCAAGAGAAAATCCTAACTTTCTTCCAAATCGGAATCCTCACTGCAGCGGTTGATGCCGCCGCCGACGAGCAGTTGTTGCTTCCGATTCTGGCGCCGCATCTACTTTCTCGGACCCTCTCTCTCGATTCACCTCTCTCAATCAAAGAAATCAACTGAAACAGGAAAGGGAAGGAAGCCCTAATTTTGCCACCCCTGTCATCTGCTATCCCTAGGCGCCGCTACTGCACCGCCTGCCACGTCGCGCCGCCCTTCTTGTCTGCTAACCCTAGCCACGGCGAGCAGCGCCACCTGCTCGTCGCCGCCCCTCTCGTCTGCTTACCCTAGCCACCGCGACCAGCGCCGCCTACTCGTCGCGCCCCTCTCATTGTATGTACAGTTTTCTATTTTTGCACATTAGTTTGTTCGATTTTGTGTTTGATTGCATTGACAAAGTAAATCTCTCGTTGTTGTAGGACATGGAATGTGGGTTGAGGTTAATTGTTGCCTCTAATTCATGTATTTTGCATTGAGTTTATTTTGTTTTATTTTAGATTTGCTATCTGTTTAGAAGAGATTTAGTGTTTCTAAGTTTAGTTTTGCTTCTCGCTCCATTGCTATCATTAGAGGTTGTCAATTCTAGCTCTTTTGCAGGTTGGACTTGTACATTTACGATTATTTGGTGAGAAAAAACATGCATACAACAGCTGGAATCTTAGTCGAAGAGGCTGATCTTCAGCCCAAGTCTGTTGGTATATCACTTCTTTCTGGCCGCTGCTTTTGAGATTCTTTAATTTCTTTAGAACTCTGTGTTTTCTTAAATTTAATGTGTCTATTAATGGAAGAAGTAAATCTGTGTTTCATTCAACGAATTAATTTTTTACCTTTCCCATGAAAAGGAAAATGAGAATGAACTCGTTTATGTTTCTCTAATTAATGAATGTGCGTTTATGACTTATCTGAAGTGTGTATACTACCTCACTCGCTTAATTAATTTTGTAGAATCTTTTTTAGTGGAAAAGGTAAACAAAATTGATTTGTAATTGCATGTACTTTTCATCTTTTAAAAAATCTTAGTCATGATGAATTGGCAACTATTACTGTTTCAGCTCGCATGTTGATTTCTCCACCGATTCGGATTGTTTTTAGCCAGTTATGACAGCACAATCTGATTATAGAATGATTTTGTCATATATGTTGATCCAATCTGGCTAAAGAATCTTATCAAAGTGCTATCAAGTTGTAACATTAATTTTTGTTTACTAGACTCCACATTAATTGAAAGTTGTTGAGACAAATCACCTAAAGTAATCTGAGTACTCATTTTGATGTTTCACATTTTCTTCTACAGTTATCAATCCTCCTGAAGGATTTCTGTCTGAGTGGTGGTCCTTATTTTGGGATGTATACTCTTCTAAACTTCCGAAGAATCCTCAGGGAGAACAAGCCAGCACATCAAAGGTTTTTTGATTTTTTCTTCTTCTAATTTTTATAAGAACTTGTTTGATTGCATTCTTGTATAACAAAGGTCATGCATTGAAGTTGATTCTCGTCTAA
Organism: Salvia miltiorrhiza; assembly: GCF_028751815.1. Classification (NCBI taxonomy): domain Eukaryota; kingdom Viridiplantae; phylum Streptophyta; class Magnoliopsida; order Lamiales; family Lamiaceae; genus Salvia; species Salvia miltiorrhiza. The sequence continues at coordinate 46,108,212 of NC_080393.1, read as the reverse complement.
TTTTCAGCTACCTATGAATGGTGGACCTGTGCTGCAAAATCCTCGGACCTGTTATGTTACATAACTGTTTTGATATGCTTATGATTATCTGTTGCATGTTATAATTTGTATCTCTATTTGCAATGATTTGTTCTGGGGGGAATTGAAGCACAAAGTTCTTTATAACCAGGTTTTTCACTTCAGAAGTGATAAGTGGTAAATGGTCTTTGATTCAAGATGCTAATATGTTCTTTGATGTGTGATCTGGTCTTGCAGCCGTCGTCAGAAGAAAGTTAGTAGCAAGCGGCAGTGTCCTGTTATCAATGTATGCCTATTTTCACAAACAATAATTGGTGTATTATTACAGAGAAGCAAATTTGAGATATACTATCTGTTTTTGCAGGATGTCAACTATAGTACTGGTTCGATGAGATCTATCCATTTGGAGCTAACTCCTTATCCACCAAAGCTGATACAGGATGACATCGGACATGCAGATGCTGGTTTGTACACTTGACCTTTTAAAATTACTATTATCTTTCCTATGCTTGGATCATATATTTTACATGTTTAATATTTGCATTATTCTTGTTGGCTTGCATGAAAGATGCATGAAACATGCATACCATATGCCTGGACAGTTCATTTCCAGTTGTTGAAAATCGAGGTATAGTCTTGAAGGAATGCTAATTCTATTCATGTGTAGTTGGTTAGTGATAGGAGGACTTGCATGCTTGATGTCGGAAATTGGTCAAGCTGTGGGTATCTTTTTACACTTTATGTATTGTTTACTATACATGAAGGAGCAGGTTAACTCATTCATTCTCTTTTACTATTTTTTTAATTAACAGAAAGAAAAGCAGATATCTCTCTTTTTTCATTATCTAAAATTAATATTCATTTTCTACTGCAGTTTGTTTGGATGGAAGTCCACCTTCATATGCCTATCACCAGGGATTCGAAAGTGGATCTAAAAGTCGGGTTGTTTTTATGGAGGTAAACATATTTCAATTATTTTTTTCCATATTTATATATATTTATTTTATACACATGCATGCTTTATATATATATATATATATAACATATATATATATATATATTGATTATTTTTATTTGCAGGTTACTTTTCACAGGAAGGCCAAGCAGGTTACTTTTCACAGGAAGAACTTGCAGGTTACTTATTAAGTTAATACTAATCCATCTTTCTCTGGTTGCACTGATTCTAACTTGCACTTTGTCGAGTCACATGTTCTACCCTTAGAAGCTTGAGAGAGGTTGTTGAGCTGCTGAAACTCATCAAAGTTGGAGCATGAAGGTGCTTCTGTGAAGTTTCTTTTTTTTTTTTTTTTTTTTTGAGTTAGGCTCAAAACATTATGTATGAAGGTTTTGGATGATAATGTATGAAGGTTTTGTGTTATATATAATATATGTTATTGATGATTTTATCATTTTTATTGTTTATAAATTATTTATTTATTTCTTGAGATAAATAACAAAAAATTGGAAAAAAATATTAAATATTAAATAATAAAGATAACGGTTAAAACCGTTATAAAAAGTACAAAAAACTGTTAACTATGATGAAAAAAAATAAATATATCTCTAATACATAACGGTAAAAATATTAAAACATAACGGTTCCTACCGTTATGTATTTCTTACAAAGATAACGGCTTAAATCGTTATAAAAAGTACAAAAAACTGTTAACTATGATGATAAAAAACAAAAAAAAATTCTAATACATAACGGTAAAATCTTAATACATAATGGTGAAAAACCGTTATGTATAACTATTATAGATAACGGTTATGTACCGTTACGTATGAGCATCGTACCGTTATCTATACTATTATACATAACGGTAAAAAAACCGTTATGTATGACTGTATCATAGATATCACCACTATACTTATCGGTTTTTTGGGGTCATAGATAACAGATTTTATCCGTTATCTATGAGCGTTTTTGTAGTAGTGAATATAAGATTGAATCTTTGTTCCATTTCCTCGACAGATTCATTCTTGAGCATGAGGAAGGAGTCGAATTTCTGGCAAGCTATGGATAGCTTATTCTCCTTGATTTCCTCATAACCTACGCACATTCTTTCCAGAATGTCCCACATCTCCTTTGCTGTTCTGCACTTGATAATCTTCATGACATACTTGTCAGGAACGGTGCCGGAGATGATGCTTTTGGCGAGGTTGTCTAACTCATCTTGTTTCCTTTCTTCTGTGGTGAAGTCTGCCTTAGACTTGGGCTGGTCCTCATCGTAAGGTTCCTGATGGATGTCAGTAGGAACCCTTTTTACAGTTTCGGTGATGATGATCGGACTGCTGGCGATGACTTTCCACATTCTGCAATGTTGGGCGGTGAGGAAGCTTTCAAGCCGAAACTTCCATATGTCGTATTTTTCAATACTAAACATAGGTAGAGAAGATAATCTGCTGTGGTTAGTCTCCATCAAAAAAGAGAGAACAGATAACAGCAGATAGAGCAAATAGCAAGCAGAAAAAAAAAGAGTAAAACTTCTTCGAGACCTTTAAGAAAGGATCTAGTTCAAGTAGGAACTAGTCAGATACAGATAGTTCTTGCGAACAACCTGCTCTGATACCAATTGTTAGGTCCGGGAGGGGGGGGTCTCGAATAGGTGTATGGGGGGGGGATACACCTATAGGTTATTTTTGGTCTATCTACCAACCTCAATCAGAGGGATCTCAGTCAGAGATAGAAAAGAAACTTTACAAGCAAATCAGACACCTGTTTAACCGAAATTAGTTTTGACCAACAGGGTTGACGACTGATACTGAAAGCTCTTCAGTAAAGAGTTATCAGCTAAGTCACAAGAACTTAACTGATCCACGTAAGGGCTTCAGTCGTGTTTGCAAAGATAGAGATGATATCACTCTTCCTTACTATCAGAGGATAGTTCAGTCAGATTGATATCACACGCAGCGGAAATTAAACTTAGTTTCGAATAGCCTCGGTGGAGCAGATAGTTGGATTAAGGTTTCTCTAGCAGTTAGTCAGTGTTCAGTTTTATCAATAGAAATAGCACAGTTAAGAATGTAAAACTGAAAGCTGTAAATAACACAGAGACTTTTACGTGGTTCGGAAAAACCCTTTCCTACATCCACGGATGGTTGATCAGACCAACAATCCACTCCGCAAGTGCTTGCCTGGTGCACTGCAAACCGTGAACTGAAGATAAACTCTCTTCAGCACCCACACACCTCGCGTAGGGTTTCTCCACCTACACACCTCGTATAGGATTTCAGCACCTACACAACTCGCGTAGGATTTCCCTGCTAAGCACACCTCGTGCTCAGACTTCTCTTTCAGAGTTCAGAGTACCTTCCTGAATCTCTGAACTCAAACACTCTTATGGGGGAGAGGTTTAAACGAGTGCCAACTATACTTACAAAGAACAAGTTCTTTGAAGCAAGTTTGACCTTTGGCTTCTGGGTATACAGAATATTTGCCTAGGGTCTAAGAGAATATATGTAATCAGCAGTGACTGATTTTTGGCTTTGGAATTCTCTTCTTCGATTCAAGCTTTGAGCGGTTAAGCTTTGGGCTGAGTAGCTATTTCGGCAGAGCTTCAGCTTATGTTGTTGAATCGGTGAAGATTGAAGTGATCCTCGAGCGCTATTTGTAGGAGAACTCTTGAATAGATCCGTTGGCATAAATCGTCCTCAAGATTTCTTCCGTTGGAGAGCAATTCGAATTTGGGCTGAGGCTTCAATCTTCGAGGTTCCTTGTTTGTGTGGAAACGACTCTCTTTGAATGACAGGAGATGTGGCATCTTTGAAAAGTAACCACCAGATAGGAATGACCTCTGCAGAGATAAGATATTGAGATATCCCTGCATTTAATGCGGCTGTACTTGAGCGTACGTGGCTTCCTCTGAACGTTGGAAGATCAGTCCTAGGAGGAATGTTCAACTGATACTTGACTTTAGTATCAGTCTATGGCGCGCATTAAATAATCAGTCTTCAACTGATACTTCAGTTGGTAACTCCAGTCTTCAGTCTTCAGTCTTCAGTCTTTGACACCGCAACTAAACTAGAAACGAACTCTAACACTTGAGTTCAAAACGATTCTAGTCTATTACATTTGAGTCCTATGAATTTTGGTATCATCAAAACAAGGGTTAGGATATTCCACAAGGTTCCCAACATACGATTATTCGTAAATCAAGGTTTTGTGCTCATAGAATAAATTCTCACATATTGGAAAAACCTACTAATCTTTTCACAAAAGGCTTATCGCAAATGGTCATTGAAAGTTGGGAATGCGATTGATGCCACCCACTTAGGAAACTTTAAGTATAAGTGGGAGAAGTGTTAGGTGATTGGAAAATAGATGCATTGTATACTAAAAGTTTGCTTTAGTATAAGTGGAAGATTGTTGGATTTGTATACTGAAAGCAAGAACGTTTTATGCTTGTATACAATGTTTCCTAAGTTCACTATTTTAATCTCCTATCTGATTGTGTTCATGATTGCATATGTATGTCCTTTGTCTCTATATAAGTAGATTATATGGTGTGTTGTAGATCACAGAAGACCATATAATTGGAATAACCTTAAGAGATATAAACTGATCACAGCCGAGATGACTCTAGGACGAGTCGTTGGTTTAGGCTGCAGTATAGATGGAAGGAGTTTGTCTTGACTACTTGTCTATACTGGTACGTCATAACGTATTGATAGGATCACAGTGAGATGTATTCTTCTATCTGACATAAGTGAAGAATCAAGATCTCGGTGACTTAATAGAATCTTAATACTAATAAGATTTCAAATATATATGTTGATTCGTGTATCACTTTGATTTACTATGGGTCAGAGTTATATAGTAACTTGAGTACTCTGTATCTTGGGTGATAGCGGTCAATATATGATATTTGATTATCTGTATTAGTACCCGTATCCGGTATAGGATAATGACATCCCCTTAAGGAGCTCAATAAGGTTTATTGCGTTAAACCCTGCAGGTTGATTAAGTTCAAACGCAATTATAAGGTTTGAGTGGTACTGCTTAAGGATTACAAAGATATTAATTAATTTAAGCTGTCAGAGCTCTAATTAATTAATTAATGGATGTCGGATATTTTAAATACGGAGATTTAATAAGTCTAAATACAAGCCCCGACTCATCACCGGCAATAAAGGGGTAAGTCAATATTAGTTCTCTAGTGGAATGAACTAATATTTATAAATTAATTATGGTCTGGGCTGACCATGAAGAATTAATTTATTTGAGACCCATCTTTATTCCTTGTATCTAATCCCTGGACTGGCCCAAAGACTCCTGAGCCCAGGAAGCAGTATTTTTCGTCCACCACCTCCTTGTGCAGCCCTAGATTGTATTTTATTTTAAATATAAATACTGCTGTCTGCTCTCAGTATCAAGCTGTACAAAAAAATTAGGGTTTGAGAGAGCAGTAAAAGAGAGGGGGCGACACTAAGGGTGGCGGCTACTACTGCTTGGGAATTCTCATAGCTTGTTGTCCATCCAACGTTGAGAATTGAGCGGGATACAGTTCAGAAGATCTGAGCTGGAGTCAAATTTTCGCAGGAAATCAAGTTCTGGCAGTTTCGGAAGAACGGCCATAACTTCCTCCACAGAACTCCGATTCAGGCGAAACAGGTGGCCACGGAAATCTCTCTCGAAGATGAAAAAGTCGTATTTCTGGGAAAAATACGGTTTGAGGACGTTTGGGGCTTCAAACGAAGGCTTGAAGCTGACTGGTCTGTTCAGCTGCGAATTTGACGAATTCTTCTGAATTCTTCAGGTATTTCTGAACTCCAACGTGCAGCACTTAAATTCATAGGGGCATTGATTTATGCTTAATTGTGCTAAATTTTGGGGTTTATATGAGCTTTATTTTAAGATAATCTTCTGGAAATTTGTGCGTTTTATGGCTTGTTTTATGCTTTGCAGGAGATTTAGGTTTTATAGATGGAAGAGTGCAATTTTGGAGATTTTTGGTTAAAAATGACGTTTTTAGGTCAGCGCTGTCGCCAGAGTTGAGCTGCGAGCGTAGCCTTGTCGCCAGAGCTGAGCTGCGAGCGTAGCCCTGTTTCCAGAGTTGAGCTGCGAGCATAGCCCTGTCGCCAGAGCTGAGCTGACTTGCAAAGATAGAGCCGAAATTTCCAGAGCTGAACTTCCCTGTATATAGCTAAAATCTTCAGAACAGAGCTGATTTCGCCAGAGCTGAATTCCAGCTATGTCATGCCGTTCCAGAGCTGATTTCCAGCTCTGACTACCTTTCCAGAGTTGACGCGCCAGATTTCACTTGCCAGAGCAGAATTACTTTTGCCAGAGCTAAATTTCCAGAGCTGACTTCCAGCTCTGCCTTGACCGCCTTTCAGCCCTGCACTGCCATTTTCAGAGCTGAACGTGCAGAATTGATGATTCTCGGCAGGTGGAGATTACTTGAAGAACACGCCAGCTGGAGTTACCTTATCATACACGATTCTATTGCCTTTAGGAGTCTAGCTTTGGATGACAACTTTTGAGGAGAAGTCTATAAATAGAGCTTTGTTTTGCATTGAAAAACTAACGTCTTTTGCCCTAATCTTTAGTTTCCGCCAAGTTAGCTAAAGCTTAGGTTTATTGCTTTTCTAGTGTTAGTTCGATTATTGTTCTTAGTTAGTTTAGTATAGTTCTTTTAATTCATGTTTTAGATTAGTTTTCCGTTTAGAGTTGTAATTACGTGACAGATTACTTCTCGAGACGATTTCTGGTATTTCTTTAATCAAGTTTATTTATTTGTTTTTACTTGCTTTCTTTAAATTCTGCAAATTTACTTATGCGTTTTTATGATGCTTTCTTTAAATTATGCACTTTGGTTTCTGCCTAGTTAGATTAGATTAGAAGTTTTAATTAAATTTATTTAAATTTGATTTGCCTAGTTAATTCTTTACTTTAAGTTGGTCTAATTCTTGCCTAGGGTTTAATAGTTTCACGCCTAGATAATTTTAAGATTAAGTTTTTAGTTAAGTTTAAATTACAAGCATTAGTTAATAATTCCTTTTTGCCTAGTTAAGTTTAATTCACGTTAATTTACTTTCCATGTTTTAGTTTAATAATCCAACCTTTACTGCTTTTTCGTGACATAATTAAAAGCCCTTAAAAATCTTCCTTGAGAGATGACACTGGGTCAACTTACCATCGCTAGAATGTCCTTGTTCTATTGCAAGTGAAACTAGAGGTGTTTCTAGTTGAGTCAGGCATGTTAGGGATTAATCGTTGTATGATAAATTAATAATAATCCAAGAAACGGTCTTCGGGCAAATCGAGTATTAATTCAGTTTAATATTCCTTCACCCCTATCTCCACAAACTTCCATCCTGCGCCACGTTCTAATACTCCATCCCGTAACCCTAACTCACCTTCGAGTGATGCTGCTGGACGTCCGATCTTCGAGGACAGCAGCAGCCGAGTTCTGGCCATAGGGGGCCGCCTGCTCTCCGCTCCACGCCCTCCTGCAGCGGATCTTCCATCTTCTTCAGCAAACCATAGTAGTGCGGCGATGAGCCTTGAGCAACCGCCACAAGGTTTTAGGGGAAATACTGTGATTCCAGCCGGGAACTCTTTCTCCACAGCAGAGAAGCCTCCTGTGAAATCTTATGTAGATGTTGCCCTCAACAGACCGGTTAAATGACCACATCTTCCGGCTCACAAATTTCATGCTCTACGCCCCACGAAGGAAGGTAATCAGTTTTCTTTGAAAATCCCTCAGGAGATGTATCTTAAAGAGGTTGAGAACTTCAAATTTGCTCTTATCGGTCGTCTTCTGTCGCACAAAGAAGATAAGCCTAGGTCTACGTTGGAGCTTAAAACTGAATTGCAGCATATGTGGAACATCTCTGATGAATGGCAATTAATAACGCTTGGGAATGGGTACTTTACTTTGCGTTTTTCTAATGCAGAGGACAAAGCTTTAGACAAAGGACAACTCTTATGGAAATTGGCTAAAGGTCAACTATGTATTCGTGAATGGACGAAATGCTTTGATCCGTTTAAAGTAAATTCTCCATTAGCTAACGTTTGGGTTTGCATCCATTATCTCCCGATTGATTTCTGGAATCCGGAAATAATTACTGGTATCAGCAGATTTTTAGGGAATCCGTTAGCGATTGATGGCGCTTCAGTTGCCCGGGACTTCGGACAATACATGCGGATATTGGTTGAAATCGACATGTCGCAACCTCTTCCGAAAACTCTTCTCATTGACGGAGAGACAGTTTCTTTTCATGTGGAATTTGTTTTTGAAAATTTACCTCTCTATTGCTCTCGTTGCCGAATCACGGGACATGCGCCAGCTATGTGTCGTAAGCTTCAACAGAATGGGCAAATTGAAGGAGATAAGTCAGTTTTGGTTGGAAGGAAGCCCGCTATGGACACGGGCGGAGTTAAGCAACAAATACCGGTTGTAAATGGCCGCCAATGGCAGGCGGTTGATTCGATTAAGGAGGCTACAAATGGCCAACAATCTCAGCCAGAGATTGAGCAGCAGCAGGCTGCTTCATTGTCAGAGCAGCAGCAGTTTACTCTAAGGGAATCGGTGGTGACAACTTCGGTTGTGGGTTCTCCGGCAAGGGAAAATTCTACTGCTAAAGGTAATAGATTCGATGTTCTTGCTATAGAGGATTCAAGTTTATTACATTCGACGGATGTGGCTACGATGACAGGACCAGATTTATTGGAGGCTATCACGAAGCCGGTCCAGAATTCGGTTTATGGCAAGCCTCTCAAGGAGTATAGCTCTGAGGAGGAGGAGACGATTATAGCATATGTTGTGGGTGATGTGGATGTGGGTGATGCTAGAATGGGAGTGGTGATGAATGATGATATTCGGGGGCCTCCTTCCTTAGTTTTGGGCAATATTGGAGGATCTATAGCAGAGCAGCAATTGGTAGTTGGGGCAGAAGGTCTCGCGAGCCAGCAGGTTAATTCTCCAATTAAGGAGGTTAATGGTGATAAGCAGTCCAATCCTACTCCCGAGGATATTGCGAATCGTGTAAATCGGTTAGAGGAGCATGTTAATCAAGGAATGCAGTTACTTTCAGAGTAGAAGCGCGGACATGGCCGTCCAAAGGGATCAGGAAAGGGAAGAGAGCATGTACATGCAATTCTGGAAGGCTGCATTAAAAGTAGACTTAGAAATGCCGAGGAAATGGGTTACAAGCCAAGGGAGTTTGTGGTTGACCTTACCAATAGGCCCAGTATGAATTCAATGAATTAAGCCGTTCATGGACGTTGGTTGGATGAAATAGATGATTATCCTAATTTTCAGTATTAAGTTGTTTTTGTTCCTTAGTTTTTCCTTCTCTTTTCGAGTTTTGTGCCCTTAGTCTGCGTCTTTGTGCTCTCAAGGGTTTTTTTTCTTTTTCTTTTATAATAAACCTCAATTTAATAATAACATTTAACATGTTGGAAGACTTCCCTATGCAAAACATTCTTAGTATTCGTACAATTTTAATATTCTCTCCATATATTAGAATTTTTAGATTCCATTACAATGATATAAGTTTCTCAATAACATGAGTTTCAATTAATTGAAATAATTGATGAATAGGTATATCTGAAGACCTAATTTCATTTAAAAATGCATGCACATAAATTTCATCCAATAATGTGCTACTTGAGCCAAATTTACATGCACTTTTGAATATCATATTAATTTATTGAAATTGAGCATATATTGATTCATCATATCAGCTACATCCTACGTAGCAGCAAGTATAGGTTTATCATGTAACTAAGAACCATCATCAGTATATAGTAGTTTGATGCTATTTCATGTAACAAATCTCTAAAACAAATGAGCAAAATATCACTTGGTATTTTATCAACATCGTGACCATCCTTTGAATCACTAATAATTCTATTTTCAATACTACACAAAAGTTGTAAAATAAAGTATTGCACCATAACTCATTAAAGCCCAATAACACATCATACAAAGGCAATATCAAACTTGACCTAATATTAATTATAAAATTCATTACACACCATCAAATTCTAAAAATAAAAAAAAAAACATAAATTTTTACATTTGAAAATTAAATACAATAAACCACCAAAAATACGTTTAAAAATAGTTCCGCAAACTCTCTTATTGGACCTCCCTCACCGTGTGGGCCAGAGAACCACTCGTCAATCCGTCGCCATCCCACCCCACTCGTCGACCAGAGTAGGTTGAGAGAGAAGACTATTTGGAATTTGTAAAAGTAGGTATAGAAGAAGAGTAAGTAATGCGCTCATTAGTTAATTAGTCTTTTAGTTATTTGTCAAAAGATGAATGAAACATTTGTAATGGACATTTCATTATGGAAAATGAGACATTTGTAATGGATGTATGAAGTATATATTTACTTTGAAAATTTTATGAGAATTCTAAATATATTTCATTAAACACACATTTGTGTATGCGCTTACACATATATTTTTATGCATATTTTAAACGTAAATAATGTGAAAGAATAAATCAAAACATGGATTGTATTCGTGAGATAACCCTGCAACGTGGTGGGACGATGTGGAAGAAGAAATCCATAAAGGGATTGTGTTTGTAAAAATAGCTTATAGAAATCTATAATTAATGTCTGTAATGTGGGAGGGAAATATTCATAGTATATTTGTAAAATTGCTTGTAGAAATCTTTAATTTGGGAGTGAATTAGTCATATTTATAGGGTTGATATTTGGAGGCTAAGCATCAAAATTTAAATTTGGGATCCAAGTTCCAAATCTGTATTTAGTATTGACCATCATATTTTATGTTTACCCGATAAATTATTATAGTCTAAGCTTGGACTCCAAGACTCGATAGATTTCAGGTGTCAGATTTTACTTTTTGATTATACATATTCACTAAATAGTGATATAAAATATTATATTGCAGATTAGAACATGTACAAAACTGATGCTATATATTCATTCAACAAAATGTACTTTAATATTAGTATAGATGGTTCACATATTGGATAATTAAATGAATTTTAATTTACATTACTACTTTCTCAAAAAAAAAAAACTTATTATTTTTATTAGGTGTCTACACCTTCATTAATAAAATTGAATTTGTATGTTTTACTTGCAATCATAATCCACTATTATAAAAATACTCTCTATATTCCTTATTATACAACTTATATATATATATATATATATATATATATGCAATTACTTATATATTTTTCTAAACTATATATTGGCCCACTAAAAACCTTTCTATTTTATTTAATATATGTGATGAGGACTAGAATACTCATCAGCGCTGTGCTTAGCAATACAAGAACATCTTACTTGATTACTATTATTGTTATTATTATTCTTATTGAACGAAGCCAACCAGCGCAGGTTTAATTGAAGACCTCAGATAATAAAGGGACCTGGCAGCGCAGACGAAGGGACTTGGCGGCGCAGATTACCCAAGTTACTCGGCAGCACAGACTCGCCTGCGCGGCTCAAGGGAGCTACTCAACACGGGCAACGAAGGACAGCGCAGATGGGTCAAATCAAGACTAAAGTATATTAAGGCATTAAAGGGCCTAAATCCAATTATTAGAGTTCATGGGCCTAAGGCCTTTAGGGCTCACTCTCACATCTATAAATAGAAGGTTAGCATTAGCATTAAAGGCATGATTTATTTGGGAGCAACACACTTGTAAAATGTAATTATCTCAAAATATAGTGAAAGAACTCGAAGATCTCCCGTGGACGTAGGTCTTAACGACCGAACCACGTAAATCCTGTCTCGATTATTGCTTTTTAGATTAGGCGTTGATTTCATGCTTCACCAACTGGCGCCGTCTGTGGGAAATGGGGGCTACGTCGTAAGTTCCGACGAGCTTCTAAAAAAAAGGGGGGGGGGGGGAATTGGGGTTACTGTTCATCGAAAAAAATTTGGGAAATTAGGGATTGGGGTTACTGTTCATCGGAGGTTACTGTTCATAAAAAAGTTGAAGGATCCCCAGATCTGGATCGAGGCCCGACCACACCTCCTTAGAAAATTTACTCCTGGGCTTATCGTGAATCTGGTCGATCCCCTCCTCCGAGAACGAATCTCAGCCAGCGGATCGCCACTCCTCCGCAGCCAGCGAATCGCTGTTCGTTTACAGCCGGGGATTCGCCGCCCTCTTCCGGCCGAGCACTGGAGATGCTCTCCATAGCGGTCGAGGATCTGTTTCCCGATTGTGCCATCGCGGATTCCGTCATTCTCTTTGAATCTGGACAAAGCGATGCCGTTCAGGCCTCCGTGAAAGCACAGAACCGCGCGCCGCCACTATGCAAGAGCTGTGCACTATCGTCGATTCAAGCCGTGCGCTGCCGCCGTGACCAGAGCTACGCCTACAAACACCTCGTCTTCTTCGGTCCGATTCCTTCGATTCAGGGCAAAGCTCGATCCTAAACCGCAACTCTGAAATTCATTTTGCACCGTTGTCACGTCCGAAACCACCGTCCTTCAGCCACATTTCCAGCTCGATTTCTCAATTTGGGGGAGAAGAGGGCCTTATCGAAGAAACAAAAATAAAAGCTAAGTCTCGTCTGAAATCACCAAAACCCCCAATTCTCTTATTCATGAATTTCCTAGAGATTTTGAACAAGTTCCAGCAAATCTTGACAATTATTTATGTTTCTCTTATTCTCTGCTGTGTTTTTCATTAAGTCACTGATGGAGTATTCGTACCAACGGTTGCTGCTAAATGCACGCCAACTGTCTAGATGAGGGACAAAGGGATATAGTGGCATCCAAGGGAGGGAGACTATCCCTGCTCAAATGCAGGGTATCAAAGTTCAACAACGCCGATTTTCACCGGAGCTGCGCTGTTGGGGAATGAGTCTCAAAGCGCCAACTATATGGAGAATACAAAGCCTACAAACTGCGCTAATTCACAACTTGGGAACAAAGCAGCGTGCGCAGACCTCAATATCCAATTCAGGTTGGGAGAAAATAGACCTGAGCAGAGACCGCTGCTCTTCCACGGCCAGCGGGTCACTGATTCTCTTGGGATAAAATGGAGAAGAAGCAATGTTCAAATTGGAGGTTACTTGTTTTTTGGAAACTACATCAGCGAGAACGTAATTGTTGTTCTTAAAGGGTCTGAGGCTCATGTACAGGGAACAATAGGGTTGTAAATATGGCTTGGAGAGTAATGTGTACAGAGCTTAAGCTTTACAGAGGCCATGATCGCGACGTCGTTTCGCAATTCGTCAAGCGAGCAGGGCAGCAGCCCAATTCATTCTAAAAGCTAAGTTCTACTGCCTCGTATGAGTATAACAATGTTTGATGCATCTTATGCATATGTGAGCGTTTGTATTAAGCTATTATAGTTCGATTCCTCTTTGGTTGGTTACAAAATCTGTATAGTTCTAATTATTATGGAATATACTCAAGCATGAGTCGTTCTATCGTTGAAATGTACCAAGATGATGAGGTTGTTGGGATATTTAAGTTTTGGTTAACTAAGTTCTTGACATAGCTTTGTTAGCTCATTTGCTGGACTAATTCCTTAAAATTCACACAATAACTAGTTTGTCTCATGTTTCCATTCTTGTTCATGGGCAATTATAGTCGGGAACCTTGTAAATCAAATATGGTTTATATAATAACGGTTGCTGAGTTGCTTTGCTTCGTGATAGGGGAAAATTTGGCAATACAGTGACTAGATTATCGACGTTTGCAGCACCTGCAGTGAAATAGCCAAGACATCAAATTTGGGCAGTGAAATTCGTTGATCTCAGCGAATGGGTGAATTTTAGTTCAGGGCCTATTCTAGCTATTCAGTCCTGGGTTCGCTGCCACGCACAAAAGACTTGTGATAGCCCTGTACTTTATTCGAGAAAGTTCTTGAGCTCGAAGGGACGTGTAGCAGCCCAGCTTTTTATCGGAATCCAGAAAAACATTATGAATTGATTAATGAAGTTCCAATGCAAAGGACTGTGTATGAGATTAAGATGGGCTTATATTATTGAAGATGCACTCTCAGCCTCAGAACTCCTTGACATACGGAGATGTCGGCTTTCGAAATCTAAATCACGTCGTCGGCAACTCACACCCACCACTGAGGTGAACTAGCTGGGATGACAAAGTCTCAGTTTTTATGATCACCAAGCCAAACAAATTACTCTAGCGTCTCAACTCTATGGGATTTATTGATCTTGATACAACGAAGTTTCCAGCGCTGTGCTATTATGCTTTGCTCTCCACCAGCGCTGCTGCGCATTCTTTATTCTTCACCAGGCCAATGCCATATACCGATCCATCTCATTGCCTGCGCTGAATTTCTAGCGTTGATAAACACTAATACAAGACGAAGCTAAGTTATCTCCTTTCATTATGTTAATTCTTGATGAATTAGTTACTTTCTTTGGCTGTGCTTGTTGATTGTTGGTTAAATTGTTGGGGACAGGGTGTATACTCGGATTTTGTGAAGTTTAATTGGGGCTGACATGCATTATTTTCACTGTTTTGGCCGAGTCTTCCTACTGAGATCCACAAGAGGGCAGTGCTGCGTCGACGAACACCATGGCTCAGCCTGATCTGATGGGAGGGCCGATCATCATCTTGTTACGGATGCTTCGCAGGGAAGGAGAGGGCAGTTCATCGACTGCGCTGATGCAGCGCAGGTAGGGAGAGCGGTAGTTCATCAGCTCGCCGAAGCAGCGCAGGGAAGGAGAGGGTAGTTCATCGACTGCACCGATACAGCGCAGCGGCGCCGCTACAACGCAGAGAGGGAGAAGATAGTTCATCAGCTCACTGAGGGCAGTACAGGGAAAATTAGAGCCTTAAGAAGACAGCGCAGACGGCGGTCTTCGAGAAGAATTGGAGCATCAAGAGGTCAGCGCAGGCGGTGGTCATCAAGAGTGCAGCGCATCTGGTCTATCAGCGCAGCGCGTCTTTTCTCTCAAGGCAGCGCAATGCGTCTTGTCTATCTGGGCAGCGCTGCTGCGTTTTTCTCTATAAGCAAGGAGCAGGGTTGCTTTTTAAGAAATGTCTGCAAAGAACACAACTCATGTTGAATTTAGGGGCTTGTTGGATTTCTGAATTCTAGGCTTGAAGAGTCGTTTAATCTTGTTATTACAACATATTGCTGATATCTTGTTGTGGTGGAATTCAACTCTTAAATCTGGACAAGACCAAATGAATGATGATTTAAAATTTATTTCTTATTCATACGAGAATATGTTATGAAGTTGAAAAGCTAATTGTAATTGTTCGTTGATGAATGCGAGGATCATGCGAAGAAAGATATAATAGCAAAAGAAAAGGAGAAATTAGTGGAATAACAAGATGAAGAAGAATTATTAAGCTGCGCAGGAATGAAAGCAAGAAGAATTACTAAAGCTGCGCTGTAGAATCACCAAATTGCATTGCAAAATCACTAAGTTGCGTTGCGGGATATCTAAGCTGGTCTTCAACACAGGAACTCTACATTCTCTCAGCGCAGAATATAATAGTCGTGTCCAACACAGAATCGCTAAGCAGTCTCCAGCGCAGAATGTCTAAGCCGTAGTGTAACAAAGCTAAACCACTAACTAGTGGTGGTCCAGGTACTTCGCAGAACTATAGTCCCTTACTACATGATCTTAGCTATTTCATCGAAGCATGAAAACATGATTGGGAACTAGGAAATATTATACCTTAACTTTTGGGCATGAGCATGACTTATATTATCTATGCTGGGATTTATGCAATAATAATTATGTCTTGGAAGCTGCACACCTTCTACATATGTGCTAGGACCTGGAACATAATTTGGATAACATACTTTGGGACCATAGTCATACCAGCGCTATCACTAACATCACAAGTAGGAACACCAATCACAAGCATACACATAACATGTTTTGTTGAATCATGCACATGTTACTAAGGGGGGGAGTGGAGTATATACCACCATGTGTGTTTTCTCGAAAAACTTAGCAGGATATTTGAGCCTTAACGGCAACTCAACCGCGTAGCGGATATTAAAACCTTAAATGGTAACTTAGCCACGATCTAGAACTGTAAGCTTCAGAATATATCTGAGCTTCCTCAGCGCAGTCAGGACGGGCTATCTTAGCCTGCGTAGCTATCACCTTAAAATGTATCTGAGCTTTCTCAGCGCAGTCAGGACAGGCTATCTCAGCCTGCCCAGCTATCTCAGGTATTTCAGTTATCTCAGCCTGCACAGCCATCTCAGTTATTTCAGTTATCTTGTCTGGTGGAACTATCTTAGTTATTTCAGTACAATCAGCGCTCAAATTATCACCATAACTATCTTAGTCATCTCAGCGCAGTCAGTGCGATTATATCAGCGCAGCCAGTGTGGCTATCTCAGCGCAGTCAGAACGATTGTACCAGCGCAGCCAGTGTGGCTATCTCAGCGCAATCAGGGTGATTATATCAGCGCAGCCAGCGTGGCTATTTCAGCGCAGTCAGTGCGATTGTACCAGCACAGCCAGTGTGGCTATCTCAGCGCAATCAGGGCGATTATTAGGGCTATAAACGAGTCGAGCCGAGCTGAATACTAGTAGGCTTGAGCTCGGCTCGTTTAAATATTCGGGTGTTCGAGCTCGGCTTGAGCTCGATTCGAGCTTTTATCTTGATGATCGAGCTCGGCTCGTCACCCACTTACTAAGCTCGAGCTCGATTCGAGTTCGGCTCGGGTGATGCTCGATAATGTCGAATTCGAAATCGAGCTCGAGCTCGAGCTCGGCTCGTTAGATGTTCATATATATGATGCTCAAGCTCGAATTTGTTATAAATTTAAGAAAATCTTCTTAATTAATATGTTACTCGAGTTCGAGTTCGACTCGTTTAAGGCTCGTGTACTAACTCGATTGAAGGCTCGACTGAAGGTTCGTGAACAGGCTCGCGAACATGTTCGCGAACAATCGAATTCGAACATGTTCGTGAACTCAACGAGCCGAGCATTGTCAGGATCGAGCTCGACTTGATAAAATTTTTGAGCTCGAAATCAGGCTCGAGCTCGACTCGTTTTGTTATCGAATCGAGCTTCGAACGAGCTTTTTTTGAGCCGAATCTCGAAAAGCTTGCGAATAGTTCTGTTCTTTTACAGCCCTAGCGATTATATCAACGCAGCCAGTGTGGTTATCTCAGCGCAGTTAGTGTGATTGTCTCGTCTAAACTACCACATATTACCCAAGTCATCTTCGGCGCAGATCGTCTAAAGTTATCTTAACTAAGGCATTAATTGCACGACGAAGGCATTAATTGCAACTCAGAGGCATTAATTGCAAAAACTAAGGCATTAATTGCAAACTCAGGGGCATTAATTGCAAAAAATAAGGCATTAATTGCACGATGAAGGCATTAATTGCAAACTCAGGGGCATTAATTGCAAAAACTAAGGCATTAATTGCACAATGAAGGCATTAATTGAAAACTCAGGGGCATTAATTGCAAAAACTCAGGGGCATTAATTGCAAAAACTCAGGGGCATTAATTGCAAAACTTTGGCCTTCAGGGCAGCGCAGGCCTCAATGTCTATGCTCCGTGCAGAAATATCATAAGCCGCGAAAGTTAGACAGGGGATGAGCCTTAAATGGCAACTCAGCCGCTCTCCCAGGTTACTCATCGGCACCGGTTTTTCAGCCCTACTCGGGTACATTCTCAGCTCTTCCAGGTCTTCAACAATCGTGCTTGACTTCTAAAGTACGCGCACGACACTAGGGGGGAGTAGGGGGTGTATACCCCCATCACCTCTTATATCCTATTTTTTAGGAATAAAAAATTTAAGTTTTAGAGTTGCCTTAGCTGCGAGCATTAAGTTGTAGAGCTGCCTTAGCCGCGAGCATTAAGTTGTAGAGCTGCCTAAGTCGCGAGCTCCTAGAGCTGCCTTAGCCGCGAGCATTAAGTTTTAGAGCTGCCTAAGCCGCGAGCTCCTAGAGCTGCCTTAGCCGCGAGCATTAAGTTGTAGAGCTGCCTAAGTCGCGCACTCCCAAAGCTGCCTTAGCCGCGAGCATTAAGTCTCAGAGCTGCCTTAGTCGCTAGCTATAACAATCAAAAAGTGGCTCAACGAGCACGTTCGAAAGGGAGTTGCTTCACTCTTGTTATTTTTGTTGTTATTCTAAATATTTTGACAGGATTGGGATATTTCTGGTATTGACAAATTGGCAAGGATGTAACATTCTATCATTGATTATTTTGCAAACTTACAAGTATTCGATTTGTGATAAGTTACAGGGCTGCAGGGCTAAAAAACACTTGGACCCTACTCGGGAGAGCAACACAACGCTGACTCTATATCACACACCACTGGTTGAACACGAAGAAGACACAGTTCAACCAGACTAGGGGGAGTAGCTGATGAGGACTAGAATACTCATCAGCGCTGTGCTTAGCAATACAAGAACATCTTACTTGATTACTATTATTGTTATTATTATTCTTATTGAACGAAGCCAACCAGTGCAGGTTTAATTGAAGACCTCAGATAATAAAGGGACCCGGCAGCGCAGACGAAGGGACTTGGCGGCGCAGACTACCCAAGTTACTCGGCAGCACAGACTCGCCTGCGCGGCTCAAGGGAGCTACTCAACACGGGCAACGAAGGATAGCGCAGATGGGTCAAATCAAGACTAAAGTATATTAAGGCATTAAAGGGCCTAAATCCAATTATTAGAGTTCATGGGCCTAAGGCCTTTAGGGCTCACTCTCACATCTATAAATAGAAGGTTAGCATTAGCATTAAAGGCATGATTTATTTGGGAGCAACACACTTGTAAAATGTAATTATCTCGAAATATAGTGAAAGAACTCGAAGATCTCCCGTGGACGTAGGTCTTAACGACCGAACCATGTAAATCCTGTCTCGATTATTGCTTTTTAGATTAGGCGTTGATTTCATGCTTCACCAATATGTAATCTTTATCATTATTATATTTAACGTATTTGGACCACAACTATAATAAATAACATTAAGAATGTGTTTACATTGATGGATAAATTTATCATTGGAAAAGGCGAGGGATAACAAAAAATTATAATGTCTCATTTATTTTCCAACATCTATATATTATATAAAGAAGCAGTTTAACGGAAAGTGTTAAATTTTTAACAGAATCTCAATAACTATGTAACGGCAGTTTCATATTATTTATCGCATTTTACTCATATTATTTAACTGTAGTTTTAACTCACATATAAATATATGAATCCCACTAACCCTCAATGTTTACCAACTTAAAAGATAAATATAAAAATTAAACATGTATTCATCTATCTAAATGTTAGTTAGACACGTATTCCACTACCCCAAAATTGACAGCTAAATAAATAAAGCAATCAATTTATATTATAAAAAATAGAATTATGCATGTATCACTACAAATTTGCATATTTCATCACTAACCTGCGTTTTTTAAAACACGAACTAGCATATATATTTTCAAAGATGTATACCCCACCTCCGCATATATTTTGATATATTTAATATCTAACAAAAACATACACAAAAATAAGTAATATAAAGCTCAAAAATGAAATAATATTACACTATTAAAATCAAAATTCCAAAATTGTTAAGCTTATTTAAAATCTAATTCATTAAAATCGGCATATTGTAAAATAAAGAATTATCTATATCTAATATATAAAAGAGGAGTTTTTTTCCCTCCAATTTTCCCTCTTTTTCTTCTCTCTCTTCTTCCATCAATTTTTATTTATATTTTTTATACTCCCTTCGTTCCATGAAGCACGACCAAGTTTTCTTTTTGGTCTGTCCCACAAAGCAAGACCAATTTCTAAAAGTAGCAAAAAAAATTACTCTTTATTCACCTTTTCACTTTTTCACCTACCACACTTAACACACAAAATATCAATTTCTTAATTCCCGTGCCGAAAAGAACTTGGTCTTGCTTCATGGGACGGAGGGAGTATAATTTAATTATTTTTAAAAAAATCATCAAATTTAATTGATGAATAAATATTTAATATGCATCTTAAATTTAAGTTCATGAGAAAAATATTTAATATGGTATAAAAATTATCAAAAATGAATTTAGAATGAATAAGTTATGAAAACTTTAAAATATTTCATTTTCTCTCTCTTTGTTAATATTTTACTACAACTTTTTATTTATGTTTGTGTATAAATTTTTTGTATTATGATGTATAATATTCTATAATATAATGTGTACGGTTAATTTTCATCAACTAATTTAAAATTATTTAATAACTATAATTATTATTACACTTTGTACAGAGTTGAAAATTTATGTTTTTAAATTCAGAATTTCATTGAGTAACTGATAAGGATTATTTTATTTTAAAAAAATATTTTATAGCACTTATTTATATTTTAATTCTATTTAATATTTATATTTATTTATTTAAATATATCGTTTAATTGTGATATTTGCCGTGCATTGCACGGATGGTCGTACTAGTTTGACATAAAAAAGAAGTTTAAAATTCAACTAAATATAAAATATTTAATTTGCATATCAAATTAAAGATCACGATAAAAACATTGATTTGATATATTTTATGAAAATATTTGATTTAAAATATAAAAATTATATTTATGTAAAGATTAAAATTTAAAAAAATTCTCTCCTCTCTCATCTTTTTTGAATAATTCTATTTTTTATTTTTAAATTTATTTTCTTAACTTATTTTTTTGAAAAAAATTATTTTCTTTTTTGGAAAATTCTCTCTCCTCTCTCACAGTCATATTTTTTTTATTAAAGTATTATAATTTTCTCTCTTCTCTCTCATCGTTTTGGAATAAATATATTTTAAATTAATTTTAATTAGTATTTTTATTTTTCAGTTTTTTAACTTATTTTTTGTTTTTGTTTTTCATAATATTAAATTGGATAAATATCATGAAAACTCCTGAACTATACATTATATAAATATAAAAATTTAAAATATTTTTTCGTGCATTGCATGGGATGCAAATGCTAATTTTTTATATATGAGTTAAATACAATCAATAATTCAATTGGAGAGAAAGAATATAAATATCAGTTTCTAGATAACATAACAATTTAAAATATACCGAGCCAATTACTTCACAATCATATCGATTTACATAAAAACCATTAATCCAATCAATAAATTAAAGAAATAACATAGAAAAATAAATTTATTACAACAAATAAATTTCATAAAGACACATTAACATAATTCTTGTTGCACTTTTATAATAATAATTGTATTTTATTTTTATATTTCACAGCTTTCTATATATATTATATAAAACTAAGTTATTGAAATCATACATATATTATATATATGAATATGAGAAATATATGAATGCAAATACAATAGCTATAAAATTTGATTTTGATTTATCACAATAACTTTGACTTTTCCTCTATTTGAACGTGAAATTGATAACAAATCCCATGATACTGATTAATAAAACATAAAAATCGTGATATTTATCGTGATAATAAAAGCAAAAAACAGAAAGAATCATATGAAAAAACATGTTTGGACTTTATAGTATCCAACACAAACCACACTAGTGTTTTACCCGTGCATCGCACGGGATTACATATGTTGTTAAAGTTTTATTGTAACATTCTGGAATACATTTTTGTATAATCTCTAAAATAAATTAGTTTTAAAAATATTTTATTATACAATTGTTATACCAATTATATTACTACTAAAATATATTTAAGACTATCATTTTTAATTACATAAAAATCAATGTAAAAATAATAATACATGAAAAGACAATTGGAAACTTCTCATCTTATTATTATAAACTAGTATTATACCCGTGCTCCGCATGGTCCAATTTTTCACACGACATGAATATTCATACGTATTTAATAAAAGTAGGGTTAATAGCCGAAAAATACACGAACTATCACCGGATTTGCATATTGCACACGACCTTTAAAATTAGCCCCAGAATACATCACCTTTTAATTTAGTTGTAAATTTCACACGGCGAAAGTTCCGATCACTCTTAAGTTTGACCGGCGATAACGTGGACAATATTTAACATTACATGTCATACTCGTGGCTTTTTTTTACACGCTGGCAAGCCACGTGGGCAAAACGACGTCGTTTTGATAAGGAGAAAAAATTAAAAATAAAAAATAAATAAAATTAAAAATGACTCATGGCCTTTCTTGCGCCTCATCCAGCGGCGGCTTCTTCTTCAGCGGTTCGCCGGCCCAGGAGGAATCTTGCGACCACAACGGTGGTGGTGGAACGCGGCGGTTGGAGACCCGATGGCGGAGGTCGGCGTCCTCGTTGGGCTCGTCATCAGATCTGGGGATCTGAGGGAATTGAGTTAGGGGCACCGCGCCTAAGCCCTAGATCTACATGTTGCGACCGTCACCGCCACCTCCCTCTGTCCACCGGCGACCGCAGCGAGCCACGGCCGCTGCCCTCGCTCCACGGCTCCTCTTATCTCCCTCACAGGCGCACACGCACGGCCAACCGCCACCAAGCCCAGCCCAAAGCCCCCTTCTCTCCACACTCCGGCGACAACAACGGCTTCTTGCCGCCGTCCCGCCGTAGCTCAGATTTCTAGCAACGACGTAAGAATCACCCACAAACCCGTCTCTAATCCCACCGCCGTGATTCTCACCTTCAACCCCAAGGCACTCAACAATCAACAACCCCATCTCCCTCCTCGCCGCTGCCGCCGCCACCCCCCAAACACAGATGAAGTGCCTCCACTGCTTCCGATCCACCGCCTCGGCTCGATTTTAGAAATTAGCGTTTTGGTGGATTTGTGTTCCTTCAGCAATTTAGAAATTAGCAGGAAGCAGAGAAGCGATTTGGTGCACTGGATCGTGTTCCTTCAGCAATTTAGAGAATAACATTTTTTTGTTTTTGTTTTATTTATTTATTTATTTAAAAAAGCTTTACAAAACGGCGTCGTTTTACATGATCGCCGGTGCGTCCACGTCTGCAAATTCCGGGAGACACGTCATCTAGGATTTAAGGGATGGTCAACGCATGTGCAAATTGCAATTAAATCAAAAAGTGGTGTATTTTGGAGCTATTTTTTAAGGTCATGTGCAAAATGCAAATTCGGTGAAACTTCGTGTATTTTTCGGCTATTAACCCATAAAAGTAATATATATAATAAGAGAAGCGTACCTGTGATTCACACGACATGAATATTCATACATATTTGTGAAGTATAGTATTGGTACATAATACAAAATTAATCATGTATATTACATAATACAAAAAATAGGAATTAAAATAATAAATAACTTTCATATCATACAGTTCATATTAAATAAGAAACTTATATATTAAAAATATTAAAAATACATAAAAAATCCGTGTGCATATAAAGTAATTCTATATATGGACCAAAAATTATATTTTTTATTATTATTTTAATTTGGCCCACAAAAAAATATGAAGGCCCAAGAGCAAGTAATTAATCGGACTAAAAGCATTAAATAAGTATTGGGCTTATGAAAAAGAAAGTTAGTTCAATGTAATTTTCTCTGTATCTCATAGAAATTATTTATTTAAATAATAAAAACGAAAAGTTTTGATGAGGAGTAATATGTGCAGAGCAGAGAAGTGGTATAAGCCAGAGGAGCGGGCTTCAGCAGAGAAGTAGAGGGATGGGCCTTGTCAGAGGAACAGTCTGCACCAGAGAAGTCATCACCACCAGAAAAATGGCCTTCGCCAGAGGAATCACCAAAAGAGCGGAAAAATCTCCCGCTTGAGGGCAAATTTACTATTATGTCCCCGACCACGCAAGACGCATGTTCCAGCAAGGAAATTACCATTTTACCCTTAACGTGTAATCTATAAATAGCCATGAGCATGTACCTTGTAAACTTACGCTATCTTCACTTGCAATACAACAGTAATCAGATTCTCGTGCTCTCAACTTTACTTTTCTCTCTCGTTTTTCCAAAGAACACTAGGTATAACTCGTAATTCACCGATAATGCACCAATTAGTTATATATCCGTTTAATTACACTTCACCAAGTTTCAGTTTTAACAATAAATTGTATATCTAATAATAGTATTTTGTTTTAACAATAATTGAAGAATCACTACAAGAAATTAAGGGTTTTAGCCACACATGGATGTGTGGCTAAAAGTATATTTATGTGTCACTGTTTCTTTTTACCCACACATAAGTCATATGTCAACATGTGTGGGTAAAACTTTGTGAAGAAAAGGTATTATCCACACATATGTATATGTGTGGGTAAATCACCAAACATTTACCTACACATATATATGTCACGAATAATACATTTTATGTGTGAGAAAAGATATTTATGATATACTGCAGCGATGATGTGGAAATGACATGGCATTTACACGTGGCAAATTTTATGTGTGGGTAATTCATCAAGCCTTTACCCACACATATATATGTCACAAATAATTTATTTTTTGTGTGGGAAAATATATTTTTGAAATAATGCAATGATGACGTGGAAATTACGTGGATTTACACGTACCTTTTGTGACACATATATGTGTAGCTAAATCTTATAAATTATGTATAGGTAATTATTTTTTAATATTAATTTTAGAAGAAATATTATTATTTTTTAAATATATAAAATAAGTGTGGATAAATGTTATTATGTGTGAGCAATATTTTTTATCACAATTTTTATAAAAATATAAAATAGCATATCATACATTATATGAATCAAATATAATGAATTATGAAATACAATCTTTTCATGTATCGCATACAATGATAGATGCATTGATAAACATATAATTCGAAGTGTCTTCCTAAAAAGAAAGAAAATGAAAGAAGGAAACAAGTCCTATTGTTTACATCCTATGCTCCATGGGTTGATGAGCATCTGCGTCCTTTTACCCTGCAACTTTTTTGCAATCCTTGATTTCACAATGGGTTGATGAGCATCTATGTCTTTTGAAAGTCCCTTCACTTTTTTCGCTTCTGCTTCAATTCTCAACTGCTCCTTTCGTCTAGCTCTCCGGTTAAATTCTACCCGAGTCACCCTTTTGGTTTTCTAAGAGCTGCATAGTTTCCATCACAATCAGTGATATTCACTTTTCTTTGACAAATTAAATTGAGAATATAAATATCATACGGATCAATTTAACAATGAAAAATGAATCCACTAGCACCAAAAGAGAGATGCTCAATATAGACCCCACACCAGACACCAGAACCCATAACTATACAAGCAAAGCTACTTGTTCAATTATCCTTGCAGAAAAAGGAAACAAACATAATAGATGGTTAAAAGAACCCGAAACAAATGACTCTCACCTCTTTTCTGTATCCACATCTCCATCATCGGCCTGATTTTCATTTTGTTCATCATCATCATCATCAGTTCCATCATCCGCATCTGCCTCAAGGAAATATTTCTGACGCATATAAGAGGGAAGTGCATGAAAACTTCATATGCAAATAAGTGAAAGCACATGAATATGGAGGGACAATATTCATTTCCACTTCAAGTGACCAGTTCGGGATGAAGTACGAACGTATTCATCAATAGCTTCACCAGGGACAACTAAAGGGATGGGCTGAGGCCCCAATTCATGTTGGTAAATTTTCTGCATTTCATCTGCAACAGCACGAGCTAAGGCATCCTATGGTAACAGACTGTAAGGTTGAACCATTAATATAGAAAGATAAAGAAAAATGATGAAATTACACACATAAGAGATTGATACCAACCTGATGGCTCTCAGGATGAGGATTGAATGAACATCCAAGATGTTCAACCTCAACAGCAGGAATAACGCAAGACTTGGGCTTCTGTCATGATTAACTGTTAAATAAACCCCATAGATTCTAAAAGAACTCGCATTCTAGTGAAATATAAGCGCAACAACTTCAGATGTAGATGGCAAATTATAAGTTCGAGCATTTTTTCCCCTTTTACTAATCAACTGCAATTTCACATCAGTCGCAATACCATTACTTAACACATCCTTAGCCATCCTAAATGACGTTGCTAAGACATTTTGTTCATCAAGCATTTTTTGCAAATCACGCACAATTTCCAAATGCAAATCATTATAATTTTTAGTTTGCCTGCAACAATAAAAATAGCATTATAAATAAAAATTAATTAAATAAATGAAAAGTCAAGCACAACAACAAAACTTAACATAAATTAAATTACCTCATTGAACGAATTCTATTATTGATTTTGTTATCTGTATCATAAATATACAACTGCGCAAACTTTGGAGGACAACCTTCGATAGGAATCAAACTACCAATCAAATGAAAGTTTTGCCCGGACAATCGAAACACTGGAGTACAATTACCAGTATTTATCGAGTGATCAATTTTACCACCCATTGATGTAAATCCAAACATATTATTATACGATCTAATATTTTGAAGATAATGCTTACTTTTAACATTATTTCCAAAAATAAGATCATATAACACTTTAGGCGGACATGTAGCCTTTGGAAGTTCAATTTTCCCATGCATACAACACAATGAATATTTAGGTTTCGTAGAATTAACAACCTTAGCTAATCTTTCTTCATACCAAAAGAATGCAAAACAATGTTCACATTCTTCCACAGCATCACCAATATCCCAATATTCTGAAAAAATTCCAGAAAAATTTATTAATATTAATAAGATAAAATTACAAAAAAAAAACATGCTAACCATCATCACACAAATCTTATGAACAACCAGAAAATAAGTACATAATCACTAACAAACCTTCTACTTCAAAAACATCCAACTTATCAAGCACACGATTTAGCGTACTACCAGAAGGCCAAGGTTGATTAGAGAAGCCACTACCTCTGATCGAGCCAACATTAGTGGTACCATCAACATCCACAATTCCACTAATTTGATTACATCCATTTAAACTACCTCCACAGGTTTCCCAACTCATTTCATCTGAAACATTAATGCTATCTGTATCATATCAAAGAAAACATAATTTAAGTTAATATATTATTAATAAAATCTAGACTATTGCTATACAATGAAAAAAAACATAATATAATAATGTACCTCCATAATTTTGATATACATATGTATACATAAATTCTATTACTCCCAAATAAATTTATCCAACAAACAAAACAAAATATTAAAATTTATAACTTAATATAAAGCAACCTACATAAAATTCAGAATAGTATATAAAACTAAATATAAACCTAATATATATAAACTCCCTAATAAAATAAAGAATGTAGTTATAAAACAATGTAAAACTTATGTTGGGAACCTTGTGGATGATACCAAAATTCATAGGACTTAATTGTAATAGACTAGAATCTCTTTGAACTCAAGTGTAAGAGTTCGTTTCTAGTTTAGCTTGCGGTGTCGAAGACTGAAGACTGAAGAACGAAGGACTGAAGACTGAAGACTGCAGATACCAACTGAAGTATCAATTGAAGAATCAGTTGAAGACTGATTACTTAATGCGCGCAAAGGACTGATACTAAAGACAAGTATCAGTTGAATATTCCTCATCGGACTGATCTTCCAAATGTTCAGAGGAAGCCACGTACTCACAAAGTACAGCCGCATTAAATACAGAGATCTCAGGATCTTATCTCTGCAGATGTCATTCCTATCTAGTGGTTACTTTTCAGAGACGTCACATCTCCTGTCCATCAAAGAGAGCTGTTTCCACCCAGACAAGGAACCTCGAAGATTGAAGCCTCAGCCCAAATTTGAATTGCTCTCCAATGGAAGAAATCTAGAGGACGATTTACGCCAACGGATCTATTCAAGAGTTCTCCTACAAATAGCGCTCGAGGATCACTTCAACCTTCACCGATTCAACGACATAAGCTGAAGCTCTGCCGAAATTGCTACTCAGCCTAAAGCTTAAATCTCTCCAAAGCTTGAATCGAAGAAGAGAATTCCAAAGCCAAAATCAGTCACTGCTGATTACACACATTCTCTTAGACCTTAGGCAAACCTCTGTTTACCCATGTTAGGTCCTGAGGGTCTCGAATAGGTGTATGGGGGGGGAGAATACACCTATGGGCTATTTTTACAATCCTCAATCAGAGGGATCTCAGTCAGAGATCAAAACAAAACTTTGCATGCAAACAAAGACGCCTGTTTTACTGAAATCAGTTTTGACCAAACAGGGTTGACGACTGATACTGAAAGCTCTTCAGTAAAGAGTTATCAATTAAGTTGCTGGAACTTAACTGATGCAAGTAAGGGCTTCAGTCGAGTTTGCTAAAATAGAGATGATATCACTCTTCCTGACTATCAGAGGATAGATCAGTCAGACTGATATCATACGCAGCGGAAATTAAACTTAGTTTCGCAATAGCCTCGGTGGAGCACGTTGTTGGTTATGGTTTCTCTTTGCCGTTAAGTAGTGTTCAATTTATCAATTGAAATAACACAAGTAAGAATATAAAACTGAAAACAGTAAACAACACAGAGACTTTTACGTGGTTCGGAAAAACCCTTTCCTACATCCACGGTTGGTTGATCAGACCAACAATCCACTCCGCAAGTGCTTAACTGGTGCACTGCAAACCGAACCGTGTGCTTGCCGGGTGCACACAACCGTACCACTGAAGAAAACCCTTCTTCAGTACCCACGCTTCACTCACGTCGGATTTCTCTTGCTTAGCACAACACGCACTAAGACTCTCAGAGATAGAAAACCCTTCTGACCTCCGAATCACTCAAAACACTCTTATGGGGGGGTGTTTTGAACGAGTGCCAACTGTACTTACAAAGAACAAGTTCTTTGAAGCAAGTTTGACCTTTGGCTTCTGGGTGAACCGAGTTTTGCCTAAGGTCTAAGAGAATGTATGTAATCAGCAGTGACTGATTTTGGCTTTGGAATTCTCTTCTTCGATTCAAGCTTTGGGGAGTTTAAGCTTAAGGATGAGTAGCAATTTCGGCAGATTTTCAGCTTATGTCGTTGAATCGGTGAAGGTTGAAGTGATCCTCGAGCGCTATTTGTAGGAGAACTCTTGAATAGATCCGTTGGCGTAAATCATCCTCAAGATTTCTTCCGTTGGAGAGCAATTCGAATTTGGGCTGAGGCTTCAATCTTCGAGGTTCCTTGTCTGGGTGGAAACGGCTCTCTTTGATGGACAAGAGATGTGACGTCTCTGAAAAGTAACCACCAGATAGGAATGACCTCTGCAGAGATAAGATCCTGAGATCTCTGCATTTAATGCGGCTGTACTTTGTGAGTACGTGGCTTCCTCTGAATGTTGGAAGATCAGTCCGAGGAGGAATATTCAACTGATACTTGACTTTAGTATCAGTCCATTGCGCGCATTAAGTAATCAGTCTTCAACTGATTCTTCAACTGATACTTCAGTTGGTATCTGCAGTCTTCAGTCTTCAGTCTTCAGTCTTCGACACCGCTAGCTAAACTAGAAACGAACTCTAACACTTGAGTTCAAAACAATTCTAGTCTATTACAGTTAAGTCCTATGAATTTTGGTATCATCAAAACAAGGGTTAGGATATTCCACAAGGTTCCCAACAATTTCCCCCTTTTTGATGATACCAAAACCACACAACAGTTCTAGACAGCAAAAAGACTGAACTCACAGTACAAGTTCTAAAACTAGGGTGAAAACAGTTCCCCATTAACAATAGAACCTAAAAACTTGTACTTAGAGTTAAGAACGAAACAGTTCTAAAACAGAACAAGGAGAAAACATAAAAACATAATCAGAGCCTGGACAAAGAGTCATTGTCTTCAGGTTGAGATCAAAAAGAAATTCTTTTCATTAATAAAAGACTGATAAGTCATCAGTCTAAAATACAATTTTTGTATCAGAAAAGAACAATACAGAAGACAGCTAAGAGACTCACGGTTTTTGATTGTAAAGCTTGAAGACTGCTTCCCAGATCTCTCTGGCATCACTGGAGTCTGGATGAACATTCTAAATCTTGCATAAGGCTCTGAATTCTTTTTTGATTCTGTCTCTGTCGACTCCATTCTTAATACTTGGTGGAGTCACAATCTCTTTCTTTTTGTGCTTGCTATCTGTTCAATCTGCTGTTATCTATTCTCTCTTTTTTGATGGAGACTAACCACAGCAGATTATCTTCTCTACCTATGTTTAGTATTGAAAAATACGACATATGGAAGTTTCGGCTTGAAAGCTTCCTCACCGCCCAACATTGCCGAATGTGGGAGTCATCACCAGCGGACCAATCACCATCACCGAAACCATCAAAAAGGTTCCTGTTAATCCACAACAAGATCCTTCCGATGAGGTCTAGCCCAAGCAAAAAGCAGACTTCACCACAGAAGAAATGAAGCAAGATGAGCTAGACAACCTCGCCAAAATCATCATCTCCGGCACCGTTCCCGACAAGCATGTCATGAAGATCATCAAGTGCGGAACTGCAAAGGAGATGTGGGACATTCTGGAAAGAATGTGCGTAGGTTCCAAGGAAATCAAGGAGAATAAGCTATCCATAGCTTGCCAGAAGTTCGACTCCTTCCTCATGCTCAAGAATGAATCTGTCAAGGAAATGGAACTTAGATTCAATCAAATCTTGAATGAAGTTCAATCCATTTCCAAAGACAAATACACTCAACGAGAAATCAACCTGAAGATTCTTCGAGCACTGCCACGAGGAGAATGACAGATCTACTCAGTCGCTCATCAACATAAGCCTGGATTCAGTCAGCTCCCGACAAACAAGCTTTTCTCCGATCTCATGGCAAATGAGTTCGACCTTCTGAGAAATCTTGGAAACAAAAAGGCTGGAGGATCAGACGAAGATGGTCCATCAACCTCAAGAGGAGTAGCACTGAAAGCCTCAACAAGAGAAGGCAAGAAGCAGATCAAGGAACCAACGGAACTCAACCAGAGGACTTCTTCAGTCAATATGCTTTGTTGACTGAAAGATTTAACAAGATGGAGTCCAAGTTTCGGAAGTACAGAAGGTTCCACAAGCAGCACTTCAAAGGAAAGGAAAGAGAAAGCTGGAAGAAACAGTCAAGAACCGCATGATGCAATCTCCTATGATAAGCAACTTTCCATCGAAAGGTCTTGTTAAAAGCATTGGAGGAAAGGTTGCAGCTGACAAAGGAAAGAATGTCATGATCATTTCAAAGGACGATCCTTCTGAAATCACAACATCAGAAGAATCAAGAGATCATGATATGGATGAAGTTCGCAAACGCAGACTGATGGCAAGATCAAATGTTCCACCTCCACGGAGCTACAGACGAGCAAAGGAGGCCCCCAACCAGATCACCCTACTAAGAAGACTGGAAAGCAGATTTCAGTCAAAGATCGGGGAAGGAACATCAGGAATCAAGAAGAATCTTCCTCACCAATCCAAGGGGAAGAAAGGCCACATCAGACAGAGACTGACATCAGTTCAGTTTTGGAAGGAACAACATCCATGGAGACCAAACAATGCTGAGTCTAGTCGAGCCAAGCGACATCCACGACAACAAGCAACTGGACATCAGTCACGTCTCCATAAGTCTGTAAAGACTCGAGTATCTCAAGGAAGATACTTCGCCGAGCAAAGAAGACCTCAACCACTCATCAGACAGAACTGCTACAAGAGTGAGGCCTTCAAATGAATTTCTCAACAGAAGAATGCTCGTGTGCCAACTGAAGCGCCAACAACATCAATCAGTCAATCAGCAAAGCGCAAGAGATCAGCCAGACCAATTCTGAAGCAGATATGGGTTCCAAAGGGAACTCAAGCTAATATCGAAGGACCCAAAGCTTGATCAACTCTTCCTTGCAGGTCAATGTCAGGAAACACAAAAAGAAGGAAGAGGTAAATCTTCAATCAGAACGTGGTATCTGGATAGTGGCTGCTCGAAGCACATGACGGGCTACAAAGAATATCTGTCTCAGTATGTTGAGAAAAATGGATCCAAAGTTGCATTCGGAGACAACTCAATCGTAGAAATAAAAGGCTACGGTGTGCTCAACATGGGTAACGCCAGTATCAGTAATGTTAGCTTTGTTTCTGGTCTTAAACATAATCTGTTGTCTGTGAGTCAATTTTGTGACAGCGGTTTCACAGTGAAGATCAAGAAGGATGAATTCACTGTTAGAAACAATCAAAAGAAGGTGATTGTGAAAGGATTCAGACAAGGGAGTCTCTACGTCGTTTCTTGGGAAGACAGCCCTCCAGAAACATGCCTCATCAACAAAAGCAGCTCGGAGCTCAACTGGCTGTGGCACAAGAGACTCAACCATCTCAACTTCAAGACGATCAACAAGCTTGCTAAACATCAACTGGTAGAAGGTCTTCCTTCTATTGTGTTCCAGAAGAAGCAAGAATGTGAAGTATGTCAAAGAGGAAAGCAGACGCGGATGTCATTCAAGTCAAAATCAGGACACTCCTCTGAAAGAATTCTGCATCTACTTCACATGGATCTGTTTGGCCCGATCACTCCAAGAAGCTACAACGGTAGGAAGTACACCTTAGTAGTTGTGGATGATTATTCACGATATACTTGGGTTATCTTTCTCTTCAAAAAGAAAGAGACGTTGGAGGAACTGCCAAAGCTGCTGAGAAGACTGAGCGTTGAAAAAGAAGTCAACATCATCAGCACCAGATCAGATCGTGGGACTGAGTTCCTCAATACTGTCATTCGTGAGTATTGTGATGAACAAGGAATTAGTCATCAAACTTCTGCAGCAAGAACTCCACAGCAGAACGGAGTTGCAGAAAGAAGAAACCGGTCTTTGAAGGAAGCAGCAAGGACGATGCTAGCCGAATCAAAACTCCCCTTGAAGTTTTGGGCCGAAGCAGTCAACAACGCATGCTACACGCAGAATCGCTCATTCCTCACTCAGAGACATGGAAAAACTCCATACGAGCTATGGAAGAATAGAAAGCCTTCGATTTCTTACTTTTATGCTTTCGGTTCTAAGTGTTTCATCCACAACAATGAAAAGAAGAGGTTAAACACTTTCGATAGCAAGGCTGATCCAGGTGTCTTCCTTGGATACTCTGGAACAGAACGTTCAAGCAAAGCCTATCGAGTGTTTAACTCTCAAATTCTTTGTGTTGAAGAAACACCTCACGTGATCTTTGATGAGTCTACAGATGATTTCAGGGAACAAGAAGCTGAAAAGTGTGTCCAGAACACTGAAGGTTCCAAAGCTTAAATCCACAACACCGAGCCCTCTACTGTCTTGGTGTGGGGACCAGGCAAAGATGAAGATACTGAGAAGCTTCAGTATCAAAAGATCAGCCAAAGGTCTGAAGTTCAGACTGGAGCCAATGCAGATGGCATCAGTCAAGGGAGAACTCCAGTTGCTGAAGATCGAGTTGAACGTGCAGAAGCAGCTCCAGCTCAACTCTCCCCTGCTCCAGAAGGTGCTCAACACCTCAGAACCATTCTGACCGAAGAAGCCCCACCATCTCCAGAAGAGATCAAGAAGTATCGAAG
This sequence comes from Salvia miltiorrhiza, assembly GCF_028751815.1. Taxonomy (NCBI): domain Eukaryota; kingdom Viridiplantae; phylum Streptophyta; class Magnoliopsida; order Lamiales; family Lamiaceae; genus Salvia; species Salvia miltiorrhiza. The sequence continues at coordinate 46,074,883 of NC_080393.1, read as the reverse complement.
ATGATTTGAATTCCACTCAAAGGAGAATATTATTGGAGAACCATCAGATGGCGTCAAGACTCGGAGATCAATGTGCAACCTCGTCTTCGACATCAATCAGAACTGCATCAATGAAAATAAGATTTTCAGCTGTTTCTTATCATCTACAGAGCCCAAGGACGTTGAAGAAGCTCTGAAGTCTACTCAATGGGTCATCACAATGCAAGAAGAACTCAATGAATTCAACTGGAATTCAGTTTGGGATCTTGTGGATCGACCAGACAATGCAAAAGTGATTGGCTTGAATGGATTTTCAAGAACAAGAAAGACGAAGAAGAAAACGTTGTGAGAAACAAAGCAAGGCTTGTAGCTAAAGGATACAGTCAAGAAGAAGGAATCGACTACGACGAAACATTCGCTGCAGTTGCCAGATTGGAAGCAGTCAGACTCTTCTTAGCCTTCGCAGCTCACAAAGGTTTCAAGGTACACCAAATGGATGTCAAGTGCGCATTTCTCAATGGAGTGCTCATAGATGAAGTCTATGTGGAACAACCTCCAGGTTTTGAGGTTGCTGGACCAGAAAAGGTGTACAAGCTGAAGAAAGCGCTCTATGGATTGAAGCAAGCTCCAAGAGCGTTATCATCTCTATTTTAGCAAACTCGACTGAAGCCCATAAGTGCATCAGTTAAGTTCCAGTAACTTAACTGATAACTCTTTACTGAAGAGCTTTCAGTATCAGTCGTCAACCCTGTTTGGTCAAAACTGTTTTCAGTTAACAGGCGTCACTATTTGCGTGTAAAGTTTCGTTTAGATCTCTATCTGGAGATCCCTCAGCTTTAGAGGAATTTGTAAAAATAGCCCATAGGTGTATTCCCCCCCTCCATACACCTATTCGAGACCCTCAGGACCTAACAATATAATACACAAACATCAATCACATAAATGAATTACTTACTTCTTTCTGAAACTTTCAATCTCCTCAATGTCAGCATGAAGATACACTTTCGATGCATTATTTGAAGAACAAACACGCATCTCACCTATATCGAACAACACTTATCATTTATAGTTAAACATAAACTGCTAAACAATAAACACACCCCGAAACAAATGAGGCTTGCCCAGCTGCAATATCATTATTTGAGCCCTTTTATCACCCTCATCCACCAGATTCAGGAACATGTCCACATAATCTTCCCATAGAGTGCAATAAATTTGGTTGCAGCTGCATCATACAAAACATTAGTTTGTATTATTAAAAACATCCTAAAAGTACAACAACTATTAATAAAATAAGTACTACATACTTCTCATCTTCCAGCTTCAGCTCAACCATTTTAGCATCTGTGTCATTCTTGACAAATCCTTTTCCAACTATAACCCCAATCACATCTACATCATCAAGGAACATTACTATACATTCAAGTTTTAATAAAATCACCAAGTAAACAAAAAAATAAACATACCAAATAGAGGCTCTTCAGCAGCAGTCTGCATAGCTTTTATCTCCTCAAATGGCTTAAATGAGAAGATAGCTTTTGGAAAAGTAGGCTGCATAAGATCTGAGATCATGGTTTTCATTGTGAGCTCAATCTTGAAAATATGATTAGTTACCCTGAACTTTCCAACATTCCTCTTCACCATAAAGTTCTTGATCTGATAGACTTCACCTTCTTTGACTTTCCTTGCAAACATACCAACAATTTTGTTCGGCACTGATACTTGGATCCTGGTTCCCTGAAAACAGTATAACATATTAATTTTAATGAAACCGGTAGCTAAAGGAGCAATAAATTGTTCATATATATCTCCAAACATTATTGATCCAACAATATAGTAATATCATAACTACATTTCAAATCTTTATATATCCATTGATGTATGTAGAGCAGAAATCTATAAAGTTAAAGTGAATATATAAACACAATTATGTGAGTCATTTTTTTATATATACATAATGCAGGCAACTGTTTAAATATTTGATATGACTTTGCTAAGAAAAATATGTAAACATCATGAATTAAATAACTAACCTCAGCATCATGCACTACAGATTCAAGGCGTGAGATTTGTGTCTTTGATCCTACTTGATATTTGTTATACATTCGCACACATCTCACTTTCACTGCCTATGTTGTTTTACTTGTGACCAATCCATCAACACTTGTATACAAAGGAGCCATTGTTTTGATCACCTAAAATTATACACACAACCAAATAAGTCCATAAATTCATCATTGTAACAGGTATATATTATTTTATCATGCAGGAAAATGTTGTCTGCCATAATGTTCAATAATAACTATATATTCATTTTCACAGGTGTATAGAATAGCTCTTTTCATGAAAATGAATTTTGCAACCAAAATAAAGAAAAACTTTCTTCTATTTCTTCTACCAGTCAATAAATTCATCATTGCCACAGGTATATAGTAGAGCACTATTTTTGAAAAAGCATTCTGCAATAATGTTCAATGATATGGATATCTCAACATTATATATTCTTCATTATCTGCAAAAATGCTTTTTTCAGTAAGTTATGAAGTACAAAAATATATAGTTTATTCTATAAGGTATAGATTCTCCATGACAGAGCTATTTGGTTCAAAAAGGTTACTGCTATAATATAGAATAATATATATATTCATCATTGTTGCAGGAAAATAGCAAAGCACTATTCATTCACAGCCTTTTTGCAACAATGGGAAAAAAATCAAACTTCTATGTAGAATATTCTAAGTTCAGAAATAAAAGTTCTAATTTGCTTCTTTGCAAAAAAACAAAAAAAAAAAAAAAAACAAATCAGGTAAATTCTGCAAAAATGCTCTTTACAGAAAGTTATGAAATACAAAAATATAGTTTATTCTATAAGGTGATAGATTCTCCATTGTCACAGGTACATGCCAGAGCTCTTTGGTTGAAAAGGCTTACTGCAACAATATAGAATATTATATATATTCATCATTGTTGGAGGAGAATAGGAAAGCACTTTCCATTTACAGCCTTTTGGCAACAATGGTGAAAAAAAAAAGCAGTCTTTTTTGTGCAATAATCTGAGTTCGGAAAACAAAGTTTTGATTTCCTTATTTGCAAGAAACAAATTAGACAAAAGAAAAACGAAAATCAGACAAACTGTTTTTAAGCCAAAAAATCAACATTTGAAGGAAAAAACTTTATAAATAAGAGAGATTCGAAAGCCAAAAAAAAAGCAAAGAAAAGTAGATCATTACAGTATTGAAATTTCAGACGCTAATGGTGATGAATTAACATGTAAAGAACCTATATTTATAGATTTACAACCACAGTTATCAGATATAAAATAGGCTCTAAAATTCAAATTTGAATTTGGGCTCCAAAATGTAGAGCCAAAATTGCAGATGATTAACATGATCTAAAAGATAATACTGATTAACATTGCGCATTGGATAAAAGAATGTGCGCTTTGGCGGGAAAAAATGGTGTGCCAAACACTACAAGAATCTGGCCGATTACCGACGGAATTTTCCGTCGGTAAAGCCAAAAATTCCGTCGGTAAAAACTAATACCGACGGATTAACGACACCGCACGTACGTCGCTTTAAATATGGTCGGTAAAAATTTTACCGACGGAAATTAAAATCCGTTGCTAAATTACCGATGGCGGAACGACGGAATGCCCGTCGGCTACGAGGCGACGACGATGGCGTCGTCTGGACTTAACGACGGAAATAGCAACGGAATTTTCTGTTGCGATTAGCAACAGAATCAAATTCCGTCGGTAAATGCCCGTCAATGCTAACGACGGAAAAAAATTCTGTCACTAATTTTCGTGCTGGTAGTAACAACGGAATTAAATTTCGTCGGTATTTTTTTAATACAAAAAAAATTATTTTTTTATTTGCATTATACAATTTAACGACGTCCTGTTACACGCTTCTTTTCAATTATATAACCATCAATATCGAAAACACCAAATGAAATTTAAATTAGCATTCGAATAGTCATAACTTAACAAAATATTCAAGTGTTCAAAAATATATAATAGAAATATTCAAGTATTCAAAATACAAAAACACAACATAATCAAGATGATGGTCCAGTGGGTGGAGTGGGTCCAGGTGGAAGCCTAGCCAATATCTCCTCGAACATACGTTGTTGAGCCTGAAATCGAGCATCGGTCTGCTCATCTTTCTGCCTCATCTCATCCTTCTGACGTGCTATCTCCACTAAGGCATCCTGCAATTGCTGCTCCACGTCCATAAGTCGTTGTGGATCGACAAGAGGGCTCTGAAACTGAGATGTACCACTCGACTGTTCACTACTCCGTAAGCTGGCTGCAAGTCCACCAACTCCAAACATTCTCTTTTTCTTGTCGAGTCCACCAACAGCCTCCACGTACACCTTGTTCATATCAATCTCTGGCGGATCAGAATCATCATTCACAGCCTGACTCTGAGAAGCAACTATATCCTGCACTTTTTCCTACAATACGCATCAGGAGTTAGTACTTAAGAATTTGAGCAACAAATATAATAATTGAATAAGTAATTAAAACTTTACTACATACTCCAATCCGTCTAGACCTCTCGTCTGTATAAGTGCCATCCTTGTTCTTATGAAGGATCTCGTAAGCATCATACAAACATTCAGTCGGCTCCACTCCTTTTCTCTTACCCTTTTAAAAACATAACACATATAAAATTTTTAATATGAATGTCAATGAAAAATGCAATATGAATACAATTTCAACGTACCACTTCTTCAGCATACTGAAGAATAGACCTCGAACCTCCTTGGTGCTTCACTTGACCAGTTCCAGGACCTAAAGGCTCAAACATCCTACATTTTTTTGCTATCTCTGATTTGGCTGTGACTTCATCAGAGTCCCAGTACTTAATCCAATTAGGCCAGTGTTCGTCGTGAATAAAAGGAGGCCTCTTGCTCCTCCTTTCCTTGATGTCATGGACAAAATCACTATACCTCCGCGCAGCACAAGCATGCCAAAGCTTGTAGACATCCGACTCTATCGCCGCATCCCATGTGAAATGTTTCTATTTAAACAACAAAATAAAATACATTTATAAACACTAACTAATATGTATATGTTTATTGTTAAACAACTTGTATTAAATTATATTCATACCTTGAATTCCTCAAAGTACGCCGTCTTAACACTAAGTGGAGTGAGTTTCCAATTGTAGCCTTCTGGATTTTGAACTTGCTTGAAAATCTTAGTGACTACAGATGGAACCATCCCCAAGGGATGTAATTTCCTACAATTAATATTCAAAGTCATTAGAATAGAAATATCATTTATTAATTCATAAGATTGTATAACTATAAAAATTAGGGCAAATTGCATGAAAATACCTCACTTTATACCAAAATTTGGTTTTTTTGACAATCTTTTCAATTGTAGCAAAAATTTGAACTACCTTTCAATTTGTTGCAATTGACTTCCGGAGTAATTTTCCGGCCAACTTAATGCTGATGTGGATTCCCGTAAAGTTGATGTGGCATGCCTCGCCGGACGACAAATTGCATGAAAATACCCCACTTTATACCAAAATCTGGTTTTTTGACAATCTTTTCAATTGTAGCAAAAATTTGAACTACCTTTCAATTTGTTGCAATTGACTTCTAGAGTAATTTTCCGGCCAACTTAATGCTGATGTGGATTCCCGTAAAGTTGATGTGGCATGCCTCGCCGGCTAATCAAACGACAACGTCTCTAATTACCTTAGGCGATGTCGTTTTCCACGATTTTAAGCAAATTACAATTTCTAGTTTTATATATTTGTCGATTAGGGCTTCAAATGTCCTCATTTCTTCTCCCAAATTTTCTCATCTCAGTTGAAATTCTTGTTCCATAAATTCTCATTTGCAGCAAAAATCTTTGAACTGGTGGATTCTTCTTCTCAAGCGGGACGACTGAGCTCATACAATTTCCCTTTACCTCCAAAATTCTGCAGATGCGAAGAACCAGAGCCGTGCATCTTGCAGGCTTCAAATAGTGTGACTAATCTGGAGAGGCGCTACTTCTCATCATGTACAAAAATACCCACATCAAGTATCTTGTACTCTTTAAAATATACTTTTATTTAATTCATATGTTTTTTTTTTCTTTAGAAAATTTATGGAACAAGAATTTCAACTGAGATGAGAAAATTTGGGAGAAGAAATGAGGACATTTGAAGCCCTAATCAACAAATATATAAAACTAGAAATTGTAATTTGCTTAAAATTGTGGAAAACGACATCGTTTAAGGTAATTAGAGACGTTGTCGTTTGATTAGCCGGCGAGGCATGCCACATCAACTTTACGGGAATCCACATCATCATTAAGTTGGCCGAAAAATTACTACGAAAGTCAATTGCAACAAATTGAAAGGTAGTTCAAATTTTTGCTACAATTAAAAAGATTGTCAAAAAACCAGATTTTGGTATAAAGTGGGGTATTTTCATGCAATTTGTCGTTTGATTAGCCGGCGAGGCGTGCCACATCAACTTTACGGGAATCCACATCAGCATTAAGTTGGCCGAAAAATTACTCCGGAAGTCAATTGCAACAAATTGAAAGGTAGTTCAAATTTTTGCTACAATTGAAAAGATTGTCAAAAAACCAGATTTTGGTATAAAGTGGGGTATTTTCATGCAATTTGCCCTAAAAATTATACCCATATTTGATGATGAGTGTAGTACGTCCAGTAGGTGTAGCCTCTGATGCCTCAGTAGGGACCGATGCCGAAGATGAAGGTGAATGAGTCAGCTGTATATCCCGTACAGATGCAACAATCCCTCCATCTGATCCTGTGGATGATGTAGGGTGCCTTGCGGATGATGCAGCACCCCTACCACTAGAACCTCCTCTCGCACTAGAACCTCCTCCCACCATCTTCAAAAACCAAAGAAAATTTACTATTAACAATTGTAAACAAAAATCATTTGATCACATAAATAAATTATCTTCATCTAATGGCAAATAAACTAACTCTAATAGTCGTCATCATCATCATCATCATTATCTTCTTCTTCACTAATCTCTAAGTCTATAGAACATTAAAAGATACTATGATAATATAACACATGTTCATCACAAATTCTATAAATCAAACACACAAATTCTATAATATAACACATGTTAGAAATTTTATATCTATTGACTTTTAGAGTTTTAATAATCTCTAAGTCTATAGAACATGAAAAGATACTATGATAATTAATATAACACATATTCAACACAAAATCTATAAATCAAACACAAAAGCACATACGCGGCTCCAAGCCATCACCACAGCAACAAAATGGGATGGAACACAGCCATCCCCCAACCTAATCTCCATTTACTACCTAGATACATGCTCATCTAAAATATATATAAAAAAAGAATAAAAACACTTAGATACATGCTCATCTAAAATTTTAAAATCTCACCATGGCTACCATTTGAGCCATACTAACATTTCAAAAGATAATGTAATGAAAACTTACTTGTTTTGTTACTAGCTTTTCTTTTCGTTCACCTTGACTTCTTTTTTTCTTCCTCAAGAAGCAATGGTGGAGTGAAATACTACAAATGAGAATTAATCCAAAAAAAAGAATTTAATAATTATTCAAGAACCAAAGTATATAAAATTATAATTTAATAAAATTAACAATCAAGTTTATTTTTCTTGAAAATACTATAATTCAATCAAGTTTATTTTTCTTCATCTCATTAAAGAAAATTTACACTAAAAAGACATTTTTTATCCAATAAAAAAACATTTTTGAAGGGAAATTTTACAATACAATAAAACTATTATATGTTCTTGAAAATACTATATGTGAACATATTAATATAATTATGTGAGTGAGCATATAAAAATTTAATCCAATAAAAATACTATATGTTGAGCATTATATAATTTAATTCAATAAAAAATACATTTTTACAGAATATTAATACAAAATTTACAATAAAACATAATAGGATTTTTCAAATAATTAAAGGAAATTAAAAAAAATTACAAACCTATGGAGGAATCCGACGGACGCAGGCAGCGGAGGAAGAGGACCGGGGGCCGCGGAGGAGGAGGACCGGTGGCGGCGGAGGAATCCGGCGCTGGCAGCAGAGGACACGGTGCCGGGGAGGGGCGGGGCGAGCAGCGGCGCGGCGTGGGACGGGCACCGGCGCAGGGCGGGCAGCGGCGCGGGGCGGCAGCGGCGCGAGCAGCGGCGAGGCGCGGGGCGGGCAGCAGCGCAGGGCGGCAATGGCGCGAGGCGGGGCGAGCAGCGGCGCGGCGGAAACGGCGGCGTGGACGAGTCGCCAGGGGGGAGCACGAAGCGGGAGTCGCCAGAAATGGGGAATCGGAGGGGGGAAATTTGGGAATTTTGAGAAATATAAGTGAAAGTTGTGTTGAAAAAATGAAGGAGGAGGCACGGTTAAATTCACCTTTTTTTAGGGCGCAGCGACGGAATAGCAACGGAAAATTCCGTCGCTATTTAGCAACGGACGTGAATTCCGTCGTTATTTTTAAAATAAATATTTTCGGTTATTTAAATTAATTATTAGCAACGGAATATCGTCCGTCGCTAAATAGCGACAAAATTTTCCATCGCTATCTGCAATTTTAAAAATCGTGAAAATTAAAAAAAAAAGGAATAACGACGGAGAAATTTCCGTCGGTAATTTTCCATCGGCGAGCCATCGGTAATTCCGTCGGTAAATTCGCGGGAAATATTCCCGCCAACACCCGTCGGTAAATCCGTCGGTAAATCCATCGCTATGTATGAAAGAGTATTTCCGTCGTTAATCCATCGTTATTTGGTGACGGAATTAATTCCGTCGGTAATTCCGTCGGTGTCCGATAGCTTTTCTTGTAGTGAAAACTGTGCATTAATATGCAGTAGATTTTGGAAAACTTCTTTATATACAACATTTGTAGTAGACGAATATTCTACTTTGTCTTCATTACATATCAAGATTTTCAGACCCCTTCGACTTGTAACTCTAGAAACAGCTACATAAAATTGACCGTGACTAAAAACAGGCCTCTTCAAAAACAAACCCACATGAGAGAGTGATTGACCTTGACTTTTGTTTATAGTCATTGCATAAGAAATAATAATAGAAAACTGCCGCCGTTGAAATTTGAACGGTAGTCTTGGATCAGCTGGTGTCAGTGTCATCCTTGGTATCAATACTTGATGTCCAACATTATGGCCTGTGAGAACTTTCCCTTCCAAAATATGCGTACCGAGTCTTGTAATGACCAATCTTGTACCATTGCACAATCCATTGGAATGATCTATGTTTCTCATCAACATAACAGGAGTGCTAACCTTCAAGACTATTTCATGATTTGGAATGCTCGAACACTTTAATGTATTCAAGAACTCGGGAGTGTGGATATCTTGCAATAGGTCACTGCTTGAGTTTGATTTGCATATGCTATCTGAACTGAGATATCTTCGCTCCCCCGAAGAATTTAGAGACACCATGTATTGATTTATTAGTTCTACTACATCCAAAGTAGGAGCAACTATCGCTCGGCCTTTGAAATAAAAGAGGAGAGGATTTTCGAGAGGTAGGGCGTGAGCGAGTTCCTACGCACTAGCGGTGGATGAAGGACTTGTTGGTGGATTCAAGCTCTGATGCAGCGAACAGAGGACTTGTCGATGGATTCAAGCTCCGACGCGGCAGCCGAGTGTGTGTCCTTGTCAGAGAGGCTCCTATGCACCACCACGTCCGGCACCAACACCGATGGAAAGAGAGGCAACGATAAAGAGAGAAAAATGGACGATGAAAAGCTTTGAGGCAAACTAGGGTTTTGCCAAAAAGAACTTGAAGAAGTTTAGGTTGGTTGACTGAGTGAGTGTACGGATTTAATTATGAAATTAGATTATAATTTAATTAAGGAATTAAGTAGGTTTTTTAGAATTTATTGGGTGGGTCCATGTATGGCAAATATAGTAAATAGGAAAGTCAAGAAAGGGTAAAATTGCATAAAAATTGAAACATGACTCTTTTTTTCGTAGATATAAAAAAGGGCAAGTAGGACTCTTTTTTCGTGGACGAAGGGAGTACTATTAAGTTTAGAATAGAAAGAACATTAAGAGCCTTATTTAACGAATATGATCAAAATTATTTTCAATCAAACACATCTTCAAGAAATGTAGATAGTACTAGTACTAGTAGTAGTAGTAGTCAATCTTATTCCAACCCCTTACGTGCTTGGGATTCAAATCCCTTATCAAAAGTCGTATCATCATTGTTCCAATCCCTTAAACTATTATTATTATCCAATGACACATTATTGAGGATTTTCTATGATATATTATCGCCGGAGATTTTCACAGTGCTGTGGTACAATCGTGCTTGACTTCTAAAGTACGCGCACGACACTGAGCGGAAGTAGGGTGGATACCTCCCTACCTCTCATATCTTATGTTTTAGGGATAAAAAATTCATGGCTGTAAAAAGCAAATCATAGCTGTAAAAAGCAATAAGCTAGCCAAAGCTTACAAGGCTGTAAAAAGTGTATCACGACTGTAAAAAATAATAAGCTAGCCAAAGCTTATAAGGCTGTAAAAAGCGTATCACGGCTGTAAAAAGAAGTAAGCTATTGAAAGCTAACATGGCTGTAAAAAGCAAATCATGGCTGTAAAAAGTACTAAGGCGTGAAAAACAATTCAAGCATGTCAACTCCACCCGTGGAGGCTTAGTCGTGACACCCGTGGAAACGACACCCTTGATAATTGTTGGGAACTTAATGAAATATCCTAATCCTAGTTTTGATGATACCAAAATTAATAGATTTCACTTGTAATAGACTAGAACTGTTCGAACTCAAGTGTTATAGTTCTTTTTCTAGTTTAGTTGTTGTTCTGAAGACTGAAGACTGAAGCCGGAGGACTGAGGACTGAAGACTGAAGACTGAAGTTGCCGACTGATGTAACGATTAAGGCAAAGTTAAATACTGATATTTGACTAACCAGTCCAAGAATCAGTTACGACTGATTATTTAATGCGAGCCACGTGGATTCAGCGGACTGATACTAAAGTCAAGTATCAGTTACACATTCTTTCTCGGACTGAACCTCTAAAGTTTAAAGGAAGCCACGCACTCCAGAAGTACAGCCGCATTAAATGCAGGGATCTCAGGATCGTCCTTTCTCTGCAAAGGCCACTCCTTTTGGTGATTACCTTTTCAGAGACGTCGTATCTCATGCTCTCAAAATAGTTGTTCTCACTAAACAAAGGAACCTCGAAGATTGAAGCCTTAGCAAAGTTCAAATCTATCTCCAACGGATGAATTCTTGAAAACCATTTCAGCTAACGGATCTATTCAAGACGTCTCCTATAAATAGAGCTCGAGGATCACTTCAATCTTCACCGATTCAACTACATAAGCTGAAACGCTGCCGAATTCGTTACTCAGCATTCGAAGCCATTTCAAAAGTTCGAATCGAAGAAGAGAATCACAAAGCCAAAAATCAGTCACTGGTGATTACATACATTCTCTTAGAACTTAGGCAAATATTGTATATCCAAAGCCTAGGTATAACTGATTACAAAGAACCTGTTCTTTGTAATTTAGTTGGCAAGTTTTCGAATCTCTTTTCAATCGACCGAATCGAGAGTTTGAGTTGTAAGGAGTTCAGACCAGTGTTCTGTCTTCGAAGAGATCTTAGTGCCCAGTGTGCGCTAAGAGTGAGAAATCCAACCAGGTGTGTTGGTACTAAAGATAGGATCTTTAGTTGTCCAGGTTTGCTATACACCCGTAAGCACACGCCCAGGTTTGTTGTGCACTCGTAAGCACATGCCCAGTGAAGTTGTCAGCCTGATCAACTGACCGTGGATGTATGAAGTGTTTTCCGAACCACATAAAAATCTCTGTGTTGTTTACAGTTTTCAGTATTTACCTTCTTACTTGTGTTCAAACTTTCTTAAACTGAAAACTGATTAACTGCAAAGAGAAACTTAACTTCTGACAACGTGATTAATCTCACAGGCTATTTCGAAACAAAAGTTTTCCGCTGCGTATGTTATTAGTCTAACTGATTTATCTTCGGATAGTCAGTAAGATTCATAGCATCTCTCTGTTTAACAAACTTGACTGAAGCCTTACACGTGTATCAGTTAAAGTTTCAGACTTAACTGATAATTCCTTACTGAAGAGTATTCAGTATCAGTCATCAACCTAAACCTTGCTAAAACTCTTTTAACTGAAAAGGTTGTAACAGTTTGTGTTTCAAGTTTCTTTTTCAAAAATAGCCTATAGGTGTATTCCCCTCCCCCCCACACCTATTCGAGACCCTCCGGACCTAACAATAATCTAAGCATGTCAACTCCACTTGTGGCAACTATGTCAATTTCCACATATGGCTACCGGGTTGAAAGAGAAATCAAAGTTGTGATCACGATTTTGAAATAAAAAAAATGGGCTGGAATATCTCGTTTGTTTAGCCGACTTGGAAGAGCAGCACATCGCTGGTTCTAACAATAATTTCACTGGTTGAACACGAAAAAGACAGAGTTCAATCAGACTAGGGGGGAGTAGCTGATGAGTAGTAAAATATGCACCAGCGTGGTGCACCCGTGTAAGCTTACCCTTGGCAGCCTAGCCTTGGTAGTCTTCCCGTGGAGACTTAGCCTTGACAACGTAGTTATGGCGTTCCACCTGTGTCAAAGTCCACCCGTGGAAGCGCACCTTGGACAACTAAGCTAAGAAGTCCATTTAGACAGCTATGACAAAGTCCATCTGTGTTAAAATCCACCGTTGACATCCAAGGGCGCCGAATTCCACCTGTTGCAGCTTCCAGCCATGTCAACTTCCACCCTTGCATATTTCCAGCCAGATAGTCTCCAACCGTGTCAACGCCCCCCTTGGATTTCCAGTTGTGTCGACAACTCGGGCCTAGTTACACTGTTTAATAGGCTTTAGGGCTAAGCCCACTTAGTCACTTATAAATAGGGCTCTCGTGTATAAAATTAGGGGGATTTTGGATTCATTTTGATTATTGCACCTTGTAAATGTAACTCCACACGAAATATAGTGAAATTACTCGGGTGACCTCCGTGGATGTAGATCATTATGATCGAACCAAGTAAATCTTCGTATTCTTTATAGTTTTATTTATTCCGTCGATTCTAGTTTCATCAATATGTATTTGCAAAGTAGTTCTATTTTGAATAAACATGCCCAAGTGGTCAAGTCGACGTCATGCATTGGTGGTCGACGCACGAGGACATTCCCATTCTCTCCATTACGGCGAATGAGCTATTTGTCGTTCTGGCCTCCACGATCTCGGTTGAGCAAACATTTTGCATTGGTGGGCTCGTGTTATACGAAAGAAGAAGTAATATGAATACTCGAAACATGGAGGCCACCATATTGCTTGATGATTAGTCCAAAGCCGAAATAAGAGCTCAAGAGAACCAATGAGATCAAGCCGGCGATAGTCCAAATGATGAGGTCACCGAATTCGATAGATTTGACACCGATGGTTTGATGATTAGAAGTCGTGCCAAGCCGAATAAGTAAGTTAAGGTAAGAGAACTACATGAGCTTTGATTCTTCATTATTCAATAAAGATACGTAGGAGTATTAAAATTGAGCTCAAGCCCTTTTATTCAATTTTTTCCCCCTTATCATTTTATTTTCTAAAATGTGATTTTCTTCCTTTATTTATTTTTAGAATTAGTTGTTAGTCTTAGTAGTTTAGTTTACTATTTCAATATTGTAATTTATTTGTATATGTAATTTTTTTTAATTTTTTTATTTTTTACTTTCAATTCAATAAAAATGCAACTTTTATTATATTTTGATTATAAATGTGTTACTCCCTCCGTCCCAATAGTAATGTCCCACTTTCTTTTTTGGGTCGTCTCAATAGTAATGTCTCATTCTCTTTTTGGCAATATATTCTCTCTCTATACCTAATATTTAAATAATTTCCACCAACTCACTTTATCTACTTTTTACACATTTCTTAATCTCCGTGCCGGAAAGTTATGGGGCACCACTATTAGGACGGAGGGAGTATAATTTTATTTCGCCTACAATTTATAGTATTTATTCAACAATTTCATTACATAATGTATTAAATAATGTTATTTCATAATAAAAATATACACAATAAAATAAAAAAATCGCCGATTCGGCCCTTAAACCGACGGTTTCAAGCCCGGCCCGCAACAACCAGTTCAAGGCCCAAAACCAGCCCATATCCACCTCTTCACGGGCCGGTTATGGTTCACCTTCCCAACAATTCCCAACCCATGGACATCACTAATGTCTGTAATGTTGCTCTTGCTAGTATGCAGTGATAATATAGAGTGAAGGGTGAATTTAGTGAATTCGCACACCAAAAGGTTTCTCGAGTTGTATGTTGCGTTATTACATGCGACATGCTCCACTTAGGAATTATGGAACTCCATATGATCTATATTTTCTAAGAAACAAATGCTTCTTGCTGTCAATCCTCAATTATTAATCTCAACCTGTCTTTGCCTTGGCCTTATTATCGAGCTCGTCAAGTACACTCCAAAGCTTCGAGTCTTCGTAGTCTTTGATGAGAAGAGATGGCTTCGCTTCCATCAGTAGTTCCGCTGGGTTCCTTGTCGTCAAGCCGAAAGTTTTTACCCCAGCTGCAACCCCGGCTTTTATTCCTGAGACAGAATCCTGAACATGCAGCGACCGGTGGTTACGAAGCTACGAAAGGATAACTAACGGAGAAATTGAGTGAATCAATGAGTAAACAAGAACCTCGAATATACATGTGTGCTCCTTTGACACCTTGAGCAATTCAAGTGCCTTCAAATAGGGATCCGGGAATGGTTTTGCATGTTCGCAGTCACTTCCAAGAATAACAGCTTCAAAGAAATCTGATAGTCCAAGCAATGAGATCATCAACTCTGCATTTTCTTTAGGAGCGTTTGTGACAGCAGCTCGCTTCAATCCATGATCTTCAATCCACTTCTTGAGTTTATATAAGCCTTTGACCGGTTCTATTTTCTCCTTAACAATCCTGTATCACACTCAAAGCAGAGAGTCAGTGTAAGGCTAAAAAAGTGTAGCATTCTTTCTGGTTGTTAAACAGGAAAGGAAGGAACCTTCTGAACATTGCTTCTTTGTCTTCAAGAAATTTCACACCCCTCTCATGATCGTTTGGGAAAAGGATAGAGGCAATATCTTCATTGTGTTTCCCAGCAATATTTACTACAAAATATTCCTCGGTAATTGGAACACCACCATTGAAGCCAATCTGTTGAAAGGATGTGTCAATTAGAAGTGCAAAGAGATGATGGTCCTTGATTGAAGTGGCATACCCAATAAGACAAATGATATCACAAGCAAATCTCACAGAAATGGATTAATTAGATTTAAGAATATTCCTACCTCTTGAAGCATCTCACGAAAGGCGTAATAATGAAGGGGGTCTGTGTCGCACAATGTGCCATCAACGTCAAATAGTACCGCCTCAAGTGGAGCAAGTTGCAGCAGAGAACAAGTTCTGATAGAAAACAAGAGAACATTAGGTTCTTTACTCTTGAAACAAAATTGGGTAAGAAATAACCAATTGATAAAATCAAAAGTTAATATAACCAAATGGAAATTCATGGCACAAAATATGACAGCAACTTATCTATAATTGAATCTCTAGCATCTCAGTTACACGCAACTTATTACCTTGATGGTCATGATAATAAACCAATTACTTTAATTGATGATCATTTACCTGTTAACTACTTATACCACACAGCTAGGTTATGCAAATAAAAAACCACAATCAGTTGATTCTTTTAGGTGCAATGATCATGTATCTCAGCATTGCTTCAAGCATGCACTCAGATAAGAATGTTTTTTAGCACTTTTCCGAATCAAATTAAATCGGATAACTTCACCAAATAAGCCATGAACAATCTATCTGAATTTAGATCAATCTTCTTGTGCATTTGGTGCTAACAATGCAGCAAGACTAAGGAGGCCTGCAATAGCGTTTTAGGAGACAATTAACCAGGCAGAGTGGTTAGTGAAGACATTCAAGCAGCTCAGAAAGTTCTGTTATATGTTAGCTTGTGCAGATTACAGAGGAGTTTATGAGCTAAGTAAAATACATGGATACATTTCTCTCTAAAAAAATTACATCCATACAGAGCCATTTATTACATAAATTCTGAGAAGACATAAATATTCTGAGACAACGAAAAGGATCTTTGATGAATATGGTCTGGTTAATCCATATCATAAGAGAGATTGATGCTACAACTATGTTTTGCATGCACAGAGAGGCACATATGTCGGTATATGTTATTTCATATGGCTTCCAAGGAAACAAATGGAAATTGTTTACAACTACACTTGCAAGAGATAATACATGTCTTAAGAGAGCTCTTAACAAGATTCAGATAATTCCAAATGGTCTTTAATTTGCGAAAAAGAATGTTACAGTGATGCTAATTTGTAAATCTAGCTTATTATTTACAGAGTCTTCATCCAAATGGAGCAATCGAATCTACTAAATGTTACATGTCATGAACTACACAAGACACATTATCCATCGTATATTTGCAAAAATACATATTCTTACTTTTTCTATTATATGCAAATGAACAGCGTAGAATCCACAAATCATATTGCCTTTTGTCACTATGAGTTCCCAGAGACTTCAAAAATGAGATCAAATCTATCCTAAATCAAGCAAATGTCGATCTCCACAATCGCAAAAAGGGCAATATCATACCAGAACGGCAGGTAACATTAAATTTGATTCGATTTCAGAAACAGAAATTAACGAATTCCGTCGATTTACATATAGAGGCGAGAAATGAGGCTCGACGCCACATCCTGGCCTAAATTTTAGCCTCGGAAGCAATTGAATAAGCGATTTCTTCACCAAATGCATGACAAAATAGAGAAAAAATCCATAAACAAACAACGATGATGCAGAGATGGAATGCTATTTGAAGACGAAAATAAATGAAGAAGTATTTACCCATCAGCAGAAGTGATCGTCATCTTGCAATGGCAGTGAAGGTTTGTAGTTTGTTGGAGTCGTGTGATTTTTCGATTTTCCGATGCCAAAATGCCTTTCTATTTTGGATTCTGGCTTTACTATATATATGTGTGTGTTGAGTGCTGAGCGAATATCCTTTATTGGATGCACTTTCACGTGTCAAAGTAGCCATCTAAATTTCTTCAGCGAATTTTCGTGGAGGCTACAACGTAACGTCATGATTCGAGGAGAAACATTATAGGAATATAATTAAACGTTATTTTAAATAAATAAAGATAAATATTAAATAAAATTAAAATATAAGAAAATATGAATTATTTTTAAAAAACAATTCACACCCATTATTCAATAAATAACTTAAATTTAAAATTATTTTTTCAACTTTATATTTTCAATAGCTGAACCACCAATTAAAATTTATTAATTGATAATGAGTATAATTATATAAATTAATCAAAAATCAAAATTAAGTATAAATGATACTCCCTCCGTCCCACGAATCTTGAGTCACTTTTCTTTTTCGGCCGTCCCACGAATCTTGAGTCATTTCCTTATATGGCAAAAAAAATTCTCTTTATTTACTTTTTCACTTTTTCACCTACCACACTTAACATACTAAATACTATTTTCTTAATTCTCGTGCCAAAACGAATTGACTCAAGATTCGCGGGACGGAGGGAGTAATTAATATCAGTTATGTATCTTATAGATATTTTAATATGTACAAAATCTTCTATTTGCATATAGTTTAAAGTATTTTTTTGAATAAATATTCAAATAATATTTATTTAGTTAGTTTGTTTAAATATAAATTCCAAAAATAAAGTTCATTCAGCCTTGAGGACATCCGATGGATGAACACTCTCTATGTTACATTCACTCCGTCCCACAAGAATGTAAAACGTTTTCCATCTTCATCTATCCTATAAGAATGTATAAATTTTTTCATCTTCATCTGTCCCATAAGAGCATCCACAGTGGGTGACCCGATAGCCCCCACTCGAGTCACCCACTGCAGAAGGCCATGACTCGAGGCTGCCCCGATTTATCGGATGTGGCCTGATGTGCTTTGGGGCGGGCGCATGCTGTGCACGCGCGTGAATTAAAAAAAATCAAATTTTGAAAAATCGGCCGTTGCTGATTTTTAATTTTTTTTTTCGGTCATTCGACCGTTCTAATTTTTTTTCTTCATTTCTTCTTTATATACTCTTCTCCTTCTTCCATCTTCTTCTATCTTCTCCTATCAATTTCTCTTAAAAAAATGGATCCACGCAATCCCAATTGGTACGACTCAAATTGGGTTCCCGACCTCTCCGGCGGAGACGATTATCATCCCGATTTGGCGGGTATCAACTTGGAGGAGGAACCTCGTCCAAGCGGCGAAGAGGAGCCACCGCCCGCCTACAGTGCGTCAAAGCCTAAGAAAGGAGGGCGGCGGAAGGCTATGGCCTTCCAAGAGAAGGTGCCGGCTCCTATGTCGGAGGAAGAAAGGGCAACTCGGCACACCTACACCCTCGAGGAGACGGACCTTATTGTCCGTGTTTGGGCAGAGGAGACCAACGATGCCGTTCAGGGTGTCGATCAAAAGGGAGAGGCCTACTGGAGCCGGATTCTAGAGCGGGTAAACTCCATCCTCGGCGTCACCTTCAAACCCCGCCAAATAAAGGGACACTTCGCCCGAGTGGCGGCGGAGGTGAAGTTGTGAGAAAATGTTTAGGTGGAGGTGATGCAGCCCAAGGTTCGTTCGTGCAAGACCCGGGAGATGATGAAGTTGGTGAGTTGGACTTACGTGCAAGGGGTCGAAGAAGATTGAAGATTTTATTTATTTTGCATTTATTCATTATTTTCGAATTTTAATTAGTAATGGCCTTGTTTGGCTGAATTAGTTTTTTTTTTTTAAATTAGGGTGTGATTAGGTTTAGTTGTTTCCTTATTAGACCAGGTCTCTTTATTTTTCGCCTATATATAGGGCTCTTGTGGTGGACGAAAATTCAGCCTTTGATTTATTAAAATTTGTGAGTTTATTTCTCTCTTGAGAGTTTTTGAATTCCTCTTGAAATTCCAAGAGAATTCATCTATCGGCATAACGACGAGTCAACCAACTCTCGTCGGGTGTCATTCATCGTCCCCAAGTTGCTGCGTCAACGTCACGTTGGGGTATAGGGAATTTGGTGAAGTATAATTGAACGGGTATAGATTTAATCGGCATATTGTCATTGGATTTCGAATTATACCTAGTGTTGCTTGGGAAACGAGAGAGAAAAGTAAGGTTGAAAGCACAAAAATCCGATTGCTGTTATATTGCAAGTGAAGATAGCGTAAGTTTACAAGGTACGTGCTCATGGCTATTTATAGATTACACGTTAAGGGTAAAAAAGTAATTTCATTGCTGGAACATGCGCCTTGCGTGGTCGATGGGGCATTATGGTAATTTTTCCCTCAAATGGGAGATTTTCCCGTTCTTTTGGTGATTTCTCTGGATAAGACCATTTCTCTAGCGAGAATGGCTTCTCTGGTGCAGACCGTTTCTCTGATAAGGCTTGTTTCTCTGACGACACCCGTTCCTCTGGCAAAGTCCGTTCCTCTAGTGAGGTTCGTCCATCTGATAAAGCTCATTCCCTTGCTCTGCATATATTACTCCTCATCAGAATTCATTCGCCTATATCATTCCGTGGGTTAGATTCAAAAGTTTTGGGATTCCATAATCTATCGTTCATTATCAAGTCTTCCGCTTGCGTGTTCGTTTGAACGGTCTGACAATGATCGTATCATTTGGCACCAAAGCTACGTTTCGTATCCAGGTTTCGTTTTCTATCTTCGTGTCAAGGGTAGACGTTTTCTAGGGTTTTCTGCGTTTTCCGTTCTGTCCTACATAATATGTTATTTCTGTGTTTTAGGGTTAGACGTTTAGAGTTTCAGTTCTTATCTTTTTTCGTGTTTCCATATATATCTTTCGTGTTTCCGTTCTGTCATATATCCCATATATCGTCTGTGTTTTCCATATTATTCAAATTAGGGTTTCTGCATTTTCTGTGATTAGGGTTTCCATATTCTGCTATATCTCTGTTCGAATTCGTTTTAGAGCAATCCATAGGGTTTCCGTGTTCTGCCATATATCATAATACTTATCTTACACGTCCATACACATCCATATACATCCATACTTCATATTTTCGTTTGGTTATTGATATTTACAGAATATTCAATTCGTGATTAGGGAGAGAAAAAAAATAAAGAAATTTTCAGAAATCGTTGTTATACAATTTTGTTCCTTTCATTCCTTGGGTCGTATAGAGTCTTTTGGGACAGTTTCTGCGAACACTTTTTCCGAATTTTGATTAAATCTCGTAGTGTTTTCTGGGTTCCTTGAGTCATGTAGTCTGTTGGGCCAGTTTCTGCCTACACTTTTTCCGACTTTTGTTTGTGCCTCATAGTGTTTTTCGGGTTCCTTGGGTAGTATAGAGCGTGTTGAGATAGTGTCTGTGCAACACGTTTTTGAGTTTTCAATTTTCGTTTCTTCGTGTCTTTTGTCTTCGTTGGGTAGTCTAGATCCTTTAGAGTCAGTTTTGTTGCTGTGGTGATCTTGTGGGACGTTCTTTTGGTGGTTCGTTTGTTATTGTTGGTGTTGAGTTCAGCTGGTAGATTGAGAGAATTCGATTCCTTGAGGGAGAATTTGAGTGGAAAAAGGCAAGAGTGGTGAGACTATTAGAGTGAAAAGAGCCATTGATTTTAGTGATACACGAGTGCTTGTGAGGTGGTGAGGTCCTTTTATTTTACTAACCGTTTATTGTTTATGTGTTAATATGTCAAAGAAAGATGAGTATGTTTCAGGTACGGAGGATCATACTGTTATTGATCCAAAGACGAAGTTCATAATGAAGGCACTTCGATCAGAATTGGGCAATATTCTGAGATCCAAGTTGGAAGGGGTGCATGAAAGGATCGACCAGATTGAGCAGTCTCACTCCAAAGAGATCAATTTCACTCGAGGAGGAGGCCGAGCCAGCGATAGACGAGGCCGTGGTGGTAAAAGATGTCGATTCCACTATCGTCAATATGAGGAGCATGGAGACGATACAAATTTTGGTGAGGAAGAGGATTGGCATCGAGATGGCAGTAGGACTTGGCAAGATAACAATCTGAGCAACATCAAGATGTACATTCCCTTTTTCCAAGGGAAAAATGATCCAGAATTGTATCTTGAATGGGAGAGAAAGGCGGAGCTTCTGTTTGACTGCCACAGCTATTCAGAGCTCAAGAAGGTGAAGCTGGCTGCGATAGAGTTTTCAGATTATGCACTTGTGTGGTGGGATTAGATGGTGACGAGTAAGAAGAGAAACGGTGAGCCACCTATTCAGACTTGACATGAGATTAAGGTTGTGATGAGGAAGCGTTTTGTGCCTAATCATTACTACCGTGAGCTTTTCAACAAGTTGCATAATTTGAAGTATGGCAGTAGGATCGTAGATGAGTACTACAAGAAGTTGGAGGTTGCCATAATTCGAGCCAATGTTGTGGAGGAACGGGAGGCGACTATGGCGAGATTCCTAGCTGGTTTGCATTGGGATATTCGTGATAAGGTGGAGTTGCAGCACACTGTTGAGTTAGAGGATATGGTCCACATGACCATCAAGATAGAGAATCAACTCAAGAGGAGGGGCAACAACAACAGCAACTAGAGACAGAATCGGGGCAATTGGAGGCCATCCCAACCAGTTTCTAGTGGTTCCTCGTCAATAGGGAACCAATGGGAGAATGAGACGCCGCCGAGAGATGACAAGAAACAGTTCTTTAGATCTTGAACAGAGGGTTTGAATTCTACAAATCTGGCAGTTTCTGATGGTCGAAATCGAGATAAGAAGTGCTTTAAGTGTCAAGGATTTGGGCATATTATGAGTGAGTGTCCGAATAGGAGATTTATGATCATGAGAGATGATGGCGAAGTTGTGACTGATGGAGATGAGACCGATCCGAAAATCCCAGTTTTGGAAAATGTCGACTATGAAGAGGAGATTGAGGAGATTTTCACACCTGCTGGACAGCTGATGGTAGCTAGGAGAGCTTTGAGTGTTCACACTCAATCCGATGAGAGCGCTCAACGGGAGAATCTCTTTCACACGAGATGTCTTGTTCAAGACAAGGTGTGCAGCGTGATCATCGATAGAGAAAGTTGCTCGAAGAGCCATGGTGGAGAGATTGGGGCTGACCGAGGTGAAGCACCCAAGCCGTACCGATTGCAGTGGCTGAATGAGACCGGCGTCATCAAAGTTACGAGGCAAGTGAAGGTTCTTTTTAGCATTGGAAAGTATGAGGATGAGGTGTTGTGTGATGTGATTCCCATGCAAGCGAGCCATATCTTGTTGGGGTGACCGTGGCAGTTTGATCGACATGTGACTTATGATGGTTTCATCAACAAATATTCATTTGAATACAAGTAGAAGAATGTGTCGCTTGTTCCGCTCACTCCTCGACAAGTTTATGAGGATCAAGTGCAATTGCAAAAGGAGGCAGAGAAGGTGAATTCCAAGGAGCAACCCGTAGTTAACAACGAGAGTAGATTGATGCATAAGTCTCTTCTTGCAAGGACTAGTGATTGGAAGTAGGCCATGAAGGAGGAAAGGCCGATCATTGAGTTGTTGGCCAAGGGGCGCGCGAGAAAGAGTTTGAAAGTGTTTGAACCTCGTGCTTGGGAATGGTTGCATATGTGCAAGGATAGGTTTCCTTTTGATGTAGATGACGACTTGGATTTGAGGATAAATCCTCTTCAAGAGGAGGGGAATGATGCAGCCCAAAGTTCGTTTGTGCAAGACCCGGGAGATGATAGAGTTGGTGAGTTGGACTTACGTGCAAGGGGTCAAAGAAGATTGAAGATTTTATTTATTTTGCATTTAATTATTATTTTTGAATTTTAATTAGTAAGGGCCTTGTTTGGCTGAATTAGTTTTTTTTTCGAAAGGTTTGATTAGGTTTAGTTGTTTCCTTATTAGAGTAGGTCTCTTTATTTTTCGCCTATATATAGGGCTCTTGTGGTGGACGAAAATTCAGCCTTTGATTTATTAAAATTTGTGAGTTTATTTCTCTCTTGAGAGTTTTCGAATTCCTCTTGAAATTCCAAGAGAATTCATTTATCGGCGTAACGACGAGTCAACCAACCCTCGTCGGGTGTCATTCATCATCCCAGAGTTGCTGCGTCAACATCACGTTGGGGTATAGAGAATTCATTTGCCTATATCATTATGTGGGTTAGATTCAGAGGTTTTGAAATTTCATAATCTATCATTCGTTATCAAGTCTTCCGCTTGCGTGTTCGTTTGAACGGTCTGACAAGGATCGTATCAGGAGGTTTGCGTGAAGTGGCCTTCCGGTCATTCCGACGACATGCTCCAACAGAAGGCCCAAGTCATCTTCCAAGGTAGGAGCCCCACTTCTGGCCCCTTCAACTATTGGAATGCATGGAGGATGCTCCGAATCAACCGGAGGTTCAAGTCCATGTACCTGGAGGGCGACGTCCATTCCTCCAAGAGGACGAAGACTTCGGAGATGGGCGACTTCACCACCTTGGTGTCGGGCGAGGAGATCACGTCTTCCCGGCCAAGGCGACGAAGGCGGCGGTGAGAGCGACTGATCACTAAATTATTAGCAACAAATTACCGCAACTAACACGGTGCAATTGCAGCACAAAATCAGTAACCGAGTATCGTATCCACAGAGACTATTATAACGAATTACTCTAAGTAATCCTAATTAAACTATAGTAATATTCAGGCAACGAAAGGTAGAGATTGGTTGACGTAAATTAAAACGCAAATAGAAACTAATAAAAATACGTAGATAAATTCAAATATGGAAAACTCTGACCCTAGGGATGTATTTTCACCAATCAACTACATGCATTCAACCTATTGATTCAATTACCAATTTTAATCCAACCCTGATGAAAGATCACTATATTATCCACAAGCGTCTCTAACGACCACCTATGAACGTAGATTAATTAATCCCTTTTCACATTCAAGACTCCAAGGAATAAATTAACTCCCAATAGCACATAAAGAATAGCTTCCTATAGCTTCACCTATCGCATTCAAGACACAAGGCTAACACTATATCATGCATTCCTGAATCGGCTGAACAATTATCGCATTCAAGACTCAAACTGAACAGCTAGACATGTAAATCATTGATCAGATAATTCACAAGAGATTAAGCACCAGGAATCATGAATCATAAGTTGGAGGGCAAATTGATATCAATAAATCAAAAACACATAATCAATCAGCTATATACAAACCCTAGGTTCAGATTAAAGAACTAGCCAAACATACTAAAATAAATCATAAACATAATTAAAAAGAACACAATTGAAAGAACTGAATTAAATAAAACTCTGAATAAAACAATTGTAGCGGCTTGAATCTTCAATCTTGTGGAAATCCAATCCAAGCTGTAAAAACTGGAAAACAATAATAATCTAAAGCTATAAAACTGAAATATGAAAATTGAGAACTGAAAAACTAAAGCTGGGAACCCTGAATAGGTACAAGAAAGACCTATATATAGTGTCAGGGTAAAACTACAGAGTTTGAGCTCGAAAAGGACTTTAAAAACGAAATAAAACGTAAAAAGGCGGGCTGACGGCGATCGCACGGCGGGCACCCGGCGGTCGCCGGATTCTTCACGTTTTTCCTTCATTACGCGGCGGGCGCCAGGCGGGCGCCGCCTGATCGCCAGCCACGCCGATTTCTCAGCGGGCTGCGCGGCGGTCTCCGGCTGGGTCGCCGGCTGCTGCACAATTTTCCTTCTTCAGGCGGCGGTTGCCGCCCGGTCGCCGCGGGGTCGCCGCCGTTTCGCTGCTGCGCGCGACTTTCATGTTTTGGTCATAACTTTCTCGTCCGAACTCCGATTTATGATCCATTTACGCTCACGAACTCGTATCGAGACAATCTACAACTTCTATTTCAGATAAGGTTTCCAAATTCGAACTCAATAAACCTGAAATTTCCTTGAAAGTTCGAATAAGAATCATGTTTCAAAAGATAAAGCAAATTAAGCATAAAACAATCATCCAACACTCAGTTTCCTATAAAATAACATCATATGAACACTAAAAACCATGGAAACATGAGTGTTATCAACTCCCCCAAACTTAAGCCATTGTTCGTCCTCGAATAATGGGAAGAATAAAATCAATAACACGAATGGGTAAGAAATCTAGTTCATCGATGCCTCCGAATAATAAAGAATGATAAAATTCTCAAATCCTCAATAATTAAGCACAAAATTCACCAATAAACACAACCTATTGTAAAATCAACCTTGACATTCCAAACAATTGAATCTCACAAGGTACGTGTATCACTCAACTCTCAATTTGATGGAATATATAGGACGTGTATGCTCTCATCGAATTCAATGCAATGCAGATCTCTTACCATAGGCTTGCCAATCGTCTACAATCTCCATCGCTAAAAGTGTGCCAGGACTAAGATCAAAAAGGTCTTTTTATTCGGGTTATAATGTAGGGACATTGGTTAAGGTAGGGAAATATAGGCTAAGTGACTCAAATAGATCAAGAACACCAACCTTATAGCTTCACTAATCAAGCATGGAATAAATTCCATCTTCCACCCAACTATATCACCATAATCAACACAACTCAAGGGATTTAATCATCACAAAACAGAACTAAACACTCTTTTATGCTCTCCATTTATTTCCAACACACAAAGTCGATTTTCTAACAAATTTCTCAATATACACTCGACTTTATAATTTTTTCTCTTTCTTTTTCTTTTCTTTTTTTTTCTTTTTTTTTTCTTTCCATAACTTTTCTAGAGCTCATAAGAGTAAATAGTAACACAAAATCATCCCTTCTTCTTCACAACCCACTATGAATATTCACCACATAAAGATTCCCATATACTTCATCACCCCCTATCATCCAGCTAAAGAATAAAAGCTAAATAGGCTCAAAGTGGATAACAAAGGATAATTTTTTTTCAAGGACAGTGTTTGGGATAATAAAGTGGCTAACAAAAGATGGCCTAAAATCATCTCCTAATCCTGGGCACAACAGCAACCTCGACACAGAAACCATGGCAAGTTCTAGAAGATCACCACATGCAATGACAAAACTCACAACAAAGAATAAACTGTGTATTATAAACAGTTATGGCTCAAAATCTCACAGGTTTATTCAACGTCCAAAAATCAAGGTTAAAATCACTCTAGAATTATGCAAATTAGTTCCAATTATGCTCAAATCATCAAAGAAAATCAAATTCCAATTTTTTTTTCACAGAAATCATCATTGGCATCTTACCAGAAATCTAATGGAGCAATAAACATCTCAAAACAAAAACACACACCACCAACCAAGCAGGATAAAACAAGAAAGCTAACAAAAAGATAAAAGTGATACACATATCTACTCTCACCCCCCTCCCCCAAACTTATTACAGAACATAAGTTCGAAAATAAGTTTGGAGGGATGATGATATGTGTGTCACTACTCACAGAAACACATGCTCCATGGTAGTGGTATGAACAAGGCGCGAGTTCCCGCATCTTCTAGGCTCAACACTGCACTAAACAAAGAAAACAAAGAAACAAAAAGAAACTAAACGAAAGGAAAACAAAACAAAGAAAAAGGTTGGGTTACCTCCCAACAAGTGCTTAATTTAACGTCTAGAGCTCGACGATACCTCAAAAACTCATGGAGGTCGGAAACAGCACTCTAACCATTGGAAAGCTTTTCTACTCTTAGGTGCCCTCTCCACCAAAACACTTTTCTTGGCTCGGACATCCTCCACAAGCATTGCCCCCTTTTCATTCTTATTCCGAAAAATCCGGAATTTCACTTTCTTCTTCTTGGGGGTATTGGTTTTCAAAGACCCCCCATCATACTCCAAAAACAAACACTTCTCAAAAGTCAGAACTTCTTTTGGTTCTTGAGTTTTTTTCTTGGCTTCAAACTTGGGGAGCTCATTCTTCTCAACCTCTTCATCCTCCAAATTTGCTAGAAAACTGTCAGCCAAATTAATCATTTCATTCTGGGGAACTTCCTTTGGTGGAGGTTTCTGTGTGATACACTCCTCCAAAGGATCCTCTACAGCTGCAGGAAAAGCTATCAGAGAGTCGATCATGTTGCACTCATCCAACGGCGGCTCGGCTGGTTTTCTCATAGCATCATAGATAGATAGAGTCAATTTTTCATCATTGACTCTAAATGTGAGATCTCCATCCTGCACATCAATAAGCGCACGGCCGGTAGCTAGGAACGGACGTCCTAAGATCAATGGAGTATTCTTGTCCTCCGGCATGTCCAAGACTACGAAATCTGCAGGAAAAATAAACTGCTCCACCTGCACTAGGACATCCTCCACAATTCCCTTGGGATATGTGATGGAACGATCTGCCATCTGCAATGCAATAGAGGTAGGCTTGATATCTCCAATCTCCAACCGGTTGAAAATAGAGAGAGGCATCAAATTGATGCTAGCCCCTAAATCACAAAGAGCACGAGAGAAATTCTGTCCTCCCATCATACAAGCGATGGTAAAGCTGCCAGGATCCTTTTTCTTCAATGGTAGCTTTCTTTGTAGCACAGCACTGCATTCCTCGGAAAGATTTATCGTCTCATATTTCCCCAACTTCTTCTTGTTGGAGACTGCGTCCTTGAGAAACTTGGCATAGCCTGGCATATCTCTCAAAGCATCAAGTAAAGGAATGTTGATGTGAAGCTTTGAAAACATCTCCATGAACTTGGCTAACTTCTTATCCATCTTCGGCTTTGCCAGGCTATTCGGAAAAGGCGCTACAGGCTTGTACTCTGGCCTGGGAAACGTAGGAGTAGGATTGGGCTCCTTCACAGCAGAAGAGCTCGAATCCTTCTTAGGGGTAGGCGGCTGTTTCGCTGCAAGCTCCTCCAAGTCATCATCATCGTCCTCCACTACTTTGCTTTTTCCCTTGTCATTCTGCAGCTCTGGAAAATTCTGGTACTCAGTCCCGCTTCGAAGATGGATCGCATTACACTGATTTTTGGGATTTATTTCAGTGTTGCTAGGAAACTTTCCTGGTGTGTGCTGCGCAGCTGCTTGGTTGGCCATCTGACCAACTTGATTCTCTAACATTTGCACTTGTTTGGACAGTGCTGAAAAGTTTTGCTCCATGTTGAACATTTTGGTTCCCAAGTTTGCCGAGTTTGTCTCCATCCCGGTGACTTTCACCAAAACTTGCTTCATCATTTCCTCTATTGAATCTTTCTTTGGCTCATTGATGACTCCCCCACTAGAAACAGAAAATCCAGGTGGAGGCTGCAAAGCATTGTTGGGATTTGAATAGGAAAAATTTGGATGATTCCTATTATTTGGATGATACGGTGGATTTCCGCCCTGATGTCCTTGATAGTTTGGTCTATTGAATTGGTACTGCCGCTGGATGTAATTAGCATCTTCCAACTGTGACACATCAGGTAAACTCGGCTGCTGAGGAATTTTAGCTAGCAGTGTCTTTCTCTCCAACTCATACTGCTTTTGAAGAGCTTCATATTTCTCCTTAAAATCATCTCTCTCCTCATTCACAGCTGCAATTCTTCTCGTGGAATTTCTGTCATTCGGCCATTGGTAACTGTTGGAGGCCATCTCTTCTATCACACGATACGCCTCCTTTGTATTTCTATGGAGAAGACATCCACCTGCAGTAGCATCCACCATACTCTTTGTTAGACCAGTCAAACCATTATAAAAGTGAATGATTTGCTGATCCTCTGTGAAACCATGTTGTGGGCATTTCCTGAGCAGCTCACGAAATCTTTCCCAGGCATCATGAATGGTCTCATCTCCTAGCTGGGAAAAATGAGAAATCTCTGCAATGATTTTCTGAGCTTTAGAGGCAGGAAAGTATTTTGCCAAGAAAGCTCTACACAAATCCTCCCATCCAGTAATAGCACCTCTGTCCAAACACTTGAACCATTCCTTTGCTCTATCTCTGAGAGAGAATCCAAACATCTTCATTCTGATGGCATCTGGTGGCACTCCATTCTGCTTAATAGTGTCGCAGATATCTAGAAACTGAGTGATGTGGACATGCGGATTTTCATCAGCCATTCCACTAAACTGTTCAGCTTGCACCATGTTTATCAATCCCGGCTTCAGTTCGAACGTGGTAGCCTGCACAGTTGGTCCCCATCTGCCTCCTTGAAATTGATCAACCCTAGGCTGATACATGTGATTCAGTGGTGGCTCTGTTGGAGGAGCCCGGTTGCGCTCTCTTTCTTCATCTAGTTGCCTCTGAAGGTTTGTCACGACTTGTACAAGAGTTTGAAGGTCCATGTTATTCTCTGCCATTGCTTGCTTTTTCTTTTCGCGGTTGTCTCTTTTGTACTGTTTTTCGATTTCCAAGTTCAAAGGTACTAGATGTTCCTTTCCTTTGGATCTCGTGATCATGCACGCCTGAGACAACAAACAAAAACAGAAGTTTAAAAACTAAAAAAAATAAAATTAAAACTTATAACGCCAGAAATAATGCTTAAGTCTAATCAGAAATATTAAAGTTAATTCTAAATAGTCCCCGGCAACGGCGCCAAAAAGTTGATCACTAAATTATTAGCAACAAATTACCGCAACTAACACGGTGCAATTGCAGCACAAAATCAGTAACCGAGTATCGTATCCACAGAGACTATTATAACGAATTACTCTAAGTAATCCTAATTAAACTATAGTAATATTCAGGCAACGAAAGGTAGAGATTGGTTGACGTAAATTAAAACGCAAATAGAAACTAATAAAAATACGTAGATAAATTCAAATATGGAAAACTCTGACCCTAGGGATGTATTTTCACCAATCAACTACATGCATTCAACCTATTGATTCAATTACCAATTTTAATCCAACCCTGATGAAAGATCACTATATTATCCACAAGCGTCTCTAACGACCACCTATGAACGTAGATTAATTAATCCCTTTTCACATTCAAGACTCCAAGGAATAAATTAACTCCCAATAGCACATAAAGAATAGCTTCCTATAGCTTCACCTATCGCATTCAAGACACAAGGCTAACACTATATCATGCATTCCTGAATCGGCTGAACAATTATCGCATTCAAGACTCAAACTGAACAGCTAGACATGTAAATCATTGATCAGATAATTCACAAGAGATTAAGCACCAGGAATCATGAATCATAAGTTGGAGGGCAAATTGATATCAATAAATCAAAAACACATAATCAATCAGCTATATACAAACCCTAGGTTCAGATTAAAGAACTAGCCAAACATACTAAAATAAATCATAAACATAATTAAAAAGAACACAATTGAAAGAACTGAATTAAATAAAACTCTGAATAAAACAATTGTAGCGGCTTGAATCTTCAATCTTGTGGAAATCCAATCCAAGCTGTAAAAACTGGAAAACAATAATAATCTAAAGCTATAAAACTGAAATATGAAAATTGAGAACTGAAAAACTAAAGCTGGGAACCCTGAATAGGTACAAGAAAGACCTATATATAGTGTCAGGGTAAAACTACAGAGTTTGAGCTCGAAAAGGACTTTAAAAACGAAATAAAACGTAAAAAGGCGGGCTGACGGCGATCGCACGGCGGGCACCCGGCGGTCGCCGGATTCTTCACGTTTTTCCTTCATTACGCGGCGGGCGCCCGGCGGGCGCCGCCTGATCGCCAGCCACGCCGATTTCTCGGTGGGCTGCGCGGCGGTCGCCGGCTGCTGCACAATTTTCCTTCTTCAGGCGGCGGTCGCCGCCCGGTCGCCGCGGGGTCGCCGCCGTTTCGCTGCTGCGCGCGACTTTCATGTTTTGGTCATAACTTTCTCGTCCGAACTCCGATTTATGATCCGTTTACGCTCACGAACTTGTATCGAGACAATCTACAACTTCTATTTCAGATAAGGTTTCCAAATTCGAACTCAATAAACCTGAAATTTCCTTGAAAGTTCGAATAAGAATCATGTTTCAAAAGATAAAGCAAATTAAGCATAAAACAATCATCCAACACTCAGTTTCCTATAAAATAACATCATATGAACACTAAAAACCATGGAAACATGAGTGTTATCAGCGACAAAGGGAAAGGAGAATGAGAAGGCGTCGCAAAGCTCAGAGCCTCCACCGCAATACACGGAGGGGTTGGATAGATCGGACGACAAGCTGCAAAAAATGATCGGCGAGTACGCCAAGAAGAACGAGCTGAAGAGGGAGATCCACGACGATCGGTCATGAAGACTTCCGACATGACTCTGGAGCAGCTAGAATGACACAAGCAATGGGTGGCGGAGATCCTAGCTCGGCGAAAGGGGCGGTGGAGACTACATAGGTTTTAATTATGTTCTTAGGTTTTAATTAAGTAATTTTAAATTATGTCTTTAGGTTTTTTTATGTAATTTTTAGGATATTTAAAATTAATGAAGTTTAATTTGAAGTAAATTGTGTTATTTAAATGTGTGTAATTAAAATTAAATGAAAAATATAAAAATCAAAACTAAAAAGATCAGGTCAGCTATCAAGTCACCCAACTGTGGCCTCCTTAACCCAATGTGGTCCCCCATCTATCAGGTTAGCTATCAGGTCACCCCCACTGTGAATGCTCTAAGAATGTATCACGTCTATTTTGGGAAATCACCTCACTTTCTCTTTTTAACCACAACCACTATTTTGTACATGACCTCACACTCAATTTAACCACACCTACTCATTTCTACGTGATGAGACCCTTTCTCCACTCAATACACTATCTACCAAATATTTCCTAAAACCTATGTCGTCCCCAAAGTAAAAGTACATAAAAATAAGGGTTAATAGCCGAAAAATACACGAACTATCACGAGATTTGCATATTGCAGATCACCTTTAAAATTAGCTCCAGAATACATCACTTTTTAATTTAGTTGTAAATTGCACACGTGTTGACCACAACCTTGATCAGTGTTGACGTGGCTCCCGGAATTTTTAGACGTGGACTCATCGACATTCAAAACGACGCCGTTTTGAGTGAGTATAAATTAAAAAAAGGGAAAAATCCCCAGATTTGTACCTTCTTCCCGTTTGCACCTTCTTCCTCCAATTTCTGATAATTTCAGGCGAATATCAGGAAAGAAGAGGAAAGAGGTAAATTCTTTGCGGATCTTTTGACGATTTCTGCTATAGACGAGTTTTTTGTTGAAGTTTTCGTATTTCCCTGATTGGCTTATTGCAGGGTTTTAAAGGGATTTTTGGAAATTCGTTGGGGTGTAAAGGGTTTCGATAGATTGTAGTAAATTTTTGAGATTTGATTTTTGAGATTGGGGTGTAAAGGGAATTCGTTGGAAAAGGAGCTCGAATATTTTAGAAATTTTTTACGGCGTGGAAGAAGGGCTCCGCTACATTCCAGCATTCGTCTCCGGCCACCAACTTCTTCTGATTCTTCCCGTCTACATTCGTCTTCGCAGAAGAATGACGGCGACGATGATTTTGACGAAGAGGACGCGATGGTGACCGGAGGAAGAAGCGGCGCCCCTTATCTTCCGGATTTGAGAAGGGGCGGAGCGGTGTAGCCCAACGGCGCGACGAGGTGACGGCGGATCTGAGAAGGGGTGGTGGTTGTGGGTTGCTGACAGATCCAGGCGGTGGTTGTGGTTGTGGCATGGTTGTGTTTCGAATTCAAGATTTTTTATTTTGTAATTTGATTAGGAGAAAACAACTTGAGCACGGAAATCAGAGAGTCATGTTGCTCAGCCTTTGAATCGGAAGGGGAGGCCGGTGATGGCTTGCCGGATTCTGGAAATGGTGATGGCGGCGCGGCGGACCGCCTAGAGCAGGAAGAAGGCAGTGGAATGGCTCGCCGGATTTCAATTGTTTTTTTCATTTCTTTTTAGGGAATTCTTCAAAATATAAAAACAACGTCGTTTTGCCCACGTGGCTTGTCAGCGTGTAAAAAAATCACGAGTAATGCCAAGTTATGTTAATACTATTCATGTCATCCCCGGTCAAACTTACGAGTTGCCGGAATTTTCGCCGTGTGCAATTTATAACTAAATTAAAAGGTGATGTATTCTGGAACTAGTTTTAAAGGTGATGTGCAATATGCAAATCTCGTGGTAGTTCATGTATTTTTCGACTATTAACCCTAAAAATAAATTAAAATCCTAAAATGTCATATAATATATATGTTAAAATCCTATATATGAATCTATAAACAAACCAATGTAATGAAGGTCAAAGTAATGACTATTTAAACAAATTTGAATTTTTATAAAAACTATAACTTTATCAAGCATAAATTATACTCCTTCTATCTCATTAAAGATGGCTCGTTTTTCATTATAGGTCGTCTCACTAAAAATGACTCCATAAAAGACAATATTTAACTCTTAAAAGCGTGTGGACTATACCACTTTTATCTAATTTACACATGTCCTTAATTTGTGTGCCAAAAAGAAGTGATTCATCTTTAATGGGACAATGTGAGTATATAATAATCTTATGTAAATACTCCATCCGTCCCAATTCAATAGGCCACATTTCTTTATTTGGACGTCCCAATTCAATAGACTACTTACTAAAATGAAAAGTCAATACATAACAAATAACTTTACATAACTCATTATTTACATTATATGTCCTTGTGGCCCACACATAATTACATCTCTTCTCATTTAAAAAATAATATCTTCATTTCTTTCTTCTACTTTCTGGATAAAGATATCCTAAAAAAAAATTATCTCCCCTATTTTATTATAAATTATTCGTTTCTTAACACTCGTGTCCAAAACTTGTGGCCTATTGAATTGGGATGAGGAGAGTAATTAAATTCGACCATTTTCTTATGCAGTAAAATATTATAAAATAAATTATCTACACTCATTATTCTATAGGATTTTACAAATAAGATAGGATTTTTTTTTATAAATAAAATTTCTTGATTTATTAAGTTTAATTTTATAACATTGGTTCTAAGAAAATTATAACACTAAATAATAATATTGCATTATTTTAGTCGGATTTTGATTTTACTAAAAAGATTATAACAATGGTGCTATCGGCGAGTCATGCGTGAATACATGCCAAGTAATTGTTAAATAAATAACAATTACTCCCTCCATCCACAAAGAACTTTCTAAAAGAGAGTGGCACGAGTTTTAAGAAAAATGTTATTAAGTGTATTGAGAGTTGAGAAAAAGTTGTTGAGTGTATTTAGAATGGTGAATATTGAAAGTTGTGAAAATTTGAAAAGTAAGGATAAATGAGATATTTATAAGTGATGGGTATAGTCCAAAAATAGGTAGCAAGTTCTTTTGTGGACGTCGCAAAAATAAAAAGTAAAAAGTTCTTTCGTGGTCGGAGGTAGTATATTTAAATGTATTAAATTTTAATTTATACTCACTTCGTCCCATTAAGTATGGCTTCATACTTTTGGGCACACTTATTAAGTTGAACAATGATTAAAGAAATGAGCCATCATTAATGGGACAGATGAAAAAGGAAAGTGAGTCATTATTCATGGATTGAGGGAAATACATTTTACCAATAGTTATCTTTTGTCAGTGGGTTAATGGAAAAAATAGGTTGAATATGAGACATGTCCCGTTCAATTTCAAATAAAATATAGATGTTTTCGATAAATTTAAATTACCTGCTACCATAAAATTTAACGATTATTCTATCAAAAAATCAAATGCAAAAAAAATAATTGTAAGAGAGAGCAAAGAAAAAATAATTTAGTTTAAAACTCTAATTTCTATATCTTTTTTAAATATATTTTCTACATATTATTTACCGAATTAAAGCTCTTATCATGATATTTAATTAAATAAACATATTGAATATGTTATCATAAGCGAAACTATGCAATTTTTTGAATGAAAGGAGAAAGAAAAAATGGGAAGAGAAAGAAAATAGAAAATAATTAAATAAAAAGAATTGTAAAAATAAAATAAAAATGGTGCTAATATGTTTCTGTTAAAAATTGTGCAATATATAGATTTCTATACCAAATTAAAGATTTTTTCATGATATTTAATTTAAGATACATAGTGGATATTTCTTTTAAATGAATCAAATTTAATATTTTTTAGATAAAAAAAAGATAAGAGAGTGAGAGATAGAGAGAGAAATTGGATGGAGAAAAGTGATGAGAGAATATATGTAGAAATAATATAGGCATTGTAACTCTACTTTCATATATTGTTTATTTCATAGATCTATATTTCATATTATAAAAAAATATTTAATTTGCATCTTAAATTAAAAATTAAAAATCATGATAAAATATTTATTTTAATATAAAATTATCAAAATAAATAAATTGTAATTCTATATTTTTTTTAAAAAAATCTTATTTTCACTCTCATCTTTCCTCTATAATTTTTTTCAACTATGTAACTTCTATTCTCTCTCCTCTCTCTAATGTTTATTCTCTTTCCTTTTTATTCTCCCATATCTCTTATTTTCTCTCTCTTCTTTTCTTACCTTCTAAAACTTTATCCTCACTTAATATTATAATTGTAAAAATGTCATAAAATTAGCGGAAAAAAATTATTGGTGTTTTATATAATATTAGGTTTAAATACTTGAATTTTCATTAAAGATTAATTTTATATAAGAATTAAAAAAAATATTTAAATATATGAATTTGTAATATTTTTTATTTGTAACATGAATGTCAATTGTTCAGTGACCAAAAGTGAGTGTATGTTTATGTATTTAAATGTAGGATTAAATATTTCAAAAATTCATTTTTATACGCCAACTTTTGGATCATATTCAATTTTAACAACGAATTCATCTTTGCTGATTTAAAAACACTCATGACACTTTGGATAGGCACACTACCCTCCCCAAAACACACGAAAAGACTGATAGGTTGGTAGATAAAGGGTAGTGAGCCTACACATTAGTGCCATGTGTGTTTTTAAATTACCGAAGACGAATTTGATGTTAAAATTGAACAGGATCCCAAAGTTGATGTATGAAAATGGATTTTTGAAAGTCCGTGTTAAAAATGAATTTTTACTAAAGTTCGTGAATTTAGATGTATTTAACCCTTAAATGTAATTATCCTAAAATTATAATACTAATTTTAGATATATGTTACTCCAACTTTTAGTATCCATATTTCGTTTTTTGAATGTCCCACATTTTTGTATCCATTTCTATTTTTAACACTCAAATAAAAGATAGGATCCTTATTCCACTCATAATACACTCAATCACTTTATTAAAACATGTGTCACACTCAATTTGATACTAAAAGTTGGGAACGAAGGGAGTAATATTGGTCCCGAGGCAAGTGTGTTCTGGTGTATTGAGGGGGAGGGGGAAGGGGGAATACACCACATAGCAACTTTGCTCGTTTTCTCATAATATTGAACAACTTAGCTGATAATGGGGCAACTAGAGAAAAATACGTCAACTTGCTGAGAACTACCTTACTGATAAATCATGTAAGCTTACTAACAGTAGGTAGACAAACAGTGAGGTTTATGTTCAAACACAAATGCGGAATTCGGTGGATAGCAAAACTTGCTCTTATGAAAATCTTTGACGTGTTCATAATATTAGTGACTTGAGAAAGACTGATAAGGTATAAAAACTAGTGTGTGCAAGTGCAGTTTATGTGATGCATGATGTCAGCTTGCTTAAGGTTTTACTATCACGACCGGGCCTAATTAAGGATAATTAAGCCGGGAAAATCGTGACTAGGGGAGGGAGATTAGAAGCGGGGATAGAAAGGGGGTGAATAAATAAGGAAAAAATGTATTTAATCGTTGTTAACAAAAGGACATTTATAATATAATGGAGGTTTAGTCATATTGACTCAAATAAACTAGTAAGTTCGGATAACTTCGACTTAGCCAAAATAACATAAGACTTCTGAGTATGCAGCGGAATAAGGGTTCTGATTACATGTATGAAGACATGTATCCCCAGAGTTCATTAATACATAAAACTAAGACAAAAGGGTTCCGCTCGTCACTTCATCACCACCGATAGCTACTCAACCTGCACATTTAGAAATATTTGCAGGGCTGAATACAAAAGTACTCAGTGGGCAAGTATGCCTAAGTATAAAAATACATGCTAAACAAAACTGTGAATTGTCATGCCATCATAAACAGTACAACAATGGATTTTTCGTTAAAGGAGCCCAAGCCTACTGAAATCATTTGTGATTCTTAAAGTTTGACTATAGTCTAAGTTCTCTTGTAATCTATCATATCTGAAGCTCTGTGCCGGAGAGGCGGCCACCTCTCACGAACACTTGACCGGCCAACTCGTTCGATGACTCATGGTCACTGGTGTACACTAGCCCTGACAGGAAAACTATCAACTGCTCAAGAACCGAATTCGATTACATAATAGCAAATAGATATCATACTAAAATTGAAACATTTATGGCAAGACAATAGTTGAAATAATTTTCAATTCAAAGATTTTGCAACGAAATAAATTGCTCAAATGTAACATTTAAATCATTTGATATATATATATATGAAAGTAAACTTATCTGATCCTCGGTGTGGGAGAGAGGTGATCTTAAGCTGCGATACCGTCCTGTGAACCAATTCCTACAAGACGAATTCTTAACACTTAGCACATACCATAGATAACGAGAACCGTTGTCTACTTAGGGTCTCTGGGTCAACCTATTCCTGGACTTACAATACATAATCAAGACTAAAGACTATGCATTCCTCATACATTAGCTTATCTGGATGCATTATCTAGGTTAACTCACTTGTTTTCATAAAAACTATGCATAGAACATGTTTTAAACTCATCATGCACATATACTCAATATTTCATAAATATCCCTTTTTAAAATCAACTTTCATACTTAGAAAATAATCAACAACTTGAGCTCTTAAGGGGCTGTTTTGCAACATATGCCAAACCTGCCTCGGATCTCCAAGTGAGGCTCCAAAGGACATTCTGAAAATTAGGCATTTCAAGGATCATTCTTCAATTTGAATTATATGAAACAGAGTTCAAACGAGCAAGATGTGACCGCTCAAAGATGAATATTTAATTAACAAGCAAAAATCTGAAAATTTCAGATTTTCCAGATTAGAATCAAGTCAGTGGGCATTTTTTAAAAATTCATATCTCCCATCACAAAAGTTCACTGGGAACCCCAAAGGTCAATCCAAAAACTAGGGAGAGAGTGTAACACTCTCCAGTTAGATTTACCCCAAAAAGGTTCATGGTATAGAAGATATGAGTGTCTAAAGTTCAGTGCACAAATTGGGTTCAAGTTCGGCAGATTCAAGACATAAATCGGAAAAATCATTTTACACTTCACCAAAATTTTTAAAAATGAACACATAAATTGCCAACATGTCAATGAATATTCAGTACGAAAATTGGTTTAAAACTCAAAGGTTTAAGTTGGCCTTTGCCACCTCAAAGTTGTTGGTTTGTAAAACCTACTGGAGGATACACAGAATAAGAACTAGACTTCAAGGATTTATACCGGGCATTTCCCTCATCCAAAAATAGTGAGATCGGTGTCAAAAGAAAGGTACGGGAGTCTAGAGTAACATATTCAAGTTTCAAAGGTTTTCACCAATTGAAACTTGACTTATGTTCTCCAAAAGATTGTTTACTAGAAATGTATTCCAGACGGTCGATGAAGTTCAAAAATTAATAAATAAATCAGAAGAGCTCCAAAAATTCTGAAATTTTACCATAGTATAGAAAACATATGAAAGATGATTCAAAAATAATTTGGAAATTTTTGGGCACCGTTTGGATGGCTGACATTTCCTTGCAAAATACTGCCGAAGCAGTGTGCTTATGGCAGATTCGAAGCTTTACCTCATGCACGGTTTTTCACCCATAAAACATTACCAAAATCAACGTCCAAAACAATAAAACATATCCTCACACAATATAGCACACATATGTGTAAAAATCCATGGTCTTAAAGTATTTTCAGTTGAGAAAACCAAAGAAAAACTCACCCTCGAAGCACAATCTTTACTCTAACTTTACGCCCTAGGTTTTTCACGCTCTCCCTTGCTTTGATACTTCTCTCGGGGCTTCAAGGGCTTTTATAGAGTGTGATTGTTGGATTTGTATACTGAAAGCAAGAACTTTTATGCTTGTATACAATGATTCGTGAGTTCACTATCTAATCTCCTATCTAAATTGTTCATAATTGCATATGTATGTCCAATTATCTCTATATAAGTAGATTATATGGTGTGTTGTAGATCACCGAAGACCATATAATTGGAATAACCTTATGAGATATAAAATTGATCACAGCCGAGATGACTCTAGGACGAATCGTTGGTTTAGGTTGCAGTATAGATGGAAGGAGTTTGTCTTGACTACTTGTCTATACTGGTACGTCGTAACGTATTGATAGGATCACAGTGAGATGTATTCTTCTATCTGACATATATGAAGGATCAAGATCTCGGTGACTTAATAAGATCTTAATACTAATAAGGTTTCAAATATATATGTTGATTCGTGTATCATTTTGATTTACTATGGGTGAGAGTTATATATTAACTTGAGTACTATGTATCTTGGGTGATAGCGGTTAATATATGATATTTGGTTATCTGTATTAGTACCTGTATCCGGTATAGGATAATGACATCCCCTTAAGGAGCTCAAAAGGTTTATTGCGTTAAACCCTGCAGGTCGATTTTGTTCAGACGCAATAATAAGGGTCGAGTGGTACTACTTAAGGATTACAAAGAGATTAATTAATATAAGCTGTCAGAGCTTTAATTAATTAATGGTCGGATATTTTAAATACGAAGGTCTAATAAGTCTAAATACAAGCCCGACTCATCATCGGTAATAAAGGGGTAATTCAATATTGATTATCTAGTGGAATGAATTAATGTTTATGAATTAATTGTGATCTAGGCTGATCATAAGAATTAATTCATTTGAGGCCCATCTTTATTCCTTGTATCTGATCCCTGGACTGGCCCAAAGTCTCCTGAGACCAGTAGGAGTCGCCTACTACAGTTTTTAAGGCCCTAGGTCTTTGTTTTGTCTTTAAATACAGATATCTGCTCTCAGAATAAGACACAAAAATTAGGGTTTTAGAGAGTAGAGCAATAAGGAGGCGCCAACTGTAGGGGTCGAATTCTCTGGGAGTTCTCATAGTTCGTTGTCCATCCAACGTTGGGAACTGAGCGGGATACAGTTCAGAAGATCTGAGCTGGAGTCAGATTTTTGCAGGAAACAAAGTTCTAGCAGTCTCTGAAAATAGCCATAACTTCCTCTACGGAACTCCGATTGAGGTGAAACAGGCGGTCACGAAAAGCTCTTTCAAAGACGAAGAAGTCGTATTTCTGCAAAAAATACGATTGGAGGTTGTTTGAGGGGTCAAACAGAGCGTTGAAGTTGACTGACCTGTTCAGTGATGAATTGGGTCAGAACTAGAGTCTTTTGATTCAATCGTCAACAGTCTCTGCGTTCAATTCACAAGTGATTCTAACTCCAAGGTGCAGCACTTAAATTAATAGGAGCATGTTAGGTTTAATCGATGTATGGTGAATGAAGATAATCCAAGAGACGATCCTCGTGCAAATCGAGTATTAATTAAATTTAATATTCCTTCAATTGGTATCAGAGCCCGAATTAGTTTTCTTGGCTCTGTCTGATAATTCGCGTTTGTTAGGTCTCGAATAGGTGTATGGGGGGGGAATACACCTATAGGCTATTTTCAAATTAATCAACCGACCTCAATCAGAGGGATCTCAGTCAGAGATCAAAACGAAACTTTTCATGCAAACAAAGACGCATGTTTTACTGAAATCAGTTTTGACCAAACAGGGTTGACGACTGATACTGAAAGCTCTTCAGTAAGGAGTTATCAGTTAAGTTGATGGAACTTAACTGATGCAAGTAAGGGCTTCAGTCGTGTTTGCTAAAACAGAGATGATAACATTTTTCCTGACTATCGAAAGATAGATCAGTCAGACTAATATCATACGCAGCGGAAATTAAACTTAGTTTCGAAATAGCCTCGGTGGAGCAAGTTGTTGGTTAAGGTTTCTCTTTGCAGTTAGTCAGTATTCAGTTTTATCAATTGAAATAACACAAGTAAGAATGTAAAATTGAAAGCTGTAAACAACATAGAGACTTTTACGTGGTTCGGAAAAACCCTTTCCTACATCCACGGTTGGTTGATCAGACCAACAATCAACTCCGCAAGTGCTTAACAGGTGCACTGCAAACCGAACCGTGTGCTTGTCGGGTGCACACAACCGTACACTGAAGAAAACCCTTCTCCAGTACCCGTGCTTCACTCGCGTAGGATTTCCCTTGCTTAACACAACCCGTGCTAAGACACTCAGAGTCAGAAAACCCTTCTGACCTCTGAATCACTCAAAACACTCTTATGGGGGGGAGGTTTGAACGAGTGCCAACTATACTTACAAAGAACAAGTTCTTTGAAGCAAGTTTGACCTTTGGCTTCTGGGTAAACAGATATATGCCTAGGGTTTAAGAGAATGTATGTAATCAGCAGTGACTGATTTTGGCTTTGGAATTCTCTTCTTCGATTCAAGCTATGAGGAGTTTAAGCTTAAGGCTGAGTAGCAATTTCGGCAGAGCTTCAGCTTATGTTGTTGAATCGGTGAAGGTTGAAGTGATCCTCGAGCGCTATTTATAGGAGAACTCTTGAATAGATCCGTTGGCGTAAATCATCCTCAAGATTTCTTCCGTTGGAGAGCAATTCGAATTTGGGCTGAGGCTTCAATCTTCGAGGTTCCTTGTCTGGGTGGAAATGGCTCTCTTTGATGGACAGGAGATGTGACGTCTCTGAAAAGTAACCACCAGATAGGAATGACCTCTGCAGAGATAAGATCCTGAGATCTCTGCATTTAATGCGGCTGTGAGTACGTGGCTTCCTCTGAACGTTGGAAGATCAGTCCGAGGAGGAATATTCAACTGATACTTGACTTTAGTATCAATCCTTTGCGCGCATTAAGTAATCAGTCTTCAACTGATTCTTCAATTGATACTTCAGTTGGGATCTGCAGTCTTCAGTCTTCAGTCCTTCGTTCTTCAGTCTTCAGTCTTCGATACTGCACACTAAACTAGAAACGAGCTCTAACACTTGAGTTCTAAACAATTCTAGTCTATTACAATTAAGTCCTATGATTTTTGGTATCATCAAAACAAGGGTTAGGATATTCAACAAGGTTCCCAACAATTTCCCCATTTTTGATGATGCCAAAACCACACAGCAGTTCTAGACAGCAAAAAGACTGAACTCACAGTACAAGTTCTAAACATGGGGTGAAAACAGTTCCCCCTTAATAATAGAACCTAAAAACTTGTACTTAGAGTTAAGAACGAAAATAGTTCTAAAACAGAATAAGGAGAAGACAG
This sequence comes from Salvia miltiorrhiza, assembly GCF_028751815.1. NCBI lineage: Eukaryota > Viridiplantae > Streptophyta > Magnoliopsida > Lamiales > Lamiaceae > Salvia > Salvia miltiorrhiza. The sequence goes on along the minus strand of NC_080393.1, from coordinate 46,032,544 downwards.
AAAAACCATAATCAGAGCCCGGACAAAGAGTCATTGTCTTCAGGTTGAGATAAAAAAGAAGTTCTTTTCATTAATAAAGACTGATAAGCCATCAGTCGAGGTACAGATCAAGACTTACATTGGAGTAAAAAGAAAAACAAAAACATCATGGAAAACCCATGGACTCCAGCAGTCTGCTTGGCTGCGCCTTGAACTTCTTGATCTTCATCTTCTGTCTTCGTGTCTTCATGTTCCTAAGCTTGTTCCACTCTCACTTGTGTTCCGTTGATTTGAGTTTTTATCCTCTTGGCTAATCTTCCTCATGATCATCGGATGAAATAGGATGATCATGGTGTTTAACCGACTTAAGTTCATAAGATTGTGCTTCTTTTCCCCATTTTTGGCAACATAAAAAAGAAGGACGAACCTAAGAAGGAAGCGAAGACCATGCGAAGGTAAGTTCGCATGAGGAAGATATTGGGGTTATTGGGGATGCAGAAGGAGAATGCTTAGAAGGAGGTTAGGAAGAAGAGGGAAATGATGAGGGAGACAAGAAGAGAAGCCGAGGTTTGGAGAGGTGAGGGGACGTCAATTCAGTTGAGATTGTGAGGGTCTCACTGTTGACGTAGCGCCGGTTGACAACGAGTTCTTGCTCATTGTTGTTGCTCCGCATCGAAGCTTCACAAAATGCGAGAGACCTTTTGGTGAAGACGATGAAGTCTGTCCTATTTCAGACAGGTACTTCAAACCAATGCACCGGGCATGAGGATGGAAGACACTCGCTTCGCTGGATACAAGTGAGGGTAGAGCAAACTTTGACGTCGGAGAGACGTTGAGATCCAGTGGAAGGGTCTGGTGAAGACCAGGTATGTGAGCGTCATTCTTCCATTCCATGACTTTGCAGTCATAGATTTCTCCTTTCGTCGGAACAATTTTTCTCTGCAACTTTGGAAATATTGAAAATTTTTCTCACAATGAAGGCTGTGGAGAGTTGTTAGTTGATGCAGAAAAATTGAGAAGACAACATGGTATAAATAAACAAGATGTGAACCATGTGAGAAGATGAAAAGTTTTTCGAAAACTGTGCCTAAAATGCATTTGAAGAAAAATTTTGCGTCCGCCGTCACTGCGAGGGACTGTGTCTTCAAAAAGTTGAAAGGCATCATTGCATTCTGTCATGTCAATGAGCTTCTCAAGAAATTTTATTGCAGAGGCAAAAAGGTTGGAAAGATTTTTGGTAAAAGATCATGACAAGTTCAATCAAAACAGATTTCCTCTTTTTAAAGATTTTTGTCCTTCTCGGATATTCCATTTTCCAACAATCAGTTAAAGTTTTTGAAAGAAACTGATCAGTTAGAGAAAAGTTTTTGAACTAAAAACACAAAACTCTAAACTGAAATAACTGATTTTAAAAGTAAGCTTTTAAAATACTTACTGATCAACTGAACATTGTAGTCAGTTGATACCACTTGATCCTGGTTGATTCATCAGGAGGTCTTCTTCTTCAGATGAGCGTTCAGACTTTATTGCTTTCCACGTCGTAGAATCAGCAGTTGGTGACCATCAGTCAATCATGACTGTTTTGAGAAAGTCTTCAAACACAGCATCACTCTTCAGGGTTGATGAAGCCGATCTTTTCACATAGATCAATGAACCTCTCTTATGGAAGAGCCTTGGTCAGTAGGTCCGCTCTCTGAACAGCAGTGAGAATCCATTCTACAAAGATATTCTTCTTTTCGACATGATCACGGATAAAGTGATGTCGAATAGCAATATGTTTCACTCTTGTGTGATGAACTGGATTCTGGGAGATTGCAATAGCACTGGAGCTGTCGCAATAGATAGGAACTTCCTTTTCGTCGATCCCATAGTCCTTTAGTTGATGGACTAACCACAGGATTTGTGAGCAGCAGCTTCCGGCAGCAACATATTCAGCTTCAGTTGTAGAAGTGGCGACTGAAGTCTGCTTCTTTGAAAACCATGAAATGAGCTTGTTGCCTAGGAATTGACATGTTCCGGAGGTTGATTTGCGATCAAGCTTGCATCCACCGAAGTCTGAGTCTGAGTACCCGGTGAACTTGATGTCGTCGTCTGCTGGATACCACAATCCTAGATTGGGTGTGCCTTTAAGATATCTTAGAATCCGCTTTGCTGCATCCAAATGAGCTTCCTTTGGATCTGATTGATATCTCGCACATACCCCGACTGCAAATGCGATGTCTGGTCTGCTCGCAGTCAAATACAGCAAAGATCCAATAATTTCTCTGTACTTCGTCGAAGAGATAGATTTTCCTTCTGAACCTGGATCAACTTTCCAGTTTGTGTTCATTGGAATCTTGACTGACTTTATGTGCTGAATACCGAACTTGACAGTTCCCTGGCATACTTGGACTGACTGATCAGTATTCCTTCGTTGGTCTGCCTGACTTGCAATCCGAGAAAGAAATTCATTTCTCCCATCATGGACATTTGAAACTTGTTGGTCATGATGTCAGCAAACTTCTTGCACATGTGTTCGGATTTGGATCCGAAGATTATGTCATCGACATAAATCTGAACAAGCAAGAGATCTTCTCCTTCTTTGAGAGTGAACAGAGTTCTGTCCACAGATCCTTTCTTGAAACCTTGTTCAACAAGATACTCCAAGAGAGTATCATACCACGCTCTTGGTGCTTGCTTCAATCCATAGAGCGCTTTCTTCAGCTTGTACACCTTTTCTGGTCCAGCAACCTCAAACCCTGGAGGTTGTTCTACATAGACTTCATCCGTGAGCACTCCATTGAGAAATGCACACTTGACATCCATCTGGTGTACCTTGAAACCTTTGTGAGCTACGAAGGCTAAGAAGAGTCTGACTGCTTCCAATCTGGCAACTGAAGCGAACATCTCGTCATAGTCGATTCCTTCTTCTTGACTGTATCCTTTAGCCACAAGCCTTGCTTTGTTTCTCACAACGTTTCCTTCTTCGTCTTCCTTGTTCTTGAAAATCCATTTCAAGCCAATCATCTTTGCATCGTCTGGTCGATCCACAAGCTCCCAAACTGAATTCCGGTTGAATTCATTTAGTTCTTCTAGCATTGCGATGACCCAATGAGTAGACTTCAGAGCTTCTTCAATATCCTTGGGCTCTGTAGATGATAAGAAACAGCTGAAAATCTTATCTTCGTTGATGCAGTTCTGGTTGATGTCGAAGACGAGGTTACACATTGATCTCTGAGTCTTGACACCATCTGATGGTTCTCCAATGATGTTCTCCTTTGAGTGGAGTTCAAACCATTTTCGATACTTCTTGATTTCTTCTGGAGATGGTGGGGCTTCTTCAGTCATAATAGTTCTGAGGTGTTGAGCACCTTCTGGAGCAGGGGAGAGTTGAGCTGGATCTGCTTCACGACGTTCAATTTGATCTTCAGCAACTGGAGTTCCCCCTTGACTGATGCCATCTGCATTGGCTTCAGTCTGAACTTCAGACCTTTGGTTGATCTTCTGATACTGAAGCAACTCAGTATCTTCATCTTTGCCTAGTCCCCACACCAAGATAGTAGAGGGCTCGGTGTTGTGGATTTCAGCTTTGGAACCTTCAGTGTTTTGGACACACTTTTCAGCTTCATGTTCCCTGAAATCATCTGTAGACTCATCAAAGATCACATGAGGTGTTTCTTCAACACAAAGAGTTTGAGAGTTAAACACTCGATATGCTTTGCTTGAACGCTCAGTTCCCGAGTATCCAAGGAAGACTCCTGGATCAGCTTTGCTATCGAAAGTGTTTAACCTCTTCTTTTCATTGATGTGGATGAAACACTTAGAACCGAAAGCATGAAAGTAGGCAATTGAAGGCTTTCTGTTCTTCTATAGCTCGTATGGAGTTTTTCCATGTCTCTAGGTGAGGAAGGAGTGATTATGCGTGTAGCATGCGTTGTTGACTGCTTCGGCCCAGAACTTCAAGGGGAGTTTTGATTCGGCTAGCATTGTTCTTGCTGCTTCCTTCAAAGACCGGTTTCTTCTTTCTGCAACTCCGTTCTGCTGTGGAGTTCTTGCTGCAGAAGTTTGATGACTGATTCCTTGTTCATCACAATACTTACGAATGACAGTATTGAGGAACTCAGTCCCACGATCTGATCTGATGCTGATGATGTTGACTTTCTTTTCAACGCTCAGTCTTCTCAGCAGCTTTGGCAGTTCCTCCAGCGTCTCTTTCTTTTTGAAGAGAAAGATAACCCAAGTATATCGTGAATAATTATCCACAACTACTAACGTGTACTTCCTACCATTGTAGCTCTTTGGAGTGATCGGGCCAAACAGATCCATGTGAAGTAGATGCAGAACCCTTTCAGAGGAGTGTCCTGACTTTGACTTAAATGACTTCCGTGTCTGCTTTTCTCTTTGGCATGCTTCACATTCTTGCTTCTTCTGAAACACAATAGAAGGAAGACCTTCTACCAGCTGATGTTTAGCAAGTTTGTTGATCGTCTTGAAGTTGAGATGGTTGAGTCTCTTGTGCCACAGCCAGTTGAGCTCCGAGCTGCTCTTGCTGATGAGGCATGTTTCTGGAGGGCTGTCTTCCCAAGAAACGACGTAGAGACTCCCTTGTCTGAATCCTTTCAGAACCACCTTCTTTTGATTGTTTCTAACAGTGAATTCATCTTTCTTGATTTTCACTGTGAAACCGCTGTCACAAAATTGACTCACAGACAACAAGTTATGTTTAAGACCAGAAACAAAGCTAACATTACTGATACTGGCGTTACCCATGTTGAGCACACCGTAGCCTTTTGTTTCTCCGATTGAGTTGTCTCTGAATGCAACTTTGGATCCAGCTTTCTCAACGTACTGAGACAGATATTCTTTATAGCCCGTCATGTGCTTCGAGCAGCCATTGTCCAGATACCACGTTCTGATTGAAGCTTTGACCTCTTCCTTCTTTTTATGTTTCCTGACATTGACCTGCAAGGAAGAGTAGCTTCAGGCACCCAATCAAGCTTTGGGTCCTTCGATGTTAGTTCGAGTTCCCATTGGAACCCATATCTGCTTCAGAATTGGTCTGGCTGATCTCTTGCGCTTTGTTGATTGTCTGATTGACGTTGTTGGCGCTTCAGTTGGCACATGAGCATTCTTCTGTTGAGAAATTCCTTTGAAGGCCTCACTCTTGTAGCAATTCTGTCTGATGAGTGGTTGAGGTCTTCTTTGCTCGGCGAAGTATCTTCCTTGAGATACTTGAGTCTTTGTAGACTTATGGAGACTTGACTGATGTCCAGGTGCTTGTTGTCGTGGATGTCGCTTGACTCTTCTGGACTCAACATTGCTTGGTCTCCATGGATGTTGTTCCTTCTGAAACTGAACTGATGTCAGTTTCTGACTGATGTGGCCTTTCTTCCCCCTGGATTGGTGAGGAAGATTCTTTTTTACTCTCGATGTTTCTTCCCCGATCTTTGACTGAAATCTGCTTTCCAGTCTTCTCAGTAGGGTGATCTGATTGGGGGCCTCCTTTGCTCGTCTATAGCTCTGTGGAGGTGGAACATTCGATCTAGCCATCAGTCAGCGCTTGCGAACTTCATCCATATCATGATCTCTAGATTCTTCTGATGTTGTGATTTCAGAAGGATCATCCTTTGAAATGATCATGATCTTCTTTCCTTTGTCAGTTGCAACCTTTGCTCCAATGCTTTTAACAAGACCTTTCGATGGAAAGTTGCTCATCATGGGTGACTGCATCATGCAGTTCTTGACTGTTTCTTCCAGCTTGTGATTGAGCCTCTTGATCTCATGAGATGCTCTATCACATTCTGAGTTGGAGTTTCCGAGCTTTTTCTCCAGTCGGCTGTTCTCCATGATTAGCTGATCAAGACAAGTTTCATCCGGAAAGTAGATGATTGTCTGATTCTTAGCTCGTTCATCATTGATCTCCTTGTCCAATTTCTGATTCTGCTTGAGGAGATCTTCGAACATTTTCCTCAACTGACAGTGATCAGTCATGAGCTGATCAACCTCGTCAGTTTCATAGGATGAGCTATCTCCAGATTCTGAGTGGTCTCCTGAAAGCATCAGGAAGTTATCAGTATAAGGAGTTTTCGAGTGAGAGATTACCTCTGAGCCATTCATTCCATTGTCGTAGCTGTTGTCAGCCACACTTTCTGATTCATTGGCCATCAAGGCTCGGCTCTCATCGTCTGAGCTGGAACTGTCGAAGTCGGAAGATTCTGATGTGTCTTTGGAAGAATCAGCATCGTCAGCAACCATCGTTTTCTTCTTCGAAAAGCTGCGTTCTTTCTTAGCTCTCAGTTCTCTGCGCTCAGCTTGAGTCAGATCAGGGCATTCATGTCGAAAGTGCCCTTTCTTTCTACATCCAAAGCATTCCATGTCTTTGATGTCGTAAGCGGCTGACTTCCTTTCTCCGCTTCGATCTGTGGAATGTCTGGGGTTGCTTTCTCTTTCCTTTCCTTTGTAGTGCTGCTTGTGGAACCTTCTGTACTTCCGGAACTTGGACTCCATCTTGTTGAATCTTTCAGTCAATAGTGCATATTGACTGAAGAAGTCTTCTGGGTTGAGTTCCGTTGGTTCCTTGATCTGCTTTTTGCCTTCTCTTGTTGAGGCCTTCAGTGCAACTCCTCTAGAAGTTGACGGACCATCTTCGTCTGATCCTCCAGCCTTCTTGTTTCCAAGATTTCTCAGAAGGTCAAACCCATTTGCCATGAGATCGGAGAAAAGCTTGTTTGTCGGGAGCTGACTGAATCCTGGCTTATGCTGATGAGCGACTGAGTAGATCTGCCATTCTCCACGTGGCAGTGCTCGAAGAATCTTCAGGTTGATTTCTCGTTGAGTGTATTTGTCTTTAGAAATGGATTGAACTTCATTCAAAATTTGGTTGAATCTAAGTTCCATTTCCTCGACAGATTCATTCTTGAGCATGAGGAATGAGTCGAACTTCTGACAAGCTATAGATAGCTTATTCTCTTTGATTTCCTCGGAACCTACGCACATTCTTTCCAAGATGTCCCACATCTCCTTAGCAGTTCCGCACTTGATGATCTTCATAACATGCTTGTCGGGAACGGTGCCGGAGATGATGCTTTTGGCGAGGTTGTCTAGCTCATCTTGCTTCCTTTCTTCGGTGGTGAAGTCTGCTTTTTGCTTGGGCTGGACCTCATCGTAAGGATCTTGTTGTGGATCAACATGAACCCTTTTGACAGTTTCGGTGATGGTGATTGGTCCGCTGGTGATGACTTCCCACATTCGGCAATGTTGAGCGGTGAGAAAGCTTTCAAGCCGAAACTTCCATGTGTCGTATTTTTCAATACTAAACATAGGTAGAGAAGATAATCTGCTGTGGTTAGTCTCCATCAAAAAAGAGAGAACATATAACAGCAGATAGAACAGATAGCAAGCACACAAAGAAAGAGAGAACTTTTTCGAGACCTTTAAGAAAAAGGATCTAGTTCAATTAGAACTAGTCAGATACAGGTAGTTCTTGCGAACAACCTGCTCTGATACCAATTGTTAGGTCCTGAGGGTCTCGAATAGGTGTATGGGGGGGGAATACACCTATAGGCTATTTTCAAATTAATCAACCGACCTCAATCAGAGGGATCTCAGTCAGAGATCAAAACGAAACTTTTCATGCAAACAAAGACGCCTGTTTTACTGAAATCAGTTTTGACCAAACAGGGTTGACGACTGATACTGAAAGCTCTTCAGTAAGGAGTTATCAGTTAAGTTGCTGACTTAACTGATGCAAGTAAGGGCTTCAGTCGTGTTTGCTAAAACAGAGATGATAACACTCTTCCTGACTATCGAAAGATAGATCAGTCAGACTGATATCATATGCAGCGGAAATTAAACTTAGTTTCGAAATAGCCTCGGTGGAGCAAGTTGTTGGTTAAGGTTTCTCTTTGCAGTTAGTCAGTATTCAGTTTTATCAATTGAAATAACACAAGTAAGAATGTAAAACTGAAAGCTGTAAACAACACAGAGACTTTTACGTGGTTCGAAAAAACCCTTTCCTACATCCACGGTTGGTTGATCAGACCAACAATCCACTCCGCAAGTGCTTAACAGGTGCACTGCAAATCGAACCGTGTGCTTGTCGGGTGCACACAACCGTACACTGAAGAAAACCCTTCTCCAGTACCCGCGCTTCACTCGCGTAGGATTTCCCTTGCTTAACACAACTCGTGCTAAGACTCTCAGAGTCAGAAAACCCTTCTGACCTCCGAATCACTCAAAACACTCTTATGGGGGGGAGGTTTGAACGAGTGCCAACTATACTTACAAAGAACAAGTTCTTTGAAGCAAGTTTGACCTTTGGCTTCTGGGTAAACAGATATATGCCTAGGGTCTAAGAGAATGTATGTAATCAGCAGTGACTGATTTTGGCTTTGGAATTCTCTTCTTCGATTCAATCTATGAGGAGTTTAAGCTTAAGGCTGAGTAGCAATTTCGGCAGAGCTTCAACTTATGTTGTTGAATCGGTGAAGGTTGAAGTGATCCTCGAGCGCTATTTGTAGGAGAACTCTTGAATAGATCTGTTGGCGTAAATCATCCTCAAGATTTCTTCCGTTGGAGAGCAATTCAAATTTGGGCTGAGGCTTCAATCTTCGAGGTTCCTTGTCTGGGTGGAAACGGCTCTCTTTGATGGACAGGAGATGTGACGTCTCTGAAAAGTAACCACCAGATAGGAATGACCTCTGCAGAGATAAGATCCTGAGATCTCTGCATTTAATGCGGTTGTACTTTGTGAGTACGTGGCTTCCTCTGAACGTTGGAAGATCAGTCCGAGGAGGAATATTCAACTGATACTTGACTTTAGTATCAGTCCTTTGCGCGCATTAAGTAATCAGTCTTCAACTGATTCTTCAACTGATACTTCAGTTGGGATCTGCAGTCTTCAGTCTTCAGTCCTTCGTTCTTCAGTCTTCAGTCTTCATTCTTCGATACCGCACACTAAACTAGAAACGAACTCTAACACTTGAGTTATAAACAATTCTAGTCTATTACAATTAAGTCCTATGATTTTTAGTATCATCAAAACAAGGGTTAGGATATTCAACAAGGTTCCCAACAGCGTTCAATTAATATGTGCGTGTTTTAAATTTGTTTATCTGCTGTTGTTCTTCGTGGTCTGTTGATTCGTGGGATACGTCGTTTTGACGGTGTAATCGTTTTTCACCACGAGAAAATCCGTGGTTAGATTAGAATTTCAATTGTAAATTATTTTTCGGTTGTAATATGTAATTGTGGAAAACGAGATGGAGACGACGACGATCAGATCAGACGGAGAACAGTTGGAGCGGGCTGCCATGCAGAGGGAGGCCGTGGCGGCGCCGGGAGGCGACATGCGCCGCATGCGCGCTGGGTCGCGCTACTGCGCGTGCGTCTCGCGCATTGCTGCTGCCGAGCCTGCCGAGTCGCGTGCTGCTGCTACCGTGGTTGATGCCACTGCGCCGCCTAGCCAAACCCTAGGCGGCACTTTTCTCAAAGAAACCCTAGGGGGCCAAACCCTAGGCCTAATGGAGCAGTTTTGAGCCGAGCTTTTAGTTTTATTCTTTTCTGTTAAATGTAATAGATTAGAATTGAGTTTCCACGAATGGGTCACGAAGAACTTTATTTTCTTTTATTCTGTTCTTTGCATGTCGTGGGGTTAATCATTTATGCTCTTTGCCTGCTCGTTTGTCTCTGCTTGTTGATATGTGTTTATTAACTGCGCTTAGACAAACATGCAAGGTTTATCGTTTTCCTGAGCATGTTTTAGAATTCTGCGAGCATGTTTTACGTGTTGCGTTCTAGAAGAGTATGTTTAGGATTATGTGTTGAGCATGATGAAACCTTTTGAAAGAAAAAGACTAAGCTGTTTTAATAATTTTTATAGTGCTTAAAAATTATTTTAAACCTCCACAAGCGGTCTCAAGACAAAGTGATTGAAGATGTGAGTAAACGTCCACACTAACATGGCTTACTCTTCATGTTTGATTTCACGAGTTTGTCAAGTTGAGATTTCTTTTGAAAAATATTTAAATTCATTTAAGTAGTGGGAGTTATGCGGTAACGTCCACACTAATGTGGCTTACTCGTATGATTTTCACAAGTACTTTAGAGGATGAAATTAAATAAGATAACCAAGAAATTAAATTGAAAGCGGCATGGTCCTTGTGAGTATGTCAATTTCGAGAATTTAATTGTCAAGGTTAAATTATGGTCATTGCTTAGATATCGTATCAAGTACGATGTACAACTCCCCAACAGAGTCCCTTCTTGAATATGATATGGTCTAGTTAAGGTCCAACTATTAATTTCTTTTGTCAAAAGGTTAAGTTGACATGGATTGAAATTAAATAACTAGGTGTATAGTCTGGTTGAGGGGTTCACGTGTAAACGTCCACACTAACGTGGCTTACTCGTGAGATTCCTTGGGTAGTTGGAGGTTTCAATCAATATTGTTTTACGAATTATGTGCTTCATGTTCTTACATGTTTTAATTGTTTATTTTCAGATATGTCTATGTTTCTTTTTGTTTATTATTCTTGCACAAAGTCTTTAAACGGTCCATATACATATGGAAACGCATTTTGGAGTTTATCTTTATCACGTACTAGCATAAATTTTATGCTTCTTACTACTCCACGTTCTATCTGTCGAACGATGAGTTAACTGATGGGAAAAATGAATTGCATAAAAGGTGACATAAGACGAATAATGTGGTTATATGCTATATTATAAGAATAATGTCACAAATCTTGCAGCTCTAACATCAGGTCATGGACGATGCTCTTAGCATTATGCTGAATCTCAAGAAAATGTTCGGAGAGTCGGACTGAGCTGCTCATTTAAATTTGATGCGAGTAATCTTATTATTTTTATGAGCGAGCATAGCTCACTGCACGAGCATGTCATGCACATAGCAAACTTTTTTGACGGACTTGACTTGCTTAGTGGGAGCATCGACGGTGAGGCAAAAGTCGATATTATCCTGAACTCTCTTCCCGAGTCTTTTAATTAAGAACTTCCGTCTCAACGCTGTTATGAGCAAGAAAGATAATACTATTTTTGAGTTATTGAATACTCTAGTTACGGTTAAGGAAGTTGTGGGAAAGAAATGTGCAAGCACTCGTTATTGCCAAAAGATGGCCATCTTTTTCGTCGAAAGACGGGAAAAAGAAGGGTCCAAGGGGCAAGAAAGACAAGGAAAATAGTGGGAGTAGTGGTGTGATAAACATGCATTTTTGCCTCTTGGTGTGTCATTTTTTATGCTTAGTTGTGAGGATTTTGTGTGTTTGATGGTCTATTTGAGCTTATATTCGTTTATGGTCAAGAACTTGTTACTTGCTTGTTTTTGAACGAATTTTCAGAAATAATGAAGCAGAATTTGGAAGAATTGGGTGAAATACAAGTTGTAGTTCGTCTCGATAGGAGTTCGTGAGCGCAAACGGTTCGTAAATCGGAGTTTGGACGAGGGAGAACGAGCCAAAACAAAATCTCTGCGCAAAGCTGTCAGGAGTTCTGTTTCGTCACGCGGGCCGGCCATGCGGCCGCGCAACGTGGCCGCGCGAGTCGCCGTATTTCCGTCCAAAATTCATTTTTTTAGCGATTTTGGGTATTTTTTAGAGCTACAAGACCTAGGGCATATAAATACTCCCCAAGAACTTATTCTCTGCAAGCTTTTATCATCTTATATCATATTTTACTTTTCCTGAGAGCTGAGAGAGACGGAGAACAGAGCAAGAGCAAGACTGAAGATTCTCGATTTTACTACGGTTTTTCTTGTTGGATGTTTATTTGTATTTTTGAGATTTTGATTTCTAGTCATATGTCTATGTGTGGCTAGAATCCTTTTTCCCAGGGTTTAGGGAGTAGACATGATTTGAATTTATGACTGTTTGATTCAATTGATTGAGATTGTTTTTCCTTTTTATGTTCTTGTTACAATTGTTTGCTTTATTGATTGGCCACCAATTTAGCATAATCATAGGTTTTAATTTGAGATCGGGAGATGATAATTATTACCTGAACTAAGAACATAGAACACATATATTTAATTCTAAAGGGAATTGATATTTGTGAGGGCGTTAATTCTATGAGCTTTTAGGAGTTGCATGTTAGAAGTGCGATCCGGGGACGGTAGCCTTGCATGTAATCAACGGTTTGTATGCCACGGGAGTAGGTATGAACTAGCTTTGAGATTGTCTTAGGAATCATCTTATTAATTGAATTGAACATGTTAGTTAGGAGAATCTGTTGAAACCTTTGCCTTGGGAAATCTTCTCTTATCTGTTACTCCGCATTTTCGCAGCTTGATTTATTTTCTTTCCTGTTATTTATTTATTTAGTTTTAAAAACAAAACTCTCAATTTCGATTTTCCAGATAGAGGAATAATAATTTAGGATAGGAATTGGTTAATTCAGTCTCTGTGGAATACGACCTTGCTTGCTACTGTACACAATTGCACCCGTACACTTGCGGCGTGTTAAATAAAATAGCGAACTAGAGTCAACGCAAACAATTTTGGGCTCAAGACTGGTTTAATCACGATGGTGCAGCAAAACCAGTATGGAGGCAAAGCTGTGGAAGATCCCAATGCGCATTTGGCGCAATTCCTGGAGCTGTGCAGCACTGTTAAGATGAATGGAGTCCTAGATGACATTATACGACTCCGCCTTTTCCCATTCTCACTCAGGGATAAGGCAAAGTCGTGGTATCAAACTCTACAGCTGGGAGCCAATCCAGTATGGGGGGACCTGGCAGATCTTTTCCTACGGAAGTTTCATCCTCCTGGGCTTACTTTGAAGTTGAAGATGGACATTCTTCAATTTCAGCAATTTGATGGAGAGACTTTGGCTGAAACATGGGAAAGATACTAGGAGAAGCTGAGGAAGTGCCCGTCTCATGGCTTTGATGAGGGGACTCTAGTGGTCATGTTTTACAATGCGTGTGGTGAGCGTGCGAGAATGTTTATGGATACAGCAGCTGGAGGTTCTCTGCTCAAGAAAGGGAGCTCGGAGGCAATGGAGATCATTGAAAGCATGGCTACTACAAGTTATCAATGGCCATCCGAGAGAGTTCAGTTGAAGAAAGTTGCTTCTGCGTCCAGCTCAGATCCCATGGCATTGATTTTGACTCAGCTGGCAGAGATGAACTCGAAAATCAATGCTATGACTGTTGGCAATTCTGAGCCAGCTGTAGAGATCCCGACAGGCGTAGAAGACGTCAACTACATTAATGGCAAAAACTACGGGAACTTTCAGCACGGGCAACAGAGCGGGTATAATAATGGACAACAGCTTCATCATGGAGGGCGTCCACATCCGAATTTGGCGTATGGGAATTCCAACAATGCAATTCAACCTCCACCAGGCTTCTCGGTACCCAATAGAATGATAAATGCAGAGAAGAAGCCGAATATAGAGGAGTTGCTGATGAAGTTCATATCCAAATCCGACGAGAGGATGGAAAAGCTAGAGTCCAATGCCGTTGCTGTGGGGACTCAAATGAAGATGTTCGAGACCCAATTGGGTCAAATAGCCACCGCCGTCAACAAACTCCAACAGTCGGGTAATCTCATAAACAATGCCAAGGTGAATCCAAAGGAGCAGTGCATGGCCATTGGAGTAAAGAGTGAAGTCACCTCTGAAGACAGCCATAGTTCTCATGAGATGGGGAAAAGAGAGCTCTCGTGGAGAGTCCATGAGGAAGGTCGACGACTTCCACCTCATCTGCGTCCGCCTGGGTGGATGCCGTTTCCCCAGCGTCATTTTAAGATGGTTGATTTGCCAAGCGGGACTACACAGGAAGGGGCCATGACGGCAAAAGATGAGAGTGCACGGCTGATTGAGAAAAAAGCTGAGGAGGTCACTGTTGAGGTTTCTGGCAGAAAGAAAGAGGAAAAGCAGAAAGCTACTTCACCAGCAACTGTGACTATACCATTCCCTCAGCGCCAGAAGAAAGAGAGGATGAAAGAGCGGCTCTCTAAGTTTTTAGAGATCTTTAAGAAGGTGAACATCAATATTCCGTTGGTGGAGATGTTACTAGAGATGCCGCAATATGCCAAATTTCTCAAGGACATAGTCTCACGAAAGAAGAAGTTGGGAGAGTTTGAGACGGTGAATCTCAATGAAGAATGCAGCGCAATCTTGCAGAGGAAGCTGCCGGGGAAGGTCAAAGATCCGGGTATCTTCACACTTTCCTGCATTATTGGAGGCCAGCAATTCAGAAGGTCACTCTGCGACTTGGGGGCGAGCATCAATCTCATGCCGTTATCTGTTTTCAAGCAGCTGGCGATTGGAGAGTTGAAGCTGACATCTATGAGGCTGCAGATGGCAGACAGGTCGGTCACCTATCCTTGTGGAATTGTGGAGAATGTGCTTGTGAAGGTGGGGGATTTTATTTTCCCTGCAGATTTTGTGGTTTTAGACATTGAGGACGACAACAAAATTCCGCTGATTTTGGGGCGCCCGTTCCTTGCAACGGGAAGAGCTTTAATTGATGTGGAGAAAGGAGAGCTCACGCTGCGAGTTCACGATGAAAGCCAAACCTTCAATGTCTATGAACCATGCCGCATCCACAAGGACGAAGTGCCCAAGAAAGTTAAAGATCCGAGCAAGGTAAGTGTTGATATTGTTAATACTTTTGATGAGGATCAGTTTTCTTGGCAGGACCCAGGTGATCAGAGTTCGCAGGAAGGGAGCACGACTGGCAAGAGTGGAGCAGGGAGCAGCTGTTCGCAGCACTGCTTGTACCAGCCTCCTTGATGAGTTTGTTGTTCTGTCGAGCTAACGACGTTAAAAATAGCGCTTATTGGGAGGCAACCCAATTTTTGGTTAGTTTGTTCCTTTTTGTTTGTTTTTTGTTTTCGTGCCCCACAAATCCTTTTCAAACTTATTCTCCTTAGTGGTGAATAAGTTTGGGGGGATGTGTCTTTGTGGGTGCACTTTTTGTTTTGATTGTTTTTGTTTTGTCGTTGAGTTTGTTTTAGTCTTGCTTTGGTAGTTTCTCTGTGATGTTACCTTGATGATGATGTGAGTAGTGTAGAGATTTGTTGGATAACTGGTTCATGATGATTTCTGTTTAAAACTTGTGAAATTGCATGCGTTTGTGTCGATATTGTTGAGATTGAGCATGAATGATGAATGATAAGCATGGTCTCTGTGTGCTTGCAATCAATGAAATAAGCTGTGAGATTTGAGCCTTGACTGTCATTATTTTTACAGTCTTATTTCTTATTCTTGAGTGATTGTTCGAGCATGCTTGCGTCTCACTAGAACTTGTCTTGGTTTCTCCCTCGAGGTCACATAGTGTGCTTAATAACTTTGAGATGATAGAAGGCCATCTTTGCTAGCCTATTTATCCCTTATTTGTCCTATATCTTTATATGATCCTAGTTCACCCCCTTTGAGCCTTATTTTTCCTTATTCTTTGATTTAGCTATGGGTGGGAGCTTGGAGATTGTTGTTATGGGGTAGTTGGTTTGTGGAGATGTGTGTTTATGAATTATATACTTTGATCTTGATTGAAAAAATCCTAGTACCCTACAAGTCGTTGAAAAAAAAAACAAAAGGAAAAGAAAGAGAGAAAAAAAGAAAAGAAAAGAAAAGAAAAGAGAGAAAAGAATTGAAAAAAATGGGTACATAGGATGCTTTAGAAAGTCATAATATCATTGAGAATTAATTATTGTGGTGTGATGGATTTTGTATTGGAAATTTGGTTTTTGTGATAGGTGGATGATTGTTGAGTTAGAATGTTATAAGGTTGGTGATTGTGCTACATTGAGGAGTATCTTTTAGTCACTTAGCCAAATATATCCCACCTTACCAAAGAGCCTACATTACAACCCTTAATGAAGACCTTTTTGATCTTGATTATAAGAGCACACATTAAGTGGTGGAGAGGTGAGACGATTGACAAGCTTATGGTTGAGTACTTGTTTTGCTTGAACTGAGTGTAAACACGTCCATATCTTTGATTGATACACTTGAGAGTTGAGAGTTCTTATTTTCTTTATCTTTTTGGTGAGGATTGCAAGTCATTGAGACCACAATTTGAAGTTTGTCATGAGTGTGATATCTTGATGATTGGAGATACAAATGCATGCTGGTAATTTTGTTGACAAATCTGAAGCCACAATGTTATCCACTTTTCTCTGCGCTCTTGTTGATTCATTCTTGGTTCATCTTTATTTTGTTCGAGGACGGACAATAGTTCAAGTTTGGGGGGTTGATAAACATGCATTTTTGCCTCTTGGTGTGTCATTTTTTATGCTTAGTTGTGAGGATTTTGTGTGTTTGATGGTCTATTTGAGCTTATATTCGTTTATGGTCAAGAACTTGTTACTTACTTGTTTTTGAACGAATTTTCAGAAATAATGAAGCAGAATTTGGAAGAATTGAATGAAATACAAGTTTTAGTTCGTCTCGATAGGAGTTCGTGAGAGCAAACGGTTCGTAAATCGGAGTTCGGACGAGGGAGAACGAGCCAAAACAAAATCGCTGCGCAAAGCTATCAGGAGTTCTGTTTCGTCACGCGGGCCGGCCATACGGCCGCGCGACGTGGCCGCGCGAGTCGACGTATTTCCGTCCAAAATTCATTTTTTTTAGCGATTTTGGGTATTTTTTAGAGCTACAAGACCTAGGGCATATAAATACTCCCCAAGAACTTATTCTCTGCAAGCTTTTATCATCTTATATCATATTTTACTTTTCCTGAGAGCTGAGAGAGACGGAGAACAGAGCAAGAGCAAGACTGAAGATTCTCGATTTTACTACGGTTTTTCTTGTTGGATGTTTATTTGTGTTTTTGAGATTTTGATTTCTAGTCATATGTCTATGTGTGGCTAGAATCCTTTTTCCCAGGGTTTAGGGAGTAGACATGATTTGAATTTATGACTGTTTGATTCAATTGATTGAGATTGTTTTTCCTTTTTATGTTCTTGTTACAATTGTTTGCTTTATTGATTGGCCACCAATTTAGCATAATCATAGGTTTTAATTTGAGATCGGGAGATGATAATTATTACCTGAACTAAGAACATAGAACACATATATTTAATTCTAAAGGGAATTGATATTTGTGAGGGCGTTAATTCTATGAGCTTTTAGGAGTTGCATGTTAGAAGTGCGATCCGGGGACGGTAGCCTTGTATGTAATCAACGGTTTGTATGCCACGGGAGTAGGTATGAACTAGCTTTGAGATTGTCTTAGGAATCATCTTATTAATTGAATTGAACATGTTAGTTAGGAGAATCTGTTGAAACCTTTGCCTTGGGAAATCTTCTCTTATCTGTTACTCCGCATTTTCGCAGCTTGATTTATTTTCTTTCCTGTTATTTATTTATTTAGTTTTAAAAACAAAACTCTCAATTTCGATTTTCCAGATAGAGGAATAATAATTTAGGATAGGAATTGGTTAATTCAGTCTCTGTGGAATACGACCTTTGCACCCGTACACTTGCGGCGTGTTAAATAAAATAGCGAACATGGTGTGATAAGATTGAGTATGGGAGAATTTTTTTCTTTCAATACTCAAGGCAAAGGGTTAAGATACTTCACTTGCTGTAGTAACTGAGACATGTCAGCTCGTTTTCTACTCAGTTGTGAGTAGTGGATACCGAGAGAAACTGATAATGATTGTTGCACCTTGCATGACTTTTTAAGCTGACAAGGAAGCTGAGAAGTGATGAGATGATTGTCTTCATAGGCAACGTGACTAGAGTCACAGTTGTTGCAATTGGAGACTTGTCTTTAAGTTCTAAAGACATAGTTTAGTTTTTTAGAGTTCCTTATCATGTTCCAAAATTTTGAACATCTCTCTTTATAAGACATGACAAAGTTGTCTATTCTGGTATTTTCAACATCTCTCTTTATACTATAACTTGTCTACATAATACCTTATATTGCATGTACATCATCGAACAAAAGTAAGAGAAATGTTAGGGCTAATCTCTCATGAGGATCTTACACATATTGTTACCCTAGATTAGGTCACATCTATCTTAACAGGATCCAAAGGCTCGTGTCTAAATAGTACGTTGGATTCAATCCAGGTTGTACGATTTGGAACCTGCGAATCCTGTATAGAGGAAAAGATGGAGACCTAGCCATTCATGGCAAAGGGGATAAAGGGCCAATAATGTGTTAGGAATGATCTTTTATGATTCTTAGGAATGATCTTTTCTGATTCATTGTCAGTGTTTGAGATTCCAACCCAGTTTACTACACCGTGTAATCCCTATATACGATGGTGTGGTGGAGAGAAGAAATAGGTCACTCTTAAAAAAATATGTTCGATGATGAATTATGCATCTTTGTAATTAGTCTTAAAGAATCAGAAGATGGTTATTAGCAATGACATACGATTCTTAGAAGTGGACTATGTGAATTAGCATTCATCCAAGTCACATATTATACTTTAAGAAATTGAAGGCAATAGACAGGCGTTTCCATAACCCAAGCCAAGTGTGCAAGAGTTTGTACCATAAAACACTGCACACACTGTTGACATATACGTGCCACCACAACTCCATTGTAGTGGGAGGGTTGTGGGACAACCCGATCGATTTATGTTCTTGGGAGAATCTTTAGATTCGGTCCCTGATAGTGAATATAAGAAAATCGACCCAGATATCTACTTGGAATTAGTGGGAGATGAGAATGTAGATTCCTGGCACACCTCAATGGATTCAGTATACTAGAAAATCTTGCTACCAAAAGGCAGTAAAGCCATAGGTTGCAAGTGAGTATACAAGAGAATGATAAGTCCGAATGAGCAAGGTCATAGCTTTTAAAGCTAGACTGGTGGCGAAAGGTTATACCCAGTATGAGGGTATAGATTATGATGATGTTCTTTCGCCAGTTTCTTTTGCTCAGGAATTCGGACCATTTTACCCATAGCAACTCACTTGAACAATCAAGGTCTGGCAGATGGATGTCAAAAATATTTTTCTAAAACCGTTACCTTGGAGAAGGTTTGGACATCTATGTGCACTAGCCTTAAGGTTACGTGAGGGAAGAAGAGAAGCATCTCGTGTCATCAGTTGTGGTTTACCTTGCATTTTATGTAGATAGTACCCTCCTAATTGGTGCGTTTTATGGTTTGTTTTATGCTTTGCAGGAGATTTAGGTTTTATAGATGGAAGAATGTAATTTTGGAGATTTTGGGTGAGAAATGTGTATTCTGGCGCACTCTGGTGTTCAGAGCTTAAAAGCCCGTTACAGAGCTAAAAAGCCCGCGCCAGAGCAGAGCTGCGAGGATAGCTTTGTAGCAGAGCAGAGCTGACTTGCAGAGTCAGAGCCAAAATCTCCAGAGCTGAACTTCCCTAGCAGAGCTAAAATCTCCAGAGCAGAACAAACTTGTCAGAGCAGAGCTAAATCAACAGAGCTAAACTCGACAGAGCTGACTACGCGCCAGAGTGAACTTGGTAGAGCAGAGCTAAAGATCGATAGAGTCAACTTTATAGAGCTGAACTTTGCAGAGCTGACTTTCAGCTCTGCCTTTTTCAGAGCTTGCTAATGCCAGAGCTGACTTTTAGCTCTGCACTATATTTTTCCAGAGCCGAGTTTCCAGAGTTAGCCAATTTTCGCCAGAGTGGAGATAACTTGCAGAGCACGATTTTGATGGATTACTTTCACTATTATGATTATATTTCCTTTAGAGTCCAGCTTTGCAAGGCCGATTTTGATGCTAATTAGGGTTGAAAGAAGTCTATAAATAGGGCCATACTTTTCATTGTAAATATATATCATTCCTTTGCCCTAATCTTGAGTTTCCGCTAGGCAGCCAAAGTTAGGTTTACATGCTTTCTTAGTCTTAGTTTCGAATTATGTTCTTAGTTAGTTTATTATAGTTCTTTCAATTCATGTTTTAGATTAGTTCTCCGTTTAGAGTTGTAATTACGTGACAGATTGCTTCTCGAGACGATTTACGGTATTTCTTTAATCAAGTTTATTTATTTGCTTTTACTTGCGTTTCTTTAAATTCTGCACTTTAATTATGCAATTTAGTTTCTGTGTTTTTATGATGCTTTACTTTAAATTATGTAATTTCATTTTTGCCTAGTTAGATTATATTAGAAGCTTTTAATTAAAGTGGGTTATGTCATAGGAATAATTCTTCAATTCGTCGTTCTGACTGCACAAGTGGTAGGACAATTTCCGGTTCTGGCCCAGCTCTCGGACCTCTTTCTTCATTTCGGGGAATCCTTCCCCTTCCTCCTGGACGTCCTTGTCTCAGAGGCATTCTAATGAGTCAATACCCAAGCTGTCGGCGCATTAAAAACACAATTAAGGCATACTATCATTTCAATGGTCGTTTTTTAACTCCCCGAGTTCCGTGCATGCTTAACTTAAGCAAACATATAAATAAAACATAGCGGGATGACTTGCCGCGAAAGACTAATAAGGTCACCATAAATATATCCTAAGAAAATTGCCTCAATGAGGACTTTACATCAATATAAGAGTCTAGATTCAAGGATCTATCTAAGTACTACTCCTGATGTACCGGCTATCTGGCGATGCCATCACAAAAGAACTCAATCACGGAATGCCATGCGGTTCAGGTGATCGAAATTCTAACTACCGTACATCAACATCGTAAGATCCTAGCACAAGACTCGGGTATGAATCATGAAGTCTCTATCATGCTGTAAGTAGTACTAACTACAGTTTGAAATAAGGTACTATATTATGCCGTGACTAGCTAACTATATATATAACACACTCGTTGCTATGAGCGATGCTCAAGATATTTGTCTGTTTAGGGCAATAGTTAATTCAGTGTTCCGCCTTGCATGAACAGTCCGAATGAAGAACTATGCCCGTGTCACTAACTAGTATGTGACACATTTCTTTACACCTCGTTGCATCTTGGTTGTCGGTTTCTCGTGTCTCCTTGAGTGACGTTTGACTACCACTTCTTGTGGCTCACTCTTCACCTTAACCTGTAGTGAAAAGTAATTATGTTTCTGCTAACTTGATTTTATTATTTTCCTCACAATCGTGATCATGCATTCTTAACGCATCTAAGTTCAGTGGGATATCTAATCAATCAATAACGCATAAAACTTGAATGTAAGCATCAGTACATTCACATAAAACGTGAACTTTTCAATGTTTGAAAATTATTACGGCTTTCTTTCTTACTGACAATGACGATGTGATGAAGTGATGAGCTTTTGTCGACTGACTCTTTTGTACTAGTGATCATACTAGGGAAAATTGGTTAACTCTAGGGTTCAGAGCAAATGAACTGCTCTGATACCACTCTATCACGACCAGACCTAATTAAGAATAATTAAGCCGGGAAAATCGTGTCTAAGGGAGGGAGATTAGAAGCGGGGATAGAAAGGGGGTAAATAAATAAGGAAGGATCATATTTAATCGTTGTTAACAAAAGGAACATTTATAATATAACGAAGGTTTAGTCATATTGACTCAAATAAACTAGTAAGTTCGGATAACTCCGGCTTAGCCAAAATAACATAAGACTTCTGAGTATGCGGCGAAATAAGGGTTCTGATTACATGTATGAAGACATGTATCCCAAGAGTTCATTAATACATAAAACTAAGATAAAAGGGTTCCGCTCGTCACTTCATCACCACCACCAGTTGCTCAGCCTGCACATTTAGAAATATATACAGGGCTAAGTACAAAAGTACTCAGTGGGCACGTATGCCTAAGTATAAAAATATATGCTAAATAAAATTGTGAATTGTCATGCCATCATAAACAGTAAATCAATGGATTTTTCGTTAAAGGAGCCCAAGCCTACTGAAATCATTTGTGATTCTTAAAGCTCGACTGCAGTCCAAGTTCTTTTGTAATCTATCAAATCTGAAGCTCAATGCCGGAGAGGTGGCCACCTCTCACAGACACTTGACCGGCCAACCCACTCGATGACTCACGGTTAGGGGTGTAATCGAACCGAGCCGAACCAAATAGTGGTGTGCTCAAGTTTGGTTTGTTTAGTATCGAATAGAATCCCAAACTTTACTTAACGAATACTTTAAGGTTCACGAGCGGCTCACGAGCCTAATCGAGCCTATACGAACTTTCTAAATTTATATTTATATTCAAAATATTGATTATTTTATTTTAAAAATAAATTATTTTATTTAAAATAATAAATATATTAATTATTTTCTTATGACCAAATAAAATTATTTAGAGATTTAATACAATTATTATTAATTTTACTGGATAAATATAAGTTGTATATACTAATAATTTATATTTTTCAAGCTGAATCACTTGACGAACATGTTCACGAACTAACGAGCCGAATACTACTAAGCTCAAGTTTGGTTTGTTTATTTATCGAGCTTCTCTAAACGAACTTGAACGAGCTTTTTTCGAGACGAACTCCGAATAGTTCGCGAGCGGCTTGGTTTGTTTACACCCCTACTCGCGGTCACTGGTGTACACTAGCCCTGGCAGGATAGCTATCAACTACTCAAGACCCGAATTTGATTACATAATTGCAGGTAGATATCATACTAAAATTGAAACATTTATGGCAAGGTATTAGTTGAAATAATTTTCAATTAAAAGATTTTGCAACGAAATAACTTGCTCAAATGTAACATTTAAATCATTTGATATATATATGAAAGTAAACCCACCTGATCCTCGGTGTGGGAGAGAGGTGATCTTAAGCTGTGGTACCGTCCTGTGAACCAATTCCTATAAGACGAGTTCTTAACACTTAGCACATACATAGGTAACGAGAATCGTTGTCTACTTAGGGTCTCTGAGAGTCAACCTATTCCCGGACTTACAATACATAATCAAGACTAAAGATTATGCATTCCTCATACATTAGCTTATCTTGATGCCTTATCTAGGTGTTAGGTCCCGGAAGGTTTCGAATAGGTGTATGGGAAGGGGGGAATACACCTATAGGCTATTTTAATCAAAAACACTTAAAAACAAACCAACACAACCTTTAACAGTTAAAAGAGTTTTAGAGAAACTTCGGTTGCTGATTGATACTGAATATCTCTTCAGTAAGGAGTTATCAGTTAAGTCTGAGACTTTAACTGATATGCGTTAGGCTTCAGTCAGGCTTGTAAAACAGAGGAGTGTTATGAATCTTACTGACTATCCGAAGATTTATCAGTTAGACTAATAACACTGGCAGCGGAAAACTTTACTTTGAAATAATCTTAGTGATTAATCACGTTGTCAAGATTTATATTTCACTTTGCAGTTAATCAGTTTCAGTTAACGAAAGGTTTGTGCACAGATAAGAAAGTAAATACTGAAAGCGATAAACGACAAAGGGATTTTTACGTGGTTCGAAATCCAATTCCTACATCCACGGTCAGTTGATCACATTGACAAACTTCACTGGGCTTGTGCTTACGGGTGCACAACAAACCTAAACAACCAAAGATCCAATCTTCGGTAGCAACACACTGGGTTGGATTTCTCACTCTTAGCTTTATTGAGACAAAACTATGCCTTTCCGCAAAGACTAAGATCTCACGGAGTCAGAGCACTGGTCTGAACTCCTCTCGGCTCAAACACACATTTCGGTCAGTTGAAATGAGGTTCGAAAACTTGCCAACTAGATTACAAAGTGCAGGCTCTCTGTAATTAGTTATACCTAGGCTTTGGATATACAATATTTCCCTAAGTTCTAAGAGAATGTGTATAATCAGTAGAGACTAATTTTTGGCTTTGAGATTCTCTTTTTCGATTCAACTTTGGATGGCTTTGAATTGTTGAGTAACGAATTCGGTAGCGTTTCAGCTAATGTATTTGAATCGGTTAAGATTGAAGTGATCCTCGAGCTCTATTTATAGGAGAGGGTCTTCAAGAATTCATCCGTTGGAGATAGATTTGAACTTTGCTGAGGCTTCAATCTTGGAGGTTCCTTGTTTGGTGAGAACGGCTACTAAAGAGCAGGAGATATGCCATCTCTGAAAAGGTAATCACCAAAAAGGAAGGCTCTGCAGAGAAAGGACGATCCTCTAAATCTTTGCATTTAATGCAACTGAACTTGGGAGTGCGTGTCTTCCTTTTAACTTTGGATGTTCAGTCCAAGGAAGAATGTTAACTGATACTTGACTTTAGTATCAGTCCGCTGAATCCACGTGGCCTGCATTAAGCAATCAGTTTGTGACTAATTCTTGAACTGTTCAGTCAAATATCAGTATTTGACTCTGCCTTAAATCGTTACATCATTCGGCATCTTCAGTCCTCCGGTTTTCAGTCTTCAGAACACTATCTAAACTAGAAAAAGAACTATAACACTTGAGTTCGAACAATTCTAGTCTATTACAAGGAAAACCTAAGGATTTTGGTATCATCAAAACTAGGATTAGGATATTTCATTAAGTTCCCAACAATGTCTCTCTTTTTGATGATGCCAAAACCATACATCAGTTCTAAGACAAGAAAAGACTGAACTTAAACAGCAAGTTACTAAACAGGGTGAATACTATTCCCCCTTAACAAGATAACCTATTACTTTGCACACGGAAGAAACACAACAGTTCAAACGAACAAAACGAAGACATAACTGAAGTAAATAATCAGAGCCTGGACAAAAAGGTATTGTCTTCAGGTTGAGATCAAAAGAAGTTTATTTCATTTCAAGCCCTTGCCGACATCTCCATCGGTGCCGCCGGTAGCCTCTTCCATAATCCGGCGCCGCCACCGCCACCACCGACGTGCAAGAAGCACGCCACCAATGAAAACTCTATCGATTCCCGGTTGGTTGGGTTTTTGCATAGATTTGGAGTATGTGCTTTTGGATGGAAACTCTTTAGATGGTACAATACCAACAGAATTTACTAACTTGTGCAAAATACGAAAATTGTCCTTGAGTCAAAATGAGTTTGAAGGAAAAATGTCAGATTCTTGGTGGGAAAATGAGTTTGAAGGAAAAATGAATTTCTGGCCAAATACCTGTTTCAATGCATGTAACACCCCGTATTTTGAGAAACTATTTGTGCCCTAGCTCGATTTAAATTGAGTTTTTAAATAGTAGCTAGAGGAGTTATGCACGGGGGCGAATAAATGAGATAAGAATTATTTTTGAGAATTATAGAAAGCGATTTTATTTTTCTCGGGTCATATAAATTCTCTTATTGAGAAACCTATCTTCGCCCTATATTTTTATTGAAATGTCTATGTGATATTAATATTTTACGTGGTAGAATATTCACATATACTTTATTGATGCATTGTTATTATGATATTAGATATATCATAATTGAGATAATTTTTCCTCACATGAATAAATATATTTTCATGAGATATATTTTTCCCACATACTAAATAAGAGTTATAGTTATTCAAGTATATATATATATATAGATATAGGAATGAGATCATATAGATCCCAATGCTTATAATAGATCCCTAGATCCAAATCTTGACCACACATTTATGACATGTGGCGCATCAAGATGGTGACACGTGGCAAGGATTCCAAGGCAAAATCTGGAGGGGTAAAATTGGAATGTAATTTTCGGATTTAATAATTAAAAAAATATATATATTTTTTTAGATTTTCTCAAAATAGATATATTTTAGATGCATATAGTTTCACACAAAGATGCATAAAGTTTTCACATGAAATACATAACTTTGAACAGAAAAATGCATTTAATTTTTCCAGTTTTGGTATTTTCACCACCCCACCCCATACCACCCCCAATCCAGCCCACACCACCCCCCAACCCTCCCCATTACCACCCCCCAAAAATATGCATGTTTCACATGCATATAAAATCAAACAAAAATGCATAAAGTTTTCACATAAAAATGCATTAAATTATACAAAAAATGCATTTCATTTTAATAAATCTGGTAGTTTCGCCACCCCACCCCCCCACCCCAAATTTTTTTTTTTTTTTCAAAAACTGATTTTCTAATTGCTGGCCCACCCCCACCCCCACCCCCCCCCCCAAAAAAAAATTAGATGCATATAGTTTCACACAAAGATGCATAAAGTTTTCACATGAAATGCATAACTTTGAACAGAAAAATGCATTTAATTTTTCCAGTTTTGGTATTTTCACCACCCCACCCCATACCACCCCCCAATCCAGCCCACACCACCCCCCAACCCTCCCCATTACCACCCCCAAAAATATGCATGTTTCACATGCATATAAAATCAAACAAAAATGCATAAAGTTTTCACATAAAAATGCAATAAATTATACAAAAAATGCATTTCATTTTAATAAATCTGGTAGTTTCGCCACCCCACCCCTGCCCCTGCCCCCCACCCCACCCACCCCCCCACCCACCCCCCTCACCCCCAAATTTTTTTTTTTTTTTTCAAAAACTGATTTTCTAATTGCTGGCCCACCCCCACCCCCACCCCCCACCGACCCACCCCCCACCCCCCCACCCCCCCCCAAAATTTTTATTTTTTTATTTTTTTAAAAACTGATTTTGAAAAAAAAAATTTGGGGGGGGGGGTGGGGTGGTGGGTGGGTGGGGGGGTGAGTGGTCAGAAAATCAGTTTTTGAGAAAAAACAAAATTTGGTGGGGGGGGGGGGGGGTGGGGGTAGGGGTGGGTCAGTGGTCAGAAAATCAGTTTTTAAAAAAATAAAAAAAAAAAATTTGGGGGGGTGGGGGGTGGGTGGGGGGTGGGGGGTAGGGGGTGGGTGGGGGTGGGGTTCTGGGGTGGGGTGGGGTTCTGGGGTGTGGGGGGTGGGGTTGGGGTGGGGTGAAATCTTATGCATATTTATATGAAACTTTATGCATTTTTATATGAAAGTTCATGCATTCTCGTATGAAACTTTATGCATCTAAAATATACCTATTTTGAAAAAATAAAATTTTTTTTTTTTTTGAATTTCGAAAATTACATTCCAATTTTACCCCTCTCCAGATTTTGCCTTGAAATGCCTTGCCACGTGTCACCATCTTGATGCGCCACATGTCATAAATGTGTGGTCTAGATTTGGATCTACGGATCTATTATAAGCATAGGGATCCACCGGAACCCAACCCTATAGATATATATATATATATAGATGCAGCTCTCTTTCTCTCTCGATCTCTCTCACTCCCTCTCTCGATCTCTCTCACCCTCTCTCTCGGTCTCTCTCTCTTACTCTCTCCCTCATTACTCCCTTCTTCTCCCATAAATGAACACACATGCACATTAACCACTCCCCTAAGAGGCTACCCTAACTAGCCAAACAAGATCCCTCAATTCAAGCTCACAATGCACATGCACAATCTTCCTCCTCTCCCCCCCCCCCCTTGCTCGGCTCTCTCTCTTCTCCCTTCTTTCCTTCTCTCTTCTCACTCTCCTGCACATTAAGAGCATGACATCTTCACCATTATCATCCCATTTATTTCAAGATATGCATTGAATGAAGCAATCACACCATCACATCATCTCATCAAAACAAGTTCCCCTCTTCTCCTTTTTCTTCTCCATTCGGCAGCCCCTCCCCTCTTCACTTCACCTCACTTTCGTTTTGTTCCACCAAATATAGTAAGAACTAAGGTTTCCTAAAGTGTTCATCTTCAAGCTCAAGCTTCAAGAATCCTACGCATCATCCTCTACTCCACCTCCATTGATCTTGTTGGTAGCAACCTCAATCCTCCTCTTATGTTATATATATATATTTTCATGATGTATAAGCATGTATATTGAAGCATATTGAAGCATGATAGTCCCCTCTCTACTCTTATGATTTTCGAAAATCATGATGAAGGGAAGTGTTATGAACTCCTTCAAACTTTCACTACTTTTCATATGCTTATACCCTTCTTCATGTTAGATGCATGAGAATGGAAGATATTTCTTGAAAACCCTTAAGAGGGTTATATGTTATGATAGTTGAAGCATGATGAGTTATTAGTGTAAAAATGCATGAGAATGGTGATGAAAGTATAGATCTAAGGTGATATGTGCATATGTGATAATTTCAACCATTTTGTGAAGTTTTCTTACGTCCTGGACTGATCAGTCGATGAGGTTTCCCTGGTTCAAAAATCTTCAAACTTTTACAGAGTTTAGATATATGTGTCTTGAGGACTCTGGTAAAATTTCAAGTCATTTGGACTTCGTTTACTACCTTTTTAAAATATAAATCTTTTACTGCGCATTTCCGCAGGAAATTTAGAAAGGCAGTCCCTAGAGTCACACTTTTCAGTAACTTTCAAAAACATTCAGCCTCCAAAATTTTTATGGTAGAAATATACATGTGTTATATAGATGCACATAAAATTTCAAACCATTTGGCCAACGTTTACTATTTTAAAAAAATCTTAACTTCCATTCGTGCAAAACTGCCGAATCTGGTAGACTGTGGGAAAACACCCATATCTCGTAAACCACTTGGAGTTTTTCACTATACTTTTTTTTAAATAAAACTAGACTCATAAAGGTTTTCAACGGTGTAAGTCTCGAATCCAGGAGATGTCTGAGTCAAAACAGTTTATTCTTTAAAGTTGAGGCAGAGCAGAATGGTAAAACTGTAGGAGTCCGAAAATTTCTACTTTGAATTTGTTTTGAGGATTTTAAAGTTTTGGTGAAATAATACACCATGTTATGGCATGAAAATGCTACTAGAAAATTTTATATATTTTCCCAAGCTTACATGATTATTTGAGTATTTATTTACAAGGAAAAAAAAAATTCAAGTTCATAGAGTGACTTTTAAGTCACTTGAGTATTGAGATAATTCATATATATATATATATATATATATATATATATATATATATATATTATATGGATTAATTGTGTAATTTGAAGCATGAATGACTATGTGATTTTTATGAATGCTATTTACCTAGGATTGAGAGTCTTTTAATTGGGTAAGATATCCAATTAGATTGGGAGGTCCAATTGGGTAAATAGTAGAGAAGTTATAAGATGAGATTAAGCATATGATGAAAGCATAAGTATTGAGATATTAGTTAGATGAAATTCTAACTAGAGTTTATTTTGTCACATGGCAATCTAAACCACGTGCACCACCAAAGGTTCGAGTGACGGTCGGCGTTAGTACGACTCTGAGCATTACGTCATCGATCCCTGAGACAGGTGGGCTTTATTCTAACTCTATTATGGCTAGCTACCATGATAATGAGTTCAAATGCAAATTCTTATGAAAATGAAGCATGTTGAATTATTATTGATGAATCTTATGAAAATGAAGCATGTTGATGTATTATTAATGAGTATTATGAAAATTGTCAACTTGCCATATTTATGAGAATGAGATGTGGTATGTTGCCTCTATGAAAGACATGATTATGATCATGATGCAAGATATCGGCATTTAACTGATCTATATGACAGTAAAGGTTTTGTGCGCAGAGGTGATCGTGAGCCGTCTCTAGTCGGCCGGTCACGGTGATTTGAAGGATGCCTCCTTCTCTTAACCTAGTATATATATGTTATATGAGTTCTCATAGTTGGCACATACCCTGAATATAATGTCTGCAGACTAATGATATTATTATGATGATGCAAATGAGTTTATGACAGAAAAACATGAACAGGTATTTTTAATCCCAGTTAAATCCTGTTGATGCATTGAAAAGGGCAAGGTTGACATATAGCTCTAAGAGCAACATTTCAATTATTTCCGGCATGAGTCCACTGAGTGCTTTCACGTACTCAGCCCTGCATGTATTTCTAGATGTGCAGGTTTGGCTTGGCGCGAGGATGGGTGAAGGCTGTTGGAATTGTCAGTTGGCTGTGTCTTTCCTATGTCTCATACTTATCTTTATAAGCTTTGACTCTATAAGAATTTGAACTCCCTGCTATATGTCTTCACACATATAGTAACGCATCTCGCTGCACAACTCTGATGAAACTCTTTATTCAACTTGCTTATGCCTGTAATATCCCTTAAGGGAAATACTTCTCAAACCCTTGCTAAGTTTCAATTGCTTAATTATGTTTACCCAAGCTAGTAATTATTTTAGTCTTAACATATTTCTTGAAAATGAGTAAAGTTTGCAATTGCTTCCGCTAAAACAAGATGTATTTCTATTTCTTTCACTATTTCTTTTATTAGTCGTACGATACTTGGTATACGCTATCACTGGCTATATCGGGCTGAGACAGAGTGGTATCAGAGCAGCTCGTCTGCTCTGAGTATAATCTCTTATAGAGTCTTTTCTTGATTGAGTCTAAGCTAGAGTCTTAGACTAAAAGAGCTATGTCAATGACAAGAGCCAACACCCCATCTCCGCCAGCTTGACGAGGTATGCAAGTTAAAGTTTAAAGTTACTTATGAGCATGAGTTATGCAATTGATTAAGAATTGATGATATTTATAAGTTGAGAAAGAAGCATGATTAGTGCATGATGCAATTTATTGATATCTGGTTTTGATTGACTGGATAAGTAAGATGGTGGAAAATTTTTATTGGAATCTATATTGATACCAATGCACTACGAGAATCTTAGAGGAACACCGACAAGCAAGTATGTTATTGAGTAATAAACGAGTAAGTCATTCTTGACTTAGTTGAGTAACACGAGTTGTTATTTTTTTTAGCATGGCAGAGGGATTCGACATATTACAGGCTTTCTATGACTGTACTCTGGAGCACCACGAGACTATTGGAGAGTTCTTAGCCCGCTTCCACCATAGGTGGATTGACGCCGTAGAGTACGGGGTCACGGCTCAGCAGGCCATGCAGATATTGCCATATAGGATGCCACCCCACTGGCAGGCTTGGTGTCATTTTATCGCCCCAGACTTCTATAGCCCGTTGGCACCGGGAGGATTTGAGGTGCGATTTTCGGAGTACCTATCCATTCTGTTGAGCCGGTTCGTGATTTATGCGAACCCACCCTATTTTTATCTGACGGAGAGTGACACCCGAGAGGGTGAGGCAGAGAGTCAGCCTCAGGGTCTTCCTGAGACTGAGGATCCCCTTATGGCATTGGGACTAGAGCTCCTTAGCTCCCAGCCGATTGATGACCCTATTCCTGCACTTCCTCAGGGCACTCTGCCCGAGGAAGAGATTTCTCCTATTGATGTCTTGGACCCTCACTACCCCATGTATTCTCCCGGGATGTACTCCCCGACCTTCGGATATTTATCCTTTGTTACCCCGATGACCATCGATAATACTGAGCAGCTGATGAGCCCCATCCGCGAGACCCTTCATGTTCCTCCCCTCCCTGCTGTTGGAGAGGGTGATATCACTATGGCCGATGTTGACCCATTCGCACCAGGGCCTTCACGACCCCCGAGGATGGCTAGAGACCCGGAGGACGACGCAGGATCAGTCCCGGTTGTTGGGACTCTCACCTCACAGCCCTTGGATCTTCCTAGCATGGGCCTGGTCTTCGAGACGGACGTCCCTCGAGGAGACCCGATTCGGGAGAGAGCCGCTTATGACCCGTTCCACCGTGCCGACTCTGACAGTGAGGACGGTGTGCCTCGTGTGCCTCGATTGGGTGATGCTCGAGAGGACGATGGTGATGATGCTACGGAGGATGGGAGTGACGATGGTAGCGGGGGTGATGGTAGAGGTCATGGATGGATATGGTTTTTATATGATAGTATTGAGTAGTGATGCATATGTATATGGTAGCTTTGTTTAGATAGCCCATATTTTTGGCTGGCAATGGATAGTTCCATCCCAGGCCAGGGCTTGTACTTATTTTGTTAGGCCCCTATAGTACACGGGTAACGGATAGTATCTGTACCCAGTTGTAGGGCTGCTTGTACATAGACGCAGTATTGATGCAGTAGCTAGGTCTTTAACAGAGTAGTACTTTGTACTGACCTATAGCAGTTTATAGATCATAGTATACATTTTGTACAAAAGAAGTCCTCGCTGAGGCAATTTTCAAGATATATACATGTTGGGCCAAAGTGGCCATTTTTGACTAAATGAGAAATGTGATTACCTGTTTTGATGCATTGTTATATAGTAATTGTCAATTTGTATACATTGATTGGAAACAGAGTACTTTGATGCATTGAGTATACTCTATGTGATAATGTGTGTATATACATATATATATATATATATATATATATATATATGAGATGCATGATATGTAGTGAATTACTCAGCTATAAGACTAGAGTATGATGAGCCTTGTCACATAGAGGAACTTATCTTTTGATCAAACTTGTAGATTGTCATAATGCCTCCACGAAGAGTGTACAGAAATGTACCCGTAAATGAGGAAGAACCCAGAGAACCTACGCCGCCGCCTCCACCTCTAGATAGGAGAGTGGAAGAACTTTTCTTAAGACAGAACCCACCGACTTTCGCAGGCACGGGAGACCCTGCCAAAACTGAAGAATGGATTCATGCTATGGAACGAATCTTTCGATTTTTGAGATGCAACGACGCAGAACGTCTTATGTGCGTGTCTTACCAGTTGAAAGGAATCGCCGACTATTGGTGGGAAGCAAAGCAGAAAACTATGGCCCCGGAGCAGTTAGATGAACTCACTTGGGAGCTTTTTAAGACTGCTCTGTGTGAAAAGTTTATACCCAGAAGCTATAGGAAAAAGAAGAAAATGGAATTTACCACTTTGAAGCAAGGGAATAAAACTGTAGTGGAATACGATCGACTATTCTGCGATCTGGCCCGCTATGCACCGTATAGGGTGGATACGGATGAGAAGATGTCCGAGTTGTTTTGCGCCGGACTGCGACAAGAGATAAGAGTTGTATTGGCAAGTCAAACGGCACTTTCCTACGCCGAGGCCTTGAACAGAGCTCTAGATATGGAGCTAGCAATGCAACCAGAGAAAGCAACACACGCACCAACGCCTCCATCAGCTCAATATACGCAAGTATCAAACACTCCCTACTCTAACCAAGGACAGAAAGGAAAATGCAAATGGGAAAATCGTGGAAATGAGGGTAAAAAGCCATGGCAAGGTCAGAATGTCCAGCCTCCATTTGTGAAAGGCGATAAATCATTTTATGGTGGACCAGCCACCTCACACCCCGGACACCAAGGGATACCCCCTTGTCCTAAGTGCAACAAGTTACACACAGGAGTGTGCAGAGCTGGAAACCCAAATTGTTTCACTTGTGGAAAACCAGGACATTACTCGAGCCAGTGCCCCAACCGACAGCAAGGGATGAGTGGAGGAAGACCCAATCAGTTTCCAACCCCACAGCTCAGGGCAATGGAAGGAATTCTTCCTCTATCTCAACCACTATAGCAACAACCTTTTCGCCGTCCAAACCAGCTTCATAAGCAGCTACCTGCACCGCAAGCAGGAAGACCACAGCAATATCAAAGGATGTATGCTATCAATCAGAAGAATCAGGATAAGAATCAAGGAAACCTAACAGGTATTGGGGAACTGAAAGGTGTACCCATTGTTATTCTCTTTGATACAGGAGCATCACATTCTTTCATCTCATATACCTGTGTGGATACGTTAGAGCTGAATATAGAACCAGCCCAACTATACTTAAGGGTAGCCACTCCCTTAGGAAAGATCACCACCGTTGCACATGTGTGTCCTAACTTGGAATTCGAATTAGGACCTCTTAAGCTTAAGGCTAAGACATTGAGACTTTTGCGCATGTGGACCACAGACATCATTTTGGGAATGGACTGGTTAGCAGAACACCATGCGGTGATACAGTGCGAGCAGAGACGGATATCATTCCAGCCACCAGGCGAGGAACCTACATGTTTTTATGCCATCAATAGAAAATGGAAGAAGACACCTATCATCTCTGCAGTGCAAGCGAACAAGATACTAAAAGAAAATGGCGCGACAGCATATTTAGTATACTTGAACCAAGAAGAGGAAGCACACATAAAGATTGAAGATGTACCTATAGTGCGGGAGTATCAAGACGTATTCCCTGAGATTCTACCAGGTCTACCCCCAAACAGACAATTGGAATTCACGATCGATTTAGAACCTGGAGCAGCACCAATATCCAAAGAACCATACAGGATGGCACCAGCAGAATTGCAAGAACTGAAGTTGCAACTACAAGAGTTGTTGGATATGGGATTCATTCGACCCAGTGCTTCACCTTGGGGAGCACCGGTCCTGTTTGTCAAAAAGAAAGATGGAAGTTTAAGATTGTGCATCGATTATCGGGAATTGAACAAGGTGACCCTAAAGAACAAGTATCATTTGCCACGTATAGACGATTTGTTTGATCAACTTCGAGGAGCACGCGCTTTCTCAAAGATAGATTTAAGGACAGGGTATCACCAATTGAAGATACGACCTGAGGATATTCCAAAGACAGCATTCCGCACGAGATACGGACACTATGAGTTCATAGTGATGCCTTTTGGATTAACAAATGCCCCTGCCGTATTCATGGATCTCATGAATCGAGTGTTTCACGAATATTTAGATCAATTCGTGTTGGTATTCATGAAGACACATAGACGACATCTTGATTTACTCGAAGAATGAGAAGGATCATGAAGAGCACCTCAGAACTGTGCTAGAGAAGCTAAGAGCTGAAAAGCTTTATGCTAAGTATAGCAAATGTGAGTTTTGGCTAAGAGAAGTCAATTTCTTAGGCCACGTCATTTCGGCTGCAGGAATCAAAGTGGATCCTGCCAAAGTTCAAGCAGTGCAAGAATGGAGATCACCAACGACACCTCACGAGATTCGTAGCTTCCTAGGATTAGCAGGCTACTACCGTCGTTTTATACAAGATTTCTCCAAAATAGCCAAGCCTATAACTCATCTGCTCAAGAAAGAAGTCAAATTCTTGTGGACAGACGAATGCGAACAAAGCTTTCAAGAATTGAAAAAGAAGTTGACCACTGCCCCAGTACTAGCCGTTCCAGAAGCAAACAAGGAGTATAATATCTATACAGACGCATCAAAGAAAGGACTAGGTTGTGTACTGATGCAAGAGGGAAAAGTAATAGCTTATGCCTCGCGACAGCTTAGGCCACATGAAGCAAATTACCCGACACATGACCTAGAGCTAGCAGCAGTAGTGCACGCATTGAAAATTTGGAGACACCACCTTTATAGAGTAAGGTGTGAAATTTACACTGTAACACCCCATATTTTTGAGAAGCTATTTGTGCCCTAGCTCGTATTTAATTTGAGTTATTAAATAGTAGCTAGATGAATAATGCACGAGGGCGAATAAATAAGATAAGAAATTTTTAGAGTTTAATAAGCGGCGATATTATTTTCTCGGCCTTATAAATCGTATTATTGAGAAACCCATCTTCGCCCTATATTTTTATTGAGATATCTATGTGATATTAATATTTTACGTGGTAGAATATTCACATATGATTTTTGATGCATCGTTATTATGATATTGTAATATCATAATTGAGATAAGTTTTTCCCACACGGAGATAAATATATTTCCGTGGGATATATTCCTACACACTAAATTAGTGATGTAAGTCATTCAAGCATATATGTATATATTTATCTATATCTCTCTCACTCTCTCTCACTCTCTCGATCTCTCTCACTCTCTCTATCTCTCGATCTCTCCCACTCTCTCTCACTCTCTCTATCTCTCGATCTCTCTCACTCTCTCTCACTCTCTCTATCTCTCGACATCTCTCTCACTCTCTATCTCTCTCAATCTCTCTCACTCTTTCTCTCGGTCTTACTCTCTCCCTCACGCACTCCCTCCCCTCTCCCTCATTACTTCTTTCTTCACCATCAATGAAGCACACATGCAAGCATAGTAAACACCCTAAAAGGCTAATCTATCTAGCCAAACATAATCCCCATTTTTAAGCTCTCACAACACATGCACACCTTCCTCTCATATCTCTCTCTCTCGTCCCTCACTCTTCTCTCTTCTCTCCCCCTCTCTTCTCATTCTCTATTCACCTCACCTCATGACATCCTCAACCATTACTTCTTCAATTACTACAAGATTGGGCATTAATGGAAAGATCACACATGTACATGCAAATCTCTCCCTCTCCCCCCTCATACTCGGCTCTCTCTCCCTTCTCTCTCCTCTCCTTCTCTCTTCTCATTCTCCTGCACCATTAAGAGGGTGACATACTCACCATTTATCATCCCATTTAATTGCAAGATACACATTGAATGAAGCAATCACTCCATCACATCATCTCATCAAAGCTCATCAAAGCAAGCTTCCCTCTCTCCTTTTCTACTCCCTTCGGCAGCCCCCTCCCCTCCTCACTCCACCACACTTCTCTCCTTGTTTCACCATTTTTGGAAAGGATTAAGGAAGCCAAAAGTGCTACCCTCACACCAAGCCATCAAGTGTGCTTCAATCTTCAAGCACAAGCTCCAAGAGGCCTACGCATCATTCTCTACTCCACCTCCATTGATCTTATTGGTAGCAACCTAAATCCTCCTCTTATGTTATATATATATTTTCCATGATGTATAAGCATGTATATTGAAGTATATTGAAGCATGATAGTCCCCTCTCTACTCTTGTAATTCTCGAAAATTTTGATAAAAGAGAGCATGATGAATTCTTTCAACTTTCCACTACCTTCATGTGCTCATACACCTCTACATGTTAGATGCATGAGAGGAAGAGATATATTTCTTGAGAACCCTTGAAAGGGCTATATGTGTTGATAAGTGAAGCATGATGAGTTCTTAGTAAGAAAATGCATGAGAATGATGGTGAAAGCATGGATCTAAAAGGATATGTGTATATGTTATAAATTCGACCATTTCATAAATTTTCTTACGTTCTGGCCTGATGAGTCGACGAGGTTTCCCTCGTCTAAAAATCTTCAAAATTTTATGGTGTGTATATATATGAGTCTTGTAAGCACTGGTAAAATTTCAAGTCATTTGGACTTGGTTTACTACCTTTTTAAATATAAAACTTTTACTGCGCATTTCCGCCGGAAATTTAGAAAGGCAGTCTGTGGAGTCACACTTTTCAGTGACTTTCAAAAATATTCAGCCTCCCAAATTTTTATGGGAGAAATATACAAGTGTTATACAGACTCATGTAAAATTTCAACCCATTTGGCCAACGTTTACTATTTTTCAAAAATCCTAGCTTCCAGTCGTGCAAAACTGCCGAATCTGGTAGACTGTGGAAAAACACCCATATCTCTTAACCCACTTGGATTTTTTCACTCTACTTTTTTTTAAATAAAACTAGACTCAAAGAGGTTTTCAACGGTGTAAGTCGCGAATCCAGGAGACTTCTGAGTTAAAGCAGTTTATTCGTTAAAGTTGAGACAGAACAGAATGGTAAACTGGAAGTGTCCGAAAATTCCACCTTGATTTTGTGTTAAGAATTTTTAAAGAGCTTTGGTGGAATTATACACCATGATATGGCATGAAAATGCTACTAGAAAGTTTTATAAATATTTTTCAAGGCTTACATGAATATTTGAGAATTTCCCTACAAGGAAAAAGATTTCAAGTTCATAGAATGACTTTTAAGTCATTTGACTATTGAGATAATTCATTTATATTATTATGTGAAATATTTGTTTATTTGAAGCATGAATGATTAAGTGATTTTTGAATGCTATTTACCTAGGATTGAGAGTCTTTTAATTGGGTAAGATATCCAATTAGATTGGGAGGTCCAATTGGGTAAATAGTGGAGAAGTTATAAGATGAGATTAAGCATTGATGCAAGCATAAGTATTGAGATATTAGTTAGATGAAATTCTAACTAGAGTTTATTTTGTCACATGGCAATCTAAACCACGTGCACCACCAAAGGTTCGAGTGACGGTCGGCGTTAGTACGACTCTGAGCGTTACGTCATCGAGACCCCTGAGACAGGTGGGCTTTATTCTAACTCTATTATGGCTAGCTACCATGATAATGAGTTCAAATGCAAATTATTACGAAAATGAAGCATGTTGAAGCATTATTGATGAATCTTATGAAAATGAAGCATGTTGAAGCATTATTGATGAGTATTATGAAAATTGTCAACTTGCCATATTTATTATTGATGAGAATGAGATGTGGTATGTTGCCTCTATGAAAGACATGATTATGATCATGATGCAAGATATCGGCCTTTGACTGATTTATATGACAGTAAAGGTTTTGTGCGCAGAGGTGATCGTGAGCCGTCTTTAGTCGGCCGGTCACGGTGATTTGAAGGAGGCCTCCTTCTCTTCACCTAGTATATATATGTTATATGAGTTCTCATAGTTGGCACATACCCTGAATATAATGTCTGCAGACTAATGATATTATTATGATGATGCAAATGAGTTTATGACAGAAAAACATGAACAGGTATTTTTAATCCCAGTTAAATCCTGTTGATGCATTGAAAAGGGCAAGGTTGACATATAGCTCTAAGAGCAACATTTCAATTATTTCCGGCATGAGTCCACTGAGTGCCTTTTGGTACTCAGCCCTGCATGTATTTCTAAATGTGCAGGTCTGGCTTGGCGCGAGGATGGGTGAAGGCTGTTGGAATTGTCAGTTGGCTGTGTCTTTCCTATGTCTCACATTATCTTTATAAGCTTTGACTCTATAAGAATTTGAACTCCCTGCTATATGTCTTCACACATATAGTAACGCATCTCGCTGCACAACTCTGATGAAACTCTTTATTTCATTTGCTTATGCCTGTAATATCCCTTAAGGGAAATACTTCTCAAACCCTTGCTAAGTTTCAATTGCTTAATTATGTTTACCCAAGCTAGTAATTATTTTAGTCTTAACATCTTTCTTGAAAATGAGTAAAGTTTGCATTTGCTTCCGCTAAAACAAGATGTATTTCTATTTCTTTCACTATTTCTTTTATTAGTCGTACGATACTTGGTATACGCTATCACTGGCTATATCGGGCTGCGACAGAGTGGTATCAGAGCAGACTCGTCTGCTCTGAGCATAATCCCTTATAGAGTCTCTTCTTGATTGAGTCTATTAGTCTAAGCTAGAGTCTTAGACCAAAAGAGTTATGTCACTGACAAGAGCCAACACCCCATCTCCGCCAGCTTGACGAGGTATGCATAGTTAAAGTTAAAGTTTCTTATGAGCATGAGATATGCAATTGATCAAGTTGATGATAAATGATATTTATAAGTTGAGAAAGAGGCCCGATTAGTGCATGATGCAATGTTATTGATACTTGTTTTGGTTGATTTAATAAGAAAGATGGTGGAATTTTTATCGGAATCAATGTTGATACCGATTCACTATGAGAATCATAGAGGAACATCGACAAGCAAGTATGTTATTGAGTACTAAACGAGTAAGTCATTCTTGACTTAGTTGAGTAACACGAGTTGTTATTTTTTTAGCATGGCAGAGGGATTTGACATAGTACAGGCTTTCTATGACTGTACTCTGGAGCACCACGAGACTATTGGAGAGTTCTTAGCCCGCTTCCACCATAGGTGGATTGACGCCGTAGAGCATGGGGTCACAGCGCAGCAGGCCATGCAGATCTTGCCATATAGGATGCCACCCCACTGGCAGGCTTGGTGTCATTTCATCGCCCCAGACTTCTATAGCCCGTTGGCACCAGGAGGTTTTGAGGTGCGATTTCCGGAGTACCTATCCATTCTGTTGAGCCGGTTCGTGATTTATGCGAACCCACCCTACTTTTACCTGACGGAGAGTGACACCCGAAAGGGTGAGGCAGAGAGTCAGCCTCAGGGTCTTCCTGAGACTGAGGATCCCCTTATGGCATTGGGACTAGAGCTCCTTAGCTCCCAGCCGATTGATGACCCTATTCCTGCACTTCCTCAGGGCACTCTGCCCGAGGAAGAGATTTCTCCTATTGATGTCTTGGACCCTCACTACCCCATGTACTCTCCCGGGATGTACTCCCCGACCTTCGGATATTTATCCTTTGTTACCCCGATGACCATCGATACCACTGAGCAGCTGATGAGCCCCATCCGCGAGACCCTTCCTGTTCCTCCCCTCCCTGCTGTTGGAGAGGGTGAGATCACTATGGCCGATGTTGACCCATTCGCACCAGGGCCTTCACGATCCTCGGGGATGGCTAGAGACCCGGAGGACGACGCAGGATCAGTCCCGGTTGTTGGGACTCTCACCTCACAGCCTTTGGATCTTTCTAGCATGGGCCTGGCCTTCGAGACGGACGCCCCTCGAGGAGACCCGATTCGGGAGAGAGCCGCTTATGACCCGTTCCACCGTGCCGACTCTGACAGTGAGGACGGCGTGCCTCGTGTGCCTCGATTGGGTGATGCTCGAGAGGACGATGGTGATGATGCTACGGAGGATGGGAGTGACGATGGTAGCCGGGGTGATGGTAGAGGTCATGGATGGATATGGTTTTGATATGATAGTATTGAGTAGTGATGCATATGTATA
The DNA here is from genome assembly GCF_028751815.1 of Salvia miltiorrhiza. NCBI lineage: Eukaryota > Viridiplantae > Streptophyta > Magnoliopsida > Lamiales > Lamiaceae > Salvia > Salvia miltiorrhiza. The sequence continues at coordinate 45,992,367 of NC_080393.1, read as the reverse complement.
TGGTAGCTTTGTTTAGATAGCCCATAGTTTTGGCTGGCAATGGATAGTTCCATCCCAGGCCAGGGCTTGTACTTATTTTGTTAGGCCCCTATAGTACACGGGTAACGGATAGTATCTGTACCCAGTTGTAGGGCTGATTGTACATAGACGCAGTATTGATGCAGTAGATAGGTCTTTAACAGAGTAGTACTTTGTACTGACCTATAGCAGTTATAGATCATAGTATACATTTTGTACAAAAGAAGTCCTCGCTGAGGCAATTTTCACGATATATACATGTTGGGCCAAAGTGGCCATTTTTTACTAAATGAGAAATGTGATTACCTGTTTTGATGCATTGTTATATAGTAATTGTCAATTTGTATACATTGATTGAAAACAGAGTACTTTGATGCATTGAGTATACTCTATGTGATAATGTGTGTATATACATATATATATATATATATATGAGATGCATGATATGTAGTAAATTACTCAGCTATAAGATTAGAGTATGATGAGCCTTGTCATATAGAGGAACTTATCTTTTGATCAAACTTGTAGATTGTCATAATGCCTCCACGAAGAGTGTACAGAAATGTACCCGTAAATGAGGAAGAACCCAGAGAACCTACGCCGCCGCCTCCACCTCAAGATAGGAGAGTGAAAGAACTTTTCTTAAGACAGAACCCACCGACTTTCACAGGCACGGGAGACCCTGCCGAAACTGAAGAATGGATTCGTGCTATGGAACGAATCTTTCGATTTTTGAGATGCAACGACGCAGAACGTCTTATGTGCGTGTCTTACCAGCTGAAAGGAACCGCCGACTGTTGGTGGGAAGCAAAGCAGAAAACTATGGCCCCGGAGCAGTTAGATGAACTCACTTGGGAGCTTTTTAAGACTGCTCTGTGTGAGAAGTTTATACCCAGAAGCTATAGGAAAAAGAAGGAGATGGAGTTTACCACCTTAAAGCAAGGGAATAAAACTGTAGTGGGTACCAAATTGAATTTTAGCACAGCTTTTCATCCACAGACGGATGGACAGTCTGAAAGAACTATACAAGTTTTGGAAGATATGATTCGGACTGTAGTGTTAGATAGAGGAGCTCAATGGGAACAAGTGTTACCCCTGATTGAATTTGCCTACAATAACAGTTTCCAAACAACTATTAACATGGCACCATATGAAGCCCTCTATGGAAGAAAATGTAGATCTCCGCTTTATTGGGATGAAGTGGGAGAAAGAAAAGTGTTAGGTCCTGACGCAGTGGAAGAAATGATCACAACTGTGAGACAAATTCGGCAACGAATTAAAGAAGCTCAAGATCGCCAAAAATCTTATGCCGACACTAGACGCACAGAGATTCAATTTGAAGTGGGAAGTAAAGTTTTTTTGAAAGTTTCCCCTTCTCGAGGGATTCACCGATTCGGTATAAAAGGAAAGCTCAAGCCTAGATTTATAGGCCCATACGACGTATTGGAAAAAGTAGGCCCTGTTGCCTATAGACTCGCGTTACCTCCAAATTTCGCGAATGTTCACAATGCCTTTCACGTGTCGCAATTGAGAAAATACGTGTTTGACCCGAAGCATGTTATTCATCGAGATGATATATCTCTTGAACCGGACTTGAAATATGAAGAAAGGCCCGAAGCTGTGTTGGATAGAAAGATCCAACAGTTGAGAAATAAGTCAATTGCCTTGGTCAAAATACAATGGAGACATCACGGGCAAGAAGAAGCAACTTGGGAATTGGAGGATAAAATGAAGGAAAAATATCCAGAGTTGTTTCCCGAAGGTGAGATTTCAAATTTCGGGACGAAATTTTTTTAAGGGGGTAAGGATGTAACACCCCGTATTTTGAGAAACTATTTGTGCCCTAGCTCGATTTAAATTGAGTTTTTAAATAGTAGCTAGAGGAGTTATGCACGGGGGCGAATAAATGAGATAAGAATTATTTTTGAGAATTATAGAAAGCGATTTTATTTTTCTCGGGTCATATAAATTCTCTTATTGAGAAACCTATCTTCGCCCTATATTTTTATTGAAATGTCTATGTGATATTAATATTTTACGTGGTAGAATATTCACATATACTTTATTGATGCATTGTTATTATGATATTAGATATATCATAATTGAGATAATTTTTCCTCACATGAATAAATATATTTTCATGAGATATATTTTTCCCACATACTAAATAAGAGTTATAGTTATTCAAGTATATATATATATGTATATAGATATATATATATATATATATATATATATATAGGGTGTGGTTCTAGAGAGAACTACATTATTTGTGAGAACGGGAGAACCATCAAATCTAATGCATCCACTGTAAAAATTAATGCATTCGCTGTTAAAATTAATGCACTAAAAAAATAAAAAAAAAATGCTCCCTTCAGGATTCGAACCCAGGATCTGCATTCATCCAACAAGATGATGCATCCACCGTAGATCTTGATGATCGAATGGCTGAAAATGGTTCTCCGGTCTTCTTTTATTTATGGTTCTTTCTTGAACCTCTCCCTATATATATATATATATATATAGATGCATCTCTCTTTCTCTCTCGATCTCTCTCACCCTCTCTCTCGGTCTCTCTCTCTTACTCTCTCCCTCATTACTCCCTTCTTCTCCCATAAATGAACACACATGCACATTAACCACTCCCCTAAGAGGCTACCCTAACTAGCCAAACAAGATCCCTCAATTCAAGCTCACAATGCACATGCACAATCTTCCTCCTCCCCCCCCCCCCCCCCCTTGCTCGGCTCTCTCTCTTCTCCCTTCTTTCCTTCTCTCTTCTCACTCTCCTGCACATTAAGAGCATGACATCTTCACCATTATCATCCCATTTATTTCAAGATATGCATTGAATGAAGCAATCACACCATCACATCATCTCATCAAAGCAAGTTCCCCTCTTCTCCTTTTTCTTCTCCATTCGGCAGCCCCTCCCCTCTTCACTTCACCTCACTTTCTTTTTGTTCCACCAAATATAGTAAGAACTAAGGTTTCCTAAAGTGTTCATCTTCAAGCTCAAGCTTCAAGAATCCTACGCATCATCCTCTACTCCACCTCCATTGATCTTGTTGGTAGCAACCTCAATCCTCCTCTTATGTTATATATATATATTTTCATGATGTATAAGCATGTATATTGAAGCATATTGAAGCATGATAGTCCCCTCTCTACTCTTATGATTTTCGAAAATCATGATGAAGGGAAGTGTTATGAACTCCTTTCAAACTTTCACTACTTTTCATATGCTTATACCCTTCTTCATGTTAGATGCATGAGAATGGAAGATATTTCTTGAAAACCCTTAAGAGGGTTATATGTTATGATAGTTGAAGCATGATGAGTTATTAGTGTAAAAATGCATGAGAATGGTGATGAAAGTATAGATCTAAGGTGATATGTGCATATGTGATAATTTCAACCATTTTGAGAAGTTTTCTTACGTCCTGGACTGATCAGTCGATGAGGTTTCCCTCGTTCAAAAATCTTCAAAATTTTACAGAGTTTAGATATATGTGTCTTGAGGACTATGGTAAAATTTCAAGTCATTTGGACTTCGTTTACTACCTTTTTAAAATATAAATCTTTTACTGCGCATTTCCGCAGGAAATTTAGAAAGGCAGTCCCTAGAGTCATACTTTTCAGTAACTTTAAAAAACATTCAGCCTCCAAAATTTTTATGGTAGAAATATACATGTGCTATATAGATGCACATCAAATTTCAAACCATTTGGTCAACGTTTACTATTTTTCAAAAATCTTAACTTCCATTCGTGCAAAACTGCCGAATCTGGTAGACTGTGGGAAAACACCCATATCTCGTAAACCACTTGGAGTTTTTCACTCTACTTTTTTTTAAATAAAACTAGACTCATAAAGGTTTTCAACGGTGTAAGTCTCGAATCCAGGAGATTTCTGAGTCAAAACAGTTTATTCTTTAAAGTTGAGGCAGAGCAGAATGGTAAAACTATAGGAGTCCGAAAATTTCTACTTTGAATTTGTTTTGAGGATTTTAAAGTTTTGGTGAAATAATACACCATCTTATGGCATGAAAATACTACTAGAAAATTTTATATATTTTCCCAAGCTTACATGATTATTTGAGTATTTATTTACAAGGAAAAAAAAAATTTCAAGTTCATAGAGTGACTTTTAAGTCACTTGAGTATTGAGATAATTCATATATATATATTATATGGATTAATTGTGTAATTTGAAGCATGAATGACTATGTGATTTTTATGAATACTATTTACCTAGGATTGAGAGTCTTTTAATTGGGTAAGATATCCAATTAGATTGGGAGCTCCAATTGGGTAAATAGTAGAGAAGTTATAAGATGAGATTAAGCATATGATGAAAGCATAAGTATTGAGATATTAGTTAGATGAAATTCTAACTAGAGTTTATTTTGTCACATGGCAATCTAAACCACGTGCACCACCAAAGGTTCGAGTGACGGCCGGCGTTAGTACGACTCTGAGCGTTACGTCATCGATCCCTGAGACAGGTGGGCTTTATTCTAACTCTATTATGGCTAGCTACCATGATAATGAGTTCAAATGCAAATTCTTATGAAAATGAAGCATGTTGAATTATTATTGATGAATCTTATGAAAATGAAGCATGTTGATGTATTATTAATGAGTATTATGAAAATTGTCAACTTGCCATATTTATGAGAATGAGATGTGGTATGTTGCCTCTATGAAAGACATGATTATGATCATGATGCAAGATATCGGCCTTTAACTGATCTATATGACAGTAAAGGTTTTGTGCGCAGAGGTGATCGTGAGCCGTCTCTATTCGGCCGGTCACGGTGATTTGAAGGAGGCCTCTTTCTCTTCACCTAGTATATATATGTTATATGAGTTCTCATAGTTGGCACATACCCTGAATATAATGCCTGCAGACTAATGATATTATTATGATGATGCAAATGAGTTTATGACAGAAAAACATGAACATGTATTTTTAATCTCACTAAATCCTGTTGATGCATTGAAAAAGGCAAGGTTGACATATAGCTCTAAGAGCAACATTTCAATTATTTCCGGCATGAGTCCACTGAGTGCTTTCACGTACTCAGCCCTGCATGTATTTCTAAATGTGCAGGTCTGGCTTGGCGCGAGGATGGGTGAAGGCTGTTGGAATTGTCAGTTGGCTGTGTCTTTCCTATGTCTCATACTTATCTTTATAAGCTTTGACTCTATAAGAATTTGAACTCCCTGCTATATGTCTTCACACATATAGTAACGCATCTCGCTGCACAACTCTGATGAAACTCTTTATTCAACTTGCTTATGCCTGTAATATCCCTTAAGGGAAATACTTCTCAAACCCTTGCTAAGTTTCAATTGCTTAATTATGTTTACCCAAGCTAGTAATTATTTTAGTCTTAACATCTTTCTTGAAAATGAGTAAAGTTTGCAATTGCTTCCGCTAAAACAAGATGTATCTATATATATATATAAAAGCTCAACCATTAATATAAATAGTAAGTTATATTTTCCCGCCAAAATCACTTTACTATTTTTAGAATTAATTTTTTTTATTGTAATTTTTAGAAACTATATAGATAATTTTCTATATTATATATATAAGCACAACCACTTTCAAAAATAGTAATTTATATTTTCCAGCCAAAAAGCACCTTACTATTTATGGATATAATTTTTTATTTCTAATTATTTTTATTCGTTTCGTCTACTCTAGATTATACAGATATTTGTTTGTTATAATTTTTCTATTGATATAATTTATCACATTTTCATAATTTTTTCAAAATAAAATGAATGCAATTTCAGTAAATTTAAATGATGTGCTAATACAAAGAAAAAAATATGATTTGCATTTCTTTTTAATGTTTATGCAATTTAATGAAATGCAAACCAAAATTCACTAATAATTTGTGGATTTACAGTCAATTAACGCCTCAAAAAAATATGTTGTGAAATCCAAATCAGTAAAAAGTAATTAAAAGTTCCAAAAACCCTTTCAAGACTAATAGAAAATTTGATAGAAAAACATCTATATATTTTTGTGGAATTTTTAAATAGATAATAATAATCATTAGATAAAAATGTTTTGTCAAGATCTTAGTCAATTATTTGATAAGCCTCAAACTATAAAATGGTTTCATCTTCATTTTAATGCTGATATCCTTTATTAGAGCTATTTTATATAAAAATATAAGTAATTTATAGAATTTTATTTTCTAAATATAATATTCTAAAAATATAGTAATTTTTTTACTATTTTAATTAAATAGGTATCACCGTGCATCGCACGGGAATAATACTAGTTTCTATTTCTTTCACTATTTCTTTTATTAGTCGTACGATACTTGGTATACGCTATCACTGGCTATATCGGGCTGCGACAATGCATAACTGCACCGAATTTAGTGAAGATATGGTTTGCAGACAACAATCTTGGTGGGAATATACCAACGTGGATAGGAACAAGCCTAGTCCAGTTGAGGATTCTCATATTGCGCTCCAATAGTCTGAATGGTGAGATATCTTCAGAGATTTGCCGGTTGAGCTCACTCCAAATATTGGATCTCTCCAACAACAACATCTCAGGCATAATACCCACATGTCTTTACAATTTCACTGCAATGTCTACAAAGAAAAGTTTCAAACTTCCCTTCGCTGGAGCGAGGGTGCATCAATTGTAAAAAAAAGGAAGTGAAATGGAGTTTGACACCATTCTTCCTTTGTTTACTAGTATTGACCTCGGTGGTGGCGGTGGTGATGGCGGCGCCGGATTGAGGAAGAGGCTACCGGCAGCGCCGATGGAGATGTCGGCGAGGGCTTAATTGGAATTGGGGATAGAAATTGGGGGTAAAAATTGAAGAAGAAAGAAATTGGGGGTAAATTTTTTTTTTGACTAACATTTGACTAACAATTGTTAGTCAAAGGGGTTTAATTGATCGATTTTTTGGACTTTGGGGCCTATTTGCACACACAGTGAGTAAGGGGAGCTATACGTTATAGGGGCTACCACTACAAGGGTGCATCTGCACCTTTTCCCTAAAATCTATAATAGTACCTTAAGTAATCTAATCAAATGACTATAAAGAAAAGTAGAACGAGAACTTGTAAACTAGAGAGAAATTAGAAAGAAGAAGAAAACAATGGAGAATAATCAATATAGGAACATGCTATTAAGAGGATTAAAGAACTTCTATTTATAACAATACAAGATTAGGATTTAAGGTTTATTGTTAAAGTCAAACATAAACTTATATCCTGGGAAAATATGAAATCGTAGCTAATATGGAACTAAACAAGACCCAATAATTCTATTAATAAGTTTTGAGTTTTTAATTTTTAATTTAATTTTAAAAAAATACAAATTTAAATAAGAGAATTACTTAAATTAAAGTTACTACAATTTAAATTACATAAAATTACATAAATTTAAAATATGAAAATCAATCATCTTCAACTCTCCTTCATACTAAAATTTCAGTCACTCGGTACGCATGTATTTCTTGTTGCTCCATTGTCATTTTCGACAGTGCTCAAGTCAAGAAAGCATGCATCGGTTGGCACGTTGCCTCGACTGGCCCAGACCGACGAGCCAACCGATGCGAATGCTCCAAACAAGACCCAATACTTCTAAAATAGTACTTATTCTATACTGGATGATGATATTGATGCACATATAATAAAGTCTCCCAAATAAAATAGAATAGTAGATGAGATATGATATGATGTGAATACATATTTTTTTAAACTCCCCAAAAGAAGAGCTGACCAAAAGGCAGGATAGCAGAGTATCCAGTTTGCATAGTTGGACTTGGACCTTTGTTTGGACACAAGAGTCAAGACCCCATAGAAACGACAAAAGTAAAAAAATTAGTAATAGTAAAATATTACTCCATATTTATATTTTAATTTCGATTGTATCAAAAAAGGGAGAAAAATAGAGACAAAGGCTAGTCCAGGCTTTTCCACGTTGACCCTTGCTGCAATGCGATGGTCCTCATTTGTCATTTTCCCTAATCCTCATGTCTAATTTGGTCTTTTGCAGAAGGAAAAAAAATCCAGCACCTGGCTCTTTTTTCTTACGTGGGCCCCATCCCTCCAAATTTTTGAAAACAATGAAAGAGTTTGCTAGGTCAGCACCCCCCAACTAAAATATTTTCAAATGCCTCTCCCTCTCTTTCTCTCACCTCGCTTGCTCCAATCACCTACTTCTCACTTATCCTGCACTCGCTCTACCACCCGCTTCACTAAATTTCATAAATAAATGCTCGCATTTATATATTTCAGGTGTTTTGTTAACTACCAGCTATAAATATAGCTCAACGTATTACTCATTTGTGTTCATTGATGACAAATTAATTTACTAAGAATGATAACAAACTAATTTTAGGAATAATGACTTGTAAACTGTGGAATTTGGCCAAGTTCTTATTTTACGAATCACAAAAATCTATAAATTTAATTTTACAATCAAGATGATTTTTTCTCAAAATTAATAATATCATCGTCTGAAAATTTAAGATAGTCAAAAATCACATAATTATGTCAATAATAATTTGAAGATAAATCGATCTCAATTGCAAAAATCAAAATCGATTAAAATTATGATTATTTATATACATATTTTATTTATAGTGTACAAAATCAAAATTTCTTTAAAATTTACTCCCCCATTTATAATGAGAATTTTTTTTGGGCACGAAATTAAGAAATATATGTGTTTCGTGTGTAAATGAAAAAATAAATAAAAAGTGTAAATGTAAAATTTGAGAGTATATTTATGACATTTTTTTCTATTTTATCCTTATTTAATACTTGTATGAATATAATAATTAGTTGTATATATGCATTTATTATGATAATTAATAAGGTTACAAATGTAAAATATCTTATTTTATTGGTATGTGTATTTTGACGGTTGGTGACACTTTATAAAAAACGGAGGAAGTAGTATTTTTGTCAAATAAAGAAAGCTTTGAAGATAGGTGGGACGATCAAAATAGAAATTTTACATTATTATTATCTCTAATTTTAGTAATGACATGTAAGCATAAACTCGATTATTTGGAAAACATGAGGTAGGGAGAGAAACAGGCGATTAAAACCCAGTTAGTATCTGTCTCTCTCTCCTGTGTTTCTCTCTCCTAACTGTAGTCTCAGCTCTCTGACTCTCTCCCCCTCTCTCTCTCTCTCGAAAAACGAAAGGAGAAACACAAACACCTACTACTACCAACACTACTACTTCCACCTTCTCCACCTTCTCTACCTTCCCCCATTCCCCCCTTTCATTTTATCACGCACTTTCTCAGCATTCCTTCCACCACTTGGATACGCACCGAGGATTCAACTCGGATTTTTTTCCCTCTCTGGGGAAAATATTCATTCATATCTTTCGGAAAATTTCCCTTTTCTGCTTCGGGGCTGGGGTTAGGATGAATCGTGGGATGTGATGGGGGCGGGGTTCTCGCAGGTGTTCCCCTGTTTCAATCCGGCCGCCGCCGGTCCAAACCGGTCGGAGCCGGATGCCATTTTCGGCGGCAACGATGAAACCCTCGGCCACTCCTTCTGCTACGTCCGCTCGTCGGCGCGGTTCATCTCCCCCACTCACTCCGATCGCTTCGTCTCTCCCTCACAGTCCCTCCGCTTCGACGATCCGCGCCCCTCCAAACCGCCGGGTTACCCGGAGACCGGGTTCCGGGCCATCTCCGGCGCCTCCGTCAGCGCCAACACCTCCACCCCCATAACCGTCCTCCAGCTCGACGACATCTGCACGGATGCCGCCGCCGACGCCCCTAATCACCACCACTATCAGAATAATTGCGGCAGCAGCAAGGGTTTTGTGGCTGGAGCCGGGCCGCCCAATGTTCTGCTGGACGGGTTCGAGAGTACGTCGTCGTTTAGCGCCTTGCCCCTGCAGCGGGTGCCGCGCGGCGGGGAGCAGCAGCCTTCGGGCCCGCTGGAGAGAGCTTTCTTCATGTCTGGCCCGATCGAGCGCGGCGCCCTCTCTGGCCCGCTGGACGGCGCTCCCCCGGGCGACAGCAATGGGGGCGTGCCGTTTTCGGCGCCACTTGGGGGCATGTATGTTAAGAAGAGGAAGAAGAAAAGCATTTCGGGAATTCGCAACGCATTGTACCGTAACTTCTCTGTGGTGCCTGTAAGGAATTTCATTAGTGGAGGGGGGCAGCGGAAGGATGCTCCACCGGGAAGCGATGGCTGCAGAGAGGCGGCACAGATTGGCTGTGAGGGCAATGTGCAGTGGGCATTGGGTAAGGCAGGGGAGGACCGGGTCCATGTGGTTGTATCGGAGGAGTTAGGTTGGCTGTTTGTTGGAATTTATGATGGATTCAATGGACCTGATGCCCCGGAATTCCTCATGAGCCATTTGTACAAAGCCATGTATAATGAATTAGAGGGTTTGTTTTGGGATTCAGAGGATGCAGTTGCAGCTTCAGAAACTGCAGATGTAACGGGGAATTCTAACCCTTCTGATGTTAATACAGATGATCGACAAGATCTAGAAAGCAAAGAAGGCCAAGTAGAGCCAAGATTAGTTAAAAAAGTGATGTTTGGAGGGGAGCAAATAGAAGTTAGGAGGAGGAGGTTATGGGAATTTTTGGTGGAGGATGATCCCGAAGATGGGCTTGATCTATCAGGTTCTGAAAGATTTGCCTTTTCAGTCGATGATGCTTTGAGTGTGAACAACGCAGGTTCAGCAGTGAGTAGGAGGTCTTTATTGTTGTCAAAACTAAAACATGGGTTGTTGAATAGGCATAAGGAGAAGGAGGGCAACAGATTATTTCCCTGGAAATTTTGGTTGGAGGGGAAACAGAAAGCAATTGAGGAAATGAGGGAGAGCAATGTAGCAGGTGATGGGGAGGTTGAGATGGAGAGAACTAGTAGAACTGGTAGGAAAAGAAAGGTAGGATTAGTTGATCACGAGCTAGTATTAAGTGCAATGTCTAGAGCACTTGAAGTGACAGAGCAGGCATACTTAGATATGACTGACAGGGTTCTTGATCGTTACCCGGAGCTTGCATTGATGGGTTCTTGCTTGTTGGTTGCGTTGATGAGGGATGACGATGTGTATGTGATGAACGTTGGGGATAGTCGAGCCATTGTGGCTCAGTTCGAGCCAGAAGAGGTAACCTGTGATACAGAACTGCAAGGTTCCGGGGATTATGGGTTTAATGGCGAGGGCATAGTTGAAGAGTTCTCTGCTGTCAGTCAGAGGGAGAGTAAAGCTGTAGATGAAGCTCATGCTCATCAACCCATTGGTTTGACTGCGTTGCAATTATCGACTGACCATAGCACAAGCATAGAAGAGGTAACACTCCCTCCTTGTTGCTTGAGATACTTGGTATAATATATGCCACTTGGCTTGTTTCTGAATCTTGCTTTTGACTCAATATTCCATGAATAGTTGGAACTGTTAGATTGCAAGTATCATTGTGCTGCTTTGAGTTAAGATGGTTATAGCCTATGGTAATTCCTATAGATTCTCAAATTATTACTTTTGATTGGGAAAAGTACAGAATTCACCCATCTAAGAAGAAGGTCCCTTTCAATATACTTTAAGCTTGATGCACTTTCCCAATTTCAGTCTGGGTAAAATATGTTGTAATTTGAGGGATCTCTTGCTCGCTGCGAATTTTATTTAAGGTTTTTTGAGGTATATAGGTTTTGTCAATTTACTTCGGTTGGGATTTCATTTTGACTTGAGATTAACTAGTAAAACACACATTCAATAATACATCCTTTAGATGGAAGGTCTTGAGGTCTGTTTGTAGACATTGTCGGGAAATACTCTTGAAGAGAGATGGGTATCAACTTAAGGCATCTTGATTCAGCTATTTATTGTTAGGGAAAGACCAAGAAGAATGAAGTTCATGGATGGAGATATGTCAACTGAATTTTTGGATGCAATTATGGTGTGATTAGTAAAGATGGATACAAAAGTTGTGGTAATTTAGGTATAATATTTGGTGGAGCTGTAGATATATCTAGATGTTAGTGAGCATAGGAAACTTATAAAAACCTAGGATGTTCAAAAAAGCTATTGCACAGAATTTCTATTCTTGCATGTTATGAAGTAACTAGGATGGTGTCACATGTTACATTTTTATGCAGGATTCCTCATTCCATTGTACTTATATTATTTAAAAATAAAACAAAATATTATTGTTTACCCATTGAAAGAAAGTTACTGGGATAACCAGAATGATACTAGATTGTTAAATTACAACACACGCTACAAGCCACTTTTTGTACAAATCATAACCAACTCAATTAGTTAAATAGTTCTCACAGACAAAAGGTGATAAACATTTGAAAATATAAAGTGATGATAATAAGGTCAAAATGACTAATTCTCCCTGCACTTTTGAGCTTAAGATATCTCAAGCAAGAAACTAGGCTTAAGGTCTTGAGTTGAATTATCATATGCTATACAAAATGGAGACTTTTAATCATTTGTGGAACTAGATAAAGTAGGAGAGAGACTTGTTTATGCAGGTCCAACAAGAAATATTTTCATTAACCCTCAACTCTTGTCAATATTAATTGCTGCGCCAAATTGACCAAAAATATCTTAATATGATATATTAAAGGAGAAGCAAAGATACGAGCTGGACTACTTAGCTCATGCAAGATTGAGCAGGAGCTTGAAGATGAGCCAATAGCTGGTTTGGACTGTCATTGTAAAGTTATTTTTTCCCAAGTCCCAACATTTTCAACACATAAAATGGATTGGCATTATTACATAGTTCACTTGGACAACTCCTGTTACTGTGCCAGCCAGAACACAAGTCATTGCTTATTTGCACATTATACTCACAGCAAATACTTACAAAAAGCATTATCTCATCTTGCATACTCAACACAATTTGGCTTGGGGGAACTAGCTGCCACTTCACCTAAGTGACCTAATTGCCTAAAAATTGTACAGACATGGGCGGCCGAATCCCATGTATGTTTATCATGCTGTAGACCCTTGGGTGGTCTGGTTAAAGAAATATTTTTACTATGGAATTTTACACTGCAAATGGTTTAAACATTGGAATGCGTAAAAATTGTTATTTCCCTAATGAGTAAGGTTCTGGAACTGACAATTGACAGGAAGGGTGCTCTAGTGTTCAATATTTCAATTAGCTATTTTCAACAATGACTATGCTTGTGAGATTTTAAGCAATAAGTGGGATTTACTTTTCTTTCTCTCACCTTCTTTGCTGTTTGTAAGTGAAAAGTGAATGTTTTTGTTAATTTAAATTTAAGATGTGATATTAGAGTTCTGGACTTCACCTTTGTTAGAGGTTTCAAGTTTAACAATATTTTTTATATATATATATTACTTTTCTTGTTACTGAAATCGGTGATCTTCTCAAACGCTTTAGATGGTGGTAAATAACTATATGGCCTTATAGGGTTCCATTATGCAGTTGGTCTCACATTGATATTAACAGAAAGTGATGCTAGTATATATCCTTAAATTCTTAATTATTCTTGTTAGGAATTGACCATGTACATATTGCCACTGTTGGTATGTGTGTATCTCTAAGACCTAAGTTTTCAGTAGTAAGAAGCTACTGGCTTACTTGCATGGTCATCGAAGTTTCAGGCTGTCATACTTACTTCATCCTTTGAAGTGAGAATGATTGGTTTTGATCGTCTGTATGCCCTATAGCATTAATGTAGAATCAATGAATGAAACTTTTATTTATGAGCTTGATTAGTAAAGCATAATAAATTAAATGTTAGGAATATCTTGAATAAAGTCTGATGATCAACAATATTAGAAGGTAGTGACTTATGAAGTCATATAGCAAGTTGCTACAAAAGTATGTTAACAGTTTAGGATTATGGAATGAACAGATACATGCTAACACTTTTCCAAAACTTTAGTGGGAATAGGATGGAAGTGGGCAAATTAGGAAGGAAATTTGCATAGGAAATTCACTAAGCAACATTGTGGGGAAGTAGCATTAGACACTGAAATCCACATTGCTTACTGCATGGGAATCTTTTTATATCTGTATGTATTACAATGTGAACAATTCACAACATCAAATATTGTGTGGGTGTCATGTCATTATAACATGGACATGAAATATGTCGAACAACCTAAAGAGCATTCTGCGTGGTTGTTCAAGGCCTTTGCATATGGAATGGATCACTGGAAAGGGATGTTAAATTCAGAAAAATAAAAGTCTGGTAATGTTAAAACTAGAATTTTTGCTTATTTTGTTTGGTTAGGATTGTAAGGGAAAACTGAGATGTGTATGACTCTTTATTTAAGAGTACACATTTATGTGCTAGCGATAAAGTGAATGAAAATTAATCTTATAAATGAGTAATTTATTGGTCTAATTGAAGAATTTGGTAAGAAGAACTCTAGTCAGTTAAGAGTTCATTGTGGTGTGGGTGTGGCAGGAAGAATGTGGAAGCATCAGGAAGTGTGCACATAAAATTTTGTGAAGAGGTTCTCCGTTGTGGAGCGTGTCTTTTTATGAAAGGCAACCAAGTAATTCAATCATTTAGTACTATATGACTAAACTTGACCTCCATACTTTTGTCATTTGATATGCAACATGTGAAGAAATTTATTATTTGAGAACACTCAAGCAACAAGTTTTTTTTGAGTTACCATTATATACACATTTTGGATAAGTAACTTTATGGTTGTTTATCTGTCTTGTTCATGGCATTCTCTTAGGCCATGAAGAACTATCTATGAGGCGGAATTATCTCCCACTGATAAATTATAAAGTTACAAAATCCATGTCATAAGATCAGTTCTAAACACTTTTATTTCATTTCCACTTCCTTATTTATGATTCTTCTACTCGTTATTGTTATTGACAAATTATTGTTTGATTCTTGACTAGTCAGTGTTTGATCTTGATAAATTAGCTCAAGAAAGGACCGGGAATGCTATTAGAGTACCAAACAATTAAGCAGATCGCGATTAGTCGAAAATAAACTAGTCGTGACACCAAGCAATATTTTCCCATAGATTAAGAAAGTAGTGCAGATGAACCGGAGAAAGAATCTCTTGTATACATTGTGTGTAACAAGTTGCATTGGAAATGCACTTAGCATGCAATAAGTAAGATAAGATATGACTGGTTCACCTTGTTTCCTTTTAAAAGAACTTTATCACCTCATGGATTCCTTTTAATTTGCAATCCTTGATAATGGAGTGTAATTAGAATAAAAGGAAAGTGGTTTATCTCTTCAGTTTTAGTGGATGATGAGTGATGGATGGAATTTTAAAATTAAGGTAACCTAATTTATTTAATTTAAATATCTCTAATTGAACCGTGTTGTGGTTGTACACTGCTAAGTTACATCCAGAGTTTCGTTTATTTAAGTTACTTCTTGCGTTTAAATTTTGCTATCCCCTTTCGTTTTTAAATCATTTGTTTCCTTATTCATGGGGATGGGGGGGGGAGTGTTTTTGTAATACGCACATTAGATATAAGAGTGAAATCTTAAAGCTTCAACAGAGCAGTGCTACAGATCATCGGGGGATGAATGTAATATCCCATAAAACTAAAATTGATTGTCTATAAAAAGTGGTGCAATGCGATTTTTTAGCAACTTGGGTTGAGTTATTTTGACCAAGTGAGGATGGATGCTATTGCCTACTAAATTGCTAGAGGAGTTACTTGTGCTATTGTATCACAAAGGTACTGGATTGGAGCATTACTGTTGAGTGCAGTTTGCTGCTTCTATCATTTTATTTTATGGTCTATTTATGACCACCCAGATGACGAGGGGTTTGGGCGGAGGGTGGATGAATTTTCAGCATTGTGTTAAAATGCTTTCAGACCTCAACTTTTTTAGCTTTGTCAGTCATTTGTTTCATATGATCAATTTCAGGAAATTATTAGAATCAAGAATGAGCACCCAGATGACAGCAATTGTATAGTAAATGACAGAGTTAAAGGTCGTCTCAAAGTTACCCGTGCATTTGGGGCTGGATTCCTTAAACAGGTATGTCCCCTGCCCTTCTTTTTTGTTTTTGTAATTCTCTGTCAAAGTTTACTTCTCATTCAGCCTTCAGCCTGTTGACATGGTGTATCTTTTACACTTTGTGAGTGTTTCCCTTGAGCTTTTAGGCTAAGTGCGCTGTTATTTACTTGACACGTTTAGAGGTTAGCCACCTTCAGTTTGCTTAACCTATATTCTATGGTCTTTTATTTTTAGTGCAACAAAGACAACCTTGCTTCATCTAAAAGTTTTGCAAGTGCGCTCTTTTAATGATAAATCCTGATTAATATTTATATTCTGGAGAGGTTTGTTTGCAACATACTTCCACCTCTGATTTCAATGGAGTTGGAGGATCAGGCTTCAGAAATTTTATTCTCAGCAATCATTATTCATTAGTTGGGTACAACCGATAAATTTTAGCTACATACTATGTATTTCAATGTCTGTTCACCATCATTTTTATGTTAAATAGCTAGTTTTGCTGACCCCAGTACCTTCTCCATGGTTGCTACCTCTTGGCTCATTACTTTGCAGTTTCTGTTAAGAACTTTTTTTTCTTAGCCAAATGAACATATTTTTTTTGGTTGAGCGCATTTGTAGTCTTTTAACATCTATAATGTACTTCACGGAGCTCTCCTTTGTATTTTGTTTTGCATTTTGCCATCTCACTAATGGTATGTAATGCATATTGATGCAGCATAAGTGGAATGATGCCTTACTAGAAATGTTTCGGAATGATTATATTGGTACTGCGCCCTACATCTCGTGTTCACCTTCCCTTCGTCACCACCATCTGTGCCCCAGAGATCAATTTTTGGTGCTTTCATCTGATGGCTTGTATCAGTACTTTAGCAATCAAGAAGTGGTTTCCCATGTGCAGAATTTCATGGAGAGGTTCCCTGATGGAGACCCTGCCCAGCACTTGATAGAGGAACTTCTATTTCGTGCTGCCAGAAAAGCTGGTACATTTTTACCTTAAAAGAAGTATGACAGTTTATTATAAAATCTACTAAAGGTTGAGTAAATATCGAGCCACAAGTTATACTGGGTCAGGCATATCACATCACTTTCTTAAACCTATTTGCAGTTTCTTAGTGTCTGAATATTTTCATGCGTCACATCTCAACTCCATAATGTGCTATTCTCTCACAACTGGGGCTCAAGCATGTAGCTGATCAAGTCTCTAGATGACTAGGCGTTTGGTTTGGTGGATGAGATAGATAAGATTGATAGGATTGAAAGGTGATTAAATAATCCACACAACTTTGGGGTGATAAATAATCACTCATTTGGATGATTAGATGTGGGCCGTGTTATCAATCACGACTTCAATCATGCAAACCAAACACTTGATTTACGTGGATTATTTTATCAATAACGCCTTATCACTCAAACCAAACGCCTCCACAAGAGAGTACTTTCTGGGAGTTATTGTGTCCATATACTCCTATGGAAACTGCAAAACTAGTTAAGAGGAATAACACCTGTTCATCTTTTCATATGAGAAATTATTGGTCTGAGAACTTTATTGCCTCTTGGCTACGGACAGGATTAACTTCCTTTCATACATGTAAAGAAAAAACTGTATAAGTGGATATGTATGCATGAGTTATATGGCCTAGTTTAACTACATTATAGAGCTCAACAAAATTCTAGTGGCATAGAACAGTTGATATTCTTGATTACTCATTTCATTTGGGTGCAATGCAAACAGGGGGTAGTTGAGGGGCTTGTGTACTTGTTGCTTGCAACATGACTGTTAAAGAATGTGCAGGCTGCATTCTTTCCCAGCGCAAAGTGTATCTATGTGTTGCTTTTTACTTCTTTACAGTTATTAAAATCACTCAGCAGACTAGCTGTGTGTTCTGAGCCATACGGTTGTTTGCAGGAATGGATTTTCACGAGCTTCTGGACATTCCTCAAGGAGACCGTCGGAAGTACCATGATGATGTCACTGTTATGGTGGTATCACTTGAAGGAAGAATTTGGAAGTCCTCGGGGAAGTACCTTTGAGAAAGCATCTGCAGCCACCATAACAATATGTAATCTCCAACAGAACGGAATATGATCGTTTGATCATCCATCACCCGATGTTTTTGCCAAGAGAGCTGTATTTTCTGGGTGTGGATGATCGTCTGTCTGATGCCATATGCGAAGGCGAAACGAACGTGATGATGGCAACAAGATGTTGGAAGCTCTTAAAGAGGGAATGTTTCCATGGATAGGAAATTTTTGTAGTTGCTGCCGTAAACTTGTTTTAGGCAGGGAAAAGGAGACCTATTTTATTTTGTTCTTTTATTTTTATTTTTATTTTTATAATTTTTTTTCTTTTTTCTTTTTTGAGAGCCTTCTCATTCGTTTGTTCTTCATTGGGGTGGAGGGGGTTTAGTGGGTTTGAGCTTTGACATCTGCCTTCTTCCCTGAAGGCTGAATTTGTAATTCTGGGAAGTAATGTTCCAAAGTGCCGATCACAAATTATTCAAATCCAAAAGCATGTGTAAATTATCCTACAAACAAAGCTTTGAGAAATTGAACAATACGCGTATATAAAACAATACTTTTCACAGTTTGGAAGGACAAAATACTGCAAAACAAAGTTTATAAATATTCTCTCCGTCCCACTTATTTGGAGATGTTTTCCTTTCTGGGTGTTTCATCTATCTTGAGATATTTTTTTATTTGGTAAAAATTTTATTTAATTTTTTTACTTTTTTATCTACACACAAAACACTATTTTTTAATTTTCGTGCTGAAAAAAAGGTTCAAAAATAGTCGGGACGGAGGGAGTTTAAAATACGTGGTACACATTCACTTTTATTTATTTTATAAAATTCTATGCCATTGCCTTTGTACGATTTTGTTGTGCGCAAGTAAATTTTATTGCTTTAAAGGGGTCAACAGGGCGAAGTTCATATGTGAACAGCTCGACACAACCCCACCTCACATCGGAGCGGGCAGCAACAACCCGTTCACTAATTTAATTAATTCTCCACTGGATCAGCTCAATAAAGTGTTTTAAAATGGAATTCTTCTATTGTCATTGTTAGATTTGTTGTTGTCCATTAATATCTTCAACTACATGAAATCTTGCAGTTTTGTATTGAAATCCTGCAATTTTTAATGGTTGTATGCTGAAATTTTGTGCTGAATCGTATAATGCGATGAAATGTTGGTATTTTGGTGGTTGTGTAATGGTGATATCATGTTGGACGAATAAGAGGTAATGTGAGTGGATGTGGGATTGTGGATCTGGAATTGAAATTGGGGTAATGTATGATTACATAAAATTGGATGAAGACTTACCCGGAAAATGTAAATGACAATATTTGTCCTAATAAGGGGAGTGTATTTGTTTAATATTTTAATAGATTTTTACAGACTTTTAAAATCTGAGTGTATTTATTCAAGACTTTTAAAAGTTTATGAAAATCTAGAAGTATTCTTTCAAGACTTTTAAAATTCTATAAAAATCCAGAGGTATTCGTTTCAGACTTTTAAAAATCTATGAAAATCTAGAGGTATTTAAAAATATATGGATTTTAAAATTGTACTGATTGTCATTGATTTCATTCAAAAAATACACATGAACAAATCCGACCTCCGACCACGAGAATTCGAAAGATTTCATATTTCAGCGCCGGCTAGGTTCCAGCGGCCGTGGCTCGAAGAAGCCAGCGGCCGCTAGCACCCAGCGATCGTTGGGCATGAACAAATCTATTTCACACGTCAACGTCTCTCTCTGCAGTCTGCAACTCGTAAATTGCTCGCAATTTCAGATCGAAAATGAACTGAGAAGCAGAAGAAGAAGAGAGACAGTGAATTCCGATAAAGGAGCGGCCGGAATGGGCTGGCGTCCGGCCGGTTCCACAGGACGACGGCCCGAATCCGGTGGTGCCAATTGCCTACACCGATGAGTTCAGTGAAACCATGGATTACTTCAGAGCAGTATACCTAGACGATGAGCAATCCCCATGCGCACTTTAGCTCACTGAAGAGGCGATTCATCTTAACTCAGGCAATTACACCGTAATTTTCTCTATTCTCATTCTAATTTGTTTCGAATTGACTGCAACTGGAAACGGAAGGATGTGATTCAATTACTGATTCGATGTTAAGTACCGATTCAATCGCTAGAGTTCTTGATTGTATTTGTCAAGATGCCCCTTTTCCGATTTCTTCAAGAGATTCAAATTCTTGAAACCTCCGGATTCCACGCTCGGCCGCTTCTCTTTCTGCCTCTGCTTGATTATTTGCTTCTTCTTGCTGAACTACATCGTTGTCGAGAATTTTCATGAGAATTTTTTATAATTGTTAGCACTACACGAAGCCAGCGATCGCTGGGAGCTGTTCCAACGCTCAATTAACTCCAACGAGCGCTGGGATGGTAGATTTCAAATCCGTAAAAATCACGTCAAATTCTTGATAAAATCCGTCCAAAATCCGTTCAAAATTTGTACAGATTCTATTTAGAATTCCAAAATACATTTGGAATCTGTGTGAAATCTGTAGATTTTTAAAATCTCTAGATTTTAAAAATCTACAGAATTCCTGAACGAATACACCCCCCTAAATGATACTCCCTTCGTCTATAAAGAGTGTGACGTGGAATGCAGGATACGAATTTTAATAAAAAAGTTGAAAGATATGATTTTAGTGTTAAAGGTTAGTATTAGGCCCACCAAATTATAAAATTAAAAGGTGCTCTCACGGTAGCCCTCCCTTATATATATAGGGGAGGGCTACCGTGAGAGCACCTCTTAAAATTATAAATAAGAACTAGGAAAAATGTATGAATTTTATGTAGAACACGTATGAATTCGTTGTATAAAGGTATGAATTGCGAAAAATAAATTTTTGCTACCTTTGGGATTCGAACCCAGGACCATGAATTCATCCAACAGGATAATGAATCAACCATAGATCTTGATGATCTAAGGGCTGAAAATGATTCTTATTTTATATCTTAAGAAATGTACTTATTTTAGCCCTCTCCTATATATATATATATATATATATATAGGGAGAGGTTCAAGAAAGAACCATAAATAAAAAAAGAACGGAGAACCATTTTCAGCCATTGGATCATCAAGATCTACGGTGGATGCATCATCTTGTTGGATGAATATAGAACCTGGGTTCGAATCCTGAAGGGAGCATTTTTTAAAAAAATTTTAGTGCATTAATTTTAACAGCGAATGCATTAATTTCTACAGTGAATGCATTAGATTTGATGGTTCTCCCGTTCTTACAAATAATGTAGTTCTCTCTAGAACCACACCCTATATATATATATATATATATATATATGTTTTTTAATACACTATTATACACTTGATGCCCCCTTACTCGATGGCCCATCCTTATCAAGTATCCCTATATTTGCTGGTGGAAATTATCATCCATAACTAGTCGCACATTATTTAAAGTGACCAGCAATCCAATATGATGATAAAAAAAAATACTGTTGAGTAGTGACAGTCCACCATCGTGTCCATTATAGTAAAAAATACAATCAAATTTAACACAACATAAAATCAAACCAAACACAATCAAGTAGTCAATAATAGAAAATTATAAGTAAAACACAACACATTGTCCATTATTCGATGGTGTAGACGATCGAATCAATCGAGTAAATCGTCGAGTAGTGGCAGGCGGTTCTAAGCGGCGCGGGCTAAAACATAGGTTTTGAAAAGCAGACCTTGAGCTATAGAACCCCCAAGGCAAGAGTTCAGACAGAAGGCACAAAAAGAAGAGTCAGGGCAGTAAAGCTCGATTATAACCTTTCTATGCAACAATTCAAGCAGAGCTGACGAGGGGACGAGTATCGAGTAACGATGATCCTGAACGGCAGCAGCTCAGAGCAGGATGACTGTTAGAGTGAAGCATATCAAATGAGGGGTCAGGGATTGAACGATGGCGATGGGGGGAAGATCAAGAGGATCATGCAACTATGAACTTCCAGCATTTGAAGAAGTGCAACCTCCTGTGCTTATATGACTGATGTCCACTGTCAGTCATGGTGTTTCTATTGAAGTTTTTTTCAAATAACAGTGTCTTCCTGTGACTCAATATTTGGTGATGCAGAAACCAGCCTCTTGATACATATCACAAGTTTCCTTCCATGGCGATGAGGGGATGAGTGAGTGGCAGCGGTAGACGCTTCGACAGAAGAACGCTCAAGGCGGTAGTGGCGGTAGCAGACGCTCCGACAGGAGAATGCTCAAAGGAGAGGTGGCGTCTATGGTGATTAGTATGCTAAGGATGCTGAAGATAATGAGCGGCGGTGACATTCAGTAATTCTGGAGAGTAAGAGATAAAGAGGGACATTGGAGTTGGGGGGATGTGGGCTAACAATAGAGAGAGAGAGAGAGAGAGAGAGAGAGAGAGAGAGATAGAAAGAGAGTTGGATTAAGTGGGTTAAGTGGGGGACTAAGTCAAAAACCTAGTCAACTATGGACAATTTTGTACTTTAACCTTTAAATGGCTATATAACATGTATATTATAAAATAGGGCTATAGAACTTGTATCCTTATATTGAAATAGAAATTTTATTAAAAATAAACCCTTGAGAGCATAGGACGCATACTAAGGGTCACATCAAAACCCTCATGGCGAAAACCCAAATAGAAAAACACTAGTGAAGAAAAAAAAGTACCCATATATTACAACGGGAGAAAGGGGAAAAAACAAAGCCAAGACCAACAATGGGGAGGGGAGGGAAAGGGGGGAGGGAGAGAGAACTGACAGCGCAGAACCCCCAAAAAACTAGGACCCAAAGAATCCTAAACCAGCGGAGCCCGACTACCAAAACCTAGTCCCTAGTACACCAAGGACCTGCAAAAAGTTTTGGTAGCCACTCCAAGCCCAAGTGCAAGCAAAAAAGGACCTACACCAAATAGGGCTCGAACCAGAGTCATCACTATGAAAAACGCAACACGAATAACCCAAAGAAGAAGCACCACATGAGGGGTAAAGAACCCTCGAGGAAAACTCGTCCAACTCCACTTAGCAAACTATATGAACAAATAAAGGCTTCGAGACATCAGCAGTAATATGGAAAGCAATGTCAGGAAAGGTATGATCCCACCATGCCTCAGTAGTAACTCTCGAAGCTAAATGATCTGCGACATGGTAGCCCTTCCTATCAATGTGTTAAACCGAAATTTGTGAGAAACTCGTCCACAGACAGATCCAATTCTAATGAGTTTTGTATCTCCAATGGACTCTATCTGAATTAGTCTTGAGGATGTTAACCACGAACGAATACTCTAACTCAATCCAAACTTTGTGTCATCCATAGATAGAGGCACGCTCCATAGTAATGACCAGAGCAAAGAATTCAGCTTCAAAAGGTTGCCCATTCCCATTCGAAAATTGGAAACAACCCAAAATGCCATTGTGAGCGTCTCTACGCACGCCGCCACCATGATAACACCGTCTCTGATGGAACCATCGATATTGAACTTCACCCATGTAGGAAGATGATCCCGCTAATACACATTGATAAAGAAAAGAAGGTTGCGCGGCGTGCCCTGAATGCCAATGTTACGAAGAATGAACATGTCCGTCACTGTATTGGACATATGCACCAGTTTGAAATTCGTAGCAACCTCTTTGAGCGAAATTTTAACAAGGGCAAAAATCTGATGCGAAGAGGGGAAAATATCATCAAAGATCGCCTTATTCCGAATGTGTCAAATACTCCAGATCATAGTGATGAAGGCAATCTTCCAAAGGCTCCAAATCTGAGGGCTGCCATCAAACTTAATAGCTGCAAGCACCAAACTTCCGGAGTCAATGACAAGGTCAGGACTAGAGCGGAACCAGCCAAAAAACGAAGTTCAGATTTGGTTTGAAAACTTGCAGAACCAAAAAAGGTGATCAAGACTTTCAAAGGCTTCCATACACAAATGGCATCTACCCGGGCCAAAAAAGCCATGTCTTTGGATGCAGTCATGCGTGGCCAACCGACCCAAAATAAGTCGTCAAACCACAATAGAACGACGAGTGGGAACGTGAGAGGCCCAGATCCATCTACCCCAATTCACATCGGGGATGTTCGATGTGAGATAATTGCGCGCAGTGGCAGCCGTAACCTATCCAAAAGCATCATGAATCCAGGATCGAGAGTCATGCAGACCAGAAAATGAGGGCCGGGATGATTTCGAAAGCAACCTCGGGATAGGCCGTGACAAACTCCAAAGTGAAAAGCCAGATCCATCCACAAAATAATTCGAGATAGGATTGCGCAGATAGCCATGCATAAAGTGAGGGATGTGAAGACGATCAATGATTTTATAACCAAGCCAATTGTCAATCCAAAAGTAAATCGTGGAACCGTCCCCAATGGAATAGAACGAATCCATCGTGAGTCTAGGTATGTAGCTCTAAACTCCATGCCAAACCGTAGAAAAAACCATCTAGATTTGATGCTCATGTAGTTTGGGAGATAGTGTTTCCTGAAGTGTGGACGTTTACCGAATAACTCCCACTACTTAAATGGATTAAATATTTGTTTAGAAGTCTCAACTTGACAAACTCGTGAGAAACGAATGTGAAGTAAGCCACGTAGTGTGAACGTTTACTCACATTGTTAAACACTTTGTCTTGAGACTGTTTGTGGAAATGGAAATCTAAATAATTTGTAATCAGCTATAAAATTATAAAAATGCTTAGTCTTTTTCTTTCAAAAGGTTTGATCATGCAAAATATCACATAATCCTAAACATGTTTTTCTAGAACTCAACATGTAAAACATGCTCACAGAATTTCTAAAACATGCTTAATAAATGCGATAAAACTTAGCATGCTCGTCTAAGCGCAGTTAATAAACATATATTAACAACTAAAGGATATGCTATAACTGCGATATCCAACGCAAAGACATAAACTACATGCACTTGCATAATTAAAACATCCATGACATGCGAAGAGCAATAAAAAATAAAAATAAAAAATCTTCGTGGTCCATTCGTGAAATTCCTTTCTAATCTATTAAATAAAAATAGAAAAGAAATAAAAACAAAAACTTAGCTGAAAATAGCCCAAAAAACTCGAAATTGGGCTAAAAAACTGCCCAAACCCGCTGCCTCTTCCTCCAGGCCCAATGCAAAGCCGCCTAGCCCAAGATACTGGCCAATCCCGCGGTCAAAACTCAGACCCGCGGTCAAAAGCTAAGATACTAGGGCTTTGCACCTTCTTCGCGCTGCCTAGGGTTTTGACCCCCCTTTGCGGCGCCGCCTAGACAACCTCCGGATCTCGCCACCAATCCATTAGCCTTCCGACGTCAAGTCGGAAATGTCGCCATTTAAGGCTTGGCATGACTCCGGCCGCAGCCCTGCCGTCTACAATCTTTCACGTCACCGCTGCTTTCACAGCCATCGTGCAAGATCTGCACGACCACCGTCTCCCTCCGCGTTATACAACCCAGCCGCCTGACCACCCGTGGCTCCGGCGCCGTCGACGGCCATCAACAATTATGTTGTTGCGTGAACGCAGCACCGCACGTTGTTGCTGCTGCGGCTGAGAGAAAACGTAGCGGCTGCTGCTGCAATTCACGCCTCCGTCGCCGCATGTCGCCCCACGGCCTCTCGCCCTCGTTGCACGGTCGTTGAGCAGACATAAATTGCCGGCGCAACCTCAGCCCTCGACACCGACGAGTGGCATTGCGGCGGTGAACGACAGATCTAAAGTTGCGGCTGTATCGTCCATCCGTTTCTTGTTACGTTCTTTGTACGTCTCATTTTCCAGATTACAAATCAAGAACGAATACAATTCGAAAAAGCCAATCTAACCACGAATTTTCTCGTGGTGGAAAACGATTACAATGTCAAAACGATGTATCCCACGAATCAACAAGCCATGAAGAACAACAACAGATAAATAAATTAAAATACACACATATTAATCGAATGCGAATTATCAGACAGAGCCAAGAAAACTAATCCGAACTCTGATACCAATTGTAGGAATATTAAACTTAATTAATACTCGATTTGCCCGAGGGTCGTCTCTTGGATTATCTTAATTCATCATACATCGATTAAACCTAGCATGCTCTTATTAATTTAAATACTGCACCAAGGAGTTCAGAAATACCTGAAGAATTCCTAAGAATTCATCAATTCGTCGCTGAATAGGTCATCCAACTTCAATTCTTCGTTTGAAGCCTCAAACGTCCTCCAATTGTATTTTGCCCAGAAATACGACTTTTTTTTCTTCGAGAGAGATTTCTATGGCTGTTCGTTTCACCTCAATCGGAGTTCTGTAGAGGAAGTTATGGTCATTCTTCTGAAATTGCCAGAATTTGATTTCCTGCGAAAAACTGACTCCAGCTCTGATCTTCTGGACTGTGTCCCGCTCAATCCCTAACGTCGGATGGACGACGATCTTCGAGGATTCCCCGGAGAAAATACCCACTCAACAGGCGCGCTCAACTCTCACAGAAAACCTAATTTTGTAATATGAAATTATCGTATTACGTCTGGTCTATTTTGTTCTGAGAGTTGAACTGTATTTATAATTATAAATATAGGATATGATCCAGACTTATGAGTTAGGTTATTTTTCTCCTACTGGGCTCAGGAGTCTTTGGGCCAGCCCAGGGATCAAATACATGGAATAAAGATAGGCCTCAAAGAATTAATTCTTATGATTAGCCCAGATCACAATTAATTCATAAATATTAATTCATTCCACTAGAGAATCAATATTGACTTACCCCTTCATTGCCGATGATGAGTTGGAGCTTGTATTTTAGACTTATCGAACCCCCGTATTTAAGATGTCCAACATCCATTAATTAATTAAAGCTTCTGACAACTTATATTAATTTCTTATTAATCCTTAAGTAGTACCACTCAAACTTTATTATTTCACCTGAACTTAATCAACCTGCAGGGTTTAGTTCAACAAACCTTTTGAGCTCCTTAAGGGGATGTTATCAGCCTATACTGGATACGGTCACCTAATACAGATTACTAAATGTCATATATAAATTGCTATCACCCAAGATACAAAGTACTCAAGTTAATATGTAACTCTCACCCATAGTAAATCAAAGTGATATACAAATTTATATATACACTTGAAATCTTATTGGGATTTAGGTCTCATTAAGTCACCAAGATCTTGATTCTTTACTTAGGTCAGACAGAAGAATACATCTCACCGCGATCCTATCAATACGTTTACATGCACCAGTGAGACAAGTAGCCAAGACAAACTACGTCCATCTATACTGGAGCCTAAACCAACAACTCGTCCTAGACTCATCTCGGCTGTGATGAATTTTATATCTCATAAGGTTATTCCAATTATATGGTCTTCTATAATCTACAACACACCATATAATCTACTTATATAGAGATAATTAGACATACATATGCAATTATGAACAATTCAGATAGGATATTAAATAGTGAACTCATGAATTATTGTATACAAGCATAAAAGTTCTTGCTTTCAGTATACAAATCCAACAACAGTACACCATGCAGATGTTCGATAGCTTTGCCAGCATATACCTCCTCATTGTATTGCACATAATTGTACCCCTTTGATTGACCACATGAATCTGTTTCAACTTTGCACGACAAGATCTTCCCAAATGGACTAAAAATGTCGAGTAGACCTTTGTGCTCGATTGTTTTATCCAAATTCTTAACAAATAAGTTGCCTTGACCACTTTTACGATGATTTCCCTCTTTGTTTGAGTATACAATCTGAATGCATTTTCCGTTGAGACGAGTGAAGTTCAGAACATTCAACATTTTTTTAGCTTCATCAAGATTCCTATAGTTGACATAACCGTATCCAAGTGGGCGCTGATTGATTTCATCCATGTATATCTTAACGGAGACGACGTCGCCTTCTTGATTGAACAATTGAAGCAGCACTTCCTCCGTCACACTGCCGTCAATGTCACCAACATAAAGTGCAGTCAAAATCAGCGCCAGCTGCTCCGGTACAACATTCGCTTCCATCGCCGTCGCCGCCATATTCGTCGGTTAAAATCCAAAATTCAGCTTCACATGGAAAACGAGTGTTTTCGATTGCATGAATTCATTCATTTTTTTTAGGATTTTCTTGTAACAAAAAAAATACAGGAGAAGAAAGTAAGAGAGGCAAGAGAGGCCGAGGCGCGCGGCTTCGGCAGTGTGTGGTTGGAGAGAAGCAGCGGAGTGCAAGTCACCTTGAGTTACGCAGGGAGAATAATGTGTCTAATAGGTCGACAAAAGGATCTATATATAAGCATAAGGAAAATATAGTACAAAACTCGAAAACACAAATAAAAACACATTTTCCGCTTAAAAAATACGGTGATCGAAATGACGATCGTCAATTTCTCAACTAAAGGATCAGTTGCGAGCTGATTCATTAATGCAGGCCACGTGGATTCAACGGACTGATACTAAAGTCAAGTATCAGTTAACATTCTTCCTCGGACTAAACCTCCAAAGTTAAAAGGAAGCCACGCACTCCTAGAGTACAGCCGCATTAAATGCAGAGATTTCAAGGATCGTCCTTTCTCTGCAGAGCATTCCTTTTTTGTGACTACCTTTTCAGAGATGTCCTATCTCCTGCTCCTTAGTAGCCGTTCTCACCAAACAAGGAACCTCGAAGATTGAAGCCTCAGCAAAATTCAGAATACTCTCCAACGAATGAATTCTTGAAGACCATCTCCTCCAACGGATCTATTCAAGACCTCTCCTATAAATAGAGCTCGAGGATCACTTCAATCTTTACCAATTCAAATACATAAGCTGAAACGCTGCCGAATTTATTACTCAGCAAATCAAAGCCTTCCAAAGTTTGAATCGAAGAAGAGAATCACAAAGCTAAAATCAGTCCACTACTGATTACATATATTCTCTTAGAAACTTAGGCATATATTGTTTATCCAAAGCCTAAGTTACTAATTACAGAGAGCCTGTTCTCTGTGATCTAGTTGGTAGTTTTCGAACCTCCTTTCAACTGAGCGAAAAGAGTGTTTGAAGTTGTGCGGAGTTCAGACCGGTGTTTCGATTCCAGAGAAATCTTAGTGCCCAGTGTGTGCTAAGTGTGTTTGAGAAATCCAATCCAGTGTGTTGGTACTGAAACGTGTGGTTTCAGTTCAAAGTTTGCTGTGCACCCGTAAGCACAAGCCCAGAGTACTTGTCAGTGTGATCAACTGACCGTGGATGTGGGAATTGGATTCTGAACCACGTAAAAATCCCTTTTGTCGTTTATCACTTTCTGTCTTGACTTTTTTATCTATGCGCAAATTCTTTTTCAACTGAAACTGATTAACTGCAAAGTGAAACTAAATCTTGACAACGTGCTTAATCACAAAAGGGTATTTCTTAAGTAAAGTTTTCCGCTGCCAGTGTTATTAGTCTAACTGATAAATCTTTGGATAGTCAGTAAGATTCATAACATTCATTTTGTTTTACAAGGTTGGCTAAAGCCTAATGCATATCAGTTAAAGTCTAGGATTTAACTGATAACTCTTTACTGAAGAGAGAATCAGTACCAGTCACCAACCAAAGTTTTGCCAAACTTTTTTACTGTCAAAGGTTGTGTTGGTTTGTCTTAAGTTTTAAAATAGCCTATAGGTGTATTCCCTCCCCCCATGCACCTATTCCAGACCTTCCGGGACCTAACACCTGTTAAGACTTCGACGCCCTAGCAACACAACACTCAACAAAAAGATCAAATGCACTGGTGGAAAAAGAAAAATAACTAAGCAAAAAGAAAGAAACAAAATAAACACAGAAAATAATGTAACACAATCAAACACCTAAAGCCTTCCTGGCAACGGCGCCAAAATTTGACTCAACCCAAAACACATATGAAATTGACTCGCAATCGCACGAGGTCATCCTAGTGTGGTAAGCCAACCCAAGTCGTCTCT
The DNA here is from genome assembly GCF_028751815.1 of Salvia miltiorrhiza. NCBI lineage: Eukaryota > Viridiplantae > Streptophyta > Magnoliopsida > Lamiales > Lamiaceae > Salvia > Salvia miltiorrhiza. The sequence goes on along the minus strand of NC_080393.1, from coordinate 45,962,465 downwards.
CAATGAAGGCTAAGTAGGGCGACTAATTATGCTACGCACAGAAAAGCAGTAAATTCCTAAACACTTTAAACAAAAGTTTGGGTCTGGCACTCGCTCTCTTATAACTAATGCGTGATTGAAATAAACATGTAAGATTACCTAGGCAAGAATCTAATATACATAAACAAAGGCTGTAAACATATCGCTAGGCAATAAACATATAATCTAAGCTAGGGTTCTAAAGTAAAAAAGCAATGATTCAATAAGATAAACAAACATCAAGAACGTCAATTATCTAACTCACTTAATCAATCTAACATCAACGATACTTTAACAAGCATTCAAATCCATAGAGAATACTAAACACCATTAACCCATAAGAAGTACTCTCTCCCCTCCCCCCGTCCATAAAAAAAAGTCATAATTTTTCATTTTAGTCCATCCACAAAAAGATATCATAACCTATTTTATTAATAATTTGTGGGTCCCTTTATCCACTGAGGGCGTGTTTGGTTTTGGGTAAGGGATTAATCAGTATAGTTAGTAAACTAGATTATTAGCGTGGATAAATATGTGTTACTAATATTGGTTGGTTGTTTGCTATTATGGTTAATTAATCATGATTTTCGTTTGGTATCCATATTTCTAGGTTAGATAAGCTTAAAAATGGACACAATTGCAGGGCCGTATTAATTATCCTGCGTAATTCGAGAGGGGAGACGGTATTAATTATCCTGCGTAATCCGAATTTTTAGCTCAGGGCCTTCACATATCGCAGGGCCGTCCACATAAGTGTTGTAGAATACCAAACTCTTTACTACTCTGTATTAACTTAACTAATATGCTGTAAAACCCAAAACCAAACACGCCCTTACTAACTTGTGGACCCCTTTCTCCACTCACTAACTTAGTTAACTTTTTTTTCATTTTTCTTAATCTATGGGCTCCTTTCTCCGCTCACTAAATAAATAACACAAATTTTCTTAAAACTCATGTCACTCTCATTTAGGTCGTCTTTTTGTGGATGAAGGAAGTAATATTTAACATGCATCTTAAATTTAAGTTCGTGACAAAATATTTAATATGGTATAAAAATCATTAAAAATAAATTTAAAACGAATAAGTTATGAAAACTTTAAAATATTTTATTTTCTCTCTCTTCGTTAAATTTTACAACTTTTTTATTTATGTTTGTGTATGAAAATATTTATTTATTATCATGTGTAATACTCTATAATAATAATGTGTAATGTTAATTTTCATTATCAAATGATTTAAAATTATTTAATAACTTTAATTATCATTACACTTTGTACAGAATAAAAAATTTACGTTTTTAAATTCGAAATTTTACTACGTAATTGATGTGGATTATTTATTTTATTATTAAAATATATTTTACATTTATTTACTCCCTCCGTCCCACGAATCTTGACACGTTTGGTTTCGGCACGAGAATTAAGGAGTTGTAGATTAGTGTTTTAAGTGTGTAGTTAATAAAGTATAAAAGTGATAAAGTAGGAGAGAGAATGTAATAAAAGTGATAAAGTAGGATAGAGGAGGTAATAACTATAACCTTATTTGGAAATGTGTCAAGATTCGTGGGACGGCCCAAAAAGGAAAACGTGTCAAGATTCGTGGGACGGAGGGAGTATATTTTAATTCTATTTAATATTTATACTTATTTATTTAAACATTTCATTTCATTTCATTTCGCATAACGTTTTACAAAAGTATGCATATCGCTAGGCGAGCCGTCATGTATCTCTCGTTGTTGTTTATCGCTTGCTGCTTTAATTATGTATATAATTGAACACATATATGTATAACATTGCACACAAATATACATTGCACTAGGCGACTGTCAGGTAATAGATTAAGACTCATCCATGTGGCAACATCATGCATATCTGTATGTAACAACATGAATATTTATATTTCACTATGTGTATATTTACGTTGCATATTTTCGCGAGCGGTGCAAAAACAAAAAAAGATAAAAAGAAATTTTAAAAATTATTACATTATTTTTTTAATATCCAAAATTTATATTTTCAACTTATCCTTCTGTGTATTTTGCCTTGTGTATTTTATTATTGAATGTCTCTGTCACGTGTCATATTTTTAGTGTGCCATATACACATAATGTGTATTTTATGTTTGAATCTATATACTATTATAAGAAGAGGATTTACATAATCCACTTCCTATAATATACTTCTTCCGTCCTATTGATCTTATCCTATTTTCCTTTTTAGATTGTCTCATTGATCTTATCATGTTTTTATATTTGGTAATAATTTCACACTACAAGTAATATAGTTTCACACATTTTTACTTATATTAATTATAATCTTCTTAATTATCGTGCCCAAAAAAATGGGACAAGCCTAATGGGATGGAGGAAGCTTGCAACCTTTCACCCCTATTTAATAGGGCCTGTTGCAGAGGTTGCTGGTGTCTGAGATTGAGAAGGAGAAGAGGGCCAGATCAATAGCAAGGAAGCACCCACGACCAAAGGGACTTTTGTGGAGATTAGCTAGGGAGCTCAAAAGCACCTGTTGCTCAAAGTAAGGAAGAAGAGAGCTACTAGTTCTAAGGCTGACAAGAGCTACAAGTCCGGTAACTGAGGGACCAAGGGTACCGATAGAGGATTTTTCCTAACTAACCATAGGCAAAATTCAGGTTCAAATTCTAATCTATCAATAGGTGAACTATGCTTAAGACATAAAATTCAACTAATAGGCGAAAGGCTTCTATCTTTCTTCTTGATTCATGCGCATCTACTTCTGATTCTTTGACTTAGGCTAGGCTCCTCCGTGCCTTTCACAAACAGGAGAGAGAATGGAATGGCAAAAAGCTCTTTTTTCGAACGTCCACCACGGACAGAGACTAGGTTGCACCTTCTTCCTCTCCTGCTTGCTTTAGTGCTTTACTATAACAAGGGAATCCACGCATCAAAGCCCATTTTCCCCGCAGTGGTATGGAGTAGGAGTAAGACGTAGCACTAGGTTAAGGCAAGCTTAGAACTGAATTGACCTGTAACAAACTGTATTGCTTGTAACTGGAAAAGGCCCCCTTCATCCCTTTTCTTGATTTTTCTTTCTCAAGGGGCGTAGATAAGAGCCAAGAAGTGAGTGGCAGATGCGAGAACATAGGCAGATGTGAAACGTTAGCTACTAGGAAAACTAAGACTTAGAAGACAAGATTTCATAGATTAATCTCTTCTCTTTACTCTATATCGTTCTGGCCTATCACCCGATAGTCCATCACTACCTTCGATTGTTTAGAGTTAATCATGGTTTGTTATTGTTAGTTACCTTTTAGTACGCTTATGGACCGCCCTTTCCTTCCCTTTTGTGGTACGGACGGGCGAGCAGCAAGCTAGTTAAGATATACACATTCGTGATACCCAATTAGGATATCACTCGCTCAAGGTTACAGTTAATCTGTCAGATTACTATTATCATATATATATAAATTAATTATATAATGCGAAATTGAATTGAAAAATGTAACACTAACTCATATAGAAACTCCGAAAGTCAGCAGCGGCCGAATAAATAGAAGAAAAAGAAATATAGATAATACGTAGAAGATTCATGAAAATTGTGCTTACAAACGGTGATAGATAAACTTGCGTTGCGTTGCGTTGCGGCCCACTAAAAAAATTAAAGCAATTTTGCTTATGTAATTTATTAAAAAATAAAAATAAAAAAATAAAGCAATTTTGGCGCAATGTCGACAGAAGCGAAAGGCCACTTTCACAATTCATTTTTTTTTTAATACAAACAAAATATTAAATCCGCTGATCTCTCCATTTCTCTTCGTCTCTTTCTCGCTGGATGCTTTGATCTGCGATTATTCTCTTGTAAGCTCTCTCTCTCTCTCTCTCGTTTCTTTATCTATTCAATTGAGAAGCTATAAACGAATTTTCTTCTGATCTATTGCCACTATTCTTGTTCCTGAATGTTGTTTTTAGTATTTGTTGATTCCAGCATATCTCACCTTTCTGATGCAGAATTCACATGCATTAATGGTTCTTTATGGGTTAATCTTTCTGTCTCAGCATTTTCTTGAATTATTCTGTGGATAATTTTGGATGCATCTCTGTAATTTTCATATTCATGTATTGGGCTGAATAAGGGTAGCTGGGGACTTTTTTGGGGGTGAGAAACATAGTCTGATTTTGTGGATTTTAAATCAATTATCTCTAAGTCATAGTTTTCTTATTTCTTCTTAAACCAATTTTCTTATTTGCATGCGAAGTAATTCAGTTGCTTTGCAGGGAGTAAAGGGCTTGAGTTGTTGTATCAGAAGAGAGATTATTCGTTGTACAGAATGGGGTGTAAAGGGTTCTGGGAATGCCTGTTGAAGCTTTTGAACTTCTTATTGATGCTTGTGGGTTTGGCTATGGTTGGATATGGCATATACCTCTTCGTGGAGTACAAGAACTCTGCTTCCTCTGGCGGTGATGAGCCCGTTCCCCCGTCAAGTCAGGAGCTTGTACAGCTTGGTCGGCCCATGCTGTTAGCTGTGTCTTTGGCCGATAGCATTTTTGACAAACTCCCAAAGGCATGGTATGAAGAGATAACCTCAACTCTATCTTGTTCACGGTTCTGTTAATCAATATTTAGTAGTTTTCTGGAGTATCAGAGTCTTCTTTATTAATGCATTCTGTGTGGTCCATGCTTTAGATAGCGTAAAGCCTCAAAAGGGCTTGGTCAAGTATCTACTCTTGGAACTTATTGGTCTATTAATTACTCTGAATATTTAAATTACTGGTAATCATTGTAAAATTTATCGCACATTTACTTGAACACAATATGATATACTTCCTCCTATTCATAACGTAAGTCTTTTTGTAACTTATATTTCAAAAATGACGTTTTGGAGTTTAATACGAAAGTTGCCCTCATTAACTCTCATCATCTATGTCTTATTTTATGTTTTCCTCCAATAATGATTGTGTCATATGTTCTAATTGCAGGTTTATTTATCTCTTTATTGGAATTGGTGTAGCTGTTCTTTTTGTTGCTTGTTGTGGTTGCATTGGAACGGCGACTCGAAATGGCTGCTGCCTGACTTGTGTATCCTTCCCAATTTATTCTATATTTCTATATCATCAATCAATTTAGGGTGAAACTGCATGGCTTCATGCCCAGGAGATTCGCAGAGTCCTCAAGGAATACAATGATTTGTTAACTGTAAATTATCGCTCCTCAACCCCGGAGTTTTTCACTAGTAGACAATATCAAGATACTTTCATTGTTGAGTAGAAGTATGATTAACTATATGCTGGTTGCTTGGTTTTGTCTTAATATTACTCATCTGATCATCTTTATGGTAATTGATGCAAACAAGTTAGTTGAAGAGTTCTTTAAAATTGTCGATGTTATTTTTCTTTTTTCGTTCTCCGAAAGATGGTTGAGTTCCTTAAGATAATTTAGTTTTCAATACTGGTAATCCTGTTGATATTGGTGGAGTTGGGACTGGCTGCTTTTATATTCTTTGACAAAAGCTGGCAGGAGGTTAGTCGAACTGTGATTGTTATCTTTGATATCTGACTTATTAGTTGTAAATCTAATTCACGAGCCAAGTGTACAGGAAATTCCAACTGACAAAACTGGGAACTTCGATGAGATATATAAATTTCTGAAGGGCCATTGGGAAATTGTCAAGTGGGTTGCCCTTGGTGCTGTCATACTAGAGGTAATAGTACTATTGACATATGCTTGTATGTGAGTTGGAATGGTTGTATGCCCTGAAAGTCTCTATGCAAGTAATTCTGTTATTTGTGACTGTTTCAGTTGTGACACCAGAAAACCAACACCATAATGTAATAACTGTCAGTGTATATGTGTATATCTTTGACAGTTCCACTGCCACTTTTAAGAACAATTTCTTGGTAACACTAAGCTTTTGCTGACGCAGAGTTTAGGTAATAATGATATAATATATTCCTACTAGACTTTTCTTATGCAGGTTTAGCATGTGTGGCAGAGATGATATTATGTTTCAGTGTAATCTCAATTAACTGAAGTGTGGGACTTTGTGGCGTTGTTTCCAGGAATGAATAGCTGGCTTAAAGTAGTTGAGTTGTTTAGATTGTAAAAACTTGACGAACAATTTTGTTTTTCTTTAATTTTACTAATTACAGTGAAACTGCAGGCAGTTATATTTTTGTTAGCACTCATTGTAAGGGCTGCTAATAGACCAGCAGACTATGATAGTGATGAAGAATATATAGGTGCGCCAAGGCAACAGATCCGACAGCCATTAATAAATAGACAGCCTGTGCCAGCCACCGGTGTCTCTGCCGCTAATACCCTTGACCAGCGCCCCAGTAGGAATGATGCATGGAGTACACGTATGAGGGAAAAGGTGAAAATCTGTTATTTTTTTTTAGCCATTGAATGCTTCAATGACGGTTTGCTCCATAATATGTTTTGCAATTGCTTGTGTTGAAGATATATTAAATTAAATAATTATAACAATACTCCTCTCCACCAGCCTAAGCTTCTAGAGAAGGTACTTAATATGCAAGGCCTTGACACTATTCTCTCACCAACTTACGCTTTTAGATGAGCTGTCATTCAACAATTCTAACCAATGCTTATCCAAAAAAAAAAAAATGAAATCAATGAATTGTAAAGCAATTCAGGAACAAGATGTCTTGATTTCAGGCTTATTCTGATCTGTTTATATATGGGTCTAATTTTAGAGTTATGTCCAATAATTAAGCCTTGTCAGAGATGGTCAGTAGATGACATCCTATCCTTAATGTGGAAAGCATGAATAATTATCAGGTTGGGGTTATTAGGTTAAGGATAACTGGTAGCATAATCTGTTTCTGGAAAAAGTTCAGTATGAAACTGAAAAGGGGAAAATAAAGAAGAACTTTGTCTGCTGATCTGCTGGGATTCTAATTATATAATGCTTTTGGCATTCTCTGGTGGTAAGAATGTTACACTGAGTTTTTGTAATAGTAATGTGCTATTGCCAAGTGAGATACTTAAATGAATAAACTAGTATACTGTCTTGTGTCTCGACTTTAGAATTAGGGGGCATTTACTTTTGAGGATTAGCCTTGATAGGTAAAAGATAGTTTCCTTACGTGGGTGTAGTAGCTTCGCTTCTAGCAATCAAAATAACGTTATTTTGGAACAAAATTTGTTGGGAATTTTTTTTTACAACCTTAAGGAATAGTTGCAAATTAGAGATCAACCTATTCTTTGCCTGAAATTTTATTATTTTCAATTAAAACAACATATTGGAACTGGCAATTTTGAACATATTTCAAGAAAATAAGTAATTCTGACGTCAATTTGTTTAGTGTTGTTTTCTTATGTTGTAAAGTAATGTTCAAAATTGTCAATTCTATAATAATTATGTTCTTTCAATTGAAAAAATAAATAAATGTTGTGTAATTCGCAACTATTCTGGAATTTTGTGTATTATTTGCAAAGGTTGTGATATTTTTTTGCCAACATATCTTGTTCCAAAATGACGTCATTTTGTTTGCTGGAAGCTGTGTCCAAGTAGGAAAATTTCATAAGCCATGCCAAGTTATATTCTCCAGAGTGATTTGGGGATGATAAATAACACACAAATTTAAATTTATATGTCATTATTGCATAGCTTTAAACTTGTGGCTAATGTACAACTTTGCCAAAGGTTGTGACTTTGGTGCAATTAACCCAATTAAAAAATATTATCATCATGCTAAATACTATCTTTAATTATAACATTAATTGAGTAATTTTACAAAAGAAAAATAAACGCACATTGTCATATGCTTAAATCACTCCCTCTTTCCACGATATAGATTCCACTTTGCCATTTTGGTCCGTCCACAATATCATTTCCACTTTCATTAATAGTAGTACTGTAGTAGTGTCCACAAACCCCACTCACAACAATAGTGGGACCCAAACTTTACTCACAACAATACCTACTACTATCAACTACTATCCACCACTTTCTTAAAACCTATGTCGTCTACAAAGTGGAAACGATATCAAGGACGGAGGGAGTATTTTACACGATAATAGAACTTGTACCCTTTTTTTGGATGAAAGGTCAAATTGGCATGGAAGGTAGTCTGTTGGCTCAACCATAGTAGTGGCAGCTTCATGATGATTCATTGCTGTGAGATTGTATCAGTTTCATTTTCATATGTTCTATTTCTAAATAATTTGGGGCAAATGTTACTTCTCCAGATCTTTGAACTTTAGGATAGGCATTACATTTTGTAGCTGTGGCATATAATAAGAATAGCTAGCAGACAATAATTTTTATAGACCATCCATTTCAGAATTCTTCCCAATCAAGTAACAATTATTACATTCTAAGAACTTTGATTTGTCTGTAACTTTCTATGTACTTCATATTTATCAGCATGGGACTCATTTCTACTGTAAATTGAGAAGCTTTATTTGGTGCAGTGTTTATGTGCTGTCTGTTTTATAATGTATTTATTCTCTCGAAAGGAGAGAACTTTGAGTGTGATTAACATTTCAACTTTTTAGTAGTTTTAGTCTCGGGTGCATAATGTCACTAGTCTTTATATGCAAAACCATCTTTGTTGATTTCTTAGTCCGCAACCTATACAGCATGAACTTTCACTCTCTCATTAGAGTCTTAACTTAGTTTGATCGTGAAATATAACACAGTATTTCATTGTATCTTGAGGGTAGATAAAAGCACAACCACAGACAGATATCCTTGTCTTAAACCTCTCCTGTAGACATGACCTTCCATAGATAGTACTTTCAGTTCTATAACACCTTGAATGATATAAATTTCATCAGATTGTTACTCGTATAGGTAAGTGTTATGATAATAATCATTTCAAGTTGCATTGAATTAATTCTTCATTTGAAGTTACTTATGCATTGCTTGTGAAACAGTACGGGCTAGATACTTCGGAGTTCACGTACAACCCTTCTGAGTCGGGCAGGCACCCGCAAGCTGGTACACAAGCCGCAGAGGAAGGGAGTCGCTGCATCATAATGTGATGCTGATGCTTGGTTTTGCACGTATTAGTGTATGTTCTGAACCGGATTGTAATTATTTGGTGTGAGATCTTTGTATCTTATGAGATCAGTGTTGGACAAAAACACACGATTTCTCCCGTCTCATTAATTTGAAGTCTTGTTTCCTCTTTCCGTAAATGTTTCTCAAAACTTCTTACAAAGAACTGTTGTGGGGTGTTACTTATCTGTGCATGCTTGTAAGATGATGTTTCACTTAGATTATAAGTTTCTTAAAATAGCTTAGAAGTAGATTTTTAAAAAATATAGTTTTTGGGAAATGTTTGGCATTATTAAGCTTTTATGTAACTTATTAGGTGTGAACATATGAAGGAAATAGTTTGGCCAAGGCTAGAGAAAAAAAAAAAGTTCTCTCACCGCTCTTCGGCAAGTTTCTAAACCTTAATACTCTCTCCGTTCATATGTTCTCTTTTTGCTACTCCCTCCGTCCCACTAGACTTTGCACACTTGCCTTTTTTGTTTGTCCCACTAGAATTGACACTTTCCTAAAATAGTATGTGGTCCCTACTTTCTCTACTCACATAAAATAAGTGGACCCTACCTACTTTACACTCTTAACCCTTTATTCTTAATCTCCGTGCCCAACTCAAAAGTGCCAAGTCTAGTGGGACGGAGGGAGTATTTTAGTATGTCCATAGAAAATGTTCTTTTTTCATTTTTAATCACTACTTCATAATACAATCAATTAGTGTGGGACTCAAGTTCCACTCTTCCACCACACATTTTTAAATATTACCACATAATAACACTTTCAATGTGAGACTCCAACTTCACTCACAACATAATTTACTAATGTAGGACCCAAATTTCACTTCCCCACCATACATTTTTAAACACTACTCTATAATAACACCTTTAATATGAGACTCAAACTATACTCATCTAACATTTCTTAAAACCTACACCCAAAAAGTTGGGAAACATTGATCGTGGACAGAGGGAGTATCTTATAATGTCTTCTCTGTTGCTGCATCTTCCGCCTCAGAGTGTTGCTGCTCATCCCTCTTCCTTCGTTGGTTTAGCTTCCGTCTCTAATGGCTAGCCCACCAATACGTTGGTGCTCAATCTTTTCCTTGTTTCAAATAACTTTCAACTGTGGCCACATGGTTCTTCAACGACTAATTTATTTCTCTAGAATTAAGCCCAACTATCATATCTCCTTTGAGGCGGCCAGAAGAAAACTCTATAGTTGATGCAGTCGATCCTAGGGAACATTTCATGTGCCGCCATGCAAACACTAATTATCATGCTTGAAATGTAAAATTTTGGAAGGGTATTTTAGATCTTGCCAGCTTTATTTTTTTAGGAGGTTTTTTTGTTCGCTTCTGAAAATTCATATCATACGCTCTTGCATTGCGGTAGAAAAATTGTTTTCCACCAAGAAAGTGGACGTATGCGTTCACAACTTTAAAGAATTAGTCCCCGTAAAAAAAAAAAAAGAAAAAAGAAAAAAAAGCTAAGACTTTTATACTGCAAATCTTGCAATCCTTGTTTGAGTAATAAGTTCACTCGTTCAGGTTTTCTCTGATTGCTAGTCGCATAAAGGAGATTACCTTTGTTGTGTTGCTAATATGAAGTTGGAGTTAGGCAATATATAAAAGATATCCCAGCTATGGAATTTAATTCTAATGGGTAAAGGATTCTACATAATTAAATTCTCTTTGGAGTCGGATCAACATACAACCACAAATCGACTTCATTCCAACTTAAGACTGGTGTTCTTCGTATTAGGGATCGAGTTTCGGATTTCCACCCATACAAAGAATTTTCTAATTTGGATAATGTAGGTGTGTATATACAATTTGATAGTTAAGTATTGATATCTGAAAATTATAACAAGTGTTGTGCATTTTTTAGGTACACTGATTAAGCTTGAATGGTAGTACGTTTTTCGGCGAGGTCGGCCATTTTGCTTGGGTGCTTCTTGAGATGGATATCTATAAAGACTTGGTCTCCTATCTAGTGATCGATAGGGATCTTTGTCATTTTACGTGGAATTTGAATTTGAAAATCTCCCTTATTTTTGCAATAAGTCTAAAGTTGTTGGTCACTCTTTGGAGAATTTTTGCAAATATGTTGATTAAAAAGGCGTTGAAGCACAAACTAATGATTTCAACCATGGAAGAAAGAGGATGATGGGTTTCATACAGCAAAATCTCGCTGAACTAATAAAGTATGTTGTAAATCCGACGAACACTCTCACAGCACCAATAGCAAAGTTGCACATAATCGCAATGATGAAAGTACAACGAACGCCAATATCATCACTTCTAACGTTTATGACGACTTATTTTTGGAAGAGGATGAGATATTGGACAAGTCTAGTTCGGAAGCAGGTCAACTTACATTTACTAGTCCGAATATCCTTGCTTTTATTACTAAGCTCGTTGCGAGAGGCAACTTTGCGGCCGATGATAAGAATGTATAATGATAATTTTGGTAATACATATATTGTGCATTTGGGTGTTGCTTCAACTGACATAGATTCTACATTTGAGAATGACAAGAAAATACATGCTTTAGAAATATTGTGCATGGTAGTCGGGTTGCTAATAAGGTTGTGGCTAGGCTTAACACGACCAATCTTCCCCTCAACGATACTCCTAATTAATGGAGCAACATAAATCTTTTCTTCAGTTTATTAAACTTATTTGTGGTATTCTTCGTCATCCTTCATCCAACTCTAATGTAGAGCCTACTATAGCCATCACAAACAAGGAATTTAAGTGTTGGTCTCGAGCGAGTGTGCATTCGTATAAGGATTGAGGGAATACGCCAATTATAATTTTTTTTCGTTTTTGTTCAGAGTTGTGTCTAAGGAATAGGTCCAACTGATAATGAGTCAGCAGAGGTTGAATCTAACCAGTTAAACAAGTAGTCTGACTAGATCCCAAATAAGTCTGTTCACACTAAGTGATCAGTTAACAATCTTAGAGATAGCTTATCAGATGATCAGTTGGACTTGTAATTCAGAATACAGAAATGATCTGGAACGAGATTCAGAATTGGATTGGGCTTTACACCGCTCGGACGGACTGCATTGAGGCGCACTTCCACTCCTTTATTCACAAGGGCAGAGGAAAGAACAATAAGAAATTCCTTGAGGCTCTTTGGACTTGCACCACTTGGCTTATTTGGAAAGGTCGTAATGAGAGTAGATTCCAGGACAAGAACTGGGAAGTCAAGAAAATGCTGGGCGAAATCAAAGCGAGGCTATGGAGTTGGAATAAGGTTTTTAAACTGTTAGATGTGGAGATTAATTTTAGCTGTTGGTTCTCCAATTCTATTTCCCCTTTTCTGTTGTAATCAGTTTGGTACTTCTGGTACCATGAACTTTCTCTAATAAAATCCTTTTTCTGATAAAAAAAAAAAAAAGTTGGACTTGTAATTCATGTCCGAAATGTGATGGTTAATTAACTCGCTTTATGAAAATCTCTTTTAGTCAACAAGACGACTTAGTGAATAATAGATGAGACATTTACTAACTTATCTTGATGCGCTAAATGCAGAATGATTGTATGCTTAACTATAATAGATTCGAATATGACAAATATGTAAAGCCTAACGTAAATTACACAAAGGTTTAATGTGGTTTGAAGCCAATTGCTTCATCCACAACCATGTTGAATAGGGGAATCCACTTCACTTTAGGAATCCTTATTTTGAGGTTGTGAGTCAGCCGATCAACTCATTCTGTTAAGCTGATCCACGAGTTACGCGGTCGTGACCGTATCATGCAATTTACACGGTTTGCCTCCATTTATTCTGTTCACTTTTAGACTACTCATTCGTAGTTTACTTGTCGAACTCCTTCTATTTCCAACACTAATCTTTTATAGAGGGTGAGAGGTTTCATGAGGACCTCCAACTATTTGAACACACTGTTATAATGAACAATTAATGGGTATACTTCATTTTAATCTAGGTTAAAGGTATAACAATGAAGAACTGTCTAGTATAGGAAAGTATTGTTTGTGAATGCATGCAAAAGTTTTTATTTGGTTGTCACACATTGAGTAGTCGAGTTCGCCCGACAGTGACAATCGGCTTTGAACCCGACGGGGGATCAGGGTAGTGTACACGAGTAAAAGTCTATGTATGGGCCGAGTTGGTTGGGTCCCCCATGCCTAGCACCCAGGTAACACCAAATAAAGTTAAAGTGTGCACGTTTCAGGAGTCTAGGCTCACAATTAAAGTATTCAAGTATTTTTAAATTTATAGTAATTGTTTTCTTGAAGTGTTGCTATATTTCCTAAGCAGGCATGTATTTCACTAAGAGAAATTCTTTAAACTTATTTTTTTTAAAGAACATTAATTTCACTAAGTGCATTAGTACTCAACCCAAATTTATTTTAAATCTTTTCAGATTGATGAGAAGTTGGGCGCTGGGTGTGTGTAGTGGTGGTGGTCATAATCTCAGCAAGTAGGTTAAGGTTGTCTTCAACGAAAGTTACCTTATGTAGACTCATGTCATTTGACTGAGTTCACTGCCAGTTCTTCAATTAAACTCTACTTATTTTAAATGTCATGTGTGGCGCTTGAAAAATAAATTTATCTTCACAAGACAAATTGAACAATTGAGTTACTTTGTGCACTCAAATCATTTTTTTAGATATCTAAGATTTGCCCGTAGTCTTCATACTCTGTGTCAAATCGGATTTCCTTGAGCAATCGATCAAAGCATATAGGTTAATTATTTCCGCTAATTAACCTAGTTTAGTATAGTATTTAAGTTAATTATTTTCGCTAATTAACCTAGTTCATTAAAGCAATTGAGTAATTACTCAAAGTTAAGAAACCCTCAATCCACGTGCCGGCCCTAGCTAAGTCGGGCCGTCACAACATGCATTTAAAGTGTTATTTGCGTGCATTAAAGTATATTAGAGGTCATGTATATCATGTATTTTTATATCAAATATCATTTGATTTTATAAAAAATATCATTAACAAAGTATCATTTGCATACATTAAAAGTACTGCCCCCATCCTAAAAAAAAATATCCATTTCTTATGGCACAGATTTAATAAAGTTGTTGAATGTACTGTGAGTGAAGGGTCTCACTTTATTATGAGTGAAAAACTTACCAAAAATAGACTGGATACATTTTATGTGGACGGACGAAAATGACAAATTTGATACATTTTATGAGGACGAAAGGAGTATCATTTTTATGTTATTAAGAGTGTCATTTGTAATGTATCATTTGCAAAGTATCATTTCTCGTCCATTCGAAAGTAATATTTACATGCCTTTAAAGTGTCATTCGTAATATATCATTTATTTAATACAAAGTATCATTTGATTCTATAAAAAACATCATTTACGAAGTACCCCTCCATCCCTAAAAATTGTGACACATTGGAAGTGGCACGGATTTTAAAAAAAAGTATATAGAGATTGAGTCCCACACTTTTTTGTAAATAGCGAGAGAGCAAGTTTGTGGGGTCATTTCCAAATAAGAAAATGTCACAATTTTCAGGGGCATCCTGATATGGTAATAAGGTCACAATTTTCAGGGATGGAGGGAGTATCATTTACATATATTAAAATATTATTTTATGTTATTAAAAGTGTCATTTGTAATGTATCATTTGTGAATAAGTATTTCTCGGCCCATTCTAAAGTATCATTTGTATGGATTAAAAGTATCATTTTCTTTTATTAAAAGTGTCATTTGTAATATACTACTATTTATTTTTATAAAAAAGTATCATTTGATTTTATAAAAAAATATCGTTTATGAAGTATCAGTTACATACATTAAAAAGTACATCATTTTATGTTATTAAAAGTGTCATTTGTAATGTATCATTTGTGAATAAGTATTTCTCGGCCCATTCTAAAGTATCATTTGTATGGATTAAAAGTATCATTTTCTTTTATTAAAAGTGTCATTTGTAATATACTACCATTTATTTTTATAAAAAAGTATCATTTGATTTTATAAAAAAAATATCGTTTATGAAGTATCAGCTACATACATTAAAAAGTACATCATTTTCTGTTATTAAAAGTGTTACTTGTATATCATTTGAGAATTACTCATTCCATCACAAAAAAGTATGATACTTTTGCCATCTTTTGTGTCCACCGAAAATATGACACTTTTATTTTTAGAACATGGTCTCATATATTTTCCTCATCTTTTTCCTTTCAAATCCCCTTATTTACCAAAAAAATCATCCTTAGTTCTATCTCAATCACTCATTTTATACAATGATGGAACCATTTCCCCACTACATAAAAATCACCACCAATTTGTGCCCATGCCTACCAAAAATGTCATACTTTTGGTGGATGGAGGGAGTATCATTTATTGTTGCATTCGAGGGTATCATTTGAATGTATTAAAAGTTTTATTTGTATGCATTAAAAGTGTCATTTATAATCTTTCATTTGATTTTATAAAAATATCATTTACGAAGTATCATTTATATACATTAAAAATATTATTTTTTGTTATTAAAAGTGTCATTTATAATGTATCATTTGTATTCATGAAAAGTGTCATTTATCGTTTTATTCTATACATGAAAGTGTCATTTATATGCATTAAAAAATATTATTTATAAAAAGTGTCATTTATCGTTTTATTCTATACATGAAAGTGTCATTTATACGCATTAAAAAATATTATTTATAATACAAAAAATGTATTCATTATTAATTAAATTATAATTTAAGGAAAGTTTTAATCAACACAAAAGATAAACATCCTTTAATTTATCACGTGTCATTTTATCTATAAATGGAATAAATAATCTGAATTGCATTGTTTTGTTGGTTGATGTCGACTGCAAAATAAAAATGAAAATAAAATAAAATAAAAAATAGCAATCATAACCCAACCATCTTAAATTTCTCACAAATTCTCACTCTTCATTTTTCTATATACCGACCCAATTAATGCCGCTGTGGATGACAACACAAATAATTTAAACAAAAATGGTGGTCACTTCTTACGCCGTTACTGCCCTAATCTATAATATATTTTAAAAAATAATTTTTCAATTAAAAATTATTTTCAAAACTGAGTGGAAAATTTATAATTATAATATAATTGAAGTTTATTTATAAATTATAGTATTTTTTTATTTATTTTTCTTTAACTTCTTATTTTTTTTTATATCTTTTAAAATTCTAAAATTCAACTAATTATAAAATATTTGATATGCATATCAATTGAAAAATCATGAAAAGAGATTAATCTGATAGTATATGTTATGTAAATATTGGATTGAAGATGTAGAAATTATATGTATTTAAAGATTAAAACCTAAAGAAAATTCTCTCCTCTCCTTTTTTAAAAATAAATCTATTTTTTTAATTATTTTTATTTCTATTTTCTTTTTTTTTTTCTTAACTTATTTTATAATATATATTTTTCACAATATCAATTTTTATTTTTGAGAATTTTTTATATTTTTTTATATTAAACTCATATATTTAGCTAAAGTTATAGTATTTTTTTATTGTAATTGAATTGGTATCAACTTTATATATATAGTAAAATCTAAAAATATTTTCTATGCATTGCACGAGTGCAAATGCAAATCTAATTAATTCTAAAATTCAAGAGAAAGCTCATAAAAGTTTTTGTCTACTTGTTATGTGACCATGAACACATTTTTAGTTCGAGCCAACTTCAAAACTAGCCTATTTAAAATTAAAAAAGATGAATAATAGCCATTGTTATTAAGATATCTTTAAGATAGACCCTCTCCGACTAGCCGACTACATACGCTGAAAAAAAAAAAAAAAACCTATCCGCAATTTCGAATGAAATCGTCAACTGTGAGGGCAGAGTGACGGTTGCAGCGGCAGCACAACGATATGCAATGCCGGCGGCAAACTGTAGTCCAGCAGATAATTTCGATGCTCAATGCTTAATAATATTATTTTACCTTAATAAGTAATACCTCTTCCAACCTACTAGTATTATTTATCCTAGACTAGATAGATAGCTAATCTCATTTTTTTTATATTACTCATCTTAATTTTATTAATCATACCATTTCTAAGCATGAATACCAAACACACCCAATAGAGAGAATTTATCGTCACAACTATAATGCGTACTACAATATGTATACTGGTTAATATTCATTAAAATAAACCATAGTTCAATTGCATCAATTAGAAAAAAAAGTCACAAAACGTATCATAAAAATGTGATAATGTCTCCATGTGTCAAATTAAATAAATCTTTTCCCCCGATTTCATATGGACAATTTATCTATACAATCCGCAAAACTGGAGCATAGCTAGCACAGTTTACTTCAATTTCATTAAGATAGCCCTTTCATTATAAGCTTCGAATCTGCAGTCAGCAGCTATGCAAATGAAGGAAATAGCCAACTGCTGTAATTTGTTACGAGACGCTTACAAGCTTAGGATTCACCAATCAATCTTTAGAACCAACTCTGAAGTGATTTTCATTCTTAAAGAGGAAAGTGGCTGGTTTAGCAACACAGACACATGAATACACATACAGACAATCACCTGCAAACGCAGAGGGAGTGTGCCTAAAGATGCTTAGCTCTCCAATCGACTTTGAAATTCTCGTTATCCTCATCATCACTGGATGAATCGCCGTAGCAGGAATCCTTGTGTGTGACTTCCATACTCTTAGCAGCAACAGCAGATCTAGAAGCCTTAAGCTCCAGCTTCTTCCTTCTTAACATTTCAACCCTATCTACGTAGTTCCTATCAATCAAGAAGAAAACTAACATTGTTAGAGCTTCATGGAAGGCTCAAATAGACTTGGATCCGGATAAAAGAAATTTCCTTTAATAATTTACCTTTGCTCAACCATCTCCTCCTCTTCGATCGTTTCAGCTGCATCAAACTGCAACATCAACAACAATCATGTCAATGGTACAGCTGATCAATACAAAACATATGATAGGCTCGTTCAGTCTATGAATTTGAGATTATATATTTATTTGTTGGGGGGTGGGGGTGCAGAAAGAGGGTGAAGGCTGACCTCTTCTTCCTCCAAACGATTATCTATTTCCTGTAAATCATCTTTAATCAATCTCTCGAACTCCTTGTATTCATCCCTGGCAATTTTAATGATTAAAATAAACTGAATGGTGAAAAACATATAGTTAAGGGAGACACGAGAGCAAAATGGTGCTCTTCAACAAACAAATTCAATTAATAAGGGAAAACCAGTATGAGCAGTTACATTCAGCAGCAGTTACATGTGTCAATCAAGCAATTGTTGGCACTAATTTCAGCAGTTGGGAAATCCTTGCGCAAATAGTCCAAGAAAAAGCTGTCAATCATTTTACTTCGGCAAATGCAATAAGAGCTATTTATCACTTTTCATCTAGGAGGGCCAAAACAGTGACAAATGTTCTGAGGAATGCCCCATATAGTAACTTACCAGAATTACATTACAACAAATGGAAAACGACAAAAACAAAAGCTCACAAGACACAAAGAACTTTAAGAGTACTAAGATGAAGAGAGCTAAAACATCGCAATTTTATTAAGTATGATAGCGTTAGATCAGCTGCAGTCTGCAAATTTAGGATTATCTTTATTTTGTTAGTTCATAGTTATCTTTTATTTTTTCGCAGTAGTTCAATTATTTAGGGTTAAGTTTTTAGGTCAAGACTCATGGGCTCCAAGTTAATTAATTGGGCCTCAAGTCATTAGGTCTATATATAGTTCTTTACGATTTAGGGTTAATTATCTTGGGATCATTGTTTAGGGACAGCAATAGCTGTAGGGCAGAGATATTTTTCTCTGAGGGCCTCGCAGGAGGAGTTTTATATATTGTATTTTTATTTTCTTTCTTATTTCTTCATCTTCATACGCCTTTACTCTATCAAATTGGTCCGACCTGCCGGATCGAAAGATGACGATGACGAGAGACCAACAACGCATGGAGCAGATAGAGAAGGCACTGGAGGAACTTCGCGCTGCCCAGTCTGCAGCGGCGGCGAAGCAAGCAGCGTCAGATTCTAAACTTGACGCCATTCTCGCCCAGTTGAAATCCATTGATCACTTTGATCGGGGCCCCGATCCCTCGCTGTCGGAGTCAGAATGTTCCCCCACTCCGATGTTGCAGAAGATGGAGATGCCCAGTTTCGACGGATCTGATGCTCGTGCATGGCTTGCACGTGCAGAGCAGTATTTCTTGGTGCACCAGACACCTGCGGCGAAGAAGGTGGAGTTCGCCCTGATAGCCTTGTCAGGGTCATCGATGTCTTGGTATCAATTGCTGATCAGGAGAATACCTAATCCCGATTGGGTAACTTTTCGTCAGGAGTTGCTGATTCGATATGGCGATGAGTCCGCAATTAACGGCTATGAAGCCTTGCTTGCAGTCAAGCAAACAGGTTCTCTCGAGGAATATATCGCCGCTTTTGAGAATAGGGTTTCACAAATTCCTGATTTCTCGGATGCGCATTACTTGGGATTTTTCTTGGGTGGGTTGAAGAAGCATCTGCGAGCCCAGATTCAAGATAGTGTAATTTTCAGCTATTCAGCCGCTTTACAGGCTGCTCGAAAGATAGACCATGCAACATCGCCAGCCCCACCAGCAACGAACACATCGTCGGTTGTCTCCCACACGTCGTCCGCTTCCCCGGCTGCCTCCCTCACTTCGTCTGCCCCTCCCCGCAATTTTCGCAACATCTCCAATGAGGAGTACATGAAACACCGTGCAGCTGGCACTTGTTTTCGCTGCGGCCTGAAATATGGGCCATTGCATCGCTGCCCACCTAAAACACTACAGGTTTTAATCGGTGACATGGAAGATGACCCGGGCAGGGACCTAGAGAATTATGAGGATACCGGGCTGAAGGAGGAAGTCCCATGGGACCATATGAATCAGCAACCGCCTTGAGGACAAGGCTGTTTCGACAGGCGGGCAATTGATAGCGTTAGATCAGCTGCAGTCTGCAAATTTAGGATTATCTTTATTTTGTTAGTTCATAGTTATCTTTTATTTTTTCGCAGTAGTTCAATTATTTAGGGTTAAGTTTTTAGGTCAAGACTCATGGGCTCTAAGTTAATTAATTGGGCCTCAAGTCATTAGGTCTATATATAGTTCTTTACGATTTAGGGTTAATTATCTTGGGATCATTGTTTAGGGACAGCAATAGCTGTAGGGCAGAGATATTTTTCTCTGAGGGCCTCGCAGGAGGAGTTTTATATATTGTATTTTTATTTTCTTTCTTATTTCTTCATCTTCATACGCCTTTACTCTATCAAAGTATCCCAAGAAATAAGCAAATAAAGAAATGCAAGCCTTTAGCAAGATATTTCAAGATGATTTCTCAGTTTAATACACTGAAGGCAATAACGCATCACTGCTGAACAAACAATCAGATGATTAATCAGATCAAATTATGCGATTCCCGACAGTCAAGCCTCATTATTATTAGCAGGCTTCAATTAAGAACATAACTGCATTGCCACTAAAAGTAAAAACAAATTGATGCTTAAGCAAGCAATCACTCTGTAGATGGGGTAAAAGGTACCACCCCAAAATATTCAGAACTGAATCGTGCAAATTATTGTATTCTAAATACCACCATGCCATCAATCACAATGTTAAATGCAAATGCCGAGATACATAAGCGGATATTGGAAACAAACCAAAACAGAACTTACTTAACATCAGGCTTGACAGGTGTGATTCCCCGTGCACGTAATTCAGCATCTTTGTCATCAAAAAATCCTTCAGGAAGTGCTCCTTTGGCTTGCTTAGATTCTAAACCAGTGGCTGATTTTGACACCTGCCTAAAATCTTTGGAAGCCTGAAGTCCTGGCTGTCCCATTTGCTTAGTTGTAGCAGTCGATGATGTGCTGATCCCATTCCCTGAGACAGAAGCCTCAGCAAGTTGATTCTTTGCAGACACAGAATCCTCCACTGAATCAGGGGTTCCAAAATTTCTAGGCTCCCTTTCTAGAAAAGAAGAAAGTCATATACAGTTAATTGGCAGAAAAAATTCTTTGATCAAGATAATCTAGAAAGCAACAAGAGTTCAATCCTCCTGTGAGATCTTAGTCTGTTCTGCATCAGTTATTAGCATGAAGAATCCTTTCTCATATGAATCATATGTTAGTTCATTGGTTAGGATAATATGTGGCACATAAATGGTTTATAGTCTATCATCAATAAAAAAACTAAGACAGCTATGGATAGCTTTGAATGCAAACAAAAGTGCATTAACATGATCAGAATCCAGAACAGTCGTATATGTCAATAACTTGTAAACAAAAGGTCATGTATCCACAAAGCAAAATAAGCCTCCTCCCCTAGGTTAAATTATCAAGATGTACTCTACGCACAAAAAAAGGTTAATGCTAAGCTATTATTCTCAGCCAGACAGAAGATATAAAGATAAAACTACTACTATTCACTTACTCTAACAATAGTTTGACATTGAAAGAGAACTCATCAAAATTCTATAACAGATACCTACCATTTTTCTGTCTCTTCGTACTATGATCATCAAAAAAATCTGGTGGCAGAGTAGATGATTGTTGTTTAGGCAAGGCAACTGAAGGTTCAGATTTTGCACTCAAATCTCTGGATAACACAGGTTTAGGCTTCGGTAACTCTTTAGCAGACTCAGATTTAGCATCATTAGCCCGATTTTGTGCAGCAGCACTGGCTTTGAACTTTTCAATAGCCTGAACAAGCAGAGTAACAATGAAGGAAAATTCAAGTGACAATAACTATATTTGAATACATAAAAAGCATCAGTTATAAAGGCCTACAGATTATGCTTCCACAAGGGAAAGAGAAAAATGTGTAAATTATTGCAAGCTGATTGTTCTCAAGAAATGTGAAATTGAAAAGCAACTCCAAAGTTTCATGTAATAGATGAAATCTTGATTTCTATATCCTGTCTGAAATATTGTAAGTATAGAAGGGTGGAAACAAAATCAAATTATACGGAAGCTGACATCCTAATTGATAATGATGTGAATGCGATGGGATTGAGGATTTTCATCTATAACGCTTGCATGCGCAGAAACTAAAGAGCAGCTTCCTCAAGAGATTTGGAACACAAAGAGGCTATCTAATTGTCTTCCCTTTTTCTTCCTCCATTGAACTAGTCAAACCATAAGACTTATTACACATGAAACTTTAACCAATATAAACCTTGAAACCTGAATGTATCTCAATGCTCCAAAATTATGATTTCTACACCCACAAACCAGATAAATCATAACCCACAAACCAGATACTGAGTTCCACACCAGGCTTCTTCATGACAAGTTGGAGGTTCATACATGATTACATTCTACCCTTTCAACCTTGAAATATTGGTTTGAAGATCGATGCCTCGTAAAACTCCTTCGTGAGAAGTTATAGTCCACACAAAAATTCAATTTGATGAAGTAGAACCTTACTTTGCCAATATCTGACCATATGGCAGGTATGAAGTTATGTACATCAATAATGCAATTGATGCCATACAATGTTAAGAGGTCAAGCTACAACTAGACAGTATGCATATATTCTTATATGATGAATGATTGTTATTACCAGAAACATGCAAACTTAACTCAACCAGTGACCTGGCACGATGCCCCCTATTACGACACTCATACCTTCAGGTCCAGTAAAAATTTCAAATCATTAATTTGACAGAACTCTATGTCACAAGATTTTACCTCGTGATGTTTGCGAGATGCTTGATGTGCAGGCCAATGCAACTCAGATTTGACGACCACATCACAGACTCTACATACGGGTTGATCATGTTCATTATACCTGCACTTACAAATTGCAAAGTTCACCTTTTCAGGGAAAATAACTCAATAAATGTATATATATTCTGGAACCCAATGTTCAAAAACATTGAAAAATAGTTTCAATCCAAATATTCCTAACAAGCTATGGAAAATCCACAATGACTTTACTCCGCAAACAGGACTAGAATGCAACATTTCACAACACGGTAAGATAAAGTAATTCCGCTTCCTTAAAATTCACAAATCGTGGATTTCACAATTTCATCTAATCTCCCATGCTTGAAAGCAAATACAATTGCAGATACGCACAAACCTTCTGAAAATAGATACCACTAAATTTATAAATGGCTAAAGAGCATCATATTCTAAGATATACACACAATCAACATATAGGTGCAACTTTGAAGAAGTGAAAAATAATCCAGGGCTTGATAAAAACAATAATTTCTTTACCAAAAAATAATCCGCGCATTAAAATTATACAGCCGAACCCGCATTCAAATAAACCAAACGCAATACCTCACAAGCGGAGAATCAATTCGCTGCTTTTCCCTTTTTTGCGCGTTCAACTTGGCTCGAAACAATGCTTTCTGCTTCGCTTGAGCATCCATTCCTAATAATTCTTTCGTTTTACCAAAACCTTAATAAAATACTAGCTTCCAGTTTCAAGTTAGGTCTCCGGTTTTCGCAAAAACGATCATACTATCTATTAAAGGATTGAGAGGAAGGGGCGGGGGGTGTGTCGGCTGCTGGAAGTCCGGCGAGAATGGTGAGATGGGGGCGGCGTCAGTGGGTGTTGAACAGCGAGCCTTGGCGGAATTGAAGAGAGTAGAAGAGAGGAATTCAGATATCTGACGGGAAATGAACGCGAAGACAAGGGCGAGATGAGAGATTATGTAGTGGGCCTTCATTTTTTTATTCATTTGTTGGGCCCCAATTTGCACTTCATTTAAATAGAAAATTTTATTGAGGGTAATTTTAAACATAGCCACAATTTTATGACTATAGCCTCTTGTTTAAAAAAATAATACAAAATAATTATGATTTATATCCTTATAATCCTCATTTAAAATTTATAATAAATTAATAATTTTATGAAAAATAATTTCGAAGAACATTACGTATAATCTTATTATTTATGTAACCCCAATTCATATACTCGTAAAGAACTCATTTATGTAATCCCAAGGCGAAGAAACGCAAAGCCCCTTCTTCTCAGCAAACGAACGACCGAAAATTAAAAGTAGTTCGTGAAGAGGAAGCAGAAGTCTTCTTGCATCTTGAATACATAAATGAGTTATAAAGGCCTACAGATCATAACTATATTTGAATACATAAAAAGTTTCAGTTATAAAGGCCTACAGATTATGCTTCCACAAGGGAAAGAGAAAAATGTGTAAATTATTGCAAGCTGATTGTTCTCAAGAAATGTGAAATTGAAAAGCAACTCCAAAGCTTCATGTAATAGATGAAATCTTGATTTCTATATCCTGTCTGAAATATTGTAAGTATTGAAGGGTGGAAACAAAATCAAATTATACGGAATTGTCTATGCTTTTTATGTATTCAAATATAGTTATTGTCACTTGAATTATATTCTTCTCCATCCGAATCTGGGGATGGAGAAGAAGAAGAAAGAGATGATGAGGCATCAAAGCGAGAAGCCCTCCGTGAATTATCGGAATCCCTTCGAAAAATCTCGAATCATAGACATTCTCAAAGAGGCAGCGACGAAGGACCCCAAACTTGTCCTCCCTAAAATCGTGCAGAAGGCGGATTCCGAGCCAACCCACCGGAATATATTCGTGTTTGGGGACGCCACAACCGAGCAGCTTGTCCAGGCATTCAAGCCCTTCGGCGAAAACGAAGAGAGTGTATGCCTTCGTGATGTTCAAGATGCAAGAAGGCTCTCAAAGCATATTCAGTGGGTTCTTAGGCGTTGATCTAGCCTCGTTTCTTGGCATCATATTCGGTGATTACCACATCTCAAGATCCCACTCTGGTGGATTGTATTGGAGTCGTAGAGATATCCGTGTTCCTACTGCATTTTCTGGTCATCAAGAAGGCAAGATCGATTCTGTATTTTTATTACTTGAATCTAAATGGGAATTTGAGTGTGCTAGGTTCTCTGAATCTCCGCTCATTTGTTCGTTTTCAACCACCGAATCGATGCTAATATCAATCCAACATTGCGCAAGTACCTCACTTTCTGCATCTGAATAAAACGTTCGTGGCTTGTTCATATTCTGTTCGTCGTCGTCGGATTGTGGTTCAACAGAAAGATTTATATTCTCCAAATCTTGAACTGCCTTTCTTGAAGATGGTGTCCCTCTGTCAGTACCACTCCAATATATGTTGCTCCTCCTAGACGAATCTGAAAACATCAACCCCTGTGAAGGATATCCTTGCGGGGAAAACCGTGTCGATGTGATACCAACTCGGGGGATATCTGTTGGCTGAAACCCCTGAGGCAGATGCCCTTGGGATGAAAATTGAAATGGAGGGACCGATTGACTCATGGGATTGGGATTGTTAGGATATATTTGAGGATTAGGCATATTTGACCACGAGAAATTTGAAAAATTCGGACGAATGCCTGAATTTTGAGAAGGATTTTCAGAATTTTGAGAAGGGAAACTTGAATTTTGAGAAACAGAATTTGATCCATAGGGATCAAATGAATTTGAAAATCCACTCATGATATTCTTTAAATTTTGTGAGAAGCAAGAAATTTGAGAAATGTGTATACAAAGCTGTGCAGGAAATATATGAGATTGTTGTGTTATTTATAGTAAAAAAATTGACTGTTAAAAATTTGCCCATTATGCTTTTGAACGTTATAGCAAAAAAAATTACGTTAAAAATTTGGCCGTTATTATAGCTAGAACAAAATTTGAAAGAAAAACTAAAAAGAATGAAAGAAAAAAAAGACTATTTTTGTAAACTCCCCAAAAAAGAAAATTATGACTTTTTTTACAGGATGAATGGAGTAGTAATAAGTAAATAGAGAGCGGGGCGAAAAAAATCAGAAAACAAAAAGAGGGGAACAAAATTAGAAAACATTTAAAGCACCTGACCGCTCGCACCCACCTATTTTTTCTTCTCCATTCTGTCACACCGCACTACGCCGCCTGCCGCATTGAGTCACGCCGCACCACGCTGTCGCCCCGCCCTGCCGTAACTCGTCAATCTTCGCCAACTTCTGTGGCCTATGGTCAATGACTGTGATTTTCATTTTTCAATTTGTGTCAATTGTCAGTACTTTCTCAAACATAAACAATTAGCCCACCAAGTATTTATTCTTAAGTTATTTGTAATGTATTTGAAGTATTGACTCAACTCAATACACCTATTGAATTGACTCGCAATCGTACGAGGTCATCTAGTGAAGTAAGCTAATCCAAGTCGTACTCTCGAGGAAGACTAAGTAGGACATTCACTTGTATTGCACACATATGACAAGAAAATAAACCTAAACACTCTAAACAAAAGACTGGGATTGGTGAAGTTCATCGTAAAAATCAACAGCTTTACCTAAACCTGACCTTTCAAGAACTTCAACCTCCACGAAATGCCCTGTTATTCTTATATTGACTTCCAAAGAATTCTTATTTAGCAGATCCCACCAATCTTTATAAGCAGCGACAATGAGAAACTTATTCCTATTCTGGGTCATGCGTGGAAACAAGTTGTCGATTGTGATTCACAAAGCAGACATATACAAGAGTTTGCCATCTAAACAAACTCTCTGAATACCCGTATTGAGAATACCCAAAATAGTTTGATAATACCTAAGTTGACGGCTGAAGCGAAGTGGGCTATATGACTCAATAATGAAGTAATCATCGATTCTCGGAACCAAGTAGTTGGAGCTAATAGCCATGATTAGACTTCGCTCTTGGACCCTTGCATTTTCATCATCAACGTATGCAATATCTTTGTCCTTCACAAGCATAGTACAATTTCAAGAGATGAATTCCCACTTATGGATATGGTTTAAGCATCTTTAGGATCATAAAATCTCGCACTACCTTCACCCAAAAATTGAACCATTTTATGAACGCAAAAGTTCTATTCAATTCTAGGGAAAAATGAGTCTTGAAATAGCACGCCATCCAATAATAGACAAAGTGGAACGAAAGCGTAGCTTGAGCTTGAGAGGGCTCTACGGTGGAAGAAATAATATTCGAACCTTTGTAGATGCTAGCTAAGAGTTGAATGACTTCTTTTGGCTTGCCATCATACTTTCCATCTTGAATGTGGATGGCCTTATCAAGGTAGCTCATCACTAGGGAGAACAAAAACACATTGCCAAGAAGAAATATACTCAACCAAATATGTCTCGTTCCAATGTTTTTCCTTAACACCAAGGCAAACAAAAGTGTCCCATTCCTAGAAGTCCATAGCTCATGAACTCCAAAAGCATCGTCGGGATTATGAGTCATCTTAAGACGTGTTAACTTCCTTATCTAAATGGAGGGGGCGGTTGGTATCTTGGGCACTTCTTCGACCAAAACTTATTCGATTTCTCAATCGTGATTGGGCAATTCGAACTCGCATCACTGTCTCTCTTAATCATATGGTAGGTGTAGAACAAATTCTTGCAACTTACAGGGAGAAATGACTTCTCGTGTTGATCCACACCGGTAAGTTCCTTCACACAGGGAGTTGTTTCGTTATAAAGTGATCCATCCACCGAGAGCCTAGAAAGATAGTGCGAATCTCACAGTGAAACTAACAGCTAGTCGGAAGGAGGTAAGAACAGTGATTTATGCTTAATTGTTCTTATTTTGGGGGTTTGATTGTGCTATTTATGAGTTAAATATTTTGGAAGTTGGTGCGTTTATGGGTTTGTTTAATGCTTTGTAGGAGCTTTTGATAAAACAGGAGGAATAATATTTTGTTCGAGTTTTTGGATCAGAAATGGCTATTTTGGGCTCAAAGTGGGGTCCACAGCTGACGGCGCTTACTCTGTTCCCTTGCCAGAGTTGACAGAGCTGAAGTCCATTCGTCAGAGTGGATTTCCCGTGCCAGAGCCAAAGCTAACAATCCCAAGCCAGAGCTGAGTTCCAGAACTGACCAAGCTCGACAGAGCTGAACTTCTTATGGCAGAGCTGATCACGCCTCCAGAGCAAAATACATCTCCAGAGTATAATACATCTCCAGAGCTGACTACGTCTCCAGAGTTCACCGCTTCCAGAGCTGACAATTCATACCCAGAGCTCACCGTATCCAGAGTTGACTATTTCCAGCTCTGCCATGACAAACTTCAAAGCTACCTACGCCAATACTGTTCCAGAGTTGGCAATCACTTGCCAGAGTTGCCATGACTTGTTGAGCACGTTATCCCTTGCAATCTCCTGTGCGCACACGCCTGCCTTGATGTCTATCTCTTAGGCCGAGTTTGGCTGGGTCGTACTTGATGGTCATTAGGGTTGATGAAGAGTGGTCTATAAAAAGGGCTGAACGTTCATGATCAAGGATAATCTTCTGCCTCCGGCACTTTACTTCTTTCGCCTTTGGAAATTATTGAGCTTCGACCTTAGGCAATCAAAACAATCTTTAGTTTAATTCTCGTTTTTCATAGTTCTTTAGTTTCGAGTTTTAGTTAGCATTTAATTCAGTTTTAGTTAGTTCTTCGTTTAGAGTTGTAATCAAGTGACAAATTTGCTTCTCGAGACGATTTCGGTATTTATTAATTACGTTTATTTATTAGTTTCTACTTGAATTATGCTTTGCTTTCAATTATGCAATTTCGTTTACATTAGTTTAGATTATAAGCTTTTAATTAAAGTTATTTAAATTCTTAGCGTAGTAGCATTTAATTTCTAGTAGCCTTTACTTTATGCTTTTAATTCTGCCTAGGTTTAATAGTTTATTTCTGCTTCGTATTTATGCTTTGTTCTTTTCTGCCTAGTTAATTGACTCATCCAAAAACACCTAGCGGATGGACTCGAATTTATACGAGGTCGTCCTAGGGCGGTAAGGTGACTCAAGTCGTCTCACACGGAAGGCTTAGCAGGGCTTTAATTGTATCACTCACAAGAAACGGAAAGAAAACCTAAACACTCTAATCGGGTAGTTGGGTCTGGCACTATCTCACTCTCTAATCACCAAGACATAAATGAAAGAAAGCAATAAACATTAACTAATGCAGTAGATATTAAACAACTAAGAACATAAAGATTAAACATTAAACCTATAAACTAGGGTTTTAAGCTAGTACTCTAAACAAAGTGATCATAAACTCTTAACCAACAATCAATAGCTCCCTAGGCATGAAAACTAAATCAAACATCAGATTCAAATTCTTCAAATTCAAGAAAGCTTTAATCACCATAAAAGAGATTCCTAAACATTCACCATTAAGAGAAATACGTAGGCAAACAAAGACGAACTAACGAATCACGTAAATTATCAAGATTCAACGAAAGTAACTTCAAATCATCACATTCATCAAAAGCATAAACCAAAGGATTCAAATAAACCAAAGGATTCAAATTAACTAAGAGAAACAAATGAGTTCTTACAAAACGTAGCGATCCAAGTAATACTAATCCAACGGAAATGAAGAGTGTAATCAACAGTAATCCAATGAATCCGAGAGCGAATGTTGATGTTTTGAATCTCTAAAAACCAAAGGAAAATAGTGGAAATCGCCCTAGAGGCTGCTGGGATCGAGAGTGCCATGAAAAACCCTAAAAAAGGGCTTAAATACGGAAAAACCGTAACTGCCGAAACGCCAGGGACGGCGGCCGCCGTGGGTGCCTTTCGCAGAAATCTCCAAGAATTACACGGCTCGCGCCGTGGGGCCGCGGCCGCCGTGGCACGGCGGCGGCCGTGAGCCAGACTCCAAAACTGCTCCAAACTATGCCGAAAACGCTTGACAACTCACGAATCCTGCACACGACAATAGCACACCCAAAAAGATCATCGAGCACGTGAAAAATAGGGCAAAAAGATATGAAATATGCTCGAATGCACAGCAGAAACATACACAAAAACTACCCAAAATGAGGTAAACAACCCCCCCCCCCATACTTAAATCCTTGCTTGTCCTCAAGCAACAATCACAAAGTCGAAAGAAAGTCCACAAGCGATTCTTCTCACCAAGAAAACACAAACCAATCCAAGTCCTTCAAGATATCAATGTCCCCCAATCAAGTGTTCAAAGCTAAGATTTAAAAATGCAACAACAAGGTGATACAACTCAATCCGATCAGACCCAATTCTCCGCTAAGGGTGAATTTCCTAATGCAATTCCCTTTACAATCATATCTCATTCCTTTTTCATATTCTTTCATTTTTTCACGTTACACTTCTCTTTTTTTTGGGGGTCAAGTTATTTTCGCTCTTAATAGATGGGCCATAATTCACGAGATTGAACTTTTGGAGGTGATCCAAAATGTTCTCGTGTGGTTTCCCATGCTCATAATGAAATCATTAGAGGAGCAGAGACCCAGGGCTATCAAAAACTCAACAACCAACCAAATAATTCAACACGGAGACAGATATTAGGAAATTGCACTGAAAAACACTCCCCTTAGCATCTACCGGACAAATCACGTCAAGAGTTGCTCATCAGGGTGTTGCACCAAAACCTTAAACTAATTACACTTCATTGGGAACAAATCAATCATGAAAGACAAGGATAACAAACAACACAGACACAATCCAGAATCGCCAATGAACCACCATCAATCATGCGATGTACTTAAAAACAGGCAAGAAAACAAGACGAGGGGACCATTCGCCCCAAGACAAGCAAACAGGGCACCACAACCAAGCATGCAACGTAGTGATAGAGCATCATAAACTCCGCATGCAGCACAATCAACAACACAACCAAGACAAAACCATAAGACCCCCACAACGAATAAATAACGCCCCTCCCCCACAGAGAAAAACTTGCACTGTCCTCAGGGCACAAAAAAGAGAAAGTTTAAGAACATCCCTGAATAAGAGTGCAGCCAACACGGCGACGGCGGTAGAGAGGGCAGCGACCCAAAACCTGTAAAACGAGCAACCACAAAAACCCACAAGAGAAAACAGCATAAAACAAGAAAGAAAAGAAAGCAAAGAAAATATGTACAAAAGTGGGTAAAAGGGAAGCTCAGTAGGGGCCCCGAGGGGGGCCCGGGGGGTGCCGGAACTGGTCCTGGTTCTGCAAGGAGAAGGCGGCCCACTGCCTCTCGAGGTCGGCGATGTAGTAGTTGGTGTCGGTGAGTCCCTGGTTGGCGTCGGTGAGGCCCTGGTTGTATTGGGCAAACCGAGCATCATATGACGACACCTGTTCACGCAGACGCGTGACCTCTCCGCCTAGAGTATTGGCACGGCCATAGACGTCGCCCAACTGTTGCTGCATGGGCGTCACTTGGCCACCGAGATGGTCCAGATGACCGTAAATGTCATCAATCCTGGCATAGATGCCGCCCACCGAGTCCTGCACTGTATCAAAACGGGAGTAAACCTCCTGGCGGAACTGGCCAAAGGACTCGTCAAAGTGGGCCTGAAACTGCTGGAAGGCATTGGAAGGGCCGGCCTCAGGATCATAGATGAAAGAAGGTGGTGGCGCAGGCTCCTCCTCCTAGGCATCATCGTCCTCATCATCGTCATCTAAAACATGGCGCGCCGAGGATGAAGTGCCTTCGCCCTGGTTGAGTTGCAGGAGGATGGAGCGCACATTAGGGCGTTGGGCCTGTGGGATGATGGTGAAATCAGCGGTCACAAATGTCTTTAGCTCTGAGCGATCGATCGGCCTAGTGACAGAGGCGCGCAGGTGGTCGGGGACCTGGGTCGGCGGGAAGAGGCGGAAATGGAGGGCCAGGGCGGTAGAGATAGGACTCAGGGAGGGCTTGAAACCCCCGTGGCGGGCCATGGTGTGCAGCTGGTTCCAAATGATGGTGGTGGCGTCAATCTTCTTCTTACACTTTGCACACCATAGCATATAGGCTTCTGACGCATTCACTTTGTTTGCCTGTTCCTTGCCCACAACACAGAAGGACAGGAACTTGTGTAGCACGCCGATGTCGGCGTCTATGAGTTGGTTGCTCGGAGCACCCTGGCCGGTCCAAGTGGGCAAACCAGTCAACTCTTTCCAAGCATTAGCCGCCACCCACGTATCCAGGATACCTTTTAATCGCTTCGGGTGAAACCCAAAGACTTCATTCATTATCCGGTAAGTGACGACGCACGGCCTATTCAGCATGCGACAATGGAGCTCGGACTTGTCGGCGGTCATGTTGAGGGTGCAAAGGAACTCCAAATGCAACGGAAGCAAACCCGGCAGTGTGGTTTGTGAAAACTTGTAGAGTCCCATATTCTTCAAATGTGTCTCGATGGCCTTGTCAAGCTTCAACCTTCTGAGCAGTGGCCAATCAAGACAGCGAGGTTGGGTGACTTGCTTCCCTTTTAACGCCGTCCACCGAGTGCCCTCCCAATCTTCATAGATGGCGAAAGGGGCATTATAGACATGGCGGATATCCTTCGGTGGCATGGGAGGGCGAGGGGGGCGGCTAGGAGAGGCCTGAGGGCTAGGTGGGGCCTCGTCCTCTTCGTCTGTGACTAATAGGCGTCGTCGGCGCTTGTAAGTATTGAGATTAGCCATAATATGAGGTGGATGGTGGCAGACGGCGGCGGCTGTGCTGACGGCGGAGGCGGTTCAGACGGCGGCGGCTGTGGAGCTCGGCGGCGGCTGTGCAGACGGCGGCGGCTGTGGAGCTCGGCGGCGGCCGTGCAGACGGCGGCGGTCGTGGGCTACTGAAGGCGGTGGCGGGGCAGGTGGTGGCTGTGGTTGGTGGTGGGCCGAAGTTGCTGTGCAGGGGCTGGTGTTGGTGGTGGCGTGCGGGAGCAGGTGGTGCTGACGGCGGCAGGTGCGGTTGCTGCGGCGGCGGCGGCTGTGTGGCGGCGGCAGCGGTGATAGTGATGGATGTTGGTGGTGGTGTTTTGGTGAAGGAAGGGAGAGAGAGAGAGGTGGTGAGGGAGGCGGGTGGCTGATGGTGGGGAGGGGAAGTAGGGTTTAGCTTTTTACAGGGAAGTGGAGGGCTGGGCTGGGCTGGGCGGGCTGGGAGGAACAGGCTGGGGGTGACGGCGGTCGCCGTAGGACGGCGCCGCCGTGCACCCCCTACGGGGTTTTGGGTGGAATTTGGGGAATTGGGGGGAATTGGGGGGTACGGCGCCCGCCGTGGCACAGCGGTGCCGTGGACGGCGCCCGCCGTGGGACGGCGCCGCCGTCTCCCCCTTTCGGCGTTTTGGTGGGTTTTGGTCTTAGGAAAACGTACGGCCGCCGCCGTGGGGCGGCGGCGGGTGTCCCTGGACGTCCAGCGGCCCCTTCTCACCGTCTTCGAGCTCGGAGAGAGTCCGATAAGCCTATTACCTGTATAACCACAATTAAACACTAGTAAAAACCCAATTAAAACCAACAAAGACAGGATAAAACACCACAAGAACTCACTCCACACAAAACAAAAGAGAAAAGAGAAAAGAGAAAAGAAAGAAACGTGGGTTGCCTCCCACGAAGCGCTCTAGTTAAGGTCGAGAGCTCGACGGTAAAAAGCTTGTCAACACGTTGGGTCGTGGAGTGCTTGAGACTCCACTACAACAGCAACCACTTATGCTCCAGGTAGGGCTTCACCCTATGCCCGTTGACCGTAAATTGCTCATCGGTTCCTTCCTTTGTCAACACCACGACTCCATGATTGAGCACTTCTTTGATGATGAATGGGCCAATCCAACGGGACTTGAGTTTTCCGGGAAAGAGTTTCAACCGTGAGTTGAACAACAGTACTTTCATGCCCGGGTGGAAGTCCTTTTGCACGA
Source organism: Salvia miltiorrhiza (assembly GCF_028751815.1). NCBI lineage: Eukaryota > Viridiplantae > Streptophyta > Magnoliopsida > Lamiales > Lamiaceae > Salvia > Salvia miltiorrhiza. The sequence goes on along the minus strand of NC_080393.1, from coordinate 45,928,883 downwards.
CACGACGATCATGCATTTTCTTCACTTTGTCTTTGTAGATGCGCGCATTCTCGTATGCTTCATTGCGCAACTCATCAAGCTCTTCCATTTGTAGGGTTCGGTGTTTCCCTGAGGATTGAAGATCCAAGTTTGCAGCCTTGATAGCCCAATAAGCGCGATGCTCGATCTCTACCGGCAAATGGCAAGCTTTGCCATACACAAGACGGTAGGAGCTCATCCCAAGAACTCCTTTGAAGGCGGTCCGATATGCCCATAGAGCATCCGAGAGCTTGATGGACCAATCCTTGCGCGATGGTTGCACGGTCTTTTCAAGTATGCCCTTGATTTGCCGGTTGCTGGTTTCGGCTTGCCCCGAAGTCTGCGGATGATAAGGAGTTGCAACCTTATGGGTGATGCCATTTTTTCGCATGAGCTTCTCAAACAATTTGTTGCAGAAGTGTTTTTCCCCATCACTAATGATAGCACGGGGGAACCCAAAACGGCACAAAATGTTCTCCTGCACAAACTTGAGGACAACATTAGCATCACAAGTCCTCGTGGGGATTGCCTCAACCCACTTGGACACATAATCAACCGCCAATAAAATGTATTCAATCCGTAAGAAATGGGAAATGGCCCCATGAAATCGATGACCCATACGTCAAAAATTTCCACAACTAAAATGTTAGTTAGGGGCATTTCATTCCTATGGCCAATGTTTCCCACTCGTTGACAACGGTCACAAGCTAGATAAAATGAATGAGCATCCTTAAAGAGAGTTGGCCAATACAAACCAGATTGGAGCACTTTGTGTGCTGTCTTTTGTCCGCCGAAATGGCCTCCACAATGAGCGTCATGACACCACTGTAAGACGCGTTGTTGCTCTTCATTGGGCACACACCTTCGTATCACTTCGTCCTTTCCCAACTTGAACAAGTAGGGATCCTCCCAATAGTATTGCCTGCAAAGAGACAGAAAACGCTTCCTCTCTTGGGAAGTGAGGTTAGGTCGGAGTTCTCCACAAGTAAGATAATTGACAATATCTGCAAACCACGGGACCGAAGTCAATGCGTATGCATGCTCAAATGGGAAAGACTCATGAATAGCGACATCGTTTGACTCTACCTCATTTTGTTCAAGTCTAGACAAGTGATCAGCCACAGAGTTTTCACTCCCCTTCCTATCCTTAATCTCAACATCAAATTCTTGCAACAACAAAATCCAACGGATAAGCCGTGGCTTGGCTTGGGACTTAGTCAACAAATATCTTAGAGCCGCATGATCACTATGGACGATTACTTTAGAACCAATAATATAAGCACGAAACTTGTCTAAAGCAAAAACCACAGCAAGCAACTCTTTTTCAGTGGTGGTGTAATTCACTTGTGCACTATTCAAAGTCAAGCTAGCATAGTAAATCACACGCAACATCTTATCAACACGTTGACCAAGCACCGCACCCACAGCGGAATTAGAAGCATCACACATGATTTCAAAGGGCATTGCCCAATCGGGTGCAACCACAATTGGAGCTGTGCTCAACTTAAGCTTAAGCAACTCAAAAGCATGCATGCAAGAATCATTGAATTCAAAAGGCACATCTTGGGCAAGTAAACGGCATAAAGGTTGACTAATCTTAGAAAAATCCTTAATGAAACGCCGGTAAAACCCGGCATGACCTAGGAAACTTCTAATCCCTTTCACATCAATAGGTGGAGGCAACTTTTGAATGACCTCTACCTTGGCCTTATCGACCTCTATACCATTTTTAGACACGACGTGGCCAAGAACAATGCCACTAGTCACCATGAAGTTACTCTTCTCCCAACTTAAAGTCAACCCACTAGTTATGCACCTTCGCAACACCAAATCAATTTTCGCCAAGCAATCATTAAAAGAGCAACCAAACACGGAAAAATCATCCATAAAAATCTCAACAAAATCACCTATCATTTCCGCGAAGATCGACATCATGCACTGTTGGAAAGTCCCCGGTGCATTGCACAATCCGAACGGCATCCTCTTCCACACAAAGGTGCCGAAGGGAGTGGTGAATGCCGTCTTGTCTTGGTCCTCTGGTGCAATGGCTATTTGGTAGTACCCTGAAAGTCCATCAAGAAAACAATAAAAGTTATGACCAGCTAAATGATCAAGCATTTTATCAATAAAGGGGTGGGGAAAGTGGTCCTTTTTGGTGGCTGCATTCAATTTCCTGTAGTCGATGCACATGCGCCATCCCGTCACGGGGCGGGTTGGCACCAACTCTTGATCGTCATTAAGGATGACGGTGATCCCTCCTTTCTTCGGCACCACGTGCACCGGACTAACCCTCTCACTATCGGCGATCGGGTAGATGATCCTCTCCGCCAATAGCTTGAGGATTTCTTTGCGTACCACCTCCATGAGAACCGGATTCAATCTCCTTTGGCCATCTCTCTTGGGCCTCGCCCCTTCCTCAAGGTGGATCCTGTGCATGCAAGTGGCGGGGCTGATGCCTTTAATATCGGCAAGACCCCATCCGAAAGTTGCCTTGTTTTTCTGCAAAACCACCATCAATGCCAACTCTTGCTCGTGCGTGAGCTCGACAGATATGATCACGTGCTTTTCCGCCTCTCCTTCCAAGTACACATACTTGAGGTTCTTGGGGAGCTCCTTGAGCTCCAAGGTCGGCTTAATCTTCGTGGCATAGTCAATCACCACGGCCTCATCAATGGGAAGCTTAGCCTTGCGGGCCCACTCTCTTTCTTCGGCTTCACGGGCAAACTCTTCCATGTCCGCGGACCCTGCAAAAACCTCAACAACTTCTTGCTCCTGCACAAAGAACATCTCGGCCAAGCCATCAATATCATCAATATAAGAACATTCATTAGTGAGTGAGCATGATGGCATGGCTCGATTATGATGCACAGAGAAAGACACTGACTCTCCTAACACAGTCATTTTAATGGTGCCATTTTTAACATCTATCAATGTGTTAGTAGTTTCCATGAATGGTCTTCCTAGCAATAGAGTATGTTCTTTGCCATTTTCATGTACCTCTCATATCTCCAAGACAACAAAATCAACAGGTACAATCAAACCACCCACTCTAACAAGGATATCTTCAACTACCCCATGAGGATACCTCACCGACCTATCGGCTAATTGCAAGCACATACGAGTGGGTTTCAAATTTCCTAACTCTAATTGCTTGAGAATAGAGTAAGGCATTAGATTGATTCCAGCCCCCAAATCTAACATCCCCGAGGCCTCCTTACCATTACCCAAAGCAATATTAATCACAAAGCTACCTGGGTCTCGTTGCTTGGTCGGTAAGGGCTGTTGCATTATGGAGTTTGCAACCTCGGACACCAAAATCTTCTCGTTGTCCTCGAACCTCCTCTTCTTGGAGGCCAACTCTTTAAAGAACTTCAAGTAAGCTGGGACATTCCTGATCACGTCTAAAAATGGCAAGTTCACGTTCACCTTTGCCAACATGTTGTAGAAATCGGTGAACTGTTGGTCCAGCTTTTCATTCTTCAACCGGCTTGGGTAGGGGACCGGTGGCTTATATGGCTTGGTAGCCTTGTGGAGCTTCACTTCGGGCTCCTGCTCTTTCTCCTTCTCCTCCTCTCTTGGCTGCAGCGGCTCCTTTACTTGCTCTTCCATGCGGGCTTCCTTGGGTGGTTCTTCCACAGGGGCTTCCACTTTGTTGTTCACCACCTTTCCACTGCGTAGAACAGTGACAGCTTGGGCTTGGTGGGGTTGCAATCCTTGTCCATGGAGCTTCCCTGGTTGTTGCTGTTGTTGCATCTGGTTCAATGTCCCGGAGAGCTGCCCAACGGTTGTCTCGAGACGCTTGATTGTAGCCGACTGGGACTCCATGCTCTGTTTGGTCATCTCCATAAAGGATTGCATGGTGTCCTCGAGAGACGGCTTCTGCGGTTGAGCTTGCTTCTGAAACTGTTGGGGGGCATTCTGGTATTGCTGCTGCTGCTGAAAATTCCCTTGTTGCATGGGGAACTGTTGATACTGCTGATACTGCGGGGGCTGCTGCTGCTGATGCGCTTGAGTGTAGTTCTGCTGCTGAGGAAAGGGGAACTGCTGTTGAGGTGGGTAGAACTGCTGCTGGTTCTGATACCCAAATTGTTGAGGAGGTCGACGGAACTGATTGCCTTGATTTGATCCCGACCCTTGGCCAGGAGCTTGGTTCCTCCATCCAGAATTCTGCTGAGCTCTCCAACCCGAGTTGGAAATTTGTTGCCCTTGATTAAACATGGGCCTCTGTTCAAATTGAGGTCTCCCCTGGTATCCCTGGGCAGCATAGACCTCTACCTCCCCTTCAGGTGTGAATTTCCCCATTCGATGGCACTCATTGGTTCGGTGGCCAAAATCGCCACATATGCCACAACTCTCAGCTGGCGGTGCTTGAACGGGTGGAGTCTCTACCTGGTTCATTCTTAAGTGCTGAACTTGCCTCATCAAGTCCGCTACTTGCTTCTGAAGCTCATTATTTGGGGCTACTGCATTGGCTTCAACCCTCCTTCCTCTGACTGATTTTTGTTGAGAACTCGCGGCAAGTGTGTCGAAGATCTCCTTGAGCTCATCAGCTGTCTTCCGGGCAATGTTGCCCCCTGCTGTACTGTCCACCATAAACTGTGCCGTCTGAATCAATCCGTCATAGAAGAACTGCATCAACATGACGGGTGCTAACTGGTGCTGCGGGCACCGGCGGAGGAGCTCTTGGAATCTCTCCCAAGCTTCGTGGAGAGGCTCGTCAGCTCCTTGCATGAAGTTCATTATCTGGCTTCTAATCTCCTGTGTCTTGTGATTAGGGTAGTATTTGAGCATGAACTTCTCACACGCCTCTCCCCATGTAGTGATGGAGTTCGGCGGCAAGGACAATAACCACATTCTCGCTCGGTCCTTGAGTGCATAAGGTAAGCACTTGAGTCTCAACTGATCCTCGGTGAGTTCCAGCAGTGGGAAGGTCTGCACTTGAGTGCAGAAGTCACGGATTAACTGTAAGGCGTCCTCGCTCGGCATCCCATGAAAAAGCGGCAGCAGGTTTGAATCGTTGGACTTCAGATTGTAATTCCGGACTGCTGTGGGAAGCACTATCGCTGAAGTGCTAGTGTTCCCAATAACCGGCCTGGAGAAATCTCCCATGTATTGGACATTCTGCTCCGCCATGGCTTCTTGGTGAGGATTGGACGAACTTCTTCTTCTTCTTGCTCACGCCCTTCACCGTTCTCTAACGGGTCTTCTAAGTCAACTGAGCGTGAATCCTCAAAGTCTTCCAGAATGGGGTTGGAAGTGATTCTCTCTTCACAGTCTTCCTCTCGAAACTGTGATTCCACAAGGTTTCTCGAACTGGACTCGGACTCCTCCTCCAGGCTTGAAAGGATCTCACGGGGTCGATGTATGTTGTCGTAGTAAGGTGCAAGCTTTCTCTTCAAACTTCTACGTCCTTGCATACACAACACGAACAAACAAATCAAACGCACCGGAGGGAGAAAATAACCAAGTTAAAAGAAAGAAATAAAATAAACACTGAAAACAAATGCAACACAATCAAATGCCTAAAGCCTTCCCCGGCAACGGCGCCAAATTTTGACTCATCCAAAAACACCTAGCGGATGGACTCGAATTTATACGAGGTCGTCCTAGAGCGGTAAGGTGACTCAAGTCGTCTCACACGCAAGGCTTAGCAGGGCTTTAATTGTATCACTCACAAGAAACGGAAAGAAAACCTAAACACTCTAATCGGGTAGTTGGGTCTGGCACTATCTCACTCTCTAATCACCAAGACATAAATGAAAGAAAGCAATAAACATTAACTAATGCAGTAGATATTAAACAACTAAGAACATAAAGATTAAACATTAAACCTATAAACTAGGGTTTTAAGCTAGTACTCTAAACAAAGCGATCATAAACTCTTAACCAACAATCAATAGCTTCCTAGGCATGAAAACTAAATCAAACATCAAATTCAAATTCTTCAAATTCAAGAAAGCTTTAATCACCATAAAAGAGATTCCTAAACATTCACCATTAAGAGAAATACGTAGGCAAACAAAGACGAACTAACGAATCACGTAAATTATCAAGATTCAACGAAAGTAACTTCAAATCATCACATTCATCAAAAGCATAAACCAAAGGATTCAAATTAACTAAGAGAAACAAATGAGTTCTTACAAAACGTAGCGATCCAAGTAATACTAATCCAACGGAAATGAAAAGTGTAATCAACAGTAATCCAATGAATCCGAGAGCGAATGTTGATGTTTTGAATCTCTAAAAACCAAAGGAAAATAGTGGAAATCGCCCTAGAGGCTGCTGGGATCGAGAGTGCCATGAAAAACCCTAAAAACGGGCTTAAATACGGAAAAACCGTAACTGCCGAAACGCCAGGGACGGCGGCCGCCGTGGGACGGCGCCGCCGTGGGTGCCTTTCGCAGAAATCTCCAAGAATTACACGGCTCGCGCCGTCTCGACGGCGGCGGCCGTGAGCCAAACTCCAAAACTGCTCCAAACTATGCCGAAAACGCTTGACAACTCACGAATCCTGCACACGACAATAGCACACCCAAAAAGATCATCGAGCACGTGAAAAATAGGGCAAAAAGATATGAAACATGCTCGAATGCACAGCAGAAACATACACAAAAACTACCCAAAACCGAGGTAAACATTAATGATTCTTTTTGGCCTAGTTAATTTTAAGTTTAAGTTTTAAGTTAAGTTTAATTTACAAGCATTAGTTAATGGTTCTTTTCTGCCTAGTTAATTCTTAAGTTTAAGTTTCTAGTTAAGTTTTAATTCCAAGCTTTAGTTTAATTTTACTGCTTTCAAACGACAACTTTACCGCTTTCTTGTGATACAATTAGAAGCCCTTTAAGATCTTCCTTGAGAGACGACTTTAGGTCAACTTACCATTGCTAGAGTGTCCTTGTCCTATTGCAAGTCAATCTAGAGGTGTTTTAGGTTGAGTCAAATTTTGGCGCCGTTGCCGGGGTAGGTTTTAGGCGTTTTAATTGTGTTACTTTACTTTCTGTGTTTACTTGCTTTGTTTTTTTTGCTTTTTCTTGTTTTTGTCTCCCACCGGTGCGTTTGATCCGTTTGTTAGTGTTGTGCATGCAGGGACGCCGTAGTCTGAAAAGAAAACTGGTGCCTCCCTTGGACAGCACGAACGCGGGTATTTTTGGGAAGGCGCGTGACAGAGCAGACGATTCTGAGTCTGGCTTTGACAGAAGGGGGCGCGACAGAGCAGACGAGTTCTACTACTCTAGTTCTGGTTCTAGCTCTGACTCTGACTCTGATCGTTTAGAGCAGACCATAGAAAGGAAAGAAGAAGCAGACTCTGACTCTGACCGTTCAGAGCAGACCTTAAAGGAGGAAGAAGAAGAGATGGCGCAAAATGATATGCAGTATATGGGAGACTTCACTCGGCCCGTTATAGGCCACACGAACACCTCGTCTATTATGCTCCCTACCGCCGTCAGAAACTACAATTGAAGCCAAATGATTCAAGTTTGCTACCTCTGTTCTATGGGATGCCGAATGAGGATGCCCTGCAGTTCATTCGTGACTTTTGTAATCAAGTGCAAACCATCCCACTGCTGAATCTTACTGAGGATCAATTATAGCTTAAGTGTTTCCCTTACGCATTTAAAGATCGGGCGAGGACGTGGCTGCTATCTCTGCCGCCCAATACCATCACCACTTGGGGAGAAGCTTGTGAGAAGTTCATGCTGAAATACTACCAGAATCACAAGACACGGGAGATCAGAGCTCAAATCATAGACTTCATCCAAGGAACAGACGAGCCTTTTCATGAGGCTTGGGAGAGATTTCAAGAACTCCTCCGCCAGTGCCTGCAACATCAACTGACTAATGTGATGTTGATGCAATTTTTCTACGATGGGCTAGTGCAGACTGCGCAATTCATGGTGGACAGCACTGCAGGGGGAAACATTGCTAGGAAGACTACAGACGAGCTAAAGGGAATATTCAAAACTCTAGCTGAAAGCTCCCAGCAGAAATCAGTTCGTGGAAAGAAGGTTGAGGCCAGCGCAGTATCACAGACTGGCGATCTGCAGAAACAGTTGGCTACACTTATGAGAGAAGTACAGCAGCTCAAGATGAGCAAGATGGAAACCCCTCTGGTCCCTGCGCAGAACATCTAACCTTGTGGAATCTATGGTGATCTTAGCCATGGAATCAATGAATGCAACAGAATGGGAAAGTACACGCCAGAAGGGCAAGCTGAAGTTCACTCTGCGCAAGGATTTCGCAGACTACAATTTGGGCAGACTTACAATCAAGGCCAACAAAACTTCAATAGCGGATAGAGAGGTCAGCAGCCTTATGCACCGCAGCAAAACTTTCCCCAACAATATCCACCGAGAAATCAACAGCAAGGGAATTTTCAGCCTGCTCAACAATTTCAGAATGCTCCATAGTATCAAAAGCCGAAACTATCTCTGGATGAGACGATGCAATCGTTTATGGAGATGACCAAGCAAAACATTGAGATGACCAAGCAAAACATGGAGTCTCAGTCAGCTACGGTCAAACGCCTTGAGACTACTGTGAGGCAACTGTTGGGCACTCTGAATCAGCTGTAGCAGCAGCAGCCCGGGAAACTTCACAGTCACGGTCAGCCTTTCCAGGCTCATCAGGCGCAAGCTGTTACTGTTCTCCGCAGTGGCAAGATAGTGGATAATAAAGTGGACAGAGCAGAGCAGACATGGATACCAGAGCAGACCAGGGTACCCGAGTACACAAGGGTATACCAGAGCAGACATGGATACCAGAGCAGACCAGGGTACCAGAGTACACAAGGGTACCAGAGCAAACATGGATACCATAGCATACTAGGGTACCAGAGCAGACTAGGGTACCAGTGCAGACTAGGGTACCAGAGCTAGGGGTGTAATCGAACTGAGCCGAACCGAATAGTGGTGTGCTCAAGTTTGGTTTGTTAAGTATCAAATCAAATCCCGAACTTTACTTACCGAATACTTTGAGGCTCACGAGCGGCTCACGAGCCTAATCAAGCCTATACGAACTTTCTAAATTTATATTTATATCCAAAATATTGATTATTTTATTTTAAAAATAAATTATTTTATTTAAAATAATAAATATATTAATTATTTTCTTATAACAAACAAAATTAATTAGAGATTTAATACAATTATTATTAATTTTAGTGGATAAATATAAGTTATGTCTACTAATAATTTATATTTTTCAAGCTGAATCACTTGACGAACATGTTCACGAGCTAACGAGCCGAATACTACTAAACTCAAGTTTGGTTTGTTTATTTTACGAGCTTCTCTAAACGAACTTGAACGAGCTTTTTTTTAGCCGAGCTCCGAATAGTTCGCTAGCGGCTTGGTTTGTTTACAACCCTAACCAGAGCAGATAAGGGTGCCAAAGCTAATCAGACCGCCAGCTCTGCCAAGACCTCCAGCTCTGCCAAGATTGACAGTTCTGCCAAGACCGCCAGCTCTGTCAAGATCGCCAGCTCTGCCAATATCACCAAGACTGTCAGCTCTGGTAATGCCGCCAGTGCTGACAAGATCCCCAGCTCTGATCAGGCCGCCAACTTTGGCGAGCACCTGCCAGGAAGAGAATGAAGAGCAGCAGATGCATCAGAAGGAAGGAGAGAGGGAGAAAGAGAAGGAGCTGAAACTTCACAAGTCCACTGCACCATATCGACCACCGATTCCTTTCCCTAGCAGATTGAGAAATGAAAAGAATGATCAGCAGTTTGCCGACCTCTACAACATGCTGGCCAAAGTGAATGTGAATTTACCAAATGTCCCGGCGTATGTTAAGTTTTTCAAAGAGTTGGCGTCCAACAAGAGGAAGTTCAGGGACAATGAGAAGGTTCTGGTCTGAGAAGTTGCAAACTCTATCATGCAGCAGCCTTTGCCACCAAAGCAGCGCGATCCAGGTAGCTTTATGATTAATATTGCTTTAGGGAATGGTAAGGAAGCCTCTGGTGTGTTAGATTTGGGTGCTGGAATTAATTTGATGCCCTACTCTATTTTTAAACAATTAGAGTTAGGTAATTTGAAACCCACTCGCATGTGTTTGCAGCTAGCCGATAGGTCTGTTAGATATCCTCGTGGGATAATAGTTGATGTTTTGGTGAGTGTTGGGGGATTGATTGTTTCCGTCGACTTTGTGGTTCTTGAGATTGGGGAGGTGCATGAAAATGGTATAGAGCACACACTGCTGTTAGGAAGACCGTTTATGGAAACCACTAACACTTTGATCGAGGTTAAGGATGGAACTATTAAAATGACTGTGTTAGGGGAGTCTGTGTCTTTCTCTGTGCATGGTAGTCGTGCAATACCTTCTGCAAGTTTTACTAATGAATGCTCATTTATAGATGCTATTGATGGCTTGGTCGAGACGATTTTTGTGCAGGAGCAGAAGTATGTGGAAGTTTTTGCAGGATCAACCGATATGGAGGAGTTAGCACGAGAAGCCGAAGAGATGGAATGGGTTATGCTGCCTCTTGATGAACCGGTGGGGTTCAAGAAACCCGAGTTAGAGCTGAAGGAACTCCCTGCAAATCTCAAGTACGTGTTCTTAGAAGTGAAAGAGGAGAAGTCGGTGATCATATCGGCAGCGCTGCCTCAGGAGCAAGAAGATGCGTTGCCAAGGGAGGTGTTTGACCCTAGTGCAGTCGAGCTGTACAATGAGAATACTAAGGAGAATTTCAGAATAAATGGTCATAGCGTGAAGCCGTATTATGAGCACCTGAGTACTCCGATGGTGGTGGAGTCTCAAGCTCTGCTCAATCCTTATTGATGAATGAAGGCTGGTGTCGAGCTCTAGACGTTAATCAGAGCACTTTGTGGGAGGCAACCCACAGTTGGTTTTGTTTTATTTATGTTTTTCTTATTCTTTGCTTTCCATTTTTGTGTTTCTTGTTTTGGTGCCTGCTCGGTTGCTTTGATTCTTGGGTGTTCTTGTTTATGTTAGGTAGAAGAGTCATTTCCCAGAGCTGCAATTCCACTCTGGCACTGAATTTCCCCTCTGAAATCCCAGCGCTGAACTTCCACTCTGACTAAGTTGCCAGCGCTGACACTGCCGCCAGCTCTAACAATGCCGCCAACGCTGACTTTACACTCTGCCGCAAACCCTAATTTTCGCCTCCTCTCACAGTGCTTCTGCTTTTCAGTGCCGATATTCAGGGACGTTTTTCTAACTCTACTTATCTTTTGCCCTGAGGACATGGCATACTTTAAGTGTGGGGGGTGACTTGTTTGATGCGTGCATTTTGCTTATGCTTTTAATTGGGCAATTGGTCTCTCTGTTCTTAGCTTGTTCTTGGATGCTTGCTAATTATTATGAATGTGTGGAAGAGATGGTTTTTGATGAGAATTTCGGGTTAGTGATTGAATGGTGGTTATTCTTGTTTTGCTTTTGATATATGTTTCTTGATTGTGCAAAGAATTATGAGTTTTGTTGCAACACTTTGGTAAGTAAATAAAATGTTATTTGTCTGGTAGAAGCTAGAGGGAGTGTTGTCATTGTGATTGGCTACGATCGTATCCTTATCTGTGAAATGTTTGATTGCTGAAAATTCTGCCAGCTCTAAAAATTTGGCCAGCTTTGAAAATCGTGACAGCTCTGAGTCTCTGCTCCGCTAGTTTAACTATGAGCACGGGAAACCACGTGAGAAGACTTTGGATTACATCCAAATGGTTTTATTTCACGAATTATGGCTCAACTGTCGAAATTTAAGTGATTAAGCACACAAAGTGTGAAAAAGGAAAAGTTGTGAAATGGAGATACTGATTATAAAGGCGATCACATTAGGGAATTCACTTCTAGCAGAGAATTGGGTCTAATCGGATTATTTGCATTACTGTTGTGTTGCTTCGTAAACTTTAAGTTACTTGCATGATCTGAGAGATATATGTTGATTGGAAAATTTTGAATTGATTTGTTGAATGTTTGGATGGAGATAATCATCGTGGAATGCTCTCTTCCTAGGATTCACACTGATTTTGCTTGATGACAAGCAAAAGGCTAAGTGTGGGGGGGGGTTCATTTAGGCTTAATTGTTCTTATTTTGGGGGTTTGATTGTGCTATTTATTAGTTAAATATTCTGGAAGTTGGTGTGTTTATGGGTTTGTTTAATGCTTTGTATGAGCTTTTGATAAAACAGGATCGGAAGAATGTTGTTGGGAACTTAATGAAATATCATAATCCTTGTTTTGATGATACCAAAATCAATAGGTTTATTTTGTAATAGACTATAACTGCTTGAACTCAAGTGTTAGAGTTCTTTTTCTAGTTTAGCTTGCTGTTCTGAAGACTAAAGACTGAAGAATGAAGGACTGAAGACTGAAGACTGAAGTTGCCGACTGAAGCAACAGTCGAAGAATCAGTTTTTAACTGATTACTTAATGCGTGCCACGTGGAATCAGCGGACTGATACTAAAGTCAAGTATCAGTTAAACATTCTTCCTCGAACTGAACCTCCAACGTTCAAAGAAAGCCACGCACTCCAGAAGTACAGCCGCATTAAACGCAGAGATCTCAGGATCGTCCTTTCTCTATAGAGGTCATTCCTCTTCGGTGATTACTTTTTCAGAGATGCCGCATCTCCTGCTCTTCAACATAGCCGTTCTCACCAAACAAGGAACCTCGAAGATTGAAGCCTCAGCCCAAGTTCAAATTACTCTCTAACGGAAGAAATCTTGAAAACCTTCTCCGCCAACGGATCTATTCAAGACTTCTCCTATAAATAGCGCTCGAGGATCACTTCAATCTTCACCGATTCAACGACATAAGCTGAAACTCTGCCAAAATTATTTCTCAGCTAAAGCCCAGACTCTCCAAAGTTTGAATCGAAGAAGAGAATCCCTAAAGCCAAAAATCAGTCACCGCTGATTACATAAATTCTCTTAGACCTTAGGAAAACCTCGTTTATCCAAAGCCTAGGTCAAACTAACTGCAAAGAACTTGTCTTTGAAGTTTAGTTGGCAAGTTTTCAAACCTCCCTTCGACCGACAGAATCGAGTGTTTGAGTTGTAAAGGAGTTCAGGAAGGTACTTTGACTCCGTGAGATCCTAGTGCCCAGTGCGTGCTAGGAGTGAGAAATCCAACAAGGTGTGTTGGTACTGAAGATTGGATCTTCAGTTGTTTCGGTTGTGTGCACCTGCAAGCACACGTTCAGGTTTGTTGTGCACCCGTAAGCACTTGCAGAGTGAAGTTGTTGGTCTGATCAACAGACCGTGGATGTAGGAAGTGTTTTCCGAACCATGTAAAAATCTCTGTGTTATTTACAGCTTTCAGTATTTACGTTCTTACTTGTGCTCTTCCTTTGTAAACTGAAAACTGATTAATTGTAAAGAGAAACTTAAGACTAACAACGTGCTCAACTCAAAGGCTATTTTGAAACAAAAGTTTTCTGTTGCGTGTGTTATCAGTCTGACTGATCTATCATCTGATAGTCAGTAAGATTAATAACATCTCTGTTTATCAAACTCGACTGAAGCCTTACGTGCATAAGTTAAGTTCTTTTTACTTAACTGATAACTCCTTACTGAAGAGCTTTCAGTATCAGTCGTCAACCCTGTTTTAGTCAAAACTCTTTTCTGTAAATAGGTGTCTGAGTTTGTGTTTAAAGTTTCATTTTGATCTCTGTGTAAAGATCGAAAAATAGCCCATAGGTGTATTTTTCCCCCCCATGCACCTATTCGAGATCCTTCGGATCTAGCAAATGTTTTGTTCGAGTTTTTGGATCAAAAATGGCTATTTTGAGCTCAAAGTGGTGTCCAGAGCTGACGGCGCATACTTTGTTGCGTCGCCAGAGCTGACAGAGCTGAAGTCCATTCGTCATAGTGGATTTCTCATGCCAGAGCCAGAGCTAACAATCCCAAGCCAGAGCTGAGTTCCAGAACTGACCAAGCTCGACAGAGCTGAACTTCTTATGACGGAGTTGATCACGCATCCAGAGCAGAATACATCTCCAGAGCAGAATACATCTCCAGAGCTGACTACGTCTCCAGAGCTCACCGCTTCCAGAGCTGACAATTCATACCCAGAGCTCACCGTATCCAGAGCTGACTACTTCCAGCTCTGCCATGACAAACTCCAGAGCTACCTACGCCAACATTGTTCCAGAGCTAGCAATCACTTGCCAGAGTTGCCATGACTTGCTGAGCACGTTATCCCTTGCAATCTCCTGTGCGCACACGCCTGCCTTGATGTCTATCTCTTAGTCCCAGTTTGGCTGGGCCGTACTTGATGGTCATTAGGGTTGATGAAGGGTGGTCTATAAAAAAGGCTGAACGTTCATGATCAAGGATAATCTTCTGCCTCCGGCACTTTACTTCTTTTGCCTTTGGGAATTATTGAGCTTCGACCTTAGGCAATCAAAACAATCTTTAGTTTAATTCTCGTTTTTCATAGTTCTTTAGTTTCGAGTTTTAGTTAGCATTTAATTTAGTTTTAGTTAGTTCTTCGTTTAGAGTTGTAATCAAGTGACAGATTTGCTTCTCGAGACGATTTCGGTGTTTATTAATTACGTTTATTTATTAGTTTCTACTTGAATTATTCTTTGCTTTCAATTATGAAATTTCGTTTACATTAGTTTAGATTAGAAGCTTTTAATTAAAGTTATTTAGATTCTTAGCGTAGTAGCATTTAATTTCTAGTAGCCTTTACTTTATGCTTTTAATTCTGCCTAGGTTTAATAGTTTATTTCTGCTTCGTATTTATATTTTGTTCTTTTCTGCCTAGTTAATGATTCTTTTTCGCCTAGTTAATTTTAAGTTTAAGTTTTAAGTTAAGTTTAATTTACAAGCATTAGTTAATGGTTCTTTTCTGCCTAGTTAATTCTTAAGTTTATGTTTTAATTCCAAGCTTTAGTTTAATTTTACTGCTTTCAAACGATAACTTTACCGCTTTCTTGTGATACAATTAGAAGGCCTTTAAGATCTTCCTTAAGAGACGACTTTGGGTCAACGTACCATTGCTAGAGTGTCCTTGTCCTATTGCAAGTCAATCTAGAGGTGTTTTAGGTTGAGTCAAACAGTATTGGTGGAAGGACACCAGACTTTACAAAATGCTTTAACCGCTTTGATGATCCAATCATATGTAAACAACAAGGCTGTATAGGTTCGTAAATGCCGATGCCATGCAGTTCGTCTCGAAAGAGCTCAGAATATCTTCATTCCACTACTAGTAACCTCTGAGGTAACAAAACTCGCCGAGGAATTCTGTAGTTATTCTCGTACGACCATTTCGTTCAGCAATACATCGACCTAAAGTCAACAGCTGATAGTGCTCCTTAGTAATCCAATGGTGGGAAAATTTCAAAGTCCAAGCCGTAGATGTTTAGGTTACATTGGTTTGGACAGTATACGACGACTTATGAAGATGGTTCTAAAGCTTTGGCCAAGAATTTGCAAAACGCCCAACCAGTGGCTTGAAAATTCTTAGGCGCGTGCCCTTATCTTGCCCCTCATCATCCAAGATCAATAGAAAACCTTGTTCATTTCTTATGACATCTCAAAAATAAACTATGGCGTGTCTATTGTAAATGACATAGGAAAAGAAAAATGTTGAGAAATATTCCACGTAAAAATATGAGAAAATTGTGAATTACAAACTAAATCATGGCGACAATTTTGTATATATTGAAGGCACCAAAAGATAATTGATAGAAATGACCGACAAAGAAAGGTGACATCACAATTAACAATGAACTGGCCACGAGAAAAGGAATCGGAGGCCAAAAATTCAAGATTGATAGAGGGGTTCAAACCTCTATAAAAGCAGAACTTTGAAAATGAAGAAAATGATCCGAAAATCACACTTCAAACACAACACCCTTTCTAAGTTTAATTTCTTTAATTTTATGTATGCAGTTAGCTACTTATGAGTAGAGTTAGTCTCATCCCTAAAGGAAATATTACTTATATATTAAATATCTTACAATTTCTCAATAAACGTTTTGTTTTGCTTAACTTTTTGGTTGAGTAAATATTCTCTTCCATTTATGAACTGAGTATAATACGTCGAAGCTGGGAATTTTCAGAGAAAATCATCGTTTAACCATCTGATGCGTCTGTGTGGTTAGATCTAATCTGCAAAACGAGGGTGATAGACTCCAGTTGATGCTGAAGGAGGAGTGCTGCAACCATCTCTTGCGAGTGTATGGTTGAACGTGACCCAAGGAGGTGAACAGTCTGTCAAACGCAACTTGCCGGCTCCAGAAGTAATTAGACTAAATGTATGAAGTTGATTTATGTTAAGATTAATATAAGTGATATCGACTATTTCCAATACAAACAAGGAATTTTATAAATGATGAACAATTAGAGAATTTCATGCTAAAGGGTAGTTTGGTCCATTGTCAATAATTTGGGTATATAATGCATGTTTTTATAAGAGTGGGAAATTTTCATTTCTATATAAGGAACGTGGGCATTTTAA
This sequence comes from Salvia miltiorrhiza, assembly GCF_028751815.1. Taxonomy (NCBI): domain Eukaryota; kingdom Viridiplantae; phylum Streptophyta; class Magnoliopsida; order Lamiales; family Lamiaceae; genus Salvia; species Salvia miltiorrhiza. Next base: position 45,912,436 of record NC_080393.1, on the reverse strand, counting down.
TTTCCACTCTTTAATAATTATATTTTTAAATTTTTAAATATATTTTTGATTATTTTTACACCAAATTAAAGATTTTGCCAGGATTCTTAATTTAAGATGTGTATTGAATATTGTTTCATGAATGAAATCTAACAGTTTTTTTAAAAAAGATTCATAATAGGAAAATGAGAAAAAAAGAAGAGATAGAAACTTTGATGAATAAAAGTTACAATATTATATACATAAAGTAAGGAAACATGTATGATAGAGGGAGGAGAGAGAAAATATGAAAGAATGTACTCCCTCCGTCCCACTATAAGTGGCTCAAAATTTTTTTGCACGCGGATTAAGGAGAAGGTATAAATTGGTTAAAAGTAGTGGGACCTACACTTTTTGAAGGGTTAAATTTTTCTATATATGGAAATAGGCCACTTATAGTGGGACGGCCCAAAAAAGAATACATGCCACTTTTAGTGGGACGAAGGGAGTATGATATAGGGAGAGAGAATTTATCGGAAAAAATAACTGATGTAACTGTGGTTTTATATATGTATTTAGATATTATGAGATGTATATAAAGTGAAAAATGGACCTACGAAAGTTGATTTGCTAAATAATTAATAGAGGCGGTTTTTAAGGTGGCCTTATAAAATAGTAAAAATCAATAGTTGTCCCCTAAACATAATTTCAATAAATTATAGCCTAAATTAAGTGTATTGAAAAATATTACCCCACATTTTCTTTGTTGTACGTAAAAAAAAACATTGACTCTCTCTTTCAATTACCTTCACATTCATTTTCTCTCTAAAACCCTAATTTGTTGTTGCGATTCCACCAATGTTATCGCTTTCTCAATCTCTCTCCCTATTTCTCACTACTTTATTCAACGAGACCCCCTCTCTCCGATGAGTTTCAGCAGTTCAAGGAGTTACAAATCTACAAGAATTATGATATGCAAATCTAGATATAAGAAGATTTGGAACGAAATAGTACGAACTTGTATCATTAGTTCTAAGATCTGTTGTATCAAGGGACCAAAGTGCCAGAAAGGAGAAGAAAATGCTCTCACACCATCTTAAGATTTTTCCTCCGCCGCCGAGTGATGCCTTCCTTTTCTCGAATTCATATCGTTTGTAACAAGATGGTACAGAAAACATAGAGAAAATATGTAGAAAATATTCTCGAACCGGAGAAGGATTCGCCTGCGCCGCTGAACCAATTTGTACCATTTGTAATAAAATGAAGAAAATTTGCTTATAAGATCTATAATTTATCTAGACTTTACAAATTTAGGGTTACTTTGTGTTAATTTGCTCATAAGATCATAATTGTATTGTAAGGAAAATGAAGAAAATGAATAAAATGTTAATTCGAATTTTGTTCATCAATTGTATTATTTGGGAAATGAATAAAATGACACATTTGAACTATTTTTGTGGGACGTATGATATGAAATGACATATTTGAATCATTTGTTCCAATGTCTTTCGCACCAAGTATTTTGTACGAATACGTTATTTCGCACCACTCGTACCAAATTTCGCGCTAGTGTTGGCATATTTACGTCATTTCGCACTCCATACTATTCATTCCAATACTTGGTGCAATAGATCTTAGCACGAAAGTTACGAAATAACATATTCCAACCATTCTTACCAGCACTTGGCGTGAATGACATTAGGACGAACAATGCCAAATAACATATTTGTACCGTTCATCACATTCTTTGTCGTGCCAAGTATTTGGCACGAATGGTGAAGAATAACATATTCGTACATTTCGTTTTAATCTCAAGTGCTAGTTTTATTCTATCAAATGTTGGGACAAATGGTTCAAATTTGTCATTTCTTACTATCCCTTCCAACACTTGTCGTGAACAGCCCTTAAAATGAATGGTGCAAAATGAAATATTTGTACCATTCGTCTCATGTGCTTGCGTGATAGAAAATTGAAATAACACAATGACGAGCCCAAGTTATGTGCTCTTTTTTTGTACCGTGTCTAGGTCTAGATCGAGTCATTTTTCTTTGTTTTGTGTTGTTTTGTGTCTGGGAGGACACACTGATGAGGCAGGGCTCGAAGAGGCTGGAATGGGCACAATGAAGCATTTATTTGAGATCTGGGAATGCGCTGGAGCATGGTCATGATATTGGAGTTTTGTGGTGCGGATAAACTTCAATGCAGAGACATACATATGCCTACCTTTTGACCAGATGTCATGGTCAGAACAGACAATACCGTTAAGAGAAGTAGCTTCGCTGGTGTTGGGCAAGATGGAGTTGATTTCTAGGAGAAAGTGTTGCAGCTTAGGCTATTTGCCGTTAACCAAGAGTCAGCCTAACTACCGCTCAGAATCAAGCTTTCATCATGAGAAGCACCGAGGGCAAGAAGAGGTCAAGACATAAGGAATGGAGTTAAGTAGGAAAATTGACCGACATCTTGGGCAAGATGATGACGTGGCAGATAAGATCCGCTGAGCAGGAAGATTGAACGGCATCTTGGGCAAGATGATGACATGGAAAATAAGATGATGACATGGCATCTGGAGAAGATATGCATGGAAGAGTCCACGCAAGGAAGGACTCTGGGAAATACGTGTTTGGTCAAGATGCTGACGTGGCAGATAGTCCGAATCAAGAATGGATAAGGGTGAACGCTTATCCCTTAAGATCTGGAAGATGATATACTTGAAGCCTTTTCTGATAAGGACGGACCTGGGCGAGATAGCTTCAGGCAGAGTTCATGCAAAGCTGGAGTCTGGGCGAGATAAACCTGGACAGTTTACTAAGTGAAGGACTCTACACAGCCTAAAGCTTGCAGCATACTCCAACTCTCTCCTATAAATACCAGCTACACAGAGACACAAAGAAACACACAAGAGGATATTTGAGAGGAGAACCACACCAATCTTTAGCTATAGTTTTCCGTTTTTGTTAAGCCCTTCAGGACAAGACGCTAGTTTAGTTTATCGCATGTTTGTTGCCAGCGGCGTTGGTGCTTGCCGTATTTTTATTTCCATTCAATAGTAAATTTTTATTTTATTTATTTAATGTCTTCATTTACTTTTATGCTTGTTATTTATTTTACATCTAGTTAAGTTTATTAATCTGGATTGGGCGTGATGATATGAATATAAACTCATAAATCGTGAGGTTGTCTTGGGCGTGAGAATCTGCTTATGTATGTTCCCGAAGTGCTGGGCATTATAACCAAGTGTCTAAATCGACTTGATTAGTTAACAGGTCATTAATTAATTGAGTAGACTTAGATCACCAATAAATTAAGATTATAGGGTGTGTACGATCACTGTGCGTCTTGAGAGTATTCGCGGGCACGGGAGGTTGAAGTAGACTACGGTCTGCCTAAGTTCAATATCAGCTCTATCTAGGGCTCAATGCTTCTTGGTTTAATTGCATGTTCTGAGGTGTCCTATTGCATGGTTAGGTCAAGATGGTTTATTGGTATAGGGTGTCTCTTACCTTGAACACAAGTAAGGGTAGATTTTCTTATACAATGGAAGTGCATGTGACAAGTGAGAATAGGGGCACATGTCATTGGTAAGTTATAACTAGTAGACATACATAGTAGTCAATATATTAGCCGATGACCGATCGAGTTTATATTTGTTGATTCATTGCCTTGCCCAGGTTGTACTTTTATTTTAATTGTTTCTTTTAGTGTTTCAGCTTTTATTTTCTTTTCCTTCTTGCTCGTGATACTGTCCTTTTAGACTCCGATAAAGTCTCTCGTGACCAGGACGTTACGTCCACCTTTTTCCCTCTCTTTTTTGTGAACGTGACAAGAGACGCAACTACACCAACTCCCTGTGGGATCGACCCTAGCTTATCACTAGCACTACGCCTGTCTTGGGCAAGGTATTATAAATTTATTTGCACGTTAACTGAAACGACAACTTCGATTAAAACTCAAAGATCAGCTGCCATCACACAAATTCAAAAATAACATTTTATTTATCTTTCTCACTTTACAACAAAATCCAACTAAAAATGCAATTACAATTCTCACAAATTATCGCTAAATAAAACGAAATCTAGCAAAATTATCCACCGGTACAAGGTTGACATGTGACTTTGACAAAATAACTTCAAAAATTACTTGTTCAGTGAGAGTGTGGCAATAAAGTTCATCAACTTTTGCAGAACTTAGTACACTTGGTACGAATTGTCATTTCGTACCATACGTAGCACACATATATGAGATGGATCCCTACTATTCTATGAATGGATGGTACCAGTGGGTAGATTTTGACCATCCATTCCTCTGGTTGGCATGACAAATTCGTACGATTTTGTTCCACAATTTCTAATATCTGAATTTACATCTCATAAATCTAGTAGATCTGGAACTTCTTGAATTCATATTTATGCGAATTCTGTATAAAATGATAATGTTGACAAAGAAAATCGAAGAAGAGACTATCAGAGTTAAAAAGAGAGAACAACTCGTTGTGGAGAGAGAGAGAGAGAGAGAGAGAGAGAGAGAGAGACGATAGAGAAAACTAGAATTGAGAGAATGAGCGAGAACAAATATAACAAAGCTCACATTTTCTTTTGTATGTTATTAGAGAAAAAGGTTATGGTAATTTTCCTTCGAAACAATGAAACTGACTATAATCTATTGAATAATGTTTGGTGGACAATTATTGATTTTCACTATCCCCAGTAGATATTTGAACCATTAACACTAATTCATACTTCCTTCGCCCATTATAAGTAGCACAATTTTTTGGTACACGAATTAAGGAAAATGTGTAAATTGGTTAAAAAGTAGTGAGACCTACACTTTTTCAAGGATTAGTATTTGTCATTTATAAAATATGCCACTTGTAGTGAAACATCCCAAAAATGAAATACAACCACTTTTAATAGGACGGATGGAATAAATAATTTTCAAAATTGAAAGTTTGTTGATTTCACAAACTCAGATATATTGGAATGATCAAATAATTTACTCAACAATCTATGAAAAGCTTAAATGCAGCGGAAATGTAAAGTACGCACAATGTATTATTTTTATACTGCAATGTTAATTAATTGCAGTTGTATTTTCACTGCAAAAATCCCTTTTACAATAAAGGTACATGAACCACTCAATAGAATCCCTGTAATTGAGTGGAGTTGAAAAGAAAAGAAATCTCTTCTAATCCTATCAACTAATGTTAGCAACAACTAGACTTTGATGAAGCTAGTCTATAAACACAAACAATCAAACCTACCGACTAAACCTAACAAACGAGTCTCCCACTCAAGTATTGTTAGACACACGAGTCTCCCACTCAAGATGTGTTGTGAACTAGATGTCGTGTTTGATGTTTGAACATTAACTTATGAGCTCCTACACTTGTGTATTGTGTAGTTTCGACTGGTACCGAATCCAATGAGCTCTGCCCCTATTTATAGATGTGAAAATAATCTTGATGGGCAAGAATACTTGGCTAACATTTTAAAGTTTCGAACGTGGTGATAGGGTTGAGCTCTTGCTCCCCAAGTTTAGGGATTGGTTAAGCATATTGACCAACATCCCCCTAAAAATAAGGAAGACCAAGTCTTCTCTTCTTTTTCACTTCTTGGCAGTCGATCTTCTCTTCTCTTCCAAGTCTTGAATTGATTCTTCACTCCTTGATTTAATCCATAACTAGTATTAAACCCGTGCTCCGCACGGCCTCATTATTCATACGAATTTGTAATGTATAGTAGAAGTACTATAGAGTTCTGAAAATACATTTAAGTATTACAAAGCATAATATAGAGAAATAAAACAAAATTGAAAATTTAGATTACATAATACAAAAAGTAGAAATTAAAAAAACAAAAGAGTTCCATATCACACAATTTATATGATAAGAGGGTACAACACAAATTTAATGATATATATAGAATATTAAATTAGCAATTGTGAAAATTTATACATTACTATTGAAGTTAATAAGGAGATACTAAACACATATGATCTATAGTACTTTAACATATATGAAACTATTGTGATATATTTATATGATATGATAATACTAAACATGTTTGTTCCAGAAAACTCTATTTTATGAAAGGTATAAGGGTATATTATTAAATCACTTATTTTTTATAATCTTATTGCTATAATAGATGTATTGAAGATAAAGTAAAAAATTAAGGAAACAAAACCCCATTTTATTGATAATAAGTGTAGAAAAGTTGTGAGGTGATAATTAATCCCTCAGTCTTGTATCATTTGTGCTTTTATAGTATTCCCTTCATCCTTGAAAAAAAAAACACTTCTTCTAGCGACACATGGAACACATTGTTCTTCAACTTCTTCACCATTGCTCTACTGCATCATTTCCACCAAGCTAAAGAAGTAATTCATTGTCTAAAAACAGTACTATAATATACTATAATATAAATTAAATTCCCTTAAAATACATATGACCGAAAGTATACTATTATATTGATTCTCTTATTTGATAATTAATGAAGAAGATAAAACCAAAAAGGTATTAATTCATTAATTGAATTAATTAAATTTTTTAGAGTTAAAATAACTCTAACAAAAATAATTTTTTATAAATATTGTGTGTAAATAGAGGTAAAAGTACAACCTTATACACATCCTTAAAAAAAGAAAAAATCGCACTTATTATAATCAGACAAAAATGACGAAAAGATCACATTTATCGTAAATGGAGAGAATATATCTTTATTTTTTGTTCCAACTATAACTATCACTATATGATCACATGGATAGCTAATCTAGTTTCTACAAAAGCACATAGTATTAACAATAATTTTAAGAGTGGATTTTGAAAATAGCCACTTTTATATAGTAAAAATAAATTTTAGCCACTAATATAAAAACTTAAAAAAATACCCACATTGACCATTTTACCCTTGCATATAAAATTTTTACAAATACCCACGAATTCACAACCAGTGAATTCACAACCAAAATAAATTTTGATTGTGAATTCAAGCTTTAAAACTCGAATTCACAACTGAATAACAAGTATTGGTTGTGAATTCAAGTTTTAAAGTTTGAATTCACAACTATAAATAGTGTTAGTTGTGAATTCGCGTGAATTCACAACCCACACTATTTCAAGTTGTGAATTCACAACCGATAAAACTTGTATTCACAATCAATATTTTTTCAAGTTGTGAATTCACAACCAACACCGATAATTCAGTTGTGAATTCATAAACTTGGTTGTGAATTCAAGAACATTTGTACAAAATTGAGCAATTTTCATCAATTTCTTCAATCTGTGATCCAATATACTTAGTATTCAATCAAAGAAAAGCTTATGCATAAAATTTATTACATTTCCTTTCTTGAAACGAAATACATCGCTTGTAAACGTCAAAAATCCCCAAAATAAGAAAAATTTAAAAAAGCCCCAAGTTCATCTCAAATTAGGGCATGATTTCCCCAAATCAGGAAACTAAATCACCAGAGACTTCACGCGATTATTTTCTTCGTGATTATATTTCTTCTTGAATTACAATACGAAATGTTATGAAACAAACTAGTAAAGTGATATAGATCCAGCAACTACTTATGATGCAAACAAGTAGATCAAGAATTATTAGGAAATCTTAGTAATAATCGAAGACGTCAAATTCCAGAAAAGATTACAAGCTGCTATTGATGTATGATTTTTGGTGGAAGGCAGCTACAAAAGCATCCATTTTAAGCGGTGTCATGGACATGCCGATCTCAACTCCCCCGTCTCTTTCCTTAGTAAAATAACAGAGACTTCAGCCTCTGCGACGCGGGCGGCGCGGCGCGGCCGAGGCCAGGCTCCGCTGGACGCGATCGGAAGCAGATATCGAGAGAGATCGAGAGAGAGAAATCGGCGCTGAGGCGGCGGCGTGGTGAAGGACGGAGTTGGCGGTGGCCGTGGGAGCATGCGGCGGCGCCGCTTGGAAGAGAAAGATCGAGAGAAAGAGAGAGAAGAGAAAGGGCCGGCCGTGTATAGAGAGAGAGGAGAGAGCGGATAGAGAGAGAGAGAGAAGTGAGAGAATGAAAGAAAATTAGGGTTTGCCCATTTATATAGAAGGGTAATTTAGTCCATTCAACAAAAGAGTGGGTAAAATTTTAAGTTTTAATTTGAGTAGGTAAAATTTATTTTTGTTATAAGAAAATGGGTACTTTGATATATTAGCACTAATTTTAATTGGAGACAAATATAATTGACTCTCAAACACACATGATATTGCCATATCAATATAATCGAATCACCTGTGGACTGTGTGGCACACCCTTTAAATTTTTTATTTAATACTATTAATTTATATACAAAAAAAAATAGTGAACATGTTAACCCAAGCCCGTATGGATAGGAAAGTGGTTTTGTACATATAGATATATGACGACACCTAAATACAACTATATAAATAGATATAGACATAAACACAGATACTGGTGTGTGTTAATCTGAAAAATAATTGCATACATACAAGAAGTTCCCAATCATGAAAAGATGATCGCACCAGCAAAGAAGCAAGTTCTTTTATTTATCCATTAACTTGAAATAAACTTAGATACAATTGCTTGAATGCAAAATAAAGGTTGGTAACTTTAATTGAATAAAACAAAAATTCATTAAGCGCTACAGCAAATATTTGCTAAGATTTAATAAGTCTTTTTTTTCTTAAATAAATAAAATTTTAAAGACGTGCGTCCAATATAAGCTGAGAATATAATCACCAATCATTGATCAGTAGAGGTGGAATTAGAGGCAGCTGCGACCCAATATTGTTTCACTGCAACCAGTATTTTCTGAGGGACGAGAGGGCCGTCTTCATGATCCACCATTTTGACATCCCATCGCATTCCTCCGGCGATCTTCATCACCTTGTTTATCACGTCGACTTCATCTCGGACAATCACCGTCCCTTCCGGCCGTAAAATGCGGTCCATTTCTAGGAGTATGTCTTCAAATTGACACCTACAACTCATGTTCAACTGCTTTTAGTACATCACACTTTAAAATCACGGGCACACACGAACGTACAAACGTGGGAGTGTGACGAGAGACTAGCATTAAGTAGGGATGACAATGGGCCGAATCTAGATCGGATCTTGATAGGTCCAGATACAGATCCATCGGGTCCAAAAAAATGAGATCCTAAATGATAGGTCCACATCTATATTTTTCTCTTCTAAAGTAAAATCCTAAATGAACTAAAATCCATAATAACACCATGTTAATTTGAATAAGGTAGTTATTGCTTACTTGTCCTGATATAATTTGAATAAGCCGTTAGCGTGAATGAGGTCATACGTCCGTGGATATGTAGAGAACCCTTCACACCTGAAAGAAAAAGAAAGAAACTAATCACAGAGTTTCAACTCAAGGATTCTTCGGAAAAGAGATTTTTCTGAAATGGTGAAAAGCATGAATAAGGTGGAAGGATATACCAATCGTGATACATGCCGATCAATCCTCTCTCATAGACGACGCCTAAAGTTTTATCAGCAATTATGGGAACAACATTCATCACCCAAAGTTTTGGTGATTCTAAGGCCGCTGCAAAACCTCCGAGGCCAGCATTCATATCCATAATGTTTCTATATTTTGTGGTGCCGAGCAATCTAACAATCCTTTTGTAAGCTGCAACATGCTTTTGCCAAAGTTTGTTGTCGTCTTGGTAAGATTCGGGTGTGACCCCGGGTACCTCACCATTGCGTACTCGAGGTGGAACATCATAAAGTCGAGCTGGAAACTTCTTCAACTCTCCTCCTGCTACTTGACTCGGACTCTCCACCTCCGGGAAGGGAGTTACGCATGTCTCCATTTTCTTATACCTTGAGTCATGACGGAGAAGTAGAATCGGAAACAATTAGAACTTAGAAGTCCAGTAAACAGTCATATTTCTGGTAGATACCATAAAAGTGGTATCTCAAAAATATAATCTGTTTTCTCCAATGTTTTCTTTTTGTTAATTTGAAATTCACAAGGAAATAATCAAGAAGTCCTAGGAAAGCTGATATACCAATAAATTAACTCATCACTATTCGTTTGCGTACACACGTTTAAATTGATTCTAGAGGAAACTAAGTGAATATCATGCATGAACATTCAACTTAAAATATCTATCACTTTAAGCAAAAAGAATTAAAAGCACAATTAAAACGAAGCAGAATATGCAGTATGGCTACTGTTTACCATATCCCACATCCTTATCAGAGTACGGAGGCAGCAAATGAAGCTTTAGGGGCATAATAAAACTACAAATAGGGAGATTAAAACAAACATCAAATGGAGTAAAAAGTTTATGATATGATTAACTAACCACAAGTCGTCGGTATCTGAAGCTTTACAATAGTCGACCGATTCTCTTTTGCAAGAGTTGGCATTGATCTTCTTCCTAAAGATAGCAATATCTCCCTTCTCATACTTTTTCTCCCAACAAAGGCTTTTGGCCAAATCTTCTATACTCGATTGTTCGGCCTTTAAATCTTCTTTTGTCCTCTTCCACGTCTTATAGTATGTCTTCCAATTGATCGGAGGACCAGACAAGACCCAGTATCCACCAGGTCTAAGAACTCGATCAACTTCCTTCAAGTACATGCCCTCTGCATATTGGAAAAATCTTTTCAACTTTGACCAAATTGATTATAACTTTTGTACTGAAATTAGAAAAACATTCTGCATAATGACACTGTACATTGGAAGTTTGGAAACTAACAGGTATTTTGAGATGATGCACAGATTTAGATATCTTTGTGAATGCTTACAGTCTTTGAAACTTTCTCGACAGCAAGTTATAGAAATTATTCTTGCAACATTTTGAAATGTTAATTAAAGGTGTTAAAAAGAAGAATATAACATCATTAAAGATAAAATACTTTAAGAACTCTACTGGTTTGTGCCATACCATTGGAAGCCCATTGTATTAAGCACCTCGAACATTGTGCCATATCAAATGATCTGGGCGGGAAAGGAAGTTTTATGGATCCAAGCACCCCGATAAATGCAGGCACACCTCGCTCCAATGCAAATTGCACCTGGGCCTCATGGTTGTCCCTTGGTGCAAACGACATTGTCAGCACATTTCTCTTCAGCATATAAGCACCCCAGCTAGCAACCTAATTGAAATAAGCCAACCAGTTCAGAAGCTATGGAGAAAAGTGTTGTTGGCTTTTAAGATTCAAACAATGCCGGAATTCAGAAGAAACAAGCTGATATCAGTGAACTAATTCCAAATTTAAAAAACCATATTCAAGGCCTAGAAACAGGTAAAATAGCATGTAAAAGACATCTACTGCCCGTGCCACAATACAGCTCCAACTATTACGATTATGAGTTAATGAAAAATAAAGCAAAGTGAAACTAGAAGAAAAAATGGAACGTACTCCGCAGCCAGTATCTAGAGCTGTTCTAACTGTGCCATCAGCTATCGGAATTACTCGCGCAAGCTCATCAATATACGCATTCGCTCCTTGAGGAAACATCGTCCCACCTCCTGGGAATTTGAATACATTACCCTGATACTCAACCCAGTTCTGGTTAGCCTTCTCAACCGTCAAGCTCTTAAAAGGAACATTAGAATAATAAACGTAGTCACGGCTCTTTGGCCAAGGGAAAGGGCTTGTATAGCCATTGGGTGCTGGAATCAAGCAGCGCAATTTTTCCTCCTCTGGCGGGCAATGCCTTTCTCTATAGATCATGTTCTCTCTTGGGAATTTCATCGCTCGATCTTGCTCTTGGCAAGGAGTGTAGTCAGTGAACCGAGCATCACATGGCTCGAAGACTTTGGCTTTGGGCTCGGATGATTCAATAGAAGCCACATACTTATGATGGCTCTCGAAGTCCAGAGACGGAGAGACATTGCAGTTTGCCTGCTGCTTATTCATCTCTATAGCATAACCATCGCCTTTACCAAAGCCACTCCTCTGCCACACTCCCAACAAGTAAAAGAAACAACAGAGAGCTATGATAACGAATATGGAAATCCGACTTCTCCCTTTATTGCCCGAAGAATGAACCTTTGGTGCCATATTTTTGCTCAAGACAGCATCAAGAAACTCCCTAATACCTACCATGTATTAAATTTAACAAATGGCATATCAAATGTCTATATGCAAACATTATGCAACAGATCAATGAAGTAACTCAGTAAATTGAATCAACTAAAAGGATTTATACAAAATGGATAAACTTTTGGGATCATGATCCAGCTTTAGTCCCAGTAGAGATACAAAACAAAACAGCGTTCAAGAATTACTAGGAAAATACCAGTTTCCCAAAACCTGAAAACCATCTAGAGTAGTAGCTCCAATACAGCATAAACAACAATCTAATCATGTTAGTGATGAGATCTGAGCTTCAAAAATGCTTTCTTGAATTAAAAGGAAGAAAAAAAAATCACTGTTATTGCAAAAGCTACACTAGAACAAGCATAGTTGGATCTCGAAAAATACAAATTCTGTACAAGAAGAAAAAAAACAAAAATCGAAAAGGCCCAACAAGTAAACAGTGAAGCAGATCGAAAAAGCAAATGGGAATCACAAGTAAAAAGCAAGAAAGTGAATTTACAGACAGTTTATTTCAAGAATCTGCTTAAGCTCAACATTGGCGTTACCTGAGAACAAAGGAAAGCTCTCCCTCTCTCTCTTTCTCTCTCTTAAGTTATAAGCTGAAGTTGAGAAAGTGATTAGTATAAACACACACACACACAGTGAGAGTGGGAAAGAAAAATGAAGTGAAGTAGTGCGATTACAGAGAGGGACGTAGGGACACTACTACCTTGTTAAGTAGAGCACTGAATTGGCGGTCTGTGGGGCAGACTGAGATGGTGGTGCCACAGACTCACCATTCATTTTCAAGATTTGAAATTTTTTTCTAATATTTTAAACTCACCGACGCTCCAAATGTACTAATCTTGCATTCATTATAGGGGTGTTCTTTCAACAAGGATGTGTTTTACTTGACTCAAAATTTATGGTTAGAAAATAAAGATAAAGAAATTAATTCTTATCCTATTGTAAATATATATAAAATATATATTTTCCTATTAAATGACTTAACCCTAAACCCTAACCCTAGCTTTGTATCTCCTATAAATAGAGGCATTTAGTTCTCATAATAAGACGCTCTCTCTACGCTCTCTACGCTATTCTCTTCTTCTCCTCTTCTCTCTAGTTTATAACACGTTATCAGCACGAGTCTCTAACCAATTGAGTGATTTTGGAGATGTGCTCTCTCTAATCAATTGATTAGATTGGAGGTATGCCCTAGTCTTGAGTATCAAACCAATTGATTTATATTGAAGATGTGCCCTAGGAAAGAATCATGTCTTTCCAACAAGGTAATTCGTATTTCCCCTTGATCGTTCGATTGCTTCAATTTCTTATTAAATCTATCACTCTAGATCTATGAATCACTTTGTGAATGCATGGAAAATATGTATATATTTAATTAAATATATACTTATAGATTGCACTTTTGGGTTGAAATTCTCATATATCACGTTCTTGCTGTACAATATTTGGATTAGTCAAATATCAATTTTAATTATTTGATGCAATTAATCTTGTGATTCCCATTTGATTCGTCTGATATTTGATTTCTTAATTTATTTATATGATGATGATGCCTGATGGCAATAGAGGTAACAAGTGTGTAAGAAATTGATTTGTTTAAATAATTCCTTGAGATTTGGGTAATTGAAAATAATCATTTGATATCTCAAGTGATTAATCAGTCGAGATTTGAATTGTTTAATTACTTATACATTGCATCAATTCATTATATATATGGTTTCCAGAAGAAACGGGAATGTGCGATTTTTTATAATCTGGAAGATTATTAAAAGATAAATCGTTGAAGTTTTTGATGAAACACAACGATATCCCTTAAATTTAAATATAATGTGTTTTTGATGAACACATTTGAATTGATTTATTAATACAATCCCTGAAGGATTGCTTTATTTTTTTAATTCATCATTGTGGAATGAATTTGTGATTATTAATAATCTTGAAGATTATTAAAATTAAATCGTTGAAGTGTTTGATGAAAACACAACGATATAGCTTCATATTAAATATGAAATATAATGTGTTCCCGATGAACATGTGAGATAAAATTAAGATTGAATGTGTATTTTAAGCTTTATTTTGATATTTCCTTATTATTTAGTATTTAATTTATTATTAAATTGCTTTACTTTATATTGAATTAATATTGATGCTCCCGAAGTAGCACAATTAATATTCCTGGAGAATATTACATGTTCTTGAAGAACAATTTATATTTTAGGTGATATAACATAATTTAAATATTACAAGCTCTTGAAGAGCAATTGATCTTCTCAATTCAATTGTTTTTTGAACTATTATTGAGAATATGAGTTATACAATTAAAAATTGATAACATTTTTGTATGGGCTCCGGAAGAGCTTCATTGATTTTTCTATGAGAATTGAATAATTATACATGTCTATTATTTTTATCACATAATCATGTCAAGATGAATTTCAAATTCATACACCCAAATGATTTAAAAATAACTCAAGACTTGAGTATTTGGGTTATCTACATTACAATTAGTGCGTGATTAAAATACATCCTGAAGAGGATTTCCCATTTACTAAATTCTTTTATCACAATTCAAATGCACTCATAGCTCTATGAAAATTATATGTATACTTTATGAAAAATACATATATAGAGCCAATAATTGAGGATCAATTCATATATTGATACTTTGATTTATCCAACTTAAAACTTTTTTCGGCATTAGGGGGAGATATGAATGATGAATTGTACAATGCCGTAAATTTCTCGTTGGATTAATTATGTTAGATTCATGCATTAATGAACTAGAAGTTCAACAAGTTATTATTGACTGCCACATGAGTGAAATCTTATACATATGTCATATTGCACCACAAATAATTGAAGTCCCTGAAGGACGAAATTGATTTAATGCTTGTTGACGCCAGAAGCGTAAACGACCTATTGGTGCCCAAGATAAAATATCCGCGGATTACAAAACCAAATAAAGAACTCAAATAATTCCGAAACCTCATGAAGAGGATCGTCCTGAAGACGATAATCCCAATACATTTTGCACGTGCACTAAATTATCGTAATATTGGGATTACGAAACAACTAGACCAAATATTATGAAAAATGGTGAAAATTTGGTTTTACTAAAGTTGCCATGAACTTTGTGAACACGTGAGAATCGTATAATAGAAAAAAATTATAGTTGTCGACAACAACTTTTGCCTCAACAAATTGCTAGTTCAACTTGAAGATTATTTGGATCCAAAACAAATTATGTTAGTGTGCCAGAAGCACTGAAAAATATAGAAATAAACAATGAGGCAGAGCCTAACTCGCTAAATGAAAATAATAAGATGTTAAGCGAGATTAGTAGCTCAAGGGTTTGAGAAACCCAAAATCAATCAAATATATATTATCATGTTATACGTGACATTATGTTTCGTTATTTATATAACATTTATGGCAGTAATCATTGACATAGATATCAAATTTATGGACGTTATGGTTGTATTATTATATAGGCCATTAAACATAAATATATATGTGAAAATCCATAACCAACTAAGGAAGTTCTTCCCGAAGAAAGAACATTTATGAATACTCAAAAGTGAACTAATGTATGGCGGTGAAGTTTCAATAGAAAGACTTAGTTAAAATTAAGTATTGTCTCGACCTGAAGATCGAGAATCACCGCATTGGAGTATTTCAAACCAATCGACTATATTTTATATGTATTAGTCGACCTACCCAAAGAAGATTTTGAATAATAACACATCATTTTAGCTATCAAATGATTATTCTATCACTTGAAGTTGAGAAAGACTCACCTAGACCAAAAGAAAATAACGAAATTATTTAGGACCCGAAGTTCCTTACTTGTGTGCTATTGAAGTACTACTTGTATCATGCATGATATACAATTTGAAGTTGCATTGCTAGCAAGATTTAATATTTCTCCAAGAAGGAGAATTTTAAATGATATTAACCATGTTATTAGTTATATTCAAAGCAAATTACAATTGGTCTATGTTATGAAAGAAATCGAAATTCAAAATTGGTGGATGATGTTGATAATTTATTTAATTTCGAAAACTATATTGAACACATTCAAGATTATTATCTTGAGGGGGAGCATGATCTTTTAAATAGTTTCGAAAATTAGACTTTGAAGGTCAATGGCCCTGAAGGCCAAATGGTTGTACTCTTTTTCCCTTACTAAGTTTTTTCCTACAAGGTTTTCATAGTTAAGGGTTTTAACGAGACAACTAGTGTAATATATGTGTAAATATACGTCTTGTATTTTTTTCCTCTACCGAATTTTTTCCATAGGGTTTTTACGGAGAGGTTTTTAACAAGACATGAACATCTAAACTCTAACATCAAATGATGAGTTTTCTTTGAAGTCAAATTGCACACAACTCAAATGATACATGAAGTTCGATCAAGTGATAAATTGGTGGACTTATTCACAAAGGCATTACCAACATCAACTTTCAGAAAGCTAATACACAAGATCGACATGCATCGACTCAAAGATATACAATGATCATTTTCAGGGGGAGCAGCTGTACTCTTTTTCCTTAGACTAGGTTTTAATGAGGCAGCATATTTTTAGGGTTAGTCATTTAAGGGGGAGTATTGTAAATATATATAAAATATATATTTCCCTATTAAATGACTTAACCCTAAACCCTAACCCTAGCTTTGTATCTCCTATAAATAGAGGCATTTAGTTCTCATAATAAGACGCTCTTACAGATTTATTCTCTCTACGCTCTCTACGCTATTCTCTTCTTCTCCTCTTCTCTCTAGTTTATAACATATCCTACTTTTTTACTAATTTTCACTTTTTTATCTTATATTCTTTTCGATAAATTTTTTATATCTCGTATCACGTTTACTCCATAGATTTATTTTTTATTAGAAATATGTGAATAAATTGTCAATATTACTATCCTTATTACTCCCTTCGTCAGAAACACTAAGGTCTTTGGAGTCAGAACCTTTAAGCTGAACTCCCTCTTGACTTTCTAGGTGCCAAGGAAACCGAACGATTTAGTTTTAGACTGGTACTAAACGACAACCACTCCAACTCTCTTTTCGCTACGGTTGAAAAGGGGGGTTTGGATTATTCCAACTAGGATTACTGAGATTTGGTTCTCAAGTAATCAGAATCTTAGGCTTTGGGTGTACAAAGGTTTGCCTAAGCACTAAGAGAATATGTGTAATCAGTGAACTGATTTGAGCTTTGATGATTCTCTTCTTCGATTCAAACTTGTAATAGCAATTTAAGGCTGAGTTGCAATTTTGGCAAAATTTCAGCTTGTGTGTTTGAATCGGTGAAGATTGTAGTTGTTCCTCGAGCTCTAGTTATAGGCGAGGTCTTGAATAGATCCGTTGGAGAGATGGTCTTCAAGATTTCTGCCGTTGTGAGAGTAGATTTGAATCTGGCTAAGTTCGCAATCTTCGAGGTTCCTGTTGTTGGTGAAGAACGACGTCTCATAGTACATCCAGTAGGGTGCTTCTGAGACATGTTGCATCAAATAGGAACTCTCTGCAGAGAAAGGACGATCTCCGATATCTCTGCAACTAATGCTGTTGCAGGAGCATTTAATGCTATCTTCAAGGTATCAGTCCGATGAAGAATGTTGACTGATATTTGTCAGGAGTATCAGTCAACTGATTCTTTTGCTCTGCATCAAAGCATTAATTTTCACGGATGGTTCAGTGAAGCTCTCATTCAGTCAAAACTGTTGCATTTTTACTTGTCTTTTCCAGCTTTTGTGGTCTTCAGTCTTTAGTCAACTAAAAAGCATGAACTCCAACACTAGAGTTCGAAAAAGTTCTAGTCTATGAGAAATAACAAAGAGAGTTTCGGTATCATCAAAACTAGGGATAGAATATTTCATTAAGTTCCCAACATGTCGCCGGTATTTCGCTCGTTGTTGACTCCAATACCGGCGGCAAAAGACAGCCGCTGGTAATTAACAACGGCGCCGCCGCCGCTAAATGTCTTCGGCGAGCAGCGATTTTTTACCGGAGTTTTACCGGGGGCTGCCGCCAGTGATAAGCGGCGGAAGCACCGCCGCCGGTAATGTTGACTGGACCATGGTGGCGCTATTGCTGGACGTCACCGACGGCCGTCGGTATTTTATTTATTTATACCCCACAAATATTTATGTATTTATACTGTATTTTTAACTTAATTGCATACGTTAGACGAACTTCTCAGTGGATCACCCATCTTAGTTGTGCTCTAAGTCAAGCATGCTTAACTTTGAAGTCCCTTTCGAGTGGTCACCAGTACAGAACACTCGTATTATTGATATATATAATACCTATTAATTCATTTAAATTCTATTTCAATATACAATATTATACATTCATAACCTTATGTTAGGTCCAGAGGGTCTCGAATAGGTGTGTGGGGGGGGAATACACCTATGGGCTATTTTTAAACAATCCTCAATCAGAGGGATCTCAGTCAGAGATCAAAATGAAACTTTACATGCAAACAAAGACTCCTGTTTTACTGAAATCAGTTTTGACCAAACAGGGTTGACGACTGATACTGAAAGCTCTTCAGTAAAGAGTTATCAGTTAAGTTGCTGGAACTTAACTGATGCAAGTAAGGGCTTCAGTCGAGTTTGCTAAGACAGAGACGATAACACTCTTCCTGACTATCAAAAGATAGATCAGTCAGACTGATATCATACGCAGCGGAAATTAAACTTAGTTTTGCAATAGCCTCGGTGGAGCACGTTGTTGGTTATTAGGTTTCTCTTTGCAGTTAATCAGTGTTCAGTTTATCAATTGAAATAACACAAGTAAGAATGTAAAACTGAAAATTGTAAACAACACAGAGACTTTTACGTGGTTCGGAAAAACCCTTTCCTACATCCACGGTTGGTTGATCAGCCCAACAATCCACTCCGCAAGTGCTTAACAGGTGCACTGCAAACCAAACCGTGTGCTTGCCGGGTGCACACAACCGTACCACTGAAGAAAACCCTTCTTCAGGACCCACGCTTCACTCGCGTCGGATTTCTCTTCTCAACACAACCCGTGCTAAGACTTCTCACTCAGAGTCAGAGTACCTTCCTGAACTCTGAAACACTCAAACGCTCTTATGGGGGAGAGGTTTGATCGAGTGCCAACTATGCTTACAAAGAACAAGTTCTTTGAAGCAAGTTTGACCTTTGGCTTCCGGGTAAACAGAGGTTTGCCTAAGGTCTAAGAGAATGTGTGTAATCAACAGTGACTAATTTTAGCTTTGGAATTATCTTCTTCGATTCAAGCTTTGGGGAGATTTAAGCTTTAGGTTGAGTAGCAATTTCGGCAGAGCTTCAGCTTATGTCGTTGAATCGGTGAAGGTTGAAGTGATCCTCGAGCGCTATTTGTAGGAGAACTCTTGAATAGATCCGTTGGCGTAGATCGTCCTCTAGATTTCTTCTGTTGGAGAGCAATTCGAATTTGGGCTGAGGCTTCAATCTTCGAGGTTCCTTATCTGGGTGGAAACGGCTCTCTTTGATGGATAGGAGATGTGACGTCTCTGAAAAGTAACCACCAGATAGGAATGACCTCTGCAGAGATAAGATCCTGAGATCTCTGCATTTAATGCGGCTGTACTTTGTGAGTACGTGGCTTCCTCTGAACGTTGGAAGATCAGTCCGATGAGGAATATTCAACTGATACTTGACTTTAGTATCAGTCCTTTGCGCGCATTAAGTAATTAGTCTTCAACTGATTCTTCAACTGATACTTCAGTTGGTATCTGCAGTCTTCAGTCTTCAGTCCTTCGTTTTTCAGTCTTCAGTCTTCAGTCTTCGACACCGCAAGCTAAACTAGAAATGAACTATAACACTTGAGTTCAAAGTGATTCTAGTCTATTACAATTAAGTCCTATGAATTTTGGTATCATCAAAACAAGGGTTAGGATATTCCACAAGGTTCCCAACAATTTTCCCCTTTTTGATGATGCCAAAACCACACAGTAGTTCTAGACAACAAAAAGACTGAACTCACAGTACAAGTTCTAAAACTGGGGTGAAAACAGTTCCCCCTTAACAATAGAACCTAAAAACTTGTACTTAGAGTTAAGAACGAAACAGTTCTAAAACCAGAACAAGGAGAAGACAGAAAAATATAATCAGAGCCTGGACAAAGAGTCATTGTCTTCAGGTTGAGATCAAAAAGAAGTTCTTTTCATTAATGAAAGACTGATAAGCCATCAGTTTAGGTACAGAGCAAGACTTACATTGGAGTAAAAAGAAAAACAAAAACAACATGGGAAACCCATGGACTCCAGCAGTCTGCTTGGCTGCGCCTTGAATTTCTTGATCTTCATCTTCTGTCTTCGTGTCTTCATGTTCCTAAGCTTGTTCCACTCTCATTTGTTTTCCGTTGATTTGAGGTCTTTACTGGAACGTCGTCCTTACAACTTCTGGTGATCCTTGCTATCTCATCTACAGTCAAGAAAGGACAGGAGCAACCTTAGGGAAGGTTTCTCTCTGACTTCTGACTTTTTCCCTTTTTGGCAACATCAAAAAGAGAGCTGATGATGGAAGCTATGATCGGATGGGACTTCAACTCCGATTCTCAAGCATTCGTGGGAGAGCTTGGAAATGGAGAAGTGATCCCGAGATCCAGAAGGAAGAGGACGCCAGTGGAGAGGTGGAGAGATGAGAAGAGAGACGGAGAAGCGATGGAGACGGAGAGATGAAGAAGAGCAGGGTGAAGGAAAGAAAAGTATGCATAGCATGTTAGAGATAAACATGAGATGCAGCTATGCATACAATCCAGAGGGCGAATAGACAGACGAGAAGAGAAGAATTATAAGAGTGCGAGAAGTGGGGAGAAGAAGTGAAGGAAATGCATGGCGAGGCTATGATGAAAGAAGTATATCAAAACGCGCTTCGTCATACATGGGGGAAGGAGGAGGTGAAGATGAAAAATCAAATCAGTGGTAGTCGTGAGGACTAGCACTGTCGATATTACGCCGGATGGCAGTGAGCTCCTGCTCATTGCTGTTGCACCACATCGAAGCTTCACCAAAAGGTGAGAGGCTTTCCTGAGAACCAGGTGAAGTCTGTCTTCTTCAGACATGTACTTCAAGCCGATGTGCCGGGCATAAGGATGGAAGACACTCGCTTCGCTGGATACAAGTGAGGGTAGAGCAAACTTTGACGTCGGAGAGACGTTGAGATCCAGTGGAAGGGTCCGGTGAAGACCAGGTATGTGAGCGTCATTCTTCCACTCCATGACTTTGCAGTCATAGATTTCTCCTTTAGTCGGAACAATTTTTCTCTGCAACTTTGGAAATATTGAAATTTTTTCTCACAGTGAAGGCTGTGGAGAGTTGTTAGTTGATGCAGAAAAATCGTGAAGACAACATGGTATAAATAGACAAGATGTGAACCATGTAAGAAGATGAAAAGTTTTTCAAAAACTGTGCCTAAAATGTATTTGAAGACAAATTCACGTCTGCCGTCACTGCGAGGGACTGAGACTTCAAAAAGTTGAGAGGCATCATTGCATTCTGTCATGTCAATAAGGTTCTCAAGAAATTTTATCACAAAGGCAAAAAGGTTGGAAAGATTTTTGGTAAAAGATCAGGACAAGTTCAATCAAAACAGATTTTCCCTTTAAAAACTCTTGTCCTTCCGGATATTCCATTTTCCAACAATCAGTTAAAGTTTTTGAAAGAAACTGATCAGTAAGAGAAAGATTTTGAACTAAAACTCAAAACTCTTAACTGAAATAACTGATTTTAAAAGTAAGCTTTTTAAAATACTTACTGATCAACTGAACATTGTAGTCAGTTGATACCACTAGATCCTGGTTGAATCATCGAGATGACTTCTTCTTCAGATGAGCGTTCTGACTTCATTGCTTTCCACGTTGGTGATCGTAGAATCAGCAGTTGGTTGACCACCAGTCAGCATGACTGTTTGAGAAAGTCTTCAAACACAGCATCACTCTTCAAGGTTGATGAGGCCGATCTTTCCACACAGATCATTGAACCTCTCTTCTGGAAGAGCCTTGGTCAGCAGGTCCGCTCTCTGAACAGCAGTGGGAATCCATTCTACAGAGATATTTTTCTTTTCGACATGATCACGGATGAAGTTATGTCGAATAGCAATATGCTTAACTCTGGTGTGATGAACTGGATTCTGGGAGATTGCAATAGCACTGGAGCTGTCGCAATAGATAGGAACTTCCTTTTCGTCGATCCCATAGTCCTTCAACTGATGGACTAACCACAGGATTTGTGAGCAGCAGCTTCCGGCAGCAACATATTCAGCTTCAGTTGTAGAGGTGGCGACTGAAGTCTGCTTCTTTGAAAACCATGAGATGAGCTTGTTGCCTAGGAATTGACATGTCCCGAAGGTTGATTTGCGATCAAGCTTGCATCCACCGAAGTCTGAGTCTGAATATCCGGTGAGCTTGATGTCGTCGTCTGCTGGATACCAGAATCCTAAATTGGGTGTGCCTTTGAGATATCTTAGTATATGCTTTGCTGCATCCAAATGAGCTTCCTTTGGATCTGATTGATATCTTGCACATACCCCGACTGCAAATGCGATGTCTGGTCTGCTCACAGTCAAATACAGCAAAGATCCAATGATTTCTCTGTACTTCGTCGAAGAGACAGATTTTCCTTCTGAACCTGGATCAAGTTTCCAGTTTGTGTTCATTGGGATCTTGACTGATTTCATGTGTTGATTACCGAATTTGGCTATCAGTTCCTTGGCATACTTGGACTGACTGATCAGTATTCCTTCGTTGGTCTGCTTGACTTGCAATCCGAGAAAGAAATTCATTTCTCCCATCATGGACATTTGGAATTTGTTGGTCATGATGTCAGCAAACTTCTTGCACATGCGTTCGGATTTGGATCCGAAGATTATGTCATCGACATAAATCTGAACAAGCAAGAGATCTTCTCCTTCTTTGAGAGTGAACAGAGTTCTGTCCACAGATCCTTTCTTGAAACCTTGTTCAACAAGATACTCCGAGAGAGTATCATACCACGCTCTTGGTGCTTGCTTCAATCCATAGAGCGCTTTCTTCAGCTTGTACACCTTTTCTGGTCCAGCAACCTCAAACCCTGGAGGTTGTTCTACGTAGACTTCATCTGTGAGCACTCCATTGAGAAATGCACACTTGATATCCATTTGGTGTACCTTGAAACCTTTGTGAGCTGCGAAGGCTAAGAAGAGTCTGACTGCTTCCAATCTAGCAACTGGTGCGAACGTCTCGTCGTACTCGATTCCTTCTTCTTGACTGTATCCTTTAGCTACAAGCCTTGCTTTGTTTCTCACAACGTTTCCTTCTTCGTCTTTCTTGTTCTTGAAAATCCATTTCAAGCCAATCACTTTTGCATCGTCTGGTCGATCCACAAGCTCCCAAACTGAATTCTGGTTGAATTCATTGAGTTCTTCTTGCATTGCGATGACCCAATGAGTAGACTTCAGAGCTTCTTCAACGTCCTTGGGCTCTGTAGATGATAAGAAACAGCTGAAAATCTTATCTTCGTTGATGCAATTCTGATTGATGTCGAAGACGAGGTTGCACATTGATCTCCGAGTCTTGACGCCATCTGATGGTTCTCCAATGATATTATCCTTTGAGTGGAGTTCAAACCATCTTCGATACTTCTTGATCTCTTCTGGAGATGGTGGGGCTTCTTCGGTCAGAATGGTTCTGAGGTGTTGAGCACCTTCTGGAGCAGGGGAGAGTTGAGCTGGAGCTGCTTCTGCACGTTCAACTCGATCTTCAGCAACTGGAGTACCCCCTTGACTGATGCCATCTGCATTGGCTCTAGTCTGAACTTCAGACCTTTGGCTGATCTTTTGATACTGAAGCTTCTCAGTATCTTCATCTTTGCCTGATCCCCACACTAAGACAGTAGAGGGCTCGGTGTTGTGGATTTCAGCTTTGGAACCTTTAGTGTTCTGGATACACTTTTCAGCTTCTTGTTCCCTGAAATCATCTGTAGACTCATCAAAGATCACATGAGGTGTTTCTTCAACACACAGAGTTTGAGAATTAAACACTCGAAAGGCTTTGCTTGAACGTTCTGTTCCAGAGTATCCAAGGAAGACACCTGGATCAGCCTTGCTATCGAAAGTGTTTAACCTCTTCTTTTGATTGTTGTGGATGAAACACTTAGAACCGAAAGCATGAAAGTAGGCAATCGAAGGCTTTCTGTTCTTCCATAGCTCGTATGGAGTTTTTCCATGTCTCTGAGTGAGGAAGGAGCGATTCTGCGTGTAGCATGCGTTGTTGACTGCTTCAGCCCAAAACTTCAAGGGGAGTTTTGATTCGGCTAGCATCGTCCTTGCTGTTTCCTTCAAATACCGATTTCTTCTTTCTGCAACTCCGTTCTGCTGTGGAGTTCTTGTTGCAGAAGTCTGATGACTGATTCCTTGTTCATCACAATACTCACGAATGACAGTATTGAGGAACTCAGTCCCACGATCTGATCTGATGCTGATGATGTTGACTTCCTTTTCAACGCTCAGTCTTCTCAGCAGCTTTGGCAGTTCCTCTAGCGTCTATTTCTTCTTGAAGAGAAAGATGACCCAAGTATATCGTGAATAGTCATCCACAACTACTAAGGTGTACTTCCTACCGTTGTAGCTTCTTGGAGTGATTGGGCCAAACAGATCCATGTGAAGTTGATGCAGAACTCTTTCAGAGGAGTGTCCTGATTTTGACTTGAATGACATCCGTGTCTGCTTTCCTCTTTGACATGCTTCACATTCTTGCTTCTTCTGGAACACAATAGAAGGAAGACCTTCTACCAGTTGATGTTTAGCAAGTTTGTTGATCGTCTTGAAGTTGAGATGGTTGAGTCTCTTGTGCCACAACCAGTTGAGTTCCGAGCTGCTTTTGCTGATGAGGCATGTTTCTGGTGGGCTGTCTTTCTAAGAAACAACGTAGAGACTCCCTTGTCTGAATCCTTTCAGAACCACCTTCTTTTGATTGTTTCTAACAGTGAATTCATCCTTCTTGATCTTCACTGTGAAACCGCTATCACAAAATTGACTCACAGACAACAAATTATGTTTAAGACCAGAAACAAAGCTAACATTACTGATACTGGCGTTACCCATGTTGAGCACACCGTAGCCTTTTGTTTCTCCGATAGAGTTATCTCCGAATGCAACTTTGGATCCAGCTTTCTCAACATACTGAGACAGATATTCTTTGTAGCCCGTCATGTGCTTTGAGCAGCCACTGTCCAGATACCACGTTCTGATTGAAGCTTTAACCTCTTCCTTCTTTTTGTGTTTCCTGACATTGACCTGCAAGGAAGAGTAGCTTCAGGTACCCAATCAAGCTTTGGGTCCTTCGATGTTAGCTCGAGTTCCCTTTGGAACCCATATCTGCTTCAGAATTGGTCTGGCTGATCTCTTGCGCTTTGTTGATTGCCTGATTGATGTTGTTGGCGCTTCAGTTGGCTCACGAGTATTCTTCTGTTGAGAAATTCCTTTGAAGGCCTCACTCTTGTAGCAGTTCTGTCTGATGAGTGGAGGTCTTCTTTGCTCGGTGAAGTATCTTTCTTGAGATACTCGAGTCTTTGCAGACTTATGGAGACGAGACTGATGTCCAGTTTCTTGTTGTCGTGGATGTCGCTTGGCTCGACTGGACTCAACATTGTTTGGTCTCCATGTTTGTTATTTCTTCCGAAACTGAACTGACGTCAGTCTCTGACTGATGTGGCCTTTCTTCCCCCTGGATTGGTGAGGAATATTCTTCTTGATTCCTGATGTTCCTTCCCCGATCTTTGACTGAAATCTGCTTTCCAGTCTTCTCAGTAGGATGATCTGGTTGGGGGCCTCCTTTGCTCGTCTGTAGCTTCGTGGAGGTGGAACATTTGATCTAGCCATCAGTCTGCGTTTGCAAACTTCATCCATATCATGATCTCTTGATTCTTCTGATGTTGTGATTTCAGAAGGATCGTCCTTTGAAATGATCATGACATTCTTTCCTTTGTCAACTGCAACCTTTCCTCCAATGCTTTTAACAAGTCCTTTTGATGGAAAGTTGCTCATCATGGGAGACTGCATCATGCAGTTCTTGACTGTTTCTTCCAGCTTGTGATTGAGCCTCTTAATCTCATGAGATGCTCTCTCACATTCTGAGTTGGAGATTCTGAGCTTTTCTTTCAGTCGGTTGTTCTCCATGATTAGCTGATCAAGACAAGTTTCATCCGGAAAGTAGATGATTGTCTGATTCTTAGCTCGTTCATCATTGATCTCCTTGTCCATTTTCTGATTCTGCTTGAGGAGATCTTCGAACATTTTCCTCAACTGACAGTGATCAGTCATGAGCTGATCAAACTCGTCAGTTTCATCGGATGAGCTATCTCCAGATTCTGAGTGGTCTCCTGAAAGCATCAGGAAGTTATCAGTATAAGGAGTTTTTGAGTGAGATATTACCTCTGAGACATTCATTCCATTGTCGTAGCTGTTGTCAGCCACGCTTTCTGATTCATTGGCCATCAGGGCTCGGCTTTCATCGTCTGAGCTGGAACTGTCGAAGTCGGATGATTCTGATGTGTCTTCGGAAGAATCAGCATCGTCAGCAACCATCGCTTTCTTCTTCGAAAAGCTGCGATCTTTCTTAGCTTTCAGCTCTCTGCGCTCAGCTTGAGTCAGATCAGGGCATTCATTTCGAAAGTGCCCTTTCTTTCTACATCCAAAGCATTCCATGTCTTTGATGTCGTAAGCGGCTGACTTCCTTTCTCCGCTTCGATCTGTGGAATGTCTGGAGTTACTTTCTCTTGCCTTTCCTTTGAAGTGCTGCTTGTGGAACCTTCTGTATTTCCGGAACTTGGACTCCATCTTGTTGAATCTTTCAGTCAGCAAAGCATATTGACTGAAGAAGTCCTCTGGATTGAGTTCCGTTGGTTCCTTGATCTGCTTCTTGCCTTCTCTTGTTGAGGCTTTCAGTGCTACTCCTCTTGAGGTTGATAGACCATCTTCGTCTGATCCTCCAGCCTTCTTGTTTCCAAGATTTCTCAGAAGGTCGAACTCATTTGCCATGAGATCGGAGAAAAGCTTGTTTGTCGGGAGCTGACTGAATCCAGGCTTATGCTGATGAGCGACTGAGTAGATCTGCCATTCTCCACGTGGCAGTGCTCGAAGAATCTTCAGGTTGATTTCTCGTTGAGTGTATTTGTCTTTGGAAATGGATTGAACTTCATTCAAGATTTGATTGAATCTAAGTTCCATTTCCTCGACAGATTCATTCTTGAGCATGAGGAAGGAGTCGAACTTCTGGCAAGCTATGGATAGCTTATTCTCCTTGATTTCCTCGGAACCTACGCACATTCTTTCCAGAATGTCCCACATCTCCTTTGCAGTTCCGCAGTACTTGATGATCTTCATGACATGCTTATCGGGAACGGTGCCGGAGATGATGCTTTTGGCGAGGTTGTCTAGCTCATCTTGCTTCCTTTCTTCTGTGGTGAAGTCTGCTTTTTGCTTGGGATGGACCTCATCGTAAGGATCTTGTTGTGGATTAACATGAACCCTTTTGACGGTTTCGGTGATGGTTATTGGTCCGCTGGTGATGACTTCCCACATTCGGCAATGTTGGGCGGTGAGGAAGCTTTCAAGCCGAAACTTCCATATATCGTATTTTTCAATACTAAACATAGGTAGAGAAGATAATCTGCTGTGGTTAGTCTCCATCAAAAAAGAGAGAACAGATAACAGCAGATAGAACAGATAGCAAGCACAAAAAGAAAGAGAGAACTTTTTCGAGACCTTTGAGAAAAAGGATCTAGTTCAATTAGAACCTAATCAGATACAGATAGTTGTTGCGAACAACCTGCTTTGATACCAATTATTAGGTCCAGAGGGTCTCGAATAGGTGTATGGGGGGGGAATACACCTATGGGCTATTTTTAAACAATCCTCAATCAGAGGGATCTCAGTCAGAGATCAAAAGGAAACTTTACATGCAAACAAAGACTCCTGTTTTACTGAAATCAGTTTTGACCAAACAGGGTTGACGACTGATACTGAAAGCTCTTCAGTAAAGAGTTATCAGTTAAGTTGCTGGAACTTAACTGATGCAAGTAAGGGCTTCAGTCGAGTTTGCTAAGACAGAGATGATAACACTCTTCCTGACTATCAAAAGATAGATCAGTCAGACTGATATCATACGCAGCGGAAATTAAACTTAGTTTCACAATAGCCTCGGTGGAGCACGTTGTTGGTTATTAGGTTTCTCTTTGCAGTTAATCAGTGTTCAGCTTATCAATTGAAATAACACAAGTAAGAATGTAAAACTGAAAACTGTAAACAACACAGAGACTTTTACGTGGTTCGGAAAAACCCTTTCCTACATCCACGGTTGGTTGATCAGCCCAACAATCCACTCCGCAAGTGCTTAACAGGTGCACTGCAAACCAAACCGTGTGCTTGCCGGGTGCACACAACTGTACCACTGAAGAAAACCCTTCTTCAGGACCCACGCTTCACTCGCGTCGGATTTCTCTTCTCAACACAACCCGTGCTAAGACTTCTCACTCAGAGTCAGAGTACCTTCCTGAACTCTGAAACACTCAAACGCTCTTATGGGGGGGAGGTTTGATCGAGTGCCAACTATGCTTACAAAGAACAAGTTCTTTGAAGCAAGTTTGACCTTACAGAGAATGTGTGTAATCAGCAGTGACTGATTTTGGCTTTGGAATTCTCTTCTTCGATTCAAGCTTTGGGGAGATTTAAGCTTTAGGCTGAGTAGCAATTTCGGCAGAGCTTCAGCTTATGTCGTTGAATCGGTGAAGGTTGAAGTGATCCTCGAGCGCTATTTGTAGGAGAACTCTTGAATAGATCCGTTGGCGTAGATCGTCCTCTAGATTTCTTGTGTTGGAGAGCAATTCGAATTTGGGCTGAGGCTTCAATCTTCGAGGTTCCTTGTCTGGGTGGAAACGGCTCTCTTTGATGGACAGGAGATGTGACATCTCTGAAAAGTAACCACCGGATAGGAATGACCTCTGCAGAGATAAGATCCTGAGATCTCTGCATTTAATGCGGCTGTACTTTGTGAGTACGTGGCTTCCTCTGAACGTTGGAAGATCAGTCCGAGGAGGAATATTCAACTGATACTTGACTTTAGTATCAGTCCTTTGCGCGCATTAAGTAATCAGTCTTCAGCTGATTCTTCAACTGATACTTCAGTTGGTATCTGCAGTCTTTAGTCTTCAGTCCTTCGTTTTTCAGTCTTCAGTCTTCGACACCGCAAACTAAACTAGAAACGAACTCTAACACTTGAGTTCAAAGTGATTCTAGTCTATTACAATTAAGTCCTATGAATTTTGGTATCATCAAAACAAGGGTTAGGATATTCCACAAGTTTCCCAACACCTTATAATAAATAGTTCAACAAAACACTAGAATACGGATCGGTTTCGTTTTCGTTGGTTTTTTTCAGTCGAAAAAATATTTATTTATTAATTTATTATTATTATTAATTTTTTTATCAATCTAGCTTATGAAATATATAGTTCAACAAAACATTAAATTAGTGAAGAATCTTGTTTAGATTCCATAATTTAAGAGTTATTAGTAGATATTCTACTTAAGATTCTTTATTCCAAACTAGATTAGTGAAGAATCTTGTTTAGATTCCACAATTCAAGAGTGATTAGTAGATATTCTACTTAAGATTCTTGATTGCAAACTAGATTAGTGAAGAATCTTGTTTAGATTTTACAAGAGTGATTAGTAGATATTCTACTTAAGATTCTTGATTCCAAAGTAGATTATTAAAGATTCTTGTTAAGATTCTTAAATTGAAAAGTGATTAATTGAGTTCTACTTAAGATTCTTGATTCCAAACTAGATTAGTGAAGAATCTTGTTTAGATTCCACAATTCAGAGTGATTAGTATATATTCTACTTAAGATTCTTGATTCATGTAGTATCCACCCCCCTCATAGTATATATAGGTCCAAATTTGGACCACACAATGGGGGCACGTGGCGCGCTAGGAGCGCGCCACATGGCAGCAGCCTCCCAAGGGCTTCCAAAGCCTTCCAAGGCCCAAAGTACGGAGGGGTAAAATGGTCATTTTGATTTTTTTTAAAATTTTTTTGTACCGAAAATTCATTTTTTTTTCCGCGGCTGTCGTCAAAATTATGCATATGATTGTACACCAATATGCATAAACATAAACCCCAAATATGCATGACGCTGGATATAAATAAGCATGGAAAAATATCAGTATGCAAACCATCTGGTGTCTCTCGCTGTCGAAAAATATACCACAATTTTCTTGAGAACGATTAAAATTATTGCATCTGCTATACAAATTAATGCATCCGCTATTAAATTTACTGCATTCGAAAAAAATAAAATAAAAAATTCCCTTCAAGTTTGAACCTTGGTTCTGCATTCATCCATCAAGATGATGCATCCACCGTATATCTTGATGATCGAATGACTTTTATTTAGTGGTTCTTATTTGAACCTCCCCCTATATATATATATATATATATATATATATATATATATATATAGGGTGTGGTTCTAGAGAGAACTACATTATTTGTGAGAACGTGAGAACCATCAAATATAATACATCCACTGTAAAAATTAATGCATTCACTGTTAAAATTAATGCACTAAAAAAATTAAAAAAATTGCTCCCTTCAGGATTCTAATCTAGGATCTACATTCATCTAATAAGATGATGCATCCACCGTAGATCTTGATGATCGAATGGCTGAAAATGGTTCTCCATTCTTCTTTTATTTAGTGGCTCTTTTTTGAACTATATGTGTGTGTGTGTGTAAGAAAGAGATCATGTAGTATCCAAGTCTTAGATAATATGTAGTATCAATGTTGGACCATACATTTTGTTTTGTGGCGCACTAAGAACGCGACACGTGACAGAGACTTTACAAGGTAAAATACCACATGGGTAAAATGAGAATAAAAATTTTGGATATTAAGAAAATATTTTTTCTTCATTTTTTTTTAATCTGAAACTTTTTAATGCAAATAATTAAACACAAGAATGCATTGCATTAGGCGATCCGTCAGGTACTTTTTGTCGTTGCTCACCGTTACCGTCTTAATGATGCATATAATTGAACAGCAATATGCATATATATAAACACAAATATGCATAATATTACAAAAAAAATGCATATGTATAATTAATGTGGTGAGCAGCGACGAGAAGTACGTGACGGATCGCCTAGTAAAATGTATGTTTGTGTTTAACTATATGCATATTTGTATTTAATTATATTATTGTATGCCACTGAGTGAAAAAAGAAATAAGTGAAAAAAAATTAAAATGAGGAAAGATTTGTCTGCTTAAATTGTACATGTGCATGAACGGATACTCAATTACTTTAACATAACAAATTTAAAACTGTGATTGTTTGTGTTATTTGTGACCCTCAAAAGCAAATCTTGCAGCCTCAAAACGGAGGAAAGATTTTAGCTAGATTTTTTATCACATCTCTTCTTTTACCCAAATTCTCGAAATTCCCGCATACCAAATCTATCTACTGATTAATTCTACCTGAACATTCTTTCTGGTTGAGGATTTTAAAAATAAAATTTGAATTTTTGAGTTTTGAGATAATTAGTTTGATGTATAAAATTAGTTTTAATTTAGAAAAGGGGAAGTGTTTTGATTCCAGATATCAAACTTATTTTAAAGAGTTGTGTAACAATTATTTATATAATTAATAATTATTTGTTCCTCAAAAAATTCAATATTTGTTTGAAATATTGACCTAAAGAAAATAAATTGTTTTAAAATTAATTGTGAGACAAACTACGATATCAAATGTACTGATGGTGGTGAAATATCGTCAAGAGTTAGTGAAAATCAATAATTGTCAATTTATTATTATTTTAATAAATTATAGTCAATTTTAACAGTTCAGATAGAATTACTCCTAACGTTCTATCTTGTACGACGAAACAGATGAGGCCCAATTTTCTTTGTCTCTCTCTCTCTCAAACCATGAATCTCCGATGAGTTGCTTTCTCTCTTCGATGAGTTGCTTTCTCTTTGACTCTAATAATTATTTATTTGCTTGTTAAATAAATTCTTTTGTTTTATCTTCTTCATTAATTATTTTAAGAGAATTAATATGTTCCTATATTTATGTATACTCAAATATCATATAGTGTGGAGGAAAAATAATTAAATCTACATTGATTTTGTTGGAAATATTTGTTTTTAAAGCCAATTTGGAAATTAATTATTTAATTAAATATTCGTTATTTAATTGAAATAATTGTTGGATGTTAATCTACGTCTCGAGTAGATGAACGTGGTATACTTGTTGTGTCAAAATCGATTTCCGATGAGTGAGACATTGTATGTCAAAGATTGGATGTTGTGTAGGGAAATAACACTTGGAAAGTGTTATTGTCTCACATTGGAAAATGAGAGAAGTATTCTCATGTATAAGAATAGCAATGCTCATGGAGCTTATAACTTGTGGGCTTGCTAGTGGGCATGGATGAAGGCATTGGCCTCGTGCACACACACGCGCGCGCCGCCGTTGCCTGACAAGCGGGTCGGGTACGGGCCACGACCAAAGACTTGGATCTTGGCAATTGGTGCTTTGGGTGGTGTTTGGTCCAACTATATTCTTTTTCGACAAAATACTTTTGGCCCGAACTGAAGTACCAAACTGGAACTGAAGTATATTAGTCCCGGACTGAAGTTTTCAGTTGCAAACCGAAGTGGAAGTGTTTCAGTTGCGAACTAAAGTGTCGGACTGAAGCAAGTTGTATCAGTTTCCGCTTGGCCAAACAGTATCAGTCTCGAACTAAAGCAACTGTATAGCTTCCGTTTGGCCAAACTGGAACAACACAACAGTTGGCAGTTTCGAATTTTGAAGTAAAAAACGTTTTAAAACGTTCATCTTGAATTCACTTGAATTCTGTAACATCCATAACTATTGTTTAACAGATTAATGAGTATTAATCTGCACTAATTCCTCCATAGTTGAGAGCAGCCTATATATAGGATTGCATAGAGAGCATGGAATTACACTGAAATTCTGAAAATTCCCAAATAGCATTCTGCACTCCATTTTAGCTCAGTCTTTGATCCTGTTCAGTTCGCCGGAGCTCGCCGGACTTGTGGTGCTACATCCGCCGAGACGCTGCCGTTTTACCTTTGAGGAAGAATTGCCAACACCGAAGAGCACTACCGGGGCGATATTCTTCTTGCGGAAAGAGTTCTACTCGACTCGGCATTCTAGTTTGTTTTAATTCTTTGTAACATCATCTTTCTTCATTGTTATTTTTTGATCTTCTACTTGTTGTCCAGTTTTATTGAGTTGTAAATGTTAGAACTAAAGGAACCATATTTTGACATATGATTCACGTGCCTGTGATCCATTTCAGATATCAAACGAATACATACAAAAAGCATGTGCCTATAGAAAGAGAATAGAATCTTACTTGCAAATCCGACAATGATCGACTCTAGTGTTGATCTTCCAACTTGTTCCCACGGCAAGACTTGACGTTGGATGGCAACGATCTTCAAGTGCTCTCACAGATTTTTCTCTTTTTGGTTTTACGTAACGTCACCAGTAATTAGAATTAGGGTTGTACCTATTATTTATACTGGGTATTAAAACCCAAAATAATAAGTCCATCATCTAATTAAACTAAGACAAAGCCCAAACGCCTAAGTGAGAAAGATATGGACGAACGCCCCATATGAGTGAAGCCTTTATTGGGCCAAGCGGGGATCTACTAGCTTGAATAAAGTTTGGCCTCCCAGTGCTCGATTTTCCTATACAACCCAGAATAAAATCGAGACACAAGTATTAATTTATTCCACTAGAAAATTAATACTGAATTATCTCTTTATTCTTTAGGTGAGTCGGGGCTAGTATTAGACTTAATTAATCCCCGTGTTTAAGATATCCAATAGAGTGGATTTTTAAAATGGCCATTTTCGTATTGTAAAGATAAAAAATATCCACTAAAATAAAAAACTTAAAAAATGTCCACTGTTACCAAAATACCCTTCACATTAAAAATTAAAAAAATGTCCACTTTACATCACCCCTTTAAAAAATCCCGCAATTCACAACCAGTGTGAATTCACAACCAATCGAATTCACAACCAGAATTTTTTGTTTGTGAATTCACAACCAGTCGAATTCACAATCAAAATTTAATTCACAACAAGATTTTTTTGGTTGTGAATTCACAACCTAAATTTAATTCACTATAAGAATTTTATGGTTGTGAATTCAAAACCAGTCGAATTCACAACGAAAATTTAATTCACAGCCGTAAACCCTAAACCCTAAACTCACTCTAAACCCTAAACTCTGAACCTTAAACAGTCGAACTCACAACAAGAATTTTTTGATTGTGAATTCACAAGTCTAAGCCCACTCTGAATCCTAAACCCTAAATCCACTCTAAACCCTAAACCCTAAATCCTAAATCCACTCTAAACCCTAAACCCTAAACCCACTCTAAACCATAAACCCTAAACCCTGAACCTTGAACAGTCGAACTCATAACAAGAATTTTTTGATAGTGAATTCACAAACCTAAGCCCACTCTAAATCCTAAACGTCCCTAAATTCACTCTAAACCCTAAACCCTAAAACCTAAACCGTAAACCCACTCTAAACCCTAAACCCTAAAACCTAAACTCTAAACCCTAAATCCACTCTAAACCCCAAACTCTAAACTCACTCTAAATCATAAACCCTAAACCCTGAACCTTAAACAGTCGAACTCACAACAAGAATTTTTTGATTGTGAATTCACAAGCCTAAACCCACTCTAAATCCTAAACCCTAAATCCACTCTAAACCCTAAACCCTAAAACCTAAACCCTAAACCGTAAACCGACTCTAAACCCTAAATCCACTCTAAACCCTAAACCCACTCTAAACCCTAAAACCTAACCTAAACCCTAAACCCTACACAGTTGAATTCACAACAAGAAATTTTTTGTTGTGAATTTACAACCAAAATTTAATTCATAGCCAGAATTTTTTTGTTGTGAATTCACAACCAATCGAATTCACAACCACAATTTATTTTGGTTGTGAATTCAAGTAGTTTTGAATTTGAGTTTTTAAAGTTTGAATTCACAACTAAAACTAGAATTTATTTTGATTGTGAATTCGAGTTTTAGTGAATTCACAACCAGAATTTATTTTGGTTGTGAATTCAAGTAGTTGTGAATTTGAGTTTTTAAAGTTTGAATTTACAACTAAAACTAGAATTTATTTTGATTGTGAATTCGAGTTTTAGTGAATTCACAACCAGAATTTATTTTGGTTGTGAATTCAAGTAGTTGTGAATTTGAGTTTTTAAAGTTTGAATTCACAACTAAAACTAGAATTTATTTTGGTTGTGAATTTGAATTTTAGTTGTGAATTTATAAATTTGGTTATGAATTCAAGAATATTAAGTTGTGAATTTATCGAGCTGGTTGTGAATTCGAAAATATTAAATTGTGAATTCATAGATCTGGTTGTGAATTCGAGAATATTCAATTGTGAATTCATAAATGTGGTCGTGAATTCATAGATCTAATTGTGAATTCATAAATCTACTTGTGAATTTAAGAACATTAAAAATAAATATACAAAATCACTATCATATTATCGTTTTGCAAATTCCTAAAAAATATAACTGAACAGAAAATTAATTGTATCTAAATCAACTATACATCAGTGAAAAAAATTTCCTCTATTTTTTCACATCTATTTCTCATTCATCAAAGCTAAAACAAAAATCTCAACAGAAATTGTGAAGGAAAAATAGATCGAAATTCTTCAATCTCGACAATATCACTACAGCTTTGATCACATTAGATTGAAATTCTTCAATCCTCCTCGGACGCTGAAAAATTCTTCGGTGAAGAAGAAACGATCTCTTATAGAGGAAGATGACAAAACGAAACCCTAGAGAGAGAGATCGAAACTGCAGCACAGATAAGAGAATGTGAGCCAGAGAGGGAGAGGAAGAAGGAGAGAAGAGAGAGAGACAGAGATTGATATAGAATTTGACCGGATCTGCTTTGACCGGATCTGCCCAGCCGGATCTACACCGGATCTGCCCAGCTGCTACAGCCACCCACCGCCGTCCGACCCCATCCTCTATTGCCCGCACCAGATATGCCCGGCCGCTGCAACGGCTCCGGCGAGGTGAATTGGAATTCAGGGGTGGGGTGGACTCGAATTCAGGTGTACAGAGGAGGCGCTGATGTAGGCGAACGGAGAGGGAGGCTTCCGAGGGAGCGTCGAACCGGGGAAGGCGGAGCGTCGGACCGGGAGAGGCGGCGCGGTTGAGTCAAAGGTGCCGAGCCAGAAGAGCGTCTCCTTCCCCGGCGAGTCAGCAGTGGCGGAGCAACGCTGCCACGTGCGCGGCTTCCTCCGTCTCAGAATAGCAGTGTAGCGGTGGTGGTGGGCGGCAACTGTGGAGCGGCGGCGAGGACGAGAAGGAGAGGAAGAGTGAGAGAGAGAGAGAGAGAGAGGAGAGAGAGAGAGAGAGAGAGAGAGAGAGAGAGAGAGAGAGAGAGAGAGAGTGACGTTAAGATGAAGAGAGAGAGGAGAGAAAGAGAGAAATGAGTGGCCATTTTTTTAAATTTTAAAGTAAGGGGTATTTTTGTCTTTTCAATCAAAAAGTGGACAGTTTTTATTATTTTTATCTTAGTGGACAATTTTATCTTTACAATATGAAAGTGGATAGTTTTATATATTAACTCTATCCAATATCCATTAATTAATTAATTTCTCTGACGCTCAATTAATTAATTAATTAGCCGTTTAATTATAAACGACATCTCGAGTGCTACCACTTAAACTTATTATCGTATCGAAACTAATTTCACCTGCAGGGTTTAATACGATAAACTTATTAAGTTCCTCGAGAGGATATTATCATCCTATTATTAGCAGGACACAGATCCTTATTGCAATATAATCGCATGTCAATTAATAATTACTATCACCCAAAATATCGAGTATATTGAGTTTTAAAGGAATTCTCACCCATGATAAATCAAAGCAATAGTCAATTAATTATTCACACCGATTAATTCAATTAAGCTTAAGACTATTTAAGTCACAGAGATCTTGATTCTTAATAAGTCGGAATATAAGAATTCATCTCATTGTGATCCTGTTCAATACACGAAGGTACTAGTATAAATAAATAGCCAAGACAAACTATTTGTCCATTTATGCTACAATCTAAACTCGCAACTCGTCCATAGTTGCCTCGATTGTGAACTCAATTTATATTTCAACTTTTTCCAATTATATGATCTTCTGTGATCTACAACACACCATATAATCTATAGTATGAGATAAATTGGACTATAATAGGATTATGCAATAACAATATTTCAGATAGAAGAATCATAGTGAACTAAGGAATCAATGTATACAAGCATAAAGTCTTGCTTTCAGTATACAACCCTTCAATTCTCCCACTTATACTAAAGCAAACTTTTAGTATACAATGTGACTGAAAAAACTGATAATATCCTCTAACTATTACAACATCTCCCACTTATACTAATGTTTAATTTAGTATAGAGAGGCCACGAACTCCAAGGTTTTCAACATGCTTGTTGAACTCCGCACCAGGAAGACTCTTCATGAAAGGATCAGTCAGATTATCAACTCCCGCAATATGCATCAATGCTACATCACCATGCTTGACCACAGACCGAATGTAATGATGTTTGGCATCAATGTGTTTCATGGATTGATGACATCTTGAATCCTTGTTATTCGCAATAGCCGCCTCGTTATCACAATAAATTGCATATGATGCACTTCGGCAAACTAGAAATCACATCAATCTTAGTTAGGAAGTTCCTGAGCCATACAGCCTCTTTAGCAGCTTCACAAGCAGCTACATACTCGGCTTCCATGGTGGATAGTGAATTGCATTTCTGTTTTACACTTCTCCACACAATGGCTCCACCCCCAAACTTAAACACATAGCAGTAGTAGACCGCCGCTTATCCTTATCACCTTGATAATCGGCGTCCACATACCCTACCGGTGTCAGATCATCAGACTGGTAAACTAGCGCATACTCCTTAGTCCGTTTAAGGTACTTGAGTATGTGCTTCACAGCAGTCCAATGAGCTTGACCTGGATTCGCCTGATATCTTGCTGCAATGCCAACAACAAAACAGATATCGGGCCTGGTACACTGCATCGCATACATGAGACTTCCCACAGCCGAGGCATAGAGAATTATCTTCATGCTCGCTATCTCCTCAAGCGTTGTGGGACACATTGTCTTAGATAGCAGAACACCATGTCTAAAACGCATAAAACCTTTCTTGGCATTATGCATGCTGAACCGCGCCAAAACAGTGTCAATGTAGGATGTTTGAGACAAACTCAACATTCTCTTAGATCGGTCACGACCAATCTTTATCCCGAGAATATATGCTGCCTCTCCCAGATCCTTCATTTGAAACTGTTGGAATAACCACTCTTTAATGCCAGACAATACATTCACATTATCGCTAATGAGAAGTATGTCATCCACATAGAGTATAAGGAATACCAAACTCCCATCGATACAAACCCTATAAACGCAACTATCGTTGACACACTGCTCAAAACCATAAGTTTTGACCATGTCATCGAAACGTTTGTTCCAGGATCGTGAAGCTTGCTTAAGTTCATAAATGGAGTTCTTAAGCTTCCACACTAGATGCTCTTCACCTTCCTTGATTAACTCCTCTGGTTGTAGCATATAGATATCTCTATCTTCCTCAAGATACCCATTCAAGAATGTGGTCTTGACATCCATTCGCCACACTTCTAGGTTCATATGGGCAGCCATGGCCAAGAGAGCTCGAATAGACTTAAGCTTGGCTTCTGGCGAAAAAGTTTTCTCATAATCGATACCAGGTCGTTGAGTATAACCCTCCGCCACTAGTCTCGCTTTGAAGGATAACCTTCCTGTTTGGTCCTCTCTTGCATTTGTATACCCATTTGCAACCAATAGCCTCACAACCCACAGGAAGCAAACATTTCTCGTATACATCCATGGCAGTTATGGATTCATATTCAGAAACCATACATGCTTCCCATGCAAGAGCATCTGGATCTGCTAGTGCTTTGAGTAAGTCCAGGGATCTTCTTCGACAAGCCCATCATCAACTAAATTCGTAGATTTGTTGACAAACGCATATCGATTGGGCAGTTTGCCCTTTGTTGCCCTCTCACTACGACGTGGCACTGTTGCAGATTCAGTATCGACAGCTTGTGCATTTTCTGATGAGACTTGTGAAGGAATATTAAATTGAATTAATGCTCCGTTTGCCCGATGATCGTTTCTTGGATTATTATTAATTTATCATACAACGATTAATCCTAACATGCTCCTATGAATTTAACAACTGCACGTTGGAGTTAGAAAATACCTGAAGAATTCCTAAGAATTCGTCAATCTGTCGCTGAACAGGTCAGTCAGCTTCAAGCCTTCGTTTGAAGCCTCAAACGTCCTCAAATCGTATTTCGCCCAGAAATACGACTTCTTCGTCTTCGAGAGAGCTTTCCGTGGACACCTGATTCGTCTGAATCGGAGTTCTGTGGAGGAAGTTATGGCCGTTTTACGGAGACTGCCAGAACTTGGTTTCCTGCGAAAATCTGACTCCAGCTCAGATCTTCTGAACTATATCCCGCTCAGCTTTCACCGTTGGATGGACAACGAACTATGAAAGTCCCAAGAGAGAAATAAGCTCCACACGTTTTTCTTTCCCTGCGCCCCACAGCTCTCAAAAACCTAATATTTTATCAGTGTGTTTTCCTGAGAGCTGACAGCTGTATTTAAATAAAATTAAATACGTGTGGGCACAGAATTAGTGTAGGAGGCGTCTTTCTCTCCTTCTAGTGCTAGGAGACATTGGGCCAGTCCAAGGACCAGATACAAGGAATAAAGATGGGCCTCAAATAAATTAATTTATCTATGGTCAGCCCAGACCATAATTAATTTATAAATATCAGTTCATTCCACTAGAGAACCGATACTGACTTACCCCTTTATTGCCGGTGATGAGTCGGGGCTTGTATTTAGACTTATTAAATCTTCGTATTTAAAATATCCGACATCCATTAATTAATTAGAGCTCTGACAGCTTAAATTAATTAATCTCTTTATAAATCCTTAAGCAGTACCACTCAAACTTTATTATTGCGCCTGAACTTAATCAACCTGCAGGGTTTAGCGCAATAAACCTTATTGAGCTCCTTAAGGGGATGTCATTATCCTATACCGGATACGGGTACTAATACAGATAATCAAATATCATATATTAACCGCTATCACCCAAGATACAGAGTACTCGAGTTAGTATATAACTTTCACCCATAGTAAGTCAAAGTGATATACGAATTAATATATATATCTGAATACTTATTAGTATTAAGATCTTATAAGTCACCGAGATCTTGATTCTTCACTTAAGTCAGATAGAAGAATACATCTCAACTGTGGTCCTATCAATACGAAATGACGTACCAGTATAGACAAGTAGCCAAGACAAACTACTTCCATCTATACTGCAGCCTAAACCAATAACTTGTCCTAGAGTTATTTCGGCTGTGATCATATTATATCTCTTAAGGTTATTCCAATTATATGGTCTTCTGTGATCTACAACACACCATATAATCTACTTATATAGAGATAAAGAACATACATATGCAATCATGAACACAATCAGATAGGAGATTAGATAGTGAACTTAGGAAACATTGTATACAAGCATAAAACGTTCTTGCTTTCAGTATACAAATCCAACAACTTGTGGTACTACATCTTGCACAATTGGCTGATTTGGTTGACTTATCGTGCCAATGTTTTTTACCTTACCGAGGACGATTTCGCTGCTACTTTTGTGGTTATTTACATAGTCATCTTCCAAGAATCTTGCATTAGTGCTAATAACGACTTTCTGATCCTTAGGACAATAAAAATAACCACATTTCGTTCCTCTAAGATATCCTATAAATAACTTTACTTCAGTTCTAGGGCTCAACTTATCGGCATCCTTGTTCAGCACGTGTGCTGGACTGCCCCAAACCCAGATGTGGTTAAGAGAAGGCTTGCGCCCTGACCACAGCTCGGACGAAGTCTTTGCAACCGACTTAGAAGGCACTAAGTTAAGAATGTAACCAGTTGTTTTTAAGGCATATCCCAAAAAAATAAATAGGTAAAGTAGCGAAACTCATCATCGAACGAACTATTTCTAGAAGAGTCATATTTCTTCTCTCTGCTACACCATTCTGTTAGGGTGTACCCGGTGTAGTCAACTGAGATGTAATCCCAGATTCTAACAGATATGCTCTAAACTCGTTACTGAGCTATTCGCCACCGCGGTCAGATCGCAATGACTTGATACTTTAACCTTGTCGTTTCTCTACTTCCGCCTTGAATGTTTGAAACTTGTCAAAGCATTCAGACTTGTAGCGTAACAAGTAAATGTATCTGTACCTTGAGTAATCGTCAATGAAAGTGACAAAGTACTCGTAACCTCCACGAGCTTGAGTGGACATAGGTCCGCACAAGTCAAAATGAACCAGTTCCAACACTTCTTTGGCCCTATACCCCTTGGCCTTGAAAGGTCGAGTCGTCATCTTTCCTTCTATGCAGGATTCGCAGACTGGGATTGGTTCTATTTGGAGAGACTCCAAGATAACATCGAAAACCAGTCTTTGGATCCTCCTTAGATTGATGTGACCCAATCTTAGGTGCCAAAGAAGAGTTTGGTTCTCTAGAATAGAAGCCTTTCTCTTCTTTTGGTTTGTAGTCAAAGTATAAGTAGATGAATAATCGAATGGACATGAAAAAGTATAAAGAGAATAAGCTGCACTTCAAAATAAAACTTGACCATCTTTAATAATACTGCACCGTCTTCTAAAAGAACATAATATCCATACTTACGTAATTGAATGATAGAAATCAAGTTTTTCCGAAAACCCGGAACATAGAGTACATCTCTTAAAACTAAAACATGTCCATCAATAAATAAATTCAGATCTCCAATTGAAACAACAGGCAAGCTTGCTTCATTTTCCATGGAGAGTGTCAGCTCGTCTCTACTGAGCTCCCTTGTCCGCAGGAACCCCTACAAGGTATAACAAACATGGTCAGTTGCACCCGTGTCACCAACCCATTGATGGGAAGATCTCCAAACCGAGTATATTTCCGTTACAAGAGCACTAGAAATACCTTGAGCTTTCTTCATCATGTGACAATCAGACTTCCAATGTCCTACTTGCTGACATTCCCTTTCCTCTTTGGCTTGCCAACACCTCCGGTCGGGCCTAGCTTCTTGTTGCTCCCACCCTTCACTTGGCCTTTCTTGCCATAGGGCCCTTTCTGCTTCTTTCCACCTTTCGGTGCAAAGCTAGGACCTTTGGCAGTAGCCAAAGCCTGTGGACTCTTTCCCATGACCCCCTCAGCAGCAATAAGTTCATTGAGCAGTTTATTTAGAGTGAACTTTTTCTTGCTCATTACTGCATTGAGACAGAAGTTTTCATAGGATTTGGGCAGAGTGTGGAGGACCATGTCAACCTTAGTATCATCCTCCATACCTCCACCGAG
The DNA here is from genome assembly GCF_028751815.1 of Salvia miltiorrhiza. Classification (NCBI taxonomy): domain Eukaryota; kingdom Viridiplantae; phylum Streptophyta; class Magnoliopsida; order Lamiales; family Lamiaceae; genus Salvia; species Salvia miltiorrhiza. Next base: position 45,869,813 of record NC_080393.1, on the reverse strand, counting down.
CACGTCCAGCTCATTGAAATGATTAATCATTCCAAGCACGTGCTCGCACACAGATGAACCTTCCGCCATCCTTGAAGACATGAGTTTCCTCACGAGTTCAAAACGGACTGATCGGTCTGATTCCCCAAAAAGCTCCTCGAGGTTCCTCATAATTGCAGCCGCAGTCTCCATCGACTGATGTTGCAGCTGCAACGTAGAAGACATAGTGGTCATAATATAAGCTTTCGCTATATTATTCGCCCTATGCCACCGCTTGTGGGCCTCCCTTTGCTCTTCAGAAGACCGAGTATGAAGGTTCGCGGGAGCAGGAGTAGTAAGTACAAACTTATACTCCTCTGCGTCCAAGACAAATCCCAGACTGCGCTTCCATTCCAAAAAATTTGGACCAGTAAGCGGCTTAGCAAACAAAACATTCAAAAGCGGGGTAACAGTCATAACTGAAATATAAACAAACAAGCGCACATTAGGAAACACATTATTGCATAAAGATTCGTAGCAATAATATTGTAACCTTTTGATAAAACAATATTATTGAAACCTCCGTTAGCCCAATCGAATTACACGCAAGCCACGTTCGTGTGGACGTTTACGTGCTCCTCGTTTGACCAGACACCCAGTCTTTGGTCTCATTTCATTGTCAACTTACCCTTATGACAAAATAAGACCAATAAACGGACCTTAACTAGACCACGCAACTTCAAGAAGGGACTCCGTTGGGAGTTGTACTTGAAATAAACGCCTAAGCTATGACCACAGTTTAGTCAACTTTATGACTATATTTTATTTTAACCCCTCCTAGAATAATCTATAAAAAACTAACCCGTGCAAGCCAGGTTCGTGTGGACGTTTACACGAGAAGCTCCCACTATTCACAAGGTTAAAATAATTACTTTAATCTTTCCAAGAAAAACTCGTAGGAATTAATACATGCAAGTCACGATAGTGTGAACGTTTACATGTAAAACTCCCACTTATTCACAAGATTAAAGCATTTTTAATTTAGAAGTTTAACTGACAAAAACTCCAAATTGCGAACGAGTGCAAGCCACGTTCGTGTGGACATTTACACCAATTATCAATCTACTTTGTCTTAAACCAACCATGGAGGTCTATATCAATTTTATTTAAAAAATTGAATTATCCGCTTAGTCTTTTACTTCAAAAGGTTTACAGGTTAAATCACGTAGACACGGAAAACCTAAGCATGCAATTCTATAACACATGTAATAAAACATGCTCGCTTGAAATTCTAAAACGTGCTTAGTGAAAACGTGATAACACCTAACATGATATTCTATGCGCATTTAAAATTACATAACGCAAATACCATCATGCTATCAAAACACTTTAACGGTGATTAAAACCCACGACATGCAAAGAATAAAATAAAATAAAAAAACAAGTTCTTCGTGGCCCATCCGTGGAATCTCATTTCTAATCTATTAGAATAAAATAGAAAAGAAATAAATAAGTAAAAATTAGGCAAAAAAAAATGCCCAAAAAAAACTGAATTGGGCTTGAAATTTTGCCCAAAACACACAAACTCGCGGCCCAGAAAGAGTAACAGCCGCCCAGGCCCATAACTTGGCCCAAACCCGCGGTCAAAAGAACCAGACCCGCGGTCAAAGCCCAGCCGCGGCCCAGGCGCTCAGGCCCGTACAACAGCCCAGATCCGCAAACACTGTTCATCTGCTAGGGTTGCGCCGCCAAGGCACGGCGCCGCTGCTCTCCTTCACTCTGTTCGCCACTGTCACTCCGGTCACCCCCACGCTCAAACGCCGGCACACCGCATCCGCCCTGGGGAAACCGCCGCCAGCGAGATAGAGATGAAGATGGAGCGCGATTAAATTGCAGCTGCTCTCCCCTTACAGTCGTGTCTGTAGCTGCGAAATTGCAGCTCCGCCGTCCGCCTCCACCGCGCTCCTCCACTCATCGTTGGGCCGTCGAGCAGGCAGAGGTTGCCGGAGCAACCTCAGCCCTCGACGCCGGTGAGAGGGATAGTAGTGCTGGCGCGAAACCTGTTCAGTGAACAACTATGGTGTTCTCGGCGACCAATCTGTGCGGGCCGGACGATACGTTCGATCTCGCCGCAGCCGGGCGACCAGTCAAGACATGCAAACTACCCCATTCTTCATCGTCGATCCGTTCTTCGTTTTTCCAGATTACAGATTACATCGCAAAAACTGAAATTCTAATCTAACCATGGATTTTTTGTGGTGGAAAAATAATTACAACGCCAAAACGATGTATCCGACGAATCAACAAGCCACGAAGAATAGCCATAATCGAAAAGAAAACTTAATGGTTTTACTATTCATTTATCCGATAGAGCCGAAATTCCAGAACCGTGGCTCTGATACCAATTGAAGGAACCATATTTTGACATATGATTCACGTGCCTGTGATCCATTTCAGATATCAAACGAATACATACAAAAACCATTTGCCTACAGTAAGAGAATAGAATCTTACTTGCAAATCCGGCAATGATCGACTCCAGTGTTGATCTTCCAACTTGTTCCCACGGCAAGACTTGACGTTCGATGGCAACGATCTTCAAGTTCTCTTCTTTTTCTAGGTAAACGCTCCGCTCACTTTCTCTACTCTCACAGATTTATCTCTTTTTTATTTTACGTAATTTCACCAGTAATTATAATTAGAGTTATACCTATTATTTATACTAGGTATTAAAACCTTAAATAATAAGCCCATCATCTAATTAAATTAAGACAAAGCCCAAAGACTTAAGTGAGAAAGAGATGGACGGACGCCCCATCTGGAGTGAAGCCTTTATTGGGCCAAGCGGGGATCTACTAATTTGAATAAAGTTTGGCCTCCCAGTGCTCGATTTTCCTATTCAGCCCAGAATAAAACCGAGACACAAGTATTAATTTATTCCACTAGAAAATTAATACTGAATTACCTCTTTATTCTTTAGGTGAGTCGGGGCTAGTATTAGACTTAATTAATCATCGTGTTTAAGATATCCAATATCCATTAATTGATTAATTCTTCTGACGATCAATTAATTAATTAATTAGTCGTTTAATTATAAACGACATCTCGAGCGCTACCACTTAAACTTATTATCGTATCGGAACTAATTCCACCTGCAAGGTTTAATACGAACTTATTAAGTTTATCGAGAGGATATTATCATCCTGTTATTAGCAAACACGGATCCTTATTGCAATATAATCGCATGGCAAATAATAATTACTATCACCCAAAATATCGAGTATATTGAGTTTCAAATGAACTCTCACTCATGATAAATAAAAGCAATAGTCAATTAATTATTCACACCGATTAATTCAATTAAGATTAAGACTATTTAAGTCACCGAGATCTTGATTCTTAATAAGTTAGAATATAAGAATTCATCTCACTGTGATCCTGTTCAATACACGAATGTACTAGCATAAATAAATAGTCAAAACAAACTATTTATCCATTTATGATACAATCTAAACCATCAACTCGTCCATAGTTGCCTCGATTGTGAACTCAATTTATATCTCAACTTTTTCCAATTATATGATCTTCTGTGATCTACAACACACCATATAATCTATAGTATGTGATAAATTGAACTATAATAAAATTCTGCAATAACAATATTTCAGATAGAAGAATCATAGTGAACTAAGAAATCAATGTATACAAGCATAAAGTCTTGCTTTCAGTATACAACCCTTCAAGAACCGGGTACACGATCGAGTAAACTTTTACAACTCAATTTGCACATGTGTATATATATATATATATATATATATATATATATATATATATAGAAATTATTATCTATATAATATTTACTTTAATTAATTACTTTTATATGAGTAAATAAATTTATAAATTAAAAAAAGAGAGTATAAATTGAATACATCTCAAATGTCTTAAATACTAATTTACGTCAATTTACTTATTTAAATCACGTCCCTAGCTGCTCAAATCTCTCTACAATGTTTTTGGACAATATGGTACCAATTACCAAGCATGCTCAAGCAATTGGCCTTGTTTGTTACATACAATAAGCAAGGCAACATAGCGTGGGAATGTGCCGGCTCGACTAGGTGTGGCGAGGTGGAGAGGTAGGTAGCGCAAGGCAGGGCGAGGCGGCGTGTGGCAATGCGATGCAAAGCAGCATGGAGAAGAGCGGCGAGGTGAGAAGCGGCAACAACAAGGCGAGACATAGTGAGGCACGGTGTGAAGGAGAGGTGGAGGCTCGATACAAAATTCGATGGGTAAGTGTAAGCAAACTAAGCCGCACGCAAACTATTCGGAGCTCGGCTCGAAAAAAGCTCGTTCAAGTTCGTTTAGAGAAGCTCGATAAACAAACCAAACTTGAGCTTAGTAGTATTCGGCTCGTTAGCTCGTGAACATGTTCGTCAAGTGATTCAGCTTGAAAAATATAAATTATTAGTATATACAACTTATATTTATCCACTAAAATTAATAATAATTGTATTAAATCTCTAATTAATTTTATTTGTCATAAGAAAATAATTAATATATTTATTATTTTAAATAAAATAATTTATTTTTAAAAGAAAATAATCAATATTTTGAATATAAATATAAATTTAGAAAGTTCGTATAGGCTCGATTAGGCTCGTGAGCCGCTCGCGAGTCTCAAAGTATTCGGTAAGTAAAGTTCGGGATTTGATTCGATACTAAACAAACCAAACTTAAGCACATCACTATTCAGTTCGGCTCGGTTCGATTACACCCCTAGGTAATGGTATGTGCTCATCTATTTTTATTTTTAATTATTTTAAATAATATTTTCATGAAGGATATATAAATCTCAAATTCTCCAAAAAGTGACTATTATCTAGTTGTTCCGTTTCAATTCAATAGGGCATAAATTTGGGCATGGATGTTTACAAAAACGAAGAGTTTATAATAAAATATGATAGATAAAATAACTTTTTTAAGATATATTTGTCAAAAAAGTAACAAAGACCAATGAAAATATTAATTTTTAAGTAGAAAGAGAGAATTATTTATGGGTCATAATGACATTTGGTATAAATAATGAATTATGTGGGGATATTTTTTATGTATTGATTTTTTAGATTAGAAAGTAGCTTATTTAAATGAGACATCCAAATAAGTAAATGTAGTAGGCTATTGAATTGGAATGGGGAGAGTATGTGTTTTAGTTTGTATGAGTATAAATATATATAGGAAGTGGATCCTATAGATCCCACCCCTTATCATAGTATATAAATCCAGCTATGGACCACACTATGTGTGTATGTGGCACACTAGGAGTGTGGCATGTGGCAGAGACTTTCCAAGACAAAATACATGGAGGGGTAAAATATGAATAAATTTTTCAAAAATAAAATATATATATATGCATATACATAACTATGCATATATATAAACACATATATGCATAACATTACACGCAAAAATACATATCACTATGCGACCCCTTAGTTGCCCCTCGCTGCTATTCGCCGCCACCATAATTATACATATAATTGAACACAAATATGCATATACATAAACATATATATGCACAACATTACAAATACAAATATGCATGAGACTATGCATATATGTGTGTTTATGTATATGTATATTTGTGTTAAGTTATATGCACAAGACTATGCGACCCGTCAGGTGTCTGCTGAACCACTGTTGAACCACTTTTGAGCCAGACCTGTCAGGTTGTCCTAAACGCCTCATAACGTCAGACCTGTCCAAATTACGTCCCTTCAGAACTGGTGGTGGCGTAGTTCCCATACTCCCTGTAAACGGAGATGGTAGTCCTGGTGCCGGTGAAATTCCAGGGGTCAAGGGGGTGAATGGGATCCCCATCATCTGTCTCATGCAGGTATAGTTGAGTAGTGATAGCAGTTGCTCTGGTATAGTAGCGTTGATTAGCCCTTGTCCTGGTGAGAAGGGCCTTGTCAACGACAGCCCTGCATTAACCTGCAAAGGAGTGGAGTGCACTGGTTCAGTTGCCCTTGGTGGTGTTAACCCAACAGAATGGGTCTCCTATTCACTTCTTGTTTGATGGAGATCGACATCACTGGCTTCCTTCCTGAAATCCCCATCAAGATTTCGAGGAATCGTGGTGTCCTCCATTTCCTGAGTTTTCATGAGAATGTAAGTATAATCATTATGATGGCCGCCATGATTTCACGAATATCGCATGAAAAAACATGCAACTAATTTTTGCAGAACAAGAAATAGGAACTTAATCAATATTTCATCATTCGCCAATATCAGATCAATGTTACAAAACTTGACCAAATTTTTTACAGAAAAACACTCAATCCGAATTTTCTATTGAGAGAAAGCGAACAACATTTACAAGCATAAGAAGCATATACATTCCGATTTACTCTAGATTCTCAGATCCACACACATACACGTAAAGGTACATGGCGTTGTATCATTCCAGACTTAGATCACAGGGTGATCCTTTGGCATGAGGAAGGTTTTCCAGCCTATATACCGTTTCAACATATTAAAAACCTCCAGATTGACATGCATATTTTTATAAGACATTGATAACTTCCCAATTGATGCACATATTTCATTAATATGCAAAAACACGCAGCTACGACATCGAGAACACACAATTTTTAGAGTAAAACGAAGTATAAACGTGACGCCAATGGTTTTCCATCCCATAACCGGCTCAACTCTTCAGTTGTATCATGAATCGCTCAATTCGTGTACATTTTGTTCGATGTTTTGTGCCTTCAAGTCCATAATACCCCCTCGACGATAGAGAACTCCGATAGGTATTCCAGAAAGGTAGAATCGCTCGGTATTTCCTCAAGTCTTAGACTCAATTTTCCACAAACGGCGCCAGTTGATGAGTACAGAATTAAACTAGATATTTGGACGAAGAGAGATTTCTTTCGATTCACCTGAGTTTTAATACACAAGAGAGAAAAGCCTTAGAGTGTTTTTGGTGTGATAAAATATCGTGTGTATATTATTATGAGGATGAACTATTTATAGAGGTTGCAAGAAGGGTATTATAGTAATTTTACACTAATATATGTGCTCCGCGCACTAACTATCTAGGCCTAAACGGATATATCCTGAAAAGGTGTCAGATTCTTTGTTGGAGTATTTGTCTTTAATACCAGCTCTGGAACCGCCTCTCTGACTTGGCCTGGAGCCACTCCTCTGGTAACCGCTTCTCTGGCTTGGTCTTCTCTAGCTTGATCTTCTCTGGCTCGGTCTTCTTCGGCTTAACCCTCTCTGGAGATTGTCTGAGGATGAACATTCTCTTATACTATTCATTTCTTCTAATATTTTGGCTTGTCTGAGTAGCCCACGTGGCACGATCTTGGACGGACACATATTTCATCCCTCATCAGTTGCTAACAATATGAAGTCTCAGAAATTAATGAATGATTCGTCACAGACTACTCTACATATTTAAAACCATCCATCTAAGAATATAATAACCTAGTGAAGTCTCACAAATGCCATAACCACAGAGATACTAAGAACATCACAACCAGAGAATAAGATGCAACAACACAAAGATACCAACATATCAGCACAGATCATCATAGATCAACCAACATAGATAATCAACACAAATCATCATAAATCAACCAATCTCGGCATAGACAACCAACATATATATAAGCACATATCATCATAGATCTCGAGATCATAGAAAACTAACAAAGATAACAACACAGATCATGATAGATCTCATATCTCAATATAGACAACTAACACATAAGCACAAATAGATCATAGATCTCAGATCATAGAAAACCAACACAGATAACCATCACAGATCATCATAGATCTCAGATCTCACCATAGACAACCAGCAAAGATCATAGATCTTAGATATCAGTGGAAAATCATATAAAAAAAATTAAAGATCTCACAAATATTATAGATCTTGGATGTAATCAAGCACGTCCGACAAAGAGGCCAAGGTCTGCGGGTAACAATGGGGTGTCGAACCAAATCATTCCATGGGGATAGTGTATGGTCAAACGGAAACGGACCCATGGTGGCGCCTTCAACGGCAAACGGTGGCGCATCCAGAGCACATACATTAGTATCAAGTTTTGTTGAGTCAATGGTCGGCGGTGGCACCTCCAGAGAACATCAACCGTAGTAATTCTCCGAGGGTAGTGAGTCAATGGTCGTGGGTGGCACCGCCAGGCCATGGACGTCGGTTGCACCACCGAGCTCCCCCATTTTCATTTTTGGAACTACAGTATCATCCTCCAAATCCACCCAACACTCTTCGCCCGTTAGAGTGTCGTATGCAAGGGAATAGATGTTGTCATTGAAATGGGGTGACTGAGACATCAGCAGTGGCGAAAGAAGGGGATAGGGTTTGAGAAGTGGAAAGAGCCCTCCGAAGTGGCGGTAAAGATGACAACGAGTGAGAACTTAGGCTAGGGTTTGCATGTAATGTGAAGAACATTCGAGAGAAAGTAAATAATTTGAGAGATTTAATTGGAGGTTTAATTTATGTTAGTTGTTACTCACTACAAGAAAACACAGCTCCAACAACCAAATTTTCGGTCTTTAAAACCTCGAAAACGATCGTTAATCGTGTTAACGATCGAAATAACGACCGTTTTCAGTGGTCTCTGTTTGAATCGTCGTTTCGAGTTCCAACGACCGTTTTTTTCGATCATTAAATTTAACGATTGGAATTTCATTTTTAACGATCGAATTTTCGATCGTAAATCGGTCGTTAGGGCTGCTAAATCAACAACGGAAAATTTCGATCGTTATATGCGTGTTTTCTTGTAGTGACTGATTTAATTTATGTTATTCACTGATTTTATTAATTCTTAATTGTTAGGTGAGTAATTTTAATGTGTGGGCAATATTAGGTTTTAGTGTAAATAAAATGAAAAAGTAAGGGTAAATGGAGTACTTTTAAGTGGTGGAGTATAGCCCCAAAATAGGTAGGAAAGAGTAGGAAATTCTTTCGTGGACGGAGGGAGTGATCAATTGTTTTTATGATCTTGATCCCCTTCCTACATTCACAGCATCAATTGGAAGAATGATGGATTATGGGGCTGGAAGATCTTGTTTCGCTGGCTACATCAAGAAACATGTTTGGAGGCTCAAATGAATCATTCGGTGGGTGCATCAAAGAGAAATAATGAAAAGTCAATTTCATATCTACTTGATTTTAATGCGTCTTCAATATTTTTTTTATGTGTTCCAATACTTAATACTCCCTCCGTCCTACTAAAAGTGACATGTATTCCATTTTGGGCCATCCCACTATAAATGGTCTATTTCCATAAATAGAAAATTTTAACCCTTCAAAAAGTGAAGGCACCACCACTTTTAACTAATTTACATCTTCTCCTTAATTCTCGTGCCGAAAAGTTTTGAGCCACTTATAGTGGGACGAAGGGAGTGATATCTTTCGATGTTATAGGATTTAGATTTGATGATTGTTAAATTTCAAGAGGCAATGAAAAATGAGATGACATAAGAGAACTTCAAAATTTGAGATTATTGAATAACGTGGTTCTGAAAATAAATTATAGAGGAAATAAAATTATGGGAGCTATAAAATATAAGATATTTAATTTGGGGATAAATAGTAAATTTATAATTATTTTCTATTATTATATTAAATAGGGGCTATACTGAGTAAATCAAGGGTTATGTATAGAATGACCCCTGGCATAATTAGTATTTAGTGAGTCCATATTTTTTATTAAATTTTTTTCAATCAAATAAAAATAAGTGAAAAAGAAAAGAAAATTGAAACAAACAAATTAAGTAAATCATAGTGATAATTAGTGAAGCCCGTTGTCCGTTTAATATATTTTTGCCAACATTATCATTCTCATTTTTTTCCGGAATTTTTCAATCAAATCCAAATAAATAAATAAAACGCAACTATGAAATAATCAAATTTAGTAAAATATAGTCAAAATTAGTGAATCAACTTAGTAAAATTAGTATAGTATATAAATTAATGAGATAAAATCTTTAACTATTATGGAAAGCTGAAATTCGAATTTGACTAATCTAATTCTAAATTATCGGTTAAGGTTATATATGTAAAATACTATTTCAACTAAGTAGCACCGAGTAAGTATTAGTCACTAATTAGAAATAATTACTAAAATATCCTAGTATGTATATACATAACAAATGTTAGGCACAATCGTCCGGTAGCCTTTGACCCCATCTATCATTTCCCTTTAGCCTAATTAAGTAAACTCCATTTGAATGCCTAACTTTGAAATTCCATTCAAAAGCTCCAAACTTAATTTGTTAAAAAGCCATTTCGCGGAGGATTTTACGAGTCAAAATTGCATTCCAATTCCACTTACTCATGATATATATATATATATATAGGAGCAAATAAGTTATGGTCTCATGCAAAAAACAATCATGGAAATGAAAATGCAGGTTGAAAATGAAAAAGAGATTGGTAGTGTGTTCGAGGCCGGAAATCTAAGCGTGAAAACTATGAAAGTGAAGAAATCAGATGGTTGTCGGCCGCCGGCGGAGGTGCTGGTGGTGGCGCCGGAGGCACAAGGCAGGTACCCGCTTGTGCTCTTCTGCCATGGTTACTGCACTCAAACTAGTTGGTATTCTCAACTCCTCTGCCATATATCTTCCCATGGATACATACTTGTCGCACCTAAGGTTAGTCATACTAATTATTTAATTCAATTTCATGTCACATATAAATTCCATCAATCTAATTACAGATACAGATAGTGGCTGCAATACTAAAATTCCTATCCAAACCATTAAATCATATTAATAGACTTAAATAGGGTGTAATTCGCCCGTCCAACCAAGCTAAGCCAAATACTCCTTCTGTTTACGATAAGTGTGGTGTGAATGGAAGGCCACGAGTTTTAAGAAGATATTAAAAAATGTGTATAATTAAAGTGAAGAAAAAGTCTCACCGAATTGATTTATTAGGTAATAAATAAATGGTTCGAATTAATTTGTTAGGTAATAATTAAATGGTTTATAAGATGGTATTTTTGTAAATATTCTATGCAAATAGGATAAAGTATAAGGGCATATATCATAAAATAGAAAGACCGCACTTATTATGGACGAACGAAACTGACAAAAAAACCACAATTATAGTTGACGTGTCGAAACCTTTAAAATGGGCCGATAATTATCACGTGAGTGCAATACTTTTCATTTCCTTGTACTCAATTATTTATTGAGGGGAGACCAACCCACAAGCAGCTACCTAATCAAAGTAAACTAAGAGATCGATTTGTATGATTAGCTAAAAAATTATGATTCATGGTTGTGTATTTGCATGCAGTTATACCAATGGCTGCTGATTTGCAAGAACGACGAGATAAAGACGGCCGGAAACGTAGCAAACTGGGTCGCAAGAGGCGGCCTCGAGACATGCCTACCTGAAAACGTGAAACCCGACCTCTCCAAAACCGCCGTAATGGGCCACAGCAGAGGCGGCAGGACCGCATTCGGCCTCGCGCTCGGCCACCGCCACCTCGCCTTCAAGGCGCTGATCGGGCTCGACCCCGTCGAAGGCCCCGCCCCCGCGGCCTGGGTCGAGCCCCGCATCCTCTCCTACGTCCCCAGGTCGTTTAACGCCGGGATGCCCGTGGCCGTCGTGGGCGGCGGTTTGGGCAACCGGAGCAAGGGAGTCTTCGTCCCGCCGCTCGCCCCCGACGGATGCAGCCACGCGGAGTTCTTCAACGAGAGCAGGCCGCCGTGCTGCTACTTCGTGGCGAAGGATTATGGGCACTGCGACGTGCTGGATGAGGAGAGGGCGGGGCTGGGCGGGTTGGTGTGTCGGAGTGGGAAGGGGCCGAAGGAGAAGATGAGGAGAGGTGTGGGAGGGGTGGTGGTGGCGTTTCTGCGTGCTTATTTGGGGGGTGAGTGCGGGATTCTTGAGGGCGTTGTGGCGGCGCCGGCGCTGGCTCCTGTAACTATGGATCCAGTTATTTATGTCAAGGAGTGAAGAGTTGGGAGGGATTAGTGTTTCACTATTTGTTGCCTTTTGTTATTTACAATTTCGATTGTGTTAAGTTGTAAGGGTGTGTTATTTTTTATTGATAATTATTTCTTATGAAAAAATGAGGGATAATAAAGGTTTCTCTTTTTAAATGTCTTGTTTATTTTGTCTCCTTTCGTACAAAGAGAATTTCACCGTACGTTTTTCATTGCTTATTTTCACTTCAAGAATTAATAATATTATTCTTCAATTTTAGTATGATAATATTAGAGTAAATTCAAATGATAAAAACCTCTTTTGCGTGATTTTCAATTTGACAATTGATAACTGCTTTATTGTGTTTGCAACGTGGGAGATCGAGAGAAGAACTCGTTGTTTGACCAATTCACATGATTTTATTAGCGTAGATTCAAACTTGAACGTTAAAGCTATGGTTTGAATTTTTTTATGTTAGAAGAATTTGTGTGAATTTATTAATTGTGCAATATTTTCACTTGCTCATTGACGTCCCGATAAGATGATTCGTCTCCCTAGAATTCTTTAATTCGTGGAACTCTTACTGTTTATTGTTGTGAATTTATTTCTTATTATTAGAAACAATACTCGAATAATTTGATTAGGATGTATTTATTTTTGGTGTGTGAAATTTAAAGAGTGCTAGCCGTTGAGCTGAAGAATGGTTCAGAAAAACGGAAGTGAGTCAAGGGAATGAGGGATCATCAGAGGATATGGCATGGAGACGGAGGTGTTTATGTGTGTTTGTGTGTAACAAAGAAGAGGACATGGAAAAATGGGTTTGGGCTTTAAAAGAAATATGGGTTTGGGCCTTGCAATTAAAGAAATTGGCCTTCGTTTCAACCAAGGCTCGGAGCGAATTTAGCTTAATGATATTGCAACACGTCTTTGTACAGGAGGCTTTCATTTCATTAATTCAATTTTTAATTGGGCTATGGGTTATTAAAATTCGAGCTTCATTAATCAATTATGCAGCCAACACCACCCAACAGTGGAAAAATTCGAGCTTCATTAAAATCAGGCTAAAACCTAAATCTATAATTTATAATCTATAATAATTTTCAATTTTAAATCAATTTTAAATGTTAGAAGTAATTTTGTAGTTATAATAAAATTGAAGGTTTATTTGTAGATTATATTTTTTACTTTTATTTCCTATTTTTATCTTTTTATTTTATTTTATTTCTTTCTAAAATTATGAAATTCGACTAATTATAAAATATTTAATATGCATAGCAAATTAAATATCACGATAATAGCTTTAATTTGATATATCTTATGTAAATATTTGATTTAAAATGTAAAAGTTTTATTTAAAGAATAAAATTTTAAAACATTCTCCCTCCTCTCTCATCTTTTTTTTTTTGAATAAATCTATTTTTCATTTCCTTTCTATTTTTATTTTTATTTCCATTTTCATTTTTTACTTATATGTTTTTTGCCTTTTCATAAAATCAAATTTATTATGGTGAATTCTTCTTAATTTTTTTAATATTCAACTCAACTATATTCATTTAAAATGAATTTTTATTATTATATTTATAAATATGATAATTGAGTAGGTATCAATTTTATATAAATACAGAAATATAAAAACGCTTTCGTGCATTGCACGGGATGCAAATGCTAATTTATTAAAAAGACAACTTTCAATTTGAAATCAATTTTAAAATTGAATGACAATTTTGTAGTTATAATAAAATTAAATGTTTATTATAAATTATTGTTATTGTTTTATTTCGTTTTTATTTATTTTCTTATTTGTTTAATTTTATTTCTTTCTAAAATTGTAAAATTCGACTAATTATAAAATATTTAATATGCACGATAAGAGAATTAATTTCATATATTTCATGTAAATATTTTATTTAAAATATAAAATGTATATTTGTTTAAAGATTAAATTTTTAAAAATTCTCTCTCCTCTCGCATCTGTTTTTGAATAATTCTATTTTCAATTATTTTTGCTTTTATTTTCATTTGTTGAACTTAATTTTTTTGCCTTTTCATAATGTCTATTTTTATTAGTGTGAATTTTTCTTTATTTTTTTATTTTTTCAATATTTATCTCAAATATATTCTATTAATTTTTTTTAATTTTTATAAATATGATAACTATGTTAGTATTATTAATTTTAGATAAATATAAGAAAATATAAAAATATTTTTCATGCAGTGCTACAAGACATGTTATGATAAGATTATCTTATAAACCTTGTTGACTAATGGGATTAATGCTGTTTTTCAAAGACGAATTTACTATGATCTGGGTTTGTTCTAGAGAGGTGGGCTTTTTTTATATATCAAACAAAGTTAAATGTTATGCTTGAACAATAATATTATTTTTAAAAGTATTTAAACTCAAAATGTTTCAAATATTATCTTTCCATAAATAATTTGAGATATTTGTATGATATCTATTGGCATTGACTTTGTCAATTATTTAATCGAACTCGGAATATGAAAAAATAACTATTCTATCAGGATTAATGTACACTTAGTGACTGTGAGTCATCGCGCGAATTAGCCGGTCAAGTATCCATAAGAGGTGGCAACCTCTTCGGTACACAATTCAAATATAATCTACGAAAGAACTTAGTCTCTGCAGACAAACTTTATATTCACGAAAGAATTTAGTAAGCTTAGGCCTTTTATGTAAAAACCCCTTGTTGAAACGGATCTTCGACTATAAAATAGGAACAATTACGGACCATAGATCTCTACCCAATTGAAACGGTTAAACTCTGAGTTCGTAGCATTTTTAATAATAAGGGCATAAGAAGGATTGCATAATGTCCAGAATTTGCGGCGAAAAGACGGATTTTCCGTATCTAATGATGACACAATTCATTTTGCATGAGACATAAATTAATAGTAAAAATTACATGAATCGTTATAAGCCATCAAATGAATTCATAGAATTAGTATGTGAATTAAAGGTACCACTATGTGAATTAGCAAACAAAAATACATTTTTTTTTTCATAATGCAATTCATTATGTTGAATGCATAATCTTTAGTCGTACTTCGGATCAGAAAACCCATGACTCGTAGAATACATAAATTCGTACCATACTTGAACGTAGTTCATAAGCTTTGCAGTGTTGCAGTGATATCCAGACATATAAATTCATAAAAATATAACGTGAATTCAATATTGCAGTGTGCGAATTAGTAAATAACAACACATTTTTGTATGAAATAATTCAACTTTTTTATTATTGCAAGTATAAGGATGGTTATGTATAGAAGATGGAGAATCATTCGTGCCCTAATTCTCCATCTTCAGGGTCTGAGAATTCTGAAAGTGAATTACTGAATCATGTGTACGCTGATTCAAAACAGACAAATTTTTTATATCACATAATTAAAATGGATTTTATTTTTAAATAGAATTAATAATATAATAACTTTTGTAATCGTTTAAATCTTGGAGTAAATATATCTTGAGATGTAAAATTACCATGAAGCCCAAGTGAATTATAGGAGTGTGAAATCTGGCACATTTAGGGGAAAAATCTGGCCATCATTTTATTTTTTATTTTATCTAAAAGTCATAATTAGTTCCTACTGAAAATCACGTCTTTTCGTGAGAACTGAGAACCATATATAAACATATAAAATACATGAATAATAGATAACTATATAGAACAATTAAAAATAATTTATATACAAGATTGCAAATCAACTAGGGTTGTTTGTGTATTATAATTGTTTATTATTTGACCATCTCTAATTTATGTATTTTGTATATATATATTTATGCATAATTTTCAATTATCACAAAAAATATGATTCTACAATAAAACCTAACCCTTTATAATTCCACATCTTTCTGTTATTTTGCATTTGTATGTGATAGTAGTGCTCACAATTGTATAATAATAATAATAATAATAATAATAATAATAATAATAATAATAATAATTATTATTATTATTATTATTATTGTTATTATTATTATTATAAATAAAAAATTAATTAATTAATTATATAATTGCTGTGTGTATGTGTGTTTTTTTAAAGCTTGATAGGTTTATCTAGGGGAGTGGTAAGTCTAATAACGAGGAGTTGGCTTGAAAAAAAAAAGGATTTGGGAGGACGTGGCAGGAAGTGACTCAGTGCCTAAGTGCCTTTCTTCATTAAGTTTATTAAAAGGCATAGATCAGTTAGGTAAAGTAAAGAAACAATAATGAGATATTGTAATTTGATCATCTCCAAATAAGTATATATATAACAAACAAACATGGATTGGTGCTTTACAATATCTGATATTATCAACCAAATGCGGAAAGATGTAGCCACTATTTCTTTTTATGTTTTTGTTTTTTTGGGGGGATCCAAACCAAATGCGGAAAGATGTAGCTATTTTCTTTATTTTTTGTTTAACAAAAGCAATTGACCTTTCCTGAATGAATAACGGAGCTAGAGTAAAATATGGGCATTCGAAAAATAACTCGGATGCCTTAACTAATAAATATTTTTTATCAAAAAAAATAAACTAATAAATATTTATGATGTCTATCTGCTTATCTTTTTATTTAATAATGCATATATCTTTCGAATAAAAGAAAGAATAGATGTTAGAATACGTGCTGCTATCTGTTTATCCTCTTATTTAATAATGCATATATCATTCGAATAAAAGAAAGACTAGATGTTAGAACCCAAAATCTTCTGTATAGCCGGGTGTACCGTACACTCATGTTGACCCGTATTCAAATTCTGACCCGCATACTAATCCAAACCCGCATCCCGATTCAAATTGTATAAATAACACTATTCAGTTATACAAATGACACTGCTTATAATTGACACTATTCAATTATATAAATGACACTGTAACATTTTAAAATGCTATAGTGTGATTTTCAATATTATAGTATTATTTAAACTATTATAGGGTCATTTACAATCTTATAGTGTCAATTACAGGAGGTGTCATTTATATTTATGAATAATATCAAATTGTCAATTATACACAGTGTCATTTACAATGTTATAGTGTCAATTACAGGTAGTGTCATTTGTATAATCGAATAATGTCATTTACACAATAATGTCATTTACACGATTTGAGCCAGGATGCGGGTTTGAATTAAAATGCGGGTCAGGATCTGGGTACGAATCAATTTGAATGTACGGTACATCCGGATATACCCAAGACCACCTCATATTACTTTTCTTTTTTAAAAATAAAAGGAAAGAGGATATATACAGGGCAAAACCAATTTTAATGAAATAAAATTTTAATTACGGTGACAAGGGACTATTTATGTAGAAGACGAACAGTTTTCAACGGAAACAAAATTAATTGAAAACCTAAATATAGTATCAATGTCTAACTTCAAAACATCGAAACAGCTATATTTTTTAAGGGAACATCAAAACAGCTATTTAAAAAACTAATAATAAATAATAAAAAAAACTAATAATAAATTCTACTTCGAAAAGGAATAGAAAACCTAAAGTAAGAAAAATTGCAATAAATAATTAAAATATTATAGGGGCGTTTACTATGGGGATGTGTTCTCTTCGGTTTTAAGTTTATCATGAAAAAATAAAAGGAAAGAAAAAATGAAAAGATTTTATCACATTTTAGTGGTCTCCACTCCTTTTATCTCGTATTCTCTTTGATGAAAAAATATACTACTCCCTCCGTCCCACTCTAATAGTCATGTTTTTCTTTTTGGGATGTCCCACTCCAATAATCTTGTTTCTATTTTTGGTAATGATTTTACATTACAAACAATATGATCTCACACACCTTTATACACTTTTACACTAAAAAAGCAAGTTTCTTAATCTCCGTGCCCAAAAGAAATGAGACTATTGGACCAGGACAGAGAGGGAGTATAAAATTATTATGAAGAGAGAGAAAATGAAGAAAGAGAAGGAGAAATATAGAGAGAAAAGTTAAATTGTATAAATTTTGTGGGTAAATGATTGAAAGATCGCAAAAGTATCAATATGGAGAAATATTGTCACACTTATAACTTATGATAATATTATCATTAATTGGAGTGAAAAGGTGGGAAAAAGGGGTTGCCCTAGAATTTTTTTTTTCCTGCCCGAGAAATTTTTTTCAATACAGGGAACGTGTGAAAAGTGTGGAAAAGTAAAAAAAAAATATATGCATTCCACCTTTTTTCTATGAAAGAGAACGCACCCTCAAAAATTTAGTCTATACAAATGAAATTAAGGTAAGTTAATTCATTATTTACTAAAATAAATTGAAACCCTAGAATATTACAGGGGCTTGAGAATTTTTTACCATAAATTGTACTAACCTTTCCTATTTTTTTTAATAACTTAGTCTTTCGATATTTAGTTTTTAGATTTCAGATTTCATCAGTTAGGTATTGAAATCATCAAAATGGAGAAAATTAATTATTGGAAAATTTTGAGTTATGATTAGATTCCTCCTAAACCCATAAAATGACACTGCACATTTATTTCAACAAATTTCAGCTTACTTGTTTGAAAGTTAATTTTTATTTATAGATAATTAAAAGGGAACTCAAAGCTTTGTAGAAGTTGAAATGTAGGAAGAAATGTGATCTTTAGCTTCTAATATTAAACCATCAGTTGGAGCAACCGTGAAGCAATTAGTTAAGAAGGATGTTTCAGCCAACAATTATCAGTTGTTCAACCTAGCTGATTAGTGTCCGATAAGATCATCAAATAATATGAAATATCAGAAGATTGTGTACCAAGTTGTGAACACAAAGCGACATCCCATCAACCACCAACAAGCACATATTTTTGACGAATCACAAGCGGTGAATTTCAACGAGCTCTCCAAAGGCTCGTTCTCTATTCTCACCTATAAATACCCGGATGATTTTAACACAGTCTTCGCCGAAAACTCTAAGTGCTCGTTTGGTTCAAGTAAAAGAATGAAAAGGAAATGGAATCATGTAAAGGAGTGAAATGGTAACAATGATAACCATTACTTTTATTGAGTGTTTGGTTAAACAATGGAAATGAATCATTAGTAAGGGATTCGTTTTCCCTCTATTTTGAGAGGTAACTGTGAGGTTGGCCCATTTCTCATTATTTCCCCCCCTTCTTTTTATTTTTGTCTGGGCCATCTCTTGGGCCCAGAACCGAGCCCATTCCCAAACTGTAGCCCACTCATCCTCAGATATACCCCACCCGAACCCCACACTCTCTCTCACTTTACTCAGCGCCGCTTCCTTTTATTATTCCTCTCTCTCTCCCCGACTCCTCGGCTCCTCCACCCTCCCACCGTCCTTTTACCTTGGTTTCTTCATCGCCTTCAATGGCGCTCCTTCCTCCCGTTGCTGCTGTTCCCCTTAAAAACCCTGATGCTATCCCATATGGGGATAACCGTAGTATCAAAGTGTGAGAGGCTCTGCTATTCCTTTCAATATTGTGATTACTTCTTTGATAGTACAGGATTCCCTGTGTGGGTGGTGGTATCACCGGGCCTTCCTGTTCACCGGAGCCCTGTTTAGTGGTTACCTGAGTTGATTTGAGCTGCCGGAGTTCTGTACTTGGCTCCTGCTGTTAGTGGCTCTGCTGAGATCTGAGAAGCTGCTCCTTGTTCATCCTGTGGTCTTGATCATTCAGCTGCCGGAAGGGTTGCTGAGTACAAGGGGAAAATCTGAGCCCCACCGTGTCCCAAGGACACCTTTTCCCCTCTCTCTGAACTCTCCCCCCTATTTTCTTCTACTTTTCTGAACTTGTATCTCCGTTACTCTCTTTTTCTCTTCCTTGTGCAGATCTAAAGAAGAAGAAGTAGGAGGAGAAGCTGTGGAAGTGAAGAAGAAGACGATCAAGTGCTTGAGCACGAAGTGGGGAAGACAGGAGGTTCAGGAATCAAACGGTGTAACCCTGGCTAGGCGAAGATACCCAACAGTGGTATCAGAGCCACAGTGACCTAGCCAGGGCACCCTCCGAACACATCTTTCCCACCCCGCTGCCCGTTGGCTGAGCCGATTCGCTCCCGACGAGCAAGAAGAAGAGTAAGTCCAAAGAGTTTGGCTCTGGTAAATCGGCTGAAACCCTAGCTCCTAGATCTAGGCTTGGTCAAGGTGCTGCTTTTCTTTTCTTTGTTGGTGTCTTGCGTTCCTGAGTTTCTTGTTTTGCTTCCGCTTGTTGGCCATTTGTCTCGATAATCCCTTGGCATTTCAAAGCCAAGTAAGATCTCCCTTGTAGTTGGTCCAGTTCGTCTGGATTCTCCTTTAAAGGAGTCTCCTCGTGCGAGTAACCTGGAAAGCAAGGGAGAAAGGGATTCATCCAGATTGGCTGTCTGTACCTTGCTTCCTTGCTACTTTTATTTTGTGTTGTACTCTCTGAAAGGTTTGTGTACCTTGAAAACTCCCTTGGATTGAGAGTTTTCTGGACTAGAAAGTCCTCTTGGAACCTCTAGAGTGACCAGTGCAAACCTTGCTCCACAGATCAATCTGTGCTGAGATCTGGGCTCTCCACTGCTCTTTAACTCTAGGTGGATCCTCTCCAGGTCAGTTCTGACCTCCCTCTGCTGTGTGATTCATCTGTGCCTCTACTCATTGCGATTCCTTGCTTGTTGCATCTGCATAACCATGAACAACATGCATGTAGTGCCATTTAATGGCAGAGATGATTTCCAGGATTGGAAAATCAAGATTGAGTGCATTCTGGTAAATGAGAAGGTAAAAAGGGCCATAACTACTAAGATTGATGAGGCTGTTACTGATGTTAAATTGCAAGAGATGAATGATAATGCTAGAGCTACAATTTTATTGAATTTGTGTAGTTCTGTGGTCAGAAAAGTGTCTCACCATGCATGTGCTAAAGATTTGTGGGATGACTTGAACTCTATATATATATGCTGCCCCTTCTGAAGTGTCAACTTGGTCTTTGCAAAATCAATTTATGTCTTTTCAAATGGACTCTTCAAAGGATGTTGATACTAATATGGAGAATTTTAATAAACTACTGCATGATTTAAAACTTGCTGGAGATGACTCCATTGAGAAATATGCTCCCCAAATTCTTCTAAACTCCATACCTGAGTCTTTTTTTGAAGTAAAGTCTGCTCTGAAATATGGTGGCTCAAAAGTGACTTGTGAAATGATCACCAATGGTCTTAAGTCTAAAGAGAGTGAACTTAAGTTGGTTAAGACAAAACCCTTGCATGGTGAAATCTTGTATGTCAACAAGAACCAACATCAGAACTTCAATAGGGGTCAGAACCTTGATAAACCTAAGGACATGAGACCTTACAATCATAATACTGAGCATAGAGGTCAAAACCAGAACCAAAACTCTGACCAAAAGCCTAGGAAGGTTTGTTGGAATTGTGGAAAACCAGGTCATTTTATAAATAGATGCAAACTTCCTAAGCAAAAAAGGCAACTCCCCCTGAAGAGCTAAGCCAAAATGCCAATAATGTGTATGAGGATGACTGTGTTTACATGATGCATGACTATGATTTTCAGTTCATCAGTTACTCAAATGCTATTTCAAAAACCATGAGTTCCAGTGAATGGCTCATTGACTCTGGCTGCACTTTTCATGTCACTCCTTTTGAGCATATGTTTCAAAATCTTCAACCTGTTAAGTCAGGGCATGTTGCTTTAGCTGATGGTCAGAACTGTGAGATTATGGGGAAAGGTGATGTGTGCTTAAAATTTGAAAATGGAAAGTGTCTCACTTTAACTAAAGTCAGATATGTTCCAAACTTGAAGTTCAGTTTGTTGTCTGTGTCTCAGATTGCTGATAATATGATAACTGGATCTGTTGATCATTTGAGTTTTCAATTCAAGAAGGACTCTGAGCCTTTCTTTTCTGCACTTAGGAAGGGAAATTTATATGCCGTGCATGCTGAGTCTGTGCCTTTACATGTTGCAAATGTGGTTCATGATGATAAGTCTGGACTTTGGCATGCTAGACTAGGTCATATAAGCAATAAAGGCATGGATATTCTGAAAAAGGCTGGTTCCTTTGGTAATGACAAGATTTCTGACATCACTTTTTGTGAACCTTGCATTCTAGGAAAGCATCATAAATCAGCATTCCCTATCTCTGTTCCCTATCCCAGAAAACATGTTAGCTCTGAGATTCTTGAATACTTACATGCTGATGTTTGGGGCCCAGCAAAGGTGCCCACTCATGGTGGTAATATGTACTTCTTATCTGTGATTGATGATTTTTCTAGAAAAACTTGGGTGTTTCTCATGAAAAACAAGTCTGATGTGTTTGATAAACTGTCTAAATGGGCTGTTCAGATTCAAAATCAAACAAGAAAGAGCATTAAATTTATAAGAACTGATAATGGTCTTGAATTTTGCAATCATTCCATGGATAATTGGTGTACTGAATTAGGCATCACTAGACATAAGTCAGTTCCTTATACTCCACAGCAAAATGGAGTTGTTGAGAGAATGAATAGAACTCTCCTTGAGAGAGTAAGGAATCTTCTTGTGGCCTATGGTCTATCCAAGCATTTCTGGGGTGAAGCCCTTATGACTGCTGTCTACTTGATCAATAGGTCTCCATCTGTGCCTTTACTTGGTAGATTGCCTGAGTCTGTGTTCTGGAATAAACCTATATGTCTGAAAAACCTGAGAGTCTTTGGTTGTGCTGCATATGTGCATCAAAACCTTGATAAACTTGAGCCTAGGGCTAAGAAGTGCATCTTCCTTGGTTATCCTGAAGGTGTTAAAGGATATAGGTTGTGGGATAAGTCAGTACCTGGGTTTAAAACTTGTGTTAGCAGAGATGTCTCTTTCAATGAGTTAAGTTTCCCTTGTTTACTGAATTCCTCACACTCTGCTGCTCCAAGTGAGGTGGAAAACTTGAATGCTTATGATGCTGCTAGATATGAGTTTATGTTCACTCATGTGATTCTTTTTGAGGTGGAAACTCAACCAATCACTGAACCTCCTCCTGTACCTGACCCTGTTGTTCAACCTGAACCCATTCCTGATCCTGAACCTGTTATACCTGAACCTACTGTGAATGAAACTACCCAGAATGAGGTGCATGTGAATGACAATTTGAATGATTATCAACTTGCAAGAGATAGAGAAAGAAGGTATGCTAGGCAACCTGCTAGGTTTGATGACTACAATATGTCTATGTATGCCTTTAATGTGTTTAATAATGTGGATCATACTGAACCTTGCTCTTACTCTGAGGCTGTTAACTCTGATGAATCTGCTAAGTGGTTAACTGCAATGGAATCTGAAATGAACTTTTTGCATAACAACAATACTTGGATTTTGGTTCCTAAACCTGCTGACTGCTCTATTGCTGAATGCAAATGGTTGTTTAAAATAAAAAATGAGGTGGACCACATTAGATACAAAGCTAGACTTGTTGCAAAAGGTTTCACACAAAAAGAGGGCATTGATTATAATGAAATATTTGCTCTAGTTGTTAAATTCACTACTGTGCGCATTATGCTTGCCTTATGTGCTCATTTTAATTGGGAATTAAAACAAATGGATGTTACAACTGTCTTCTTGCATGGTGAACTTGAAAATGACATTTACATGAAACAACCTGAGGGCTTTGTTGATAAAAATTTCCCTGATCATGTGTGCCTTCTTAAGAAGTCCTTGTATGGTTTAAAACAGTCTCCAAGACAATGGAATCTGAAATTTGACCAATGCATGAAAAGCTTGAATTTTGTTAGGAGCAGTTTTGACCATTGCCTGTATCACTTGAGTGGTGAGTCTCCTGTGTTCTTGCTTTTATATGTTGATGATATGCTTATTCTTGGCCCATGTTTGAAAACCATACAGCATGTTCAAAAATGCCTTTGTGATATGTTTGACATGAAAGATTTAGGTGATGCCAAGAAAATCTTAGGTATGTGCATAGAAAGAAACAGGGAAAATTGCACTCTTTTGCTGCATCAATCTGATTATGTGAAGCAAGTCTTGCATAAGTTCAATATGTTTAATTGCAATACTGTCAATGTGCCCCTTGGATCCCATTTTGAATTGAGTAAGAAGCAATGTCCCACCTCTGACTCTGATCTTGAAGAAATGAAAAACATCCCATATGCTAATGCTATTGGCTCTGTTATGTATTTGATGATTAGTACTAGGCCTGATATTGCTTATGCGGTTTCTTGCTCGAGTAGATACATGTCAAATCCTGGTCTCCCTCACTGGGAAGCTATGAAATGGCTCTTTAGATATCTGAAATCCACTATGAATCATGGTTTGCTTTTCTCTAATTCTGGAAATGGTGTGAAATGTGTTGGTTATGTGGATTCTAATTATGCTAATGACAGGGATAATAGGAAGTCCTCTACTTCATATGTTTTTACTTTGTGTGATGCTTGCATAAGTTGGAAGTCACAGTTACAAGGTATTGTGGCCTTGTCTACTACTGAATCTGAGTATATAGCAGCTACTGAAGCTGTAAAAGAAGCTATATGGTTGAATGGTGTGCTCTCTGAGATTAACTTTGTTGATGATAAACCTGTGCTCTTCTCTGATAGTCAGTCTGCTATACAATTGTGCAAAAATCCTGTGTTTCATGATAGAACAAAGCATATTGATGTGAGATATCATTTTATTAGGGATGTGGTTGAAAAAGGTGATGTTTTGCTTGATAAAATTCCCTCAGAATTTGATGCGTCTTCGACTTTTGGGCCATTTGGCCCTCTTTTTTCCTTTATTTGTGTCAGTTCAGGTCTGTCCAGGGGGAAAACAAAGTTGTGGAAGAAGGAAGATCAGTAGAGCGGAAACGGAAGAAATGCGGTCAGAATGGGCATTACCGAGCCCAGAATGCCAAATCATGTTTGCCAGCATGGAGCTTCGGCCAACAAGTACCTCTCCAATCCAACTTGGAGCATGGGAACCTGGAGTAACCATCTGGTATGAGCCACACCGATAAGAGCAGTCAGTCTGATCGTTACCAGAGGAAGCAGACAGCCAGAGCCATAAAAGGAAGGTCAATCTTGGAAATCTCGAAGCGAGTGGAAGAAAGAAGAAGAGACTAGAAGGACCGAAGGGATGGGAAAGGTTGACTAAGTTTGCAGCTGGACGCCATCTTCAATCAGGATCAATCAAAGATCGAGCTAATTAAGGAAAGAAGATCCCGACGAAGATTTGGAACCGGCGCAGCTAGGGTTAGGTCTCTACCATCCGGCAGTATAAAAGAAGAACAGTGTGCAGCATGCACAACTCTTAGCACCCCGAACATTTTACTCTTCCTCAGTTATTGCTTTTATTCGCCGCGTGTGGCATTCGAAAAACACTTTACATTTCCGTACTTAAATTCCGTCGTGTTGTTACTTTTGGACAAGTTCGAAGGCTTGAAGCCTAGGTATTATTTTATCTATTTCAGTATTTCATTTCGCTCCATCATGAGTTTAATTCTTTTTGCATCTATGAATTTTATTATGTGTGAGTAATCCTTTAGGTGAGGTTTTAGGGGTGGAGATAATTGTTGTTAACATGTAAATATTCGTGAGGCACTTGCTCTTTCGGTTGAATTTCGTGGTTCCGGAAGGATCTGTTCGACATCATGGGCAGTAGAGGCCTAACGGGAGACCCTCGTTCGGTAAAACGCTGTCCGTGTCAAGCAAAGGCCAGGGTGTACCGAGGAATAACAACCGGTATACCAGAGACCGAGTAGCTGAGCAATGTCAACAAAAGGCGTTGTAGATCTGAAAGGTGGGGAAAGGATTGATGGGATACACTGTCCTTCCTCAATCTTGGGCTTCTCTAGAAAATATCCATCAACTGTGACGAGGCATAAAGCCATGGTTATCAAACGAGGAAAGCAATCTCGGCGCCGTAGCATGTCTATGACTGGTCGGTCGACAAGGCCGTAAATAGTTGAGTCCAGGAGGCATGTGTCACTCTAGTGCGGAGTTGGGGACCTCGGGAGAGAAGGTTGATGAGGGTCATACTTGGTGAGTAACGGGTATGACTACTATCTAAGGAGGAGTGAAGCACTGCCTTGTGACCGGGGATTGAGTGACCTTCGGACCAAGTGACCACAATGAGATCAACCATCCTATATGTGAAGTGTAAACCCTTGAAACGCCCCGATGTCTTTGGGCCACGCCTTGGGTTTGCATGGATCATAAACGGATCATCAGTGTGCCTATGACCGAAACGAATGTTAACAACAGTTATGACCTAACCGAATAACCTCACCCCTTGTTATTATTGATCTTGTTTATTATTTGTGCAGAATATACAGATTGAGAATTGTGACACCTCAGTTTGTCGTTGGAGAACAAAGTGGTTCCTCACTCCCTGTGGGATTCGACCCTGCGCTTACCGCTAAGACTAAGTTCTTATCGTAAGAAGTAGGAGCGTGTATTATCCGTACTGGGCTTACACAGGTATTTTGTCCGCACCGCACGACGGGTGCGTGTCAGAATTCAATCTTGCACATATGGGTACTAAGTGCCTACCAGTTGCAAAGCTGGAATCTTGCAAAGGGACCTTGAACATTGGTCCTGGGTGATCTTTTCAGTTCTTGTGTGTGGCAAGTTCAGCCTTTGTGGCTGCTTGTTCTTTCTTGCTTTCTCCTTGTATGCTGTCTGCTGTGTCTGCTTCTGTTTTATGCTTTTCACTTGTGTTTTGCTTTCTTGTTTAAGTGTGGTGTCCTGCTCTGTTTTGCTTCTGCCCTGTTTTGCTTTCTTGATGTCTGCATGTTTGTGTGTTTGTGTTGAATCTTGTTTTGTCTTCAATGATAACCTTATCGTTTGAGAAATGGTGATTTCCCTTGGGTTGGTCTCTAGTGTAGAGATTGAGTTAAATATGCTTAATATTTCTCTCACCCTCTCTTGTCTTGACTTTGTGGCAGATAAGAGTAAAAATAGGGGCTGTGATGATAACTCAAACTATTGATGGCCCTTCCCTGGTGACAGAATGATCAATGTGCCAAAGGTGGATATGTGAGGTTGACCCATTTCTCATTCTTTCCTCCCCTTCTTTTTATTTTTGTCTGGGCCATCTCTTGGGCCCAGAACCGAGCCCATTCCCAAACCCTAGCCCACTCATCCTCAGATATACCCCACCCGAACCCCACTCTCTCTCTCACTTTACTCAGCGCCGCTTCCTTTTCTTATTCCTCTCTCTCTCCCCGACTCCTCGGCTCCTCCACCCTCCCACCGTCCTTTTACCTTGGTTTCTTCATCGCCTTCAATGGCGCTCCTTCCTCCCGTTGCTGCTGCTCCCCTTAAAAACCCTGATGCTATCCCATATGGGGATAACCGTAGTATCAAAGTGTGAGAGGCTCTGCTATTCCTTTCAATCTTGTGATTACTTCTTTGATAGTACGGGATTCCCTATGTGGGTGGTGGTATCACCGGGCATTCCTGTTCACCGGAGCCCTGTTTGGTGGTTACTTGAGTTGATTTGAGCTGCCGGAGTTATGTACTTGGCTCCTGCTGTTAGTGGCTCTGTTAAGATCTGAGAAGCTGCTCCTTGTTCATCCTGTGGTCTTGATCATTCAGCTGCCGGAAGGGTTGCTGAGTACAAGGGGAAAATCTGAGCCCCACCGTGTCCCAAGGACACCTTTTCCCCTCTCTCTGAACTCTCCCCCCTCTTTTCTTCTACTTTTCTGAACGTGTATCTCCGTTACTCTCTTTTTCTCTTCCTTGTGCAGATCTGAAGAAGAAGAAGTAGGAGGAGAAGCTGTGGAAGTGAAGAAGAAGACGATCAAGTGCTTGAGCACGAAGTGGGGAAGACAGGAGGTTCGGGAATCAAGCGGTGTAACCCTGGCTAGGCGAAGATACCCAACAGTAACAAATTGGATGATTGGGTTACCCTCAAGTAAGGGTAATGGTTAACTCATTACCCATACCAAACAACAAGTAATAGATTCAATTAATTCAATCTCTTTCCTACCTCTAAAAACACTCAACCAAACGTGGGCTAAATGATAAAAAAACTCTCAAACTTTCAAGTATTCAAATAGGACTGACAATTTTTGACACGACACGAAAGTACGATACGAAACCGCACGAACTTAATGGGTTAATGTCAAGCCTTATCAGGTTCGTGTCCTTATCGTGTCGACCTGATAAGGACCTGACAATTTCGTGTCGGATTCGTGTCACCTGATAGAGTTAATATTATTATTTTTATTAAATTTTTAATTCTTTCTACACTTTAGCCTTTAGGGTTTCGTGTTTAATAAGGTTTTAATCAGATCGTGTTGTTATCGTATCGTGTCAACACGATTCAAATCGTGTTTTTTTCGTATTTGTGTCGTGTTCGGGTTTGAGTGAATTCTGTCGGGTTCGTGTTCGTGTCGAGCACTTCCTTAACAGGTGTGTTCAGGTTTAGCCTTATCAGATCGTGTCGATATCAGGTCGACCCAATAACGATTCGACACGCACAATTTGCTAGCCCTATATTCAAGTTCTCAGCATACTTACTACTGTATATTTTTGAAGAAGAGAAAATAAAAAATCCAGCAAATCTCTTTGATCGTTAAGAACTATTCTTTTTGGAGATTTCACGTACATTCCCTTGGATCATAGGCATATAGTCTTGTAATTCTAAACTTAGTCTCGAGCAAATTGTTCACTATTATAAATTGTTCGCTTCTAAACGCAATTAGTTGGAAACTCCATTTCAAACACCTATCCCTTTGTAAGAAGATAGGTTTGTGATAGAAATTCAAAACACAAGTTAGCAACAAACTGTTTTAGTCGTTTTAAAGCGAATTTAGAATTTGATCACGGCTGAAAACCCATGGTATAGTTTGAGTTGTGAATCATCCTAACATTAATTGGATTCTCCTGTTAAATCAGGATCGTGGATGTATAGAAACAATTTACTTCAAACCACGTTAAACTATGTGCCTTACTTTTCAGTACTTTATTTTTCAATATTATTGAACTACCATTAGCAAGCACACAAACACTAATACATCTCATCAACTACTTTATCAGTTGACTCGATCAACTGATCTAATGCTAAACTGATTATTTACATGATTTGATAATCTTTTAGTTTTCATGAATCAAAGTGTTATATATAGGTGTCAATAGATCTGCTAATTGATCTATACTCTACTGATAGAACATCTTATTTGGATGAAGTTAGCTCACTTCCAGCTTGATTCTACTAAACTGAAAAGTTAGCTAATTAAATAAAGTAACCAAGTGTTTTAACTGCTGTATTCCTCCCATACACAAGTTTGCACTCGAGACCAACAATTAATTCGCTTTGCGAAATTAGATTAAGCATTTTGCATAAAATATTCATTAAACTAGCATTTGCACCCTATGCGATGCACGAGAAAATATTTTTAAATTTTATACTTATATTAAATTAATACTAATTCAATTATCATACTTATAACTATTATGAAAAAGAGGAGTAATTTTAACTTAATATATTTGAATTGAATTTTGACTAAATAACAAAAATAAAGAAGAATTCAGAATTATAAAATTTGATATTATGAAAGTACAAAAAGATAAAAAAATTAATAATAAAAAAGAATGAGAAAATAGATTTATTCAAAACGATAAGAGGAGAGAATTTTTTAAAATTTTAATATTTAAACAAATATAATTTTTACATTTTAAATCAAATATTTACATAAAATATATCAAATTAAAGTTCTTATCATGATCTTTAATAATTTGATATGCATATTAAATATATTATAATTAATCAAATTTTGTGATTTTGAAAAGAAATAAAACAAAAAAAAGAAGAAGTTAAAGAAAAAGAAAATAAAAAGAGAAAATATAGTTTATAAATAAACTTTCAATTTTATTATAACTACAAAATTATCACTTAATTTTCGAATTGATTTCAAATTGGGAGTTGTTGTTTTTTTTTAATATATTATAGATTATAGATTTACTATTGACATTTTTTGTTTTGTTTAAATGGCTTTTGGAACATAGTTTTCCACAAAAAGGCTATATATCTAGAGTAAATAAGTCGTCTTTTCTGGGAAAGACGATAAACAAGTGAAATGATATACTAATACTTATAAACGACAGCAATAAATAGTATAAGGATTACTCTTTTATTGGTGCCATACGCCAAACTTATGGGTACGTAATTTTGCTAATAAGCAACTATAAATCTTATTATAATTTAAAAAATGTGGTTGTCCAGTGACCTAACCAAATGACGCCTATAGTTATAGAATTGATTAATATAATTTGTTCCCTCTTGATGAGTGTGAAGAGTTACAAATTGGTGCATAGCACCATGAATTTTGAAATAATTGAATAATGATTGAAAGAAATTAAATTATTAATTAGGTCATGTTTCCTTTATGGTAAAAAGCAGTATCCATAAATAGATTTGCTGATCAAAGACAACTAGGCACGCGTAATTTTTGAAACTGGATTATCCACTATCAGTTTATCACAATAAATTAATCGCAAATTATTGCGTGCGGTTAACCGCCCCTTATTGTACATAAACCTTTTTTGAGAGAAAATAGGCAAATGTATTTTGTGGTGCAGCGGTAATAACCGCTCCTTATTATCAACCTCAAAAGCCCGCAAGATCACAAGTTCAACACCCATTCCCCCCATTTTTTGCAAATTTATTCCTTTTTTCAAGGTTTTTTTGGGTTTGCGATTTTGTTCCTTTTTTTTTCCCCTTCTTTTTACGTTTTTTGGGTTTTTTTTCTGGTTTGATTTCCTTTTTTTTTTTTTTTTTTTTTACATTTTTTTCCTCTTCCTATTTTTTTGGTATTTTTTTTATATATTTTCTTTTTTCTTTTCAGTATTTTCTTTTTCTTTTTACTGGTTTTTTTTTGCATTTTTTTTTTATAATTTTACTGTTTTTCTTTTGCATTTTTTTTATAGTTTTGGTGTTTTTATCCCTTCCGGTATTTTCTTTATTTTTCTTTTATATTTTTTATATATTTTTGTGAAAAATGTAATACTTTTAAAATATTAATTACATTTCTTCATAACAATAATCACTTTTTCTGTCAATAATAATTACTTGAGCAAATAACTAAAAGTATAAGTTCTCGTGCATACAAATGTATATATTAGGCTTTATAAAAGTAAATACTACCATTGGGTTTAGTATTCATTATTTAGGGGTTTAGTATTCATTATTTATGATTTAATTAGTATTCAATGTTTAGGGTTTAGTATTCATTATTCAGAGTTTAGTATTCAGTGTTTAGGGTTTAGAGTTTAGTATTCGATGTTTCGGGTTTACAAAATATTGAATGATAGGAAATACTTATATTGACATAAGTATATATTTGTTCTAACAAATGTACATGTTAGGCTTTATAAAAGTAAATATTACCATTAGAGTTTTGTATTCAAGGTTTAGGGTTTAGTATTCAAGGTTTAAGGTTTAGCATTCAGTGTTTAGGGTTCAGTCTTCAGGATTTAGGTTGTAGAAAATATTGAATGATAAAAATACTTATATTGACATAAGTATACATTTGTACATACAAATGTATATGTTAGGCTTTATAAAAGTAAATATTACCATTAGGGTTTAGTATTCAAGGTTTAGGGTTTAGTATTCAAGGTTTAGGGTTTAGTGTTTAGGGTTTGGTATTGATTATTTAGGGTTCAGTTTTCAGGATTTAGGTTGTAGAAAATATTGAATGATAAGAAATACTTATATTGACATAAGTATACATTTGTGCATACAAATGTATATCTTAGGATTAATAAAAGTAAATATTACCATTAGGGGTTTAGTATTAATTATTTAGAGGTTTAGTATTCATTATTTAGGATTTAATTAGTATCAGTGTTTAGGATTTAGTATTCATAATTACATTTATTAACGTAAATTATACTCTTGATAATTTTATTTATAATCATCAAATTTATATTTTCGTATTTATCAACGTTTACAATTATTAAATATAATTAATAATCTTGATAATTATATTTATAACCATCAAATTTATCCACATAAACTTATACTTTGTTTAATAACTATCTATACGTTAATTAAATGACAATATTACTTTTGTAAGTTAGATGTTACAAACAGAGCAAATCAAACATAAGCCGTTTTTTAAATCAAATCAAATCATTTTCTTAAACGTTTTTTTTTTCCTTTTCCTTTTCCTATTTTTTTTTATTTTTAGCATTTTTATATATTTACTTATTTTTGTTTTGCATTTTCATAATTATTATTGTAAGAAAAACTACTTATATAACATAAGTATATATATATATATATTATGCTTATTAAAAGTAAATATTTATATTAGGGTTTAGGGTTTAGAAATACTTTATATTGAATGAAGGTAAATACTTATATTAACATAAGTAAACATTTGTGCTAACAAATGTATATTTTATACTAATTAAAAGTAATTATTATCTTAATAAAAAGTAATTATGCATATGAATAAATGTAATATTTAAAAAAAAAATTCCACGAAAATTATTATTTTTACTCACAAAAATTTGTAATGTTAATTATTTGGTTAAGTAATTATAGTTGTAAGAAAAAATAACCATTGATATGAATAAATATAATATTTAAAAAAAGAAATAGATGGAAAAAATAAAAATAAAAGTTAAAAAAGTGTTGAAAATAAAAAATAAAACAGAAAAATAGAAAAAAAAGAGAGCTAAAAAAAGAAAAAGAAAAGCAAAAAACGAAAAAGACAAAAAACTGAAACAACAAAAAAAAAGCATAGATCATTGTAAAAAATCAGAAAAGAAATTAATATATAGAGTTAGGACTGTAAAATCGGGTTGCGGGTATCGGGTATACCCTCACCCGTCCCGATACCCACAAATTTGAAGAGGAGGGTCGGGTGCGGGTATCATATCCTCAAAAATCGCGGGTAGAGGGTACCCGCGGGTACCCGCATTACCCGCAATTCCGCAAATAGTATTAAAAAATTAATATTAAATAATTTTATTTAAAAATTTTAGGAATTAACTCCCAAAAACTCCAAGTCCTAATTTTATTTCGTGACTTTCTACACTATTAATTTCATTTTGAAACTACCTCTAGTACTATTACTTTATTATTGACTTTGTATTTATTAGACTGTTGGATTGATCTTTGATTTAGCGTTTGAACTTGAATTTTGATCGTTGTGCTTGTTTGTCAGCTGTTTATTTATTATTTATTCGTCACATGTTTTATGAATAATCGATGAAATAGAAAGGATATTTTCAATTTTTTTTATGAAATGCGGGACAAAATACCCTATTGCGGGACAAAATACCCTCCCGTGGGACCAAAAACCAGCAAAACTACAATAAAAAAATGCGGGACTGTGAGGGTACCCTGATACCCGCCGCGGGTATCCGCTGCGGGTATTCGGGTACCCGCAGCATGCAGGAGGGTCGGGTGAGGGTGGGGTTTTGGGCGATTTTTGTCCCGCGGGTACCCGCATTTTGCGGGTAGGGTACCCGCGGGTACCCGAATTTACAGCCCTATATAGAGTCATTTAACACTGCGATTCTAAGGTAATTGATCACGAATGTGTTACTTCTACAATTTCTATTTATCACTCTTCAAGTTTGTAAGCTGTCGCTTCAAAGAAAAAAAAAAGAGTTCGTAAGCTGCATTAAATGTATACCATATTTGTTCCAGTTTCGACTGTGTTAATCTCAAAATATTTTATGTGCGGTTCGTGAAAGAAAATGTATAAATATGAAATGAAATAGCCATAGATAAAATACACTTTGTATTCATATTACTAAGCTTAAGACTATTCTAGATAGTTTACCACACTAACTTTAATGTCAGCTGCGCAACAAGTCATAACAACAAGACAATAAAGTAAGAAGATCAACGTAAGATTCCTTTAGTTGTACTCCCTTGAATCCTAGATGGAATGCAACGTGGCATAACTTGTTGAGCTGTTGTCTGAGCATGAAGATCAACGTAGGATTTGTGCATGGCATATTCAACAACATCTCTAACAGGCTCCCTCAATTCAATCGCGCTCAAAGAACAGACATCCAACAAGTTTTTGAGTCGAGATAAGAATTATAAACTCATTGTGAGTATGTCTGCACGTTGATCTTGAGAAGGGACGTGCCTCAGATCAATAAGTCCAGCTGCAGCTTTATCTCTGACAAAATAAATATATCTATCTCAATATGCTTAGTCCTTGCGTGCATAACAAGATTAAAAGCAAGAGATATGGTACTCATCTTATCTACCCAAACAATAGGTGGCTTTACTTTAATAGACAGTTCATCAAGAACAGAGGTAATCCAAGAAATTTCAGCAACAACTTGAGCAAGACTTCTATACTTAGCTTCAGTGTTTGATCTTGAAACAACTGCTTGTTTCTTTGAACTTTAAGAGATCAGACTTTCTCCCAAATAAACACAATACCCTGTCACAGACCTTCTATCATCCAAATCTGCTGCCCAATCTGAATCACTGTCGCAGCCCGATATAGCCAGTGATAGCGTATACCAAGTATCGTACGACTAATAAAAGAAATGGTGAAAGAAATAGAAATACATCTTGTTTTAGCGGAAGCAATTGCAACTTTACTCATTTTCAAGAAAGATGTTAATACTAAAATAATTACTCGCTTGGACAAAACATAATAAGCAGTTGAAACTTAGCAAGGGTTTGAGAAGTATTTTCCCTTATGGGATATTACAGACATAAGCAAATTAAAAGAGTTTCATCAGAGTTGTGCAGCGATGCGTTACTATATGTGTGAAGACATATAGCAGGGAGTTTAATAACTTATAGAGTCAAAGCTTATAAGATAAATGTGAGACATAGGAAAGACACAGCCAACTGACAATTCCAACAGCTTTCACCCATCCTCGCGCCAAGCCAGACCTGCACATTTAGAAATATATGCAGGGCTGAGTACCAAAAAGCACTCAGTGGACTCATGCCGGAAATAATTGAAATCTTGCTCTTAGAGCTATATGTCAATCTTGCCCTTTTCAATGCATCAACAGGATTTAACTGAGATTTAAAATACCTGTTCATGTTTTTCTGTCATAAACTCATATGCATCATCATAATAATATCATTAGTCTGCAGACATTATATACTGGGTATGTGCCAACTATGATAACTCATATAATATATATATATATATACTAGGTGAAGAGAAGGAGGCCTCCTTCAAATCACCGTGACCGGCCGACTAGAGACGGCTCACGATCACCTCTTGTGCACATAACCTTTACTGTCATCTGGATCAGTTAAAGGCCGATATCTTGCTTCATGAACTTAGTCATGTCTTTCATAAGGCAACATACCATACTTCTTTCTCATCAATAATAAATATGGCAAGATGACAATTTTCATAATATGCATCAATAATGCTTCAACATGCTTCATTTTCATAGTACTCATCAATAATGCTTCATCATGCTTTATTTTCATAATACTTTGCATTTGAACTCATTATTATGGTAGCTTGCCATAATAGAGTTAGAATAAAGCCCACCTGTCTCAGGAGTCGATGACACAACGCTCGGGGTCGTACTAACGCCGGCTGTCACTCGAACCTTTAGTGGCGCACGTGGTTTAGATTGTCATGTGACAAAATAAACTCTAGTTAGAATCTCATCTAACTCATATCTCATACTTAAGCTTAAACTTTCATCATGTGCTTAATCTCATCTTATAACTTCTCCACTATTTACCCAACTGGACTTCCCAATATAATCGGATATCTTATCCAATTAAAGGACTATCAATCCTAGGCAAATAGCATTCAAAAATCACTTAATCATACATGCTTCAAATAATCACTTATTTCACATAATATGCATATAACTTATCTTAATAATCAAATGACTTAAAAGTCATTATATGAACTTGAAATCTTTTTCTTTGTGGGGAAAATCCCAAATATTCATATAAGCCTTGAAAAATATTTATAAAACTTTCTAGTAGCATTTTCATGCCATAATATGTTGTATAATTCCACCAAAACCCTTTAAAAATTTCTTAACACAAAATCAAAGTAAAATTTTCGGACCTTCCAGTTTACCATTCTGTTCTGTCTCGACTTTAACGAATAAACTGCTTTAACTCAGGAATCTCCTGGATTCGAGACTTATACCGATGAAAACCTCTTTGAGTCTAGTTTCGTTTAAAAAAAAGTAGACTGAAAAACTCCAAGTGGTTTAAGAGATATGGGTGTTTTCCCACAGTCTACCAGATTCGGCAGTTTGGCACGACTGGAAGCTAGGATTTTTAAAAATTAGCAAACGTTGTCCAAATGCTTTGAAATTTTACATGAGTCTGTATAACACTTGTATCTTTCTCCCATAAAAATTTGGATGGCTGAATATTTTTGAAAGTTACTGAAAAGTGTGACTCCACAGACTGCCCTTCAAAATTTCCGGTGGAAATGCGCAGTAAAAGTTTTATATTTTAAAAAGGTAGTAAACCAAGTCCAAATGACTTGAAATTTTACCAGTGCTTATAAGACTCATATATGTACACACCATAAAATTTTGAAGATTTTTGGACGAGGGAAACCTCGTCGATTCATCAGTCCAGAACGTAAGAAAATTCCCGAAATGGTCGAATTTATCACATATGCACATATCATCATAGATTCATGCTTTCACCATCATTCCCATGCATTTTCTTACTAAGAACTTATCATGCTTCACTAATCATAACATATAGCCCTTTCAAGGGTTCTCAAGAAACATATCTCTTCCTCTCATGTATCTAACATGGAGAGGTGTATGAGCACATGAAGGTAGTGGAAAGTTGAAAGAATTCATCATGCTTTCTTATATCAAAATTTTCGAGAATTACAAGAGTAGAGAGGGGACTTTCATGCTTCAATATACATCAATATACATGCTTATATATCAAGAAAAATATATATATAACATGAGAGGAGAATTGAGGTTGCTACCAACAAGATTAATGGAGGTGGAATTGAGAATGATGCGTAGGCCTCTTGGAGCTTGATTTTGAAGATTGAAGTACACTTGATAGCTTGGTGTGAGGGTAGAACACTTTTGGCTTCCTTAATCCTTTCCAAAAATGGTGAAACAAGGAGAGAAAAAGTGTGGTGAGTGAGAAGGGGGGGGGGGGGGGGGGCTGCCGAAGGGGAAGAAAAAGGGAGAGAGAGCTTGCTTGTCTTGATGAGCTTTGATGAGATGATGTGATGGAGAGATTGCTTCATTCAATGTGTATCTTGCAATTAAATGGGATGATAAATGGTGAGTATGTCACCCTCTTAATGGTGCAGGAGAATGAGAAGAGAGAAGGAGAGAAGAGAGAAGAGAGAGAGCCGAGCATGAGGGAGGGGAGAAAGATTGGTGCATGTGCATGTGTGTGCTTAAAATGGGGGATCTTGTTTGCTAGAAAGGTTAGCTACTTAGGTTAGTGTTTAATGTGGCATGTGGCTTCATTGATGGGGGGGAAGAATGAAGTAATGAGGGAGAGAAGAGAGAAAAGAGAGGGCTGCGTGAGGGAGAGAAACCGAGAGGGAAAGAGAGAGATCGAGAGATTGAGAGAGTGAGAGAGAGTGAGAGAGATCGAGAGATAGAGAGAGTGAGAGAGAGTGAGAGAGATCGAGAGATAGAGAGAGTGAGAGAGAGTGAGAGAGATCGAGAGATAGAGAGAGTGAGAGAGAGTGAGAGAGATATAGAAAAATATATACATATATGCTTGAATACTTTACATCACTAATTTAGTGTGTAGGAATATATCCCACAGAAATATATTTATTTTCGTGTGGGAAAAACTTATCTCAATTATGATATTACAATATCATAATAACAATGCATCAAAATCATATGTGAATATTCTACCACGTAAAATATTTAAATCACATAGATATCTCAATAAACATATAGGGCGAAGATAGGCTTCTCCATAATAGGATTTATATGACCCGAGAAAGATAATATCGCTTTCTATAATTCTCAAAAATAATTCTTATCTCATTTATTCGCCCACGTGCATAATTCCTCTAGCTACTATTTAAACTCAATTTAAATACGAGCTAGGGCACAATTAGCTTCTCAAAATACGGGGTGTTACAATCACAAAAGGCAATAACTTCACAAGATGACTTCTTCAAATGCAAACCGGCCGTGGTCTTTTGAGCCTGCAATGTATCTCAGAATTCTCTTAACAGCTTTCCAATGAGTGTCAAGAGGTGAAGCAATGAATTGGCTAACTTTGTTAACACTGAAGGCAATTTCAGGCCTTGCGATAGTGGCATATTGAAGAGCTCCAACCGTGCTTCTGTAAAGCTTTCCATCGACATTGCTAATACATTTCCCATTGGAAAACTGACAAGAAGAGACCATATAGGAGTAGGACAACCTTTGGCTTCTTGCATCTTAACCTTTGTAAGAATATTAGATATGTATCCCCCTTGACTGAGATGAAGGCCATGCACGGTTTTGGTAATTTCTATACCAAGAAAGTGATGAACTTTCCCAAGGTCCTTCAAGGAGAAATGAGGATAAAGTTGCTTAATGAGACTCTGAATAGCAGCAGGATTAGAACCAGTGATCAACATATCATCAAGATAAATAAAGAGATAAACCACATAATTGCCTTTATTCTTGAAAAATAATGATGTATCTGCCCTTGACTGAGAAAAATCAGCCCTTAAAAGTACATACCTGATAGTGAGGAACCAAGATTTGGATGCTTGCTTTAAACCATAGATAGCCTTTTTGAGATTACAGACCATAGGGGCAGAATCTGAAGTAGGAGGTTCAAAACTAGGAGGTGGTTTCATATAGATCTCTTCTTGAAGTTCTCCATTAAGAAAAGCATTATCCACATCTATATGTTTAACAGACCAACCAAAACTCACTGCTAAAGATAGAATAAGCCTGACGGTAGCCGGTTTTACAACATGGCTAAATGTTTAATTAAAGTCAAAACCTGGTTCTCGAGAAAAACCTTAAGCAACTAGTCTTGCCTTGTATTGGAAAATGGATCTATCTGCTCTTCGTTCGATTTTGAAAATCCATCTACAGCCAATGGCATGTTTTCCAGGAAGTAAAGGACAGAACTCCCAAGTACCCTTCTTGATCAGTGCAAAAATTTCTAAACTCATAGCATTCATCCAGACAGAAACGCTCATAGCCTCAGCATGAATCTTAGGCTCAACATAAAGGTAATCACAGGTAGCATCAGCAGTGTAAGCCTGAAGATTTCTCGGCCTAAAAATATATGCTTTAGATCTGGTTACCATCGGGTGAGTAGCAAGACTAGTAGGCTGAAGAGGTTCATTGTCAATATGAATACTCTGTGGTGAATCAGTTGATGGATGAGGTGATGCAATATGAGTGTTAGTAGAAGAAGAAGATGAAGGGGGAGGTTGTGGTGAATGGGATGGAATATTAAATGAAGTGGAAGAAGAATTTTGAGGGGAGAGAGGTAAAGTTAGAGGAGGAATAACTGGTAAGGGAGAAAAAATAGGAGCAGAAGATAGAGAGGAGTCAGAGATAGAGGTAGCAGAAGACCTTACCAGAGTCTTATGATCTATAAGGGAAAATATTTTCTTAAATAAAACATCTCTACTAATGACAACCTTACCAGAGTCAAGTAAGACCTTATAACCTTTGTGGTGAGTATTGTAACCAATAAAGGTTCCTGGAGAATACCTATACTGCAACTTATGTTTATTAGATGGTCTAAGATAGGGGCAACAAAGGCATCCAAAAACTTTGAGTAGTGTGTAGTCTGGCTTACAATGAAAAAGCTTTTCATATAGGGTAACAAACTGGAGAAATTTTGTAGGTGTTCTATTTATGAGAAAACTTGATGAAATAAAGGCATCATCCCAAAATTTGGTAGACAAATGAGCTTGAGCTAAGAGAGAAAGCCCCATTTCAACAATATGTCTATGCTTTCTCTCAGCCAAGCCATTTTGTTGAGAAGTATAAGGACAAGAGATTCTGTGTAAGACATTAGTGTTCTGCAGAAAAGTGGTTAAACCCCTATACTCACCACCTCAATATGTTTGTAAGATCTTTATTTTATGGAAAAACTGAGTCTCAGCCATAGTTTTGAAGTTTTGAAAAACTTGATTCACTTCAGATTTTTGTTTTAGCAAATATATCCATGTAAAACGACTGTAATGATCAATGAATGAGACATAGTAGTGAAATCCATTAGAAGAAATTACTGGAGACAGACCCCAAAGATCACTATGAATTAGAGCAAGAGCTGTATTATAATTAGTGTGAGATGGCTCATATGAAAATCTATGCATTTTTGCAACATAACAAGAATGACAAAAAATAGAAGTTGGCATTGATGGAAAAGAGATATTACAGCTTTGCAATGCCTTTTTGACAATGTCAAAGGATTAATGGTCTAATCTCCTATGCCAAACATCTAGAGTAGCTACAGATGAGGGCCTAGAAACTAGAAACAGAATAAGAAAAAACTGTAAGGGCATCCTAGGTTCAGGGTCGACGGGATTCTTTGCCTTCGG
Organism: Salvia miltiorrhiza; assembly: GCF_028751815.1. NCBI lineage: Eukaryota > Viridiplantae > Streptophyta > Magnoliopsida > Lamiales > Lamiaceae > Salvia > Salvia miltiorrhiza. Next base: position 45,829,492 of record NC_080393.1, on the reverse strand, counting down.
TCTGACCACTACTTCCTTCTTGGTAACCTTCTCTCGGCCAGATTCCTCTTCATCTCCTAAATCCATTCCAACTTCTTCTCTTCCCTGGGCAACTAGCTCATTTTCAGGTGTTTTGACCACATTGGGTAACTCTTTCCCACTCCTCAATGTCACAACATTCACCTTCTTAACCTCCACTTGGGCAGGAAGCTCACCTTATTTTCTTTCCAACCGAGCAACATCTTGGGCAAGACGGGATAATTGGGCATTGATATTCTGCTTTCCTCCTCGAGTTTCTATCTTGAATTTATCATTCTTTTGCTGTGCTTTTATGTTTTCTTGTGCCATCGAATGCATAAGTTCTGCCAAGGAAGGTCTTCTTGCCTGTTGAGGCTGTTTTGGGTATTGTTGTTGGTTCGCCGGTGGTCTTTGGTTGGCTCCCAAGTGGTTGTTGTTGCCATATCTTAGGTTCTCATGATGCTTCCACTCTTGATTATTGTATTGCTGTCTATAGGGCTCGAAGGGCTTCTGACCATTTCCTCCATTATTGCCTTTCGGTTTTCCCAGTGCATTGACTTTCTCTTCGCCCTCAAAGAGTTAAGGGTATTCATCTGTCGCATGGGTGTTTGCCATACAAAGTTGGCATTCTTTCACCGGTTTCTTTATGGTCAAACCTGATTGCTCATGAAATTTTTCAAGGTGCTGCATAGCTTGTCGATCTTATCCTCTTGGGCAGACGATGTGGGTGGTGGGGGTATCCTCACAATCGTGCCCTCATCGTCTTTGGCTTCCTATGCAATTTCAGCTATCAGCTTGAATGTCTCGGCTGCTGATTTGTTCAAAATGGATCCTCCACATGCCACATACAACCATTATCTATTTTACCTTCGAAGTCCTCCCACAAAGTACTGGATAAGGTCATGCTCTGGTAATTGGTGTTGTGGGCATTTAGCTAGCATCTGCTTGAGCCTTCCCCAGTAGTCATATAGAATCTCTCCTAACCCCATCTTGATGTTGCTTATTATGGTCCTCAGGTTCTGGATTCAGCTGGCTGGAAAGTACTTCTCTAAGAACATCTACTGCAACGGCTGCCAGGTCGTGATGCTTCCTTCGGGGCAAGTTGTACAACCACTCCCTCACTCTCTCTTGGAGAGAGAACGAAAAAATAAGAAATCGGATTTATTTAGAAAAGGTAGGAGTTGCAGTGCGTATGGTGCCGTAAGCTATCTCAAAATCTTGCAGGTGTCTCTGGGGATCCTCTCCGGGCATATCACTAAATTCGGGAATATCTGGATCAGTGTCTGATTTATCTCCCAATTTCAAGTGATTTTGAGCAACACAATCCCCGTGGGTCGGAGGTTCAGATTATTTGGGAACATCATGTCCCTCAAGGTCCTCTCACCTTGATTTTGTTCTCCCATGTTTCCTTCTCTATTTTGGTTTACTCGCGCTTCTTGCTCTGCCCTACGTCTACATCTATCTCCGTTGTTCCGTCATGCGGTCCTCTCGATCTCAGGATCAAACAGTAATAGCTCTTCTTGACCTGCACTTCTGGTACGACGCATACACACACGGTAAGGAAAAACTCACACAAAAATCACACAAAATAAATTACTAGCACTCTCAGTTCCCGGCAACGGCGTCAATTTGATGAAGTTGTCGTTTAGCTTCGCGTAAATAAAGCCTTGTGCCCACAACTATACTAGCTAGTAGTAAGTCCAGGGTCGAATCCACAAGGAACTAAGTGTAATCTCTCCTTCAAGGGTTTCACTAAAAAGTGTTTGATTTTCTAGTTATCCCGGTCACAACTATCTTCTGGGCAAAACGCGTAAACGGACTGAATTGAAATAACAAGTAACTTGATCAATAATAAAATAATTTTAACTTGGGTTTGACTCACTAAACATGAAGGTTTTACTCAGACAATGGTTAAAATATATTTACCACATTCGTACATCAATCGGTTATAGGCACTGTTGGATTTGTATACTGAAAGCAAGAACCTTTTATGCTTGTATACAATGTTTCCTATGTTCACTGTTTTAATCCCCTATCTGATTGTGTTCATGATTGCATATGTATGTTCTTTATCTCTATATAAGTAGATTATATGGTGTGTTGTAGATCACAGAAGACCATATAATTAGAATAACCTTAAGAGATATAAAATAATCATAGCCGAAATAACTCTAGGACAGGTTATTGGTTTAGGCTGCAGTATCGATGGAAGTAGTTTGTCTTGACTACTTATCTATACTGGTACGCCATTACGTATTGATAGGACCACAGTGAGATACATTCTTTTATCTGACTTAAGTGAAGAATCAAAGATCTCGGTAACTTATAAGATCTTAATACTAATAAGATTTCAGATATATATGTTGATTCGTTAATCACTTTGATTTACTATGAGTGAGAGTTATATAGTAACTTGAGTACTCTGTATCTTGGGTGATAGCGGTTAATATATGATGTTTGATTATCTGTATTAGTACTCGTATCCGGTGTAGGATAATGACATCCCCTTAAGGAGCTCAATAATGTTTATTGCGGTAAACCCTGCAGGTTGATTAAGTTCAAGCGCAATAATAAGTTTTGAGTGGTACTGCTTAAGGATTACAAAGAGATTAATTAATTTAAGCTGTCAGAGCTCTAATTAATTAATGGATGTCGGATATTTTAAATACGAGGATTTAATAAGTCTAAATACAAGCCCCGACTCAACACCGACAATAAAAGGGGTAAGTCAATATTGGTTCTCTAGTGGAATGAACTGATATTTATAAATTAATTATGGTCTGGGCTGACCATGGATAATTAATTTATTTGAGGCCCATCTTTATTCCTTGTATCTGGTCCCTGGACTGGCCCAAAGTCTCCTAGCCCTAGAAGAGCTAGAAATCGCCCCATACACTAATTCTGTGCCCACACGTATTTAATTTTATTTAAATACAGCTGTCAACTCTCAAGAAAAACACACTGATAAAAATTAGGGTTTTGAGAGCTGTGGGAGGCGCAGGAAATGTGTAGGAGGCTTCTAGCTTAGGACTTTCATAGCTCGTTGTCCATCCAACGATGAAAGCTGAGCGGGATATAGTTCAGAAGATCAGAACTGGAGTCTTTCGATACGATCATCAACGACCTCTGCATCCGCTTCTCAAGTAAGTAATTCCTAACACCTATGTGCAGCTGTTGAATTCATAGGAGCATGTTTAAGATTAATCGTTGTATGATAAATTAATAATAACCAAGAAACGATCATCGGGCAAACGGAGCATTAATTCAATTTAATATTCCTTCAGGCACAATACATCCGCGCTCCCAATTGTCACTCGTCATGCACCCAACAACCCTATGCCCAATTTATCCTTTCTGATTATAACCCCATAAATTATCAGTTAATGGGATTTAACTATCCTGGTCATAAGCACTCCCTACATTAGCCTCTCACTTGAGAGTATTATGCTCAAGATGCATTCAGATTTAGAAAGACCCAATTTGACCCTTACGCGAAATTAATCCACTAGTCATGACTCCAACACCAATTGTACACTTCGCAGGTCGAAATTCCTTTCGCCTTATGCCCAAAGGTTACTTGTGGTCAAGATGCCTTAATCAATTAGTGATCAGTTAATTAATCAAGTTGCCCAAACCTTGTGAATCAAATCTAGTGTATCGGGAACATACTCATGCAGTTATTATGCCCATTTAGACCTCTCGAGTTTTAAGTGTTCATGCTCAGTTTATCTTGCCCAAACAGAATAAAAACTTAGTTAGACATGAATGAAATAAACAAAGCAAAATATATAAGGGAGAACATAAAGTAAAACTGAATTAAAATTACTTAAAGCAAAATAGTACTTACCGCAAAAAATGCCGCACAAAATATGAACTAAAAATTGAGTATCTACGCCCACAACCCGGGCAAAGCTTGCTTCTCCATGAAAATAAAACTAAGGTGCGGCAGTGTTCTCTGAATGGATTACTCTCCAGGCATTGAAACCATTCGAGTATTAATAGATGCGATTAGGGCTACAGAAGGCCCAACCCATGGTGTAGCGACTGGATCCAAAATGTGTGGAGATACACCCAAATCTTCAGACCTAATCTCTTGAAGATTTCTTTCCTTTTCTGGACAAGGCCTTGGTTTGACCTTATCGGTCGTTTTTTGGGTGTTGCCACCTTCTACCCATATCAAGCGTCTACACCGCGATCCTACTACGTCTGCCTGCTGCGCCACTTTTTGCCTCCATCCTCCTTCTGATGCATATTGGATCCCGACGGTACTGATGGGAAAAGGATCGATTTTCCCAACCTCCTTCTTCTCAGACTTTGAGTCTTCAAATCTAGTTATTGTGTGCCCCAGACACCTCCGCATCATTTTCGTGCCTCTTTCGCAGAATGCAACAACATTATGCCTTACCTGCACCTTATGCCTAAAGATCGGGCTCTCCTAAGAACTATGCCCTCCCATGCACAAGACACTGACAAAAAACTAAAGAAAAATGACTCTATCTAGACCTAGATAGACACGAAAAACGGGCACAAACATGGGCTAATCATATATATATATATATATATATATATATATATATATATATATATATATATATATATATGGTGTGGTTCTAGAGATAACTACATTATTTGTGAGAACGTAAGAACCATCAAATCTAATGCATCCACTGTAAAAATTAATGCATTCGCTGTTAAAATTAATGCACTCAAAAAAATAAAAAAAATTGCTCCCTTCAGGATTCGAACCCATGATCTGCATTCATCCAACAAGATGATGCATCCACTGTAGATCTTGATGATCGAATGGCTGAAAATGGTTCTCCGTTCTTTTATTTAGTGGTTCTTTCTTGAATCTCTCCATATATATATAGGATGTGGTTCTAGTGAGAACTACATTATTTGTGAGAACGTGAGAACCATCAAATCTAATGCATCCACTGTAAAAATTAATGCACTAAAAAAAAAATGCTCCCTTCTGGATTCGAACCCAGAATCTGCATTTATCAAACAAGATGATGCGTCCATCGTAGATCTTGATGATCGAATGACTGAAAATGGTTCTCCATTCTTCTTTTATTTAGTGGTTCTTTCTTGAACCTCTCCATATATATATATATATATATATATATATATATATAGGGGTGGGCTACCGTGAGAGCACATCTTAAAATAAGAAATAAGAACAATTTTTAATGTATGAATTTTATGTAGAACACGTATGAATTCGTTGTATAAAGGTATGAATTGTGAAAAATAATTTTTTGCTAGCTTTGGGATTCGAACTCAGGACCATAAATCCATCCAACAGGATTACGAATCAACCGTAGATCTTGATGATCTAAGGGCTGAAAATGATTCTTATTTTATATCTTAATAAATACTCTTATTTTAGCCCTTCCCTATATATATATATATATATACTTATTGTAACGATCAATGGAGTCAAATATCTATAATAGTGACCGCTTTGGCCACATTCGTCATGCATAGATTGGTTAGCAGAAAACTACGCTAAGATTTAATGCAAAGAGAAGCGATTTTTTTGTTTTTTTTATCAATCTTCCATATTGTATTTTACTCCCTTCATCCACGAAATGTTGTCTTAAGTAAGGGAGACACAAGTTTTAAGAAAAATTATGTTGTTTATTTATTGAGTGGAAAAAAGAGGCCCTCAAAGAAGAAAAGTGAAAAAAAAATAATTAAGTTAGTGAGTGAAGAATGAAGCCCACATGTTAGTAAGTGGAGAAAGGAACCCATAAATTATTATTAAAAATAGATTGACATAATTTTTTATAGACAAAACAAAATAACAAATTTGGACAATATTTTGTGGACGGAGGGAGTATATAGTATATCTTCTATAGTAGTTATGAAAGTAAAACTTATATTAATATTTGAAAATATTATTCCTATAATTTCAAATTTTCACTGAGGTTCCATCAACTTGATCCTCGGAGAAAATATCAAAAGTATATTTGACTGCTATCCCCATCAAAAAATACATGAATTTTTTGAAACCCAGAGCTGACATTTTAACATATCTAAAGCTTAGAATGCCTACTTTTTAAGGGGCCTTAAAGATGGAAATTATAATTGAACCAACCCATTGGCACGTGTAGTGCACTATAATTCAAATTTTTATTAAGTGTTTGTTTTCATAAAACAATTATGTTCCCGAAGGAGAAAAAGTCCATTAAAAATTAGGTTCCTTTTGCCAACATTTCTTCGTTTTCATTTCATGTGGAGTTAATTAATTAATTAAAATGCAAGTGACATCGTCTTTCTTACTTTTTCCTTCCATGAATTTTTCATTATTCAAACAACAAAGTTTGTGATATCGTAGTGGGATCAATAATTTTTCTCTGGCTTCACTGCAATAGGCAAAGTTACTAAACAAATTACTATCTATTTATGTCTTCCAATATGATTAACAAACTCATGTGATACTTATTCTTCAACAATGAGATACACCTAATATTTGTAGTGTAGCAGAAAGTGATAGTGAGCCCTCTCTCAATTCTATTTATTTATTTATTTACAATTTGGTACTACTTGTGTGCCACTACGATGCATAATTTTTGAACTCCAACTTATTTTTTACTCAAAAACTAATATTTGGAATCAAAATGCTTGACTCCAACTAATTTTTTTAACTTAAGCTTGAATAGGTAATTGTAACTTTTATTTTTAGTTTGGAGAGGCGAGGAATTAGAATTCGAATCATTATCACTTTACTTATAAAGAGGACGAATCAGGATCGATCCTGAAATTTCAGGGATCCTAAAAAATAGAAAAATGAGCTGTTGAGAAATAAAACTTTGATCGTTTGATTGTCAGCTAGATATTGCACATAATCGTCTTCTACGCTTGTGTGACTACATAACTATAATCTATAAAATGAAATAAATAAAAAATAATGATCAAATAGTTACTAAAATAATTTATTCTTCTAGAAACAAAATCATCCATAACATCCTCAAGATTAAGTATTTTCAATAGAAACACTAAAAAAGTAATACAAAGTCTCAACAAACTCAAAGAACTTCACCAGTTAACTTTATTCTGACGGTAACAATGTGTAATATATTATTTTTGTAATAAATTTAAAATTAATAAATCATAAATTATAATTAATAGGACTTTTTTTAAAATTTATAACCACTCAAATTTGACGCCCTAGGCCTTTGCCCCTTCGTTTGCAAACAAGGGTTGATCCTGGGAATAATATTACTCATTCCATCCATCAAAACTATGATACTTTTGGTGGACACAGATTTTAATAAAATTATAGATAATTTTTATGTAATGAAGAAAGGGTCCCACCAAAATTTGAAATGAATGGTTGAGATGGATAAAGTATTTAGCTATACAGAAACGATCATCTAACCGCCGTGGGCAAGCATAACGTGTCCACCATTGATGCGACAATTGTAATTATAGTAAAAATAATTTTAAGTATAGTAAGATTTGTTAATTCTTTTTCCTAATTAAAATTGATATATCAGTGGTGGACACATTATGCTTGTCCATGATGAATAGTGATCGGTTCTATTTAACTACAGTATTGGAAATGATAACGGTAAGTTTTTAGTAATAAACCTAATCAAGAGAACACCGAAACCTAATGATTACTTAAATAACAAAGTTTAATGATGGTACGCCACTAAATAGAAAAATTAGGAACTTTTTGAACTTATTGAAAATCACAGACGAGCATTCAGATTGCAAGTAGAAGCATTATAAGTTATTGGATTTACTGTTACGTATTTTCAATGTATCATGAAAAGCATCGGTGATACGAGCCATGACTAAATAAAACTTTGTATGTCCACATATCTCATCCCCTCCTTTTCTTTCTCTTGTCATTTTCCGGAATTACGACTCAGATTCCATTAGCTCTAACGTGGGGTTTTCCTAAATTTTCCCATATTCGTTAAATCACTATTGAAAAAAAAAATTAATATCACTCTCCTCCTTTTATTTTACTTGGCCTACTTTCCTTTAGGTTGTTCCATCTAACTTGATCTGTTTCTTTTTTAAGTAATAAATTTTCACTAATATTCCCTCCTGTCCAATCTTTTGTATCCATTTGAGTGTGACACGAATTTTAATAAAGTGATTGTGTGTTTTGTGAGTGAAATAAGAGTTCGACCGTTTATGTGAATGTTAAAATAATTAATATGGAGCAAGGATCTCACTTACTTTTACTAAAAATATGTGGAATGGTTAAAAAGGAAATATATATACTAAAAGTTGGGATGGAAGAAATATAAAATTATATACTCCCTCCGTCCTACGAAGCATGACCCAGTTTCCTTTTTGGTTTGTCTCATCAAGCTTGACCTGTTTCTAAAAATGGCAAAAATTTTACCCTTTATTCACCTTTTCACCTACCACACTTAACACACAAAATACCAATTTCTTAATTCCCGTGTCGAAAAGAAATGAGTCATGCTTCATGTGACGGAGGGAGTAATTTATATTATTTTATAGTATAATTTTATTTTGGGATAATTGCGTGAAAATACACAAACTTTGCCAAAAATCCATATTTGACGCGAAGTTAGGATTTTACATTTTAATACACCAACTTTCGTTGTTGTCCAAATTTGACACGACTTAATTCTTAAAAATTCAAAAAATAACCCCTTTTTTGTAAATAATTATACAAAGACTCACTTATGTTATTATTTGGGACATTTAAACCAAAACAAGATATTTCCTTATGATGTTTTCTTTTAATCTTTGATTCGCGCCTAAAATGATTTAAAAGAAAACATCATAAGAAAATATCTTGTTTTGGTTTAAATGTCCCAAATTATAACATAAGTGAGTCTTTGTATAATTATTTACAAAAATGGGTTGTTTTTTTAATTTTTAAGAATTAAGTCGTGTCAAATTTGGACAAAACGAAAGTTGGTGTATTAAAATGTAAAATCTTAACTTCGCGTCAAATATGGATTTTTGGCAAAGTTTGTGTATTTAGGTGCAATTTTCCCTTTTATTTTTTATAATAATGGTGTCGAAAAAAGTTAGGCAAAATAAATATTCAAAAAAAAAAAAAAAGAATTAGACAAAATAAAATGAGATGGATGTAAGAAATAAATAATAATGAGTCACATAAGGAACTAACTGAGGTACGTCAGAGGGAGTGAATAATATATGATTGGGTGAGACAATGAGCATCAAATATACCACACCTCCACACCCTCATTGGCTCTCTTCAGATACTTGCACTGTTGAACATCACTCAGTTAGGTCATCTTAACTCTCTACACAAAAGTTAATCTCGCACTAAAATTCATGCAATCAAAGCAATTGATGAACAATATGCGACAAGTTTAGTTTTTCAAAATTCATAATTTTAAATTAGAATTTTAACTTTGAAATTATACTGATTTTTGGGCATAATTTTAAAATATAATTTATTTCGTACTTATATCCGTTTCTTAGTTAGTAGCTCGAATCCAAAATTCTGACCAATTAAAATCAATGTGTAATATTTCCTCAAAAAAAAAAAAAAAAAAAAAAATCAATGTGTAATATCAGATGTTTAGCAATACTGTCGTTCTTTTCAACAGACACACTAATTCATTTGCATTGAATCCTTCAATGCCTAATCAACTTCTAGTGTAACGTTACTTTCAGTTGATCGAAAATCTCTCTCTCTCTCTCTCTCTCTCTCTCTATATATATATATATATATATATATATATATATATATATATATATATGAACCACCCTTATTTTAAGAATTACATATATAAGAAGTGAGTGTAAATAAATTTAATTAGAAAGGTATAATTTAAATTGAAAAAAAAATTATATTATCCACAGCTAAAAAACATGGACAACACTTGATTAAAAAACTGCTATATGAACTAAGGATACAACTACGCTGAATATTTAATATTGAAAAAGCCCAAAATTATAATTCTCTTACGGATTAATAGTAACTATTGGTGGTTGGTAACTTGACTATACATTTACTATTGTCTTTTTGAGCGATGATATATTGTTTGAAATTATTAATAGTATTTCGAACTTTTTCTCTTTTTTCAAATTCTAAACTTTTTAATTTTAAAATTATATATTTCTATTTATTTTATATTAAAAAATTATTAATATGACACAATATAATTATCATAAAATGATTGCATATGATATATTATAATTAATTTTAAGAAACACTAATTCAATAATTTTATCTATTTAATTGAATATTATATTATTTTAAAATTATAAATTACAATTATATGTACGCGGACTTTCTCAAACTCCCATCCGATTATTGATCATTAAATAATTCTTGGAATTGTATATATATATAAAAAATGTGTAAATGTACTTTCTTGGGACTATCATCCAAGTAATTAATTATTAAATCTTACTCGAAATAAAAATATAAGAGTGAATTATTCTTTTTTTGAAATAAGGATAATATATTATTGACTCAACCTAGAACACCTCTAGTTTGACTTGCAATAGGACAAGGACATTCTAGTGATGGTAAGTTGACCCAGTGTCATCTCTCAAGGAAAGTCTTAAAGGGCTTCTAATTGTATCGCAGGAAAAACAATAAAGGAAGCAGTAAAAAGATTGATTATTAAACTAAAACTTAGAATTAAAAACCGAATTGTAAAACTGAACTAAGCGACTTGAATTATTAAACCTTAGGCAAGATTTTAAAGAACTTAATTTAAACCTACTTATGAAATTAAATACTTGTAAATTAAAAAAACCAACTAATCTAGGCGTGAAACTAAAGTGCATAATTTAAATTGCATAATTAGAAAGAAAGCATAAACATGAACGAAAAGCATAAACATGATTAAACGAAAATAAATTGAATTGAAATACGAAATACCGTAAATGTCTTGAACGTGTAATTGTGTCACTCAATCACAATCCAAGAAATAACTAAAAACTTAACTAAATCGAAAAACTAACTAAGAACAATGAAAATTCGAGACTATGAAAAAGAACTATGAAAGCAATAAATCCTAAGCTTCGGATGCCAACAGATCGCAAAGATGGCGTCTAAAACTAGGGCAAGGGATTGATTGTTACAATAAAAAGTATGGCCCTATTTATAGACTTCAAATCCTTCTGGATCACCATAAAAGTTGCCATGCAAAATCGGACTCTAAAAGGAATAGAATCGTGCAAAGGAAGGTAAGTCTAGCTGTGACACGCTCTACAAGTCATCTCCACCCTAGCGGAAATCGCGGCTCTCGCCAGCGGAATGGCTTCCGCTCTGGCATTCGCCAGCGGAATGGTGATTTCTCTGGCTATTCGATTCCGCTGTAATGGACTTCTATCCCCTCTGCTCTGACTCTTGACTCCTCTGGTGAGTACTTGGCTACACTGGCTTCTTGATTTCGCTGACTCCAGAGAAATGGTGATTTCTCTGGCGTTTGATTCCTCTGCACTTATGATTCCAGCTGCGAAGTGATTTCTCTGGCGCTTCCGCGCTCGCTTTGATTCCTCTGGCGCTTCCTCACTCGCTTTGATTCCTCTGGCGCTTCCGCACTCGCTTCGATTCCTCTGGCGCTTCCTCGCTCGCTTCGATTCCTCTGGTGCTTCCTCACTCTCTTCGATTCCTCTGGCGCTTCCGCGCTCTCTTCGATTCCTCTGGCGGTGGGGCATTTCTCTGGCTTCCCATTTCGCTGCTCTGGTAAGCGGGGCTTTGCTTCTCTTACATGCCAGAGTATGCACAAAAACACGATTCTTAGCCCAAACTCTCCAAAATTTGCACTCTTCATCTCGAAAACCTAAATCTCCTGCAAAGCATAAAATAGACCATAAAACGCACCAATTTCCAGAAGATTTAACTTAAAATAAGCACATGCAAACCCCTAAAATTAGAACAATTAAGCATAAATCAATTATTACTTTAAAAATATATATATAGCCAATTATTTTGTATTATGAGCGGATGTATTTTTTACAAAAGATGCTAAATGTAATTTTTTATTTATTTATACTATTCTTTACACAAAACACAACTATAGCTAGTAGGATCCTGATAGAGGAGTGCTTCACTACTGGGGATAATACCTCATTAAAGTCTATGCCCTCCTTTTGTGTGAAGCCCTTTGCTATCAATTTGGCTTTGAATCTAATAGAACCAACTACTTCTATCTTCTTTTTGAATATCCATTTGCATCCTATGCATTTTTGTTTCTCTGGTTTATCAACTAATTCCTAAGTTGCATTCCTGATTAGAGACTCTATTTCCTCATTCATTGCCCTAATCCAGTGATTCTTTTCCTTTGCATTTAAAGCCTTTTTATAGTTCTTAGGCTCACTATACTCCATATCCTCTGCAACAGTAAGTGCAAAAGAAATTAAGTCTGCTTCACCAAACCTTGTTGGTGGTCTAATAAGTCTTCTTATTTTGTCTATGGCTAGTTGATAGTCATTTAGGTTGTCTGCTTCTTCTTCATCAGCCTGAGTATCAACATCAGATGTATGATCATCTTTTCTTTCTGTTGGCATTACTCTCTCTCTATTTACTGTGAGCTCCACCTCCACTGATGTATCTTTTTTTTAGTTACATCTTGCTTAGTAATTTTCAAATAAGGTATTTTATCTTCTCTGAAAACGACATCTCTACTAATGATTGCCTTATGCATCCCAGGTTCAATACACCATAACTTATAACCTTTCACTCCCTTAGGGTATCCAATAAACACACATTTAAGTGCTCTAGGATCCAATTTGTCACGCCTTATGTTTCTATAAGCAAGACAGACAAAAGTCCTTAAGCGGTTGTATTCATGAGCTCTTCCTGTTAGGTCCTGAGGGTCTCGAATAGGTGTATGAGGGGGGGGGGGAATACACCTATAGGCTATTTTTAGCTTAATCTACTGACCTCAATCAGAGGGATCTCAGTCAGAGATCAAAACGAAACTTTGCACGCAAACAAGGACTCCTGTTTTACTGAAATTAGTTTTGACCAACAGGGTTGACGACTGATACTGAAAGCTCTTCAGTAATGAGTTATCAGTTAAGTTGCTGGAACTTAACTGATGCAAGTAAGGGCTTCAGTCGTGTTTGCTAGGATAGAGATGATATCACTCTTCCTGACTATCAGAGGATAGTTCAGTCAGATCGATATCATGCGCAGCGGAAATTAAACTTAGTTTCGTAATAGCCTCGGTGGAGCAGGTTGTTGGATTAAGGTTTCTCTTTGCTGTTAGTCAGTGTTCAATTTTATCAATTGAAATAGCACAAGTAAGAATGTAAAACTGAAAGCTATAAATAACACAGAGACTTTTACGTGGTTCGGAAAAACCCTTTCCTACATCCACGGTTGGTTGATCAGACCAACAATCCACTCCGCAAGTGCTTCACTGGTGCACTGCAAACCGTACCCGTGTGCTTGCCTGGTGCACACAACCGTGAACTGAAGAAAACCCTTCTTCAGCACCCACACAACCTCGCGTAGGATTTCCCTGCTAAGCACACCTCGTGCTCAGACTTTTCACTCAGAGTTCAGAGTACCTTCCTGAACTCCGAACCACTCAAACACTCTTATGGGGGGGAGGTTTGAACGAGTGCCAACTATACTTACAAAGAACAAGTTCTTTGAAGCAAGTTTGACCTTTGGCTTCTGGGTAAACAGATATATGCCTAGGGTCTAAGAGAATGTATGTAATCAGCAGTGACTGATTTTGGCTTTGAAATTCTCTTCTTCGATTCAAGCTTTGGGGCGGTTAAGCTTTAGGCTGAGTAGCAATTTTGGCAGAGCTTCAGCTTATGTCGTTGAATCGGTGAAGGTTGAAGTGATCCTCGAGCGCTATTTGTAGAAGAACTCTTGAATAGATCCGTTGGCGTTAATCGTCCTCAAGATTTCTTCCGTTGGAGAGCAATTCGAATTTGGGCTGAGGCTTCAATCTTCGAGGTTCCTTGTCTGTGTGGAAACGGCTCTCTTTGATGGACAGGAGATGTGACGTCTCTGAAAAGTTACCACCAGATAGGAATGACCTCTGCAGAGATAAGATATTCTGAGATCTCTGCATTTAATGCGGCTGTACTTGTGCGTACGTGGCTTCCTCTGAACGTTGGAAGATCAGTCATATGAGGAATGTTCAACTGATACTTGACTTTAGTATCTGTCCATTGCGCGCATTAAATAATCAGTCTTCAACTGATTCTTCAACTGATACTTCAGTTGGTATCTGCAGTCTTCAGTCTTTAGTCTTCGTTCTTCAGTCTTCAGTCTTCGACACCGCAAACTAAACTAGAAACGAACTCTAACACTTGAGTTCAAAACGATTCTAGTCTATTACATTTAAGTCCTATGAATTTTGGTATCATCAAAACAAGGGTTAGGATATTCCACAAGGTTCCCAACACTTCCTGACCATAATTGTTCTGGGTTTCCAATAGCTGATAAGGGACTTCAATTAATGAGATAACATGTAGTGATAGTTGCATCACCGCATAACCTCTTTGGCAGTCCACTTGAAGCAAACATAGATCTAATTTCTTTCAAGGATAGTTATGTTCATCCTTTCAATAATGCCATTTTGTTGAGGGTTGGCTGGCACAGTCTTGTGCCTTTTAATTCCCCTACTTGCACAAAATCTCTGGAATTCATCAAATAGGAACTCTAAACCATTATCAGTCCTTAATTATTTCAGTTTTCACTTCATTATACCACTCAGTAAATATATGAAAAGTGTTTGACTTAAACTTCAGCACATATAACCAGAGTTTTCTTTAATAGTGGTCAATCAATGACAGATACCATTTGCCACCTCCTATTGTTTTAGTCTTAGATGGTCCCCCATAGGTTAGCATGAACATATTCTAGAGGAGCCTTCACTTGCATCTCTCTCTTTGTGAATGAGAGCTTCTTACGTACTCTTTCCCAGAACACATTCATCACAGGCATTTATGCCAAACTTCTGGTGATGATGTATTAGTCCTTGTTTGTAGCTCATTCAACCATTTTTCTCACAAGTCCCAAATGTCCTATTATTCCATGTCGTAGAGGGATTTCTCCTCAACATTGATTTCTGATTCACCAACAATACTAGTGGCTTCGAAATAGTAAAGGCTCTTGTGCCTAAATCCTTTCATTACACATTTAGATCCCTTCATTACCTGTAAAACTCCATTTTGGGAAAAACAAGAGAACCGTTTTGACTCAAGTAATCCCAATGATACAAGATTTCTCTTTAAATCTGGGATATATCTGACATCTTGTAGGGTTCTAATAACTCCATCATGCATCTTTATTCTAATGCACCCAATTCCTTTTACTGGACATACATGATTATTTCCACGTATGACTAAACCTCCATGTTTTAGTTGCAAATCAGTGAACCACTCTTGATGTGGAGACATGTGGAAAGAGCATGCAGAATTCATTACCCATTGATTCATAATGGTGTGATTTGCCACATTCAACATTTCTTCATTTTTAACCTGATCTATTGTATCAGTTGCTTCCTTATTCTAGCATTGCTTGCCTTCTTCCTTAAATTCCTTTTCCATGCATAGCAGTCCTTTCTTATATGCCCAAGTTTTTTGCAATGATAACATTTCTTGTCATCACTTTCCTCTTGCTCTTTAGGCTTAGCACGATTACATTTCTTGGATTGCTCTTTCGCTTTCTTGGACTTACTAGACTTGTGCTTCTTAACATTCAGACTCTCAGATTGAAAGTCTTGCCTTCCCTCTACTACCTTTTGAAGTTTCTTTGCTTTCAATGCACTCATGACTTCACTGAAAGTGATGGTGGTGTTTTCTTTACCAAAGAGCATTGCATCTTTTAGATGCTCATAGGTTCTTATTAATGCATTCTAGAGCAATATAGCCTTATTCTCATCCTCTATCTTAGCATCCACATTTTTTAGATCATCTAATGACTTATTAAACTCATCTAATTGATTTGAAAGACTATTATCCTGAGTAAACTTATATGAGTATAACAATTGTCTCATATAAAGTCTATTTGCAACTAATTACGTTATATATAGAGAATGTAGTTTGTTCCATACCTTCAAGGAAGTGTCTTCCTTAGCTACTTCACGTAGAACCTTGTAACCAAGGCAAAGAATTATGATGCTATGAGGCCCCCTGATCAATCCCCTCCATATTAATCTTCGTGTCTCTTTCTGCCTTCACTTTTTCATTCACCTTTTCTTCATCGACTGCAACTGTGAGACCTTGTTGAATAAGAATCGCGCGCATCTTGATTTTCCACAAGGTGAAATCATTCTTTCCGTTGAATTTTTTTGCTTCAAATTTCGTCGTAAACATCTCTGCAGATTAGACCAGTCTGCACTCAAAAGTTCCTGATCTCTGGTGATCTACAACCGCCGTGAATCTGATCCCAAAATTGCATCCCACAGACGGCGCCAAATGTTAATCCAGAAAACAGATCACTTGATGTTCTTGAGATCAGATCAAGCTGAACAATTGAAAATGCAACAAGAAAGAAAACTAAACTCAATCAAAGAACAAAGAACATGGGATTAATGTGGTTTGGATTTGATAATGCTACATCCACCTGCGAAGAGATGAAAACCTTTATTAACCATCAACGAACATAAATTACATACTCAAGATTGAGTAGTACAACCTTATCTTGATCTATGATCTTGCTGTGAACTAACACTCTCTCGCTACTCTATAAATAACGCTCACGTTACAAAACAAGAAGGAAGAAAATGTTATCTCTAATATATTCTGAGCTAACTTGTTTTCTTATATACCTCATGCATATAAGCATGTACAAACGACGTGACTCTCTATAACTAACTCTGAGCATTAACTCATTATACTCTTGTTAATTGCAGCTGAGTCCCCTTAGTATAGAAGATATACAAGTGAAGCCACATACTTCATAGAAATCCTAGTACATTTTGGAGGGAACTCACTTGGGATGACCCGATTGATAAGTGGGTGGGGCCTTGAACCATGGTTCACCCTTTACAATGTGAAAGATCGCTTTTCATGATTGATTCAAGGATGTAACTCTGTATCGTGTAAATATATTGACCTCTAGGACCGGGGGCCTACTGTGCCTCTGCCTAGCTTGTGAGTTATCCACTCTTGAAGGTTGCACTGGTTCCATTTGCGGCCGACCCCTTGGAGAATGTACTTTACTCGTCGGCCTATCATTATTAAAGGCATTATCATTGACCTTTTTGGTTTATTCCTTTCATCCTCTACTTTTCACTCAGCTTTGGCCTCTTCTAATTTTATATAATCTGACAGTCTTGCCATGAGGTCCTCGAAGGACCATGGTGGTTAAATCTGCAGAGCATCAAATGCTCCAGGTTTAAGTCCTCTGATAAAAGCATAACTCGAAGTTGCGACTCAGCCTCTAGTACCTCCAAGGCGGCCATGTTAAACTTTGCAGCATATTCTCAAAGGGTTTCATTCTGCTCCTGCTTCATATCCATTAAAGACATGACATTCATCTTCGATCACTTGGAACTAGCCAATTGATTTATGATAATCTTTTATCATTTTTTGTTCATATTTGAACTATTTCTCTGTCGCAGCCCGCCCTAACTAGGGATAGTTAGGCCGAGTGATCCACGACTAGGGATGGGGTTAAAGAAGAAGGGGAAGAAAGGGGCGTCATTTATAACCGTAAAACTTACTCATCTTAATAAAACTCGTCATTATTACTCATAAATACTCAATTGAAAACATTACTAAAAGAAGACATAAAACTTAATTAAAACGTTAATCAAGTTAATACATCAACAGGAACCATCCTCTTAAACTTAAAGTACGACATAACAGTACCAAAAGTGTTTTGCAGCGGAAATATAGCTAGACATATGTATGAAGACATATTCTAGACAGGTTACATATTTATTAACAACCCTGTAACTCCGCTCAATGCAGCACCATCATCACACTGGCTCAACCTGCACATTTTTGAAAAAACATATGCAGGGCTGAGTACAAAAGCACTCAGTGAACACATGCCAAACATCTCATCTCATGCTTATAAAGCTATAAATATTGTCATTGCCATACTTTAAACAAAGCATAAGGGATTTATCTAAAGCCTTATGTTTGCTAAACTCATTTTCGTTTCTCAAAGTTGACTGGCCGGTCTATGTTCTCAAGTAAGTACCATATCTGTTAACTCATGTACTGAGAGGGAGGCCTTCCTCTGCAGCACTGCAATCGGCCAACCTGAAAGCTGACTCACGATCACTGTGTACACTAATTCTACCTCGCGTAGAACCGATATCATTTCTCATACAGATAGATAACATACTAAAATCTCAAATATTTGGCAATGCAATAACTTCAAAATAGGTTTTCAGTTCATCATACATCAATCATTTAAACGCGTAAACATCTTGATTTTGGCGTAGAAAAGCCCACCTCGTTGCGTCTCTGCAAACAGGTAACGTCACTCTCTCTCTCTCTCAAGTCGTCACTTCCCAAACGGACTTTCATCGTTATGAAGAATCAATGAGAAGAAGGGTCATCATAACAGAAAACTCACTAACTTAAACTCACATAGGGAAATAAAACTTAACACTTTAACTCTACTGCCCTGCCAGCGCTGACTTGGCAGCCAGAGTTGACCACTCGGCAGAGCTGACCACGACTGAAAATCACTCAGCAGAGCTGACAATCACTTTGCAGAGCTTACTCGGCAGAGCTGAAAATCACTCTGTAGAGCTGACTCGGCAGAGCTGAAACTCACTCGGTAGAGCTGAAAATCACTTTGCAGAGCTGACTCGGCAGAGCTGACCACTCTGTAGAGCTGACTCGGCAGAGCTGACCACTGCTGGGTGGTTCTGAATAGGTCAAAAGAGGACCTATTTATAGTTTTCAGATTTCCTTCGATCACCATGGTAGTTGCCATACAAAGTAGAATTCTAAAGGTAATAGAATCGTGTAAAATAAGGCAACTCTCCAGCTGGATACGCGCTCTGGAAAAATACTCCTACTCTTGCCGAATTCGCAGCTCTCGCCAGAGGAACGGCTGTCGTCAGGGAAATGGCTATCGCCAGATAAATGGGTGATTTCTCTGCTCTGTCTTATTTCTCTGCTCTGCAGCGCTTCTCTTCTCTGGTGAACTTCTCTGCTCTGGCTGCTGAGTTAGAGCTAACTTTTCTCCTCTGCTATGACTTGGTTCCGCTGCTCTGAAGATTGATTTCTCTGACTTTTCACTTCTCTGACTTTTGAGCACTGGGCTTCGCTTCGCTGCTCTGACTTCTCTCCCCTCTGCTCTGACTATCGACTTCTCTGGCGATTGGTTTCTCTGCTCTGGTGAGTTGACTTCGCTGCTCTGGTCTGGCTTCTTGATTTTGCTGCACTGGAGATGTTGATTCCTCTGCTCTGGAGACCAGAGCACCTAGAAAACGCCAAATTCATCCAAAATTCTCCAAAATTGCATTATTCCATCTTGAAAGCCTAAATCTCCTGCAAAGCATAAAATACACCATAAAACACACCAATTTCCAAAAGATTATCTAAAAATACGCACATACAAACCCTTAAAAATAGAGCAATTTAAACATAAATCAACTCCCCCACACTTAGCCTTTTGCTTGTCCTCAAGGAAAATCCATATGAATCCTAGGAAGAGATTGATTTCAACAATGTTAATTTCCATCCAAACATTCACAAAGTCAATTCTACACTTTACAATCAACATACATCTCTCGGTCATGCAAGTAACTCAAAGTTTAAGAAGCAACAAAAGAGTAATGCAAGTAATTCGATCAGACCCAATTCTCCGCTAGAAGTGAATTCCCTAATGTGATCGCCTTTATAATCAATATCACCATTTTTCACACTTTGTGTGCTTAGAATTTTCGACAGTTGAGCCATAATTCATGAAATAAAACCATTTGGATGTAATCTAAAGTCTTTTCACTTGGTTTCCCATGCTCATAGTTAGACTAGAGGAGCAGAGACTCAGAGCTGCCACTTTTTCAGAACAGGCCAGATGTTTCAGAGCTGGCAATTTCAGAGTTGGCAATTCGTCCAACTTTTTCATTTTTCACAGATAAGATATGATCGTAGGCAATCACAATGACAACACTCCTTCTAGCATCTACAGGACAAATCACGTTTTACTAACTTACAAAAGTGTTGCAACAAAACTCATAATTCTTTGCACAATCAAGAAACATATATTAAAAGTAAAATAAGAATAACCACCAAACAAACACAAACCCGAAATGCACATTGAAAACCATCTTCTCTTCCACAAATTCATAAAAAATAGCAAGATTCGAGACCAAAAACTAAGCGTAGAAAGATTGATCTCACCCAATTTTTGAAAAATATAAGCAACAAAACACCCCCCCCACACTTAAAGCATGCCATGTCCTCAGGGCATAAAAGAAATACGAAGAGTGTAGAAAACGTCCCTGATTATCGGTAATGAAAAGATGAACCATCGTGAGAGGTGGCGAAAATGGAGGTTTGTGGCCTTGGGCAGAGTAGAGAGTGGCTGCGCTGAACAAGGCAGCGAAGAGTAGAAAAGGCTGCGCTGGAAACATGAAAACCTCCAGTAACCTGGCAGAGAAACACATGCCCATGGCGGTGGCATGAACAAAGCGCGAGATCTCGCAACTTCCAAGCTCAATACCGCACTAAAAAAAAACCCAAACAAAACAACAAAACAAAAAGAAACAAAATGAAACTGAAAGAAAGAAAAACAAAACAAAAACGGTTGGGTTACCTCCTAACAAGTGCTTAATTTAACGTCTAGAGCTCGACGATACCTCAAAAATTCATGGAGGTCGGAAACAGCACTCTAACCATTGGAAAGCTTTTCTACTCTTGGGTGCCCTCTCCACCTAAACACTTCTCTTAGCTCGAACATCCTCCACAACCATTGCCCCCTTCTCATTCTTGTTCCGAAAAATTTGGAATTTCACTTTCTTCTTATTGGGGGTATGGGTTTTCAAAGACCCCCCATCATGCTCCAAAAACAAACACATCTCAAAAGTCAGAACTTCTTTTGGTTTTGGAGTTTTTTTCCTGGCTTCATACTTGGGCAGTTCATTCTTCTCAACCTCTTCATCCTCCGAATTTGCTAGAAAACTGTCAGCCAAATTAATCACTTCATTCTGGGGAACTTCCTTTGGTGGAGGTTTCTTGAAAATCACAGTTTCACCATAGGCTCCCAATGTCATCGTCCCCCTTTGCATATCTAGCTTTGCTCCACATGTGGCAAGGAAAGGTCTCCCTAAAAGCAAAGTGTTGGGAACCTTGTGGAATATCCTAACCCTTGTTTTGATGATACCAAAATTCATAGGACTTATATGTAATAGACTAGAATCATTTTGAACTCAAGTGTTAGAGTTCGTTTCTAGTTTAGTTGCGGTGTCGAAGACTGAAGATTGAAGACTGAAGAACGAAGACTGAAGACTGAAGACTGCAGATACCAACTGAAGTATCAGTTGAAGACTGATTATTTAATGCGCGCAAAGGACTGATACTAAAGTCAAGTATCAGTTGAACATTCCTCCTAGGACTGATCTTCCAACGTTCAGAGGAAGCCACATACGCAAAAGTACAGCCGCATTAAATGCAGAGATCTCAGAATATCTTATCTCTGCAGAGGTCATTCCTATCTGGTGGTTACTTTTCAGAGATGTCACATCTCCTGTCCATCAAAGAGTGCCGTTTCCACACAGACAAGGAACCTCGAAGATTGAAGCCTCAGTCCAAATTTGAATTGCTCTCCAACAGAAGAAATCTTGAGGACGATTTACGCCAACAGATCTATTCAAGAGTTCTCCTACAAATAGCGCTCGAGGATCACTGCAACCTTCACCGATTCAACGACATAAGCTGAAGCTCTGCCGAAATTGCTACTCAGCCTAAAGCTTAACCGCCCCAAAGCTTGAATCGAAGAAGAGAATTCCAAAGCCAAAATCAGTCATTGCTGATTACATACATTCTCTTAGACCCTAGGCATATATCTGTTTACCCAGAAGCCAAAGGTCAAACTTGCTTCAAAGAACTTGTTCTTTGTAAGTATAGTTGGCACTCGTTCAAACCTCCCCCCATAAGAGTGTTTGAGTGGTTCGGAGTTCAGGAAGGTACTCTGAACTCTGAGTGAAAAGTCTGAGCACGAGGTGTGCTTAGCAGGGAAATCCTACGCGAGGTGTGTAGGTGCTGAAGAAGGGTTTTCTTCAGTTTACGGTTGTGTGCACCAGGCAAGCACACGGGTACGATTTGCAGTGCACCAGTGAAGCACTTGCGGAGTGGATTGTTGGTCTGATCAACCAGCCGTGGATGTAGGAAAGGGTTTTTCCGAACCACGTAAAAGTCTCTGTGTTGTTTACAGCTTTCAGTTTTACATTCTTACTTGTGCTATTTCTATTAATAAAACTGAACACTGACTAACAGCAAAGAGAAACCTTAATCCAACTATCTGCTCCACCGAGGCTATTACAAAACGAAGTTTAATTTCCGCTGCGTATGATATCTATCTGACTGAACTATCCTCTGATAGTAAGGAATAGTGATATCATCTCTATCTTAGCAAACACGACTGAAGCTCTTACTTGGATCAGTTAAGTTCTAGCAACTTAACTGATAACTTATTACTGAAGAGCTTTCAGTATCAGTCGTCAACCCTGTTGGTCAAAACTGAATTCAGTAAAACAAGAGTCCTTGTTTGCGTGTAAAGTTTCGTTTTGATCTCTGACTGAGATCCCTCTGATTGAGGTCAGTAGATTGTTGTAAAAATAGCCTATAGGTGTATTTCCCCCCCCATACACCTATTCGAGACCCCCCGGACCTAACACAAAGGCATATTTGGATCCTCCGGAATATCCAACACCACAAAGTCGACTGGGAAGAAGAAATCACTCACCTTCACAAGCACATCTTCCGCAACTCCTAGAGGTTTAGAGCAAGACTTATCAATAAGCTGAATTGTCTTGTTGGTTGGCTTCAAATCCCCCAGTTGCAACTTCCTATACACTTTGAGAGGCATGATATTTATGCTTACTCCGGTGTCACACATCACTTTCTCAAACAATGACTTTCCAATCTTCACAGGAATATTGAAGCTGCCCGGATCTTCTCTCTTTGGAGGCAACTGACACTCCTTCACTGCGAGTACCTCCTCAAATTCATTGAATGCATTTTTCTTTTCCATCACAGCCTTCACAATTTGCACCTCATTTGGCTTGTTTCTCAAGATCTCCACAGAAGGAATATTCACAGCCAACTTCTTAAATGTCTCCAAAAATTTGGAGCTTTGCTCATCTAATCTTGGCCTCGGGAATGGAAGAGGGGGAGAAACATAAATACCTTCATCCTCAACTGAATTATCAACCACCCGGATAGAATGACATTGCTGATTTTGCTGAGGCTGTTGATGTTGGCTCTTCGGATTGAACTGAGTGTTGCTAGGAAATTGGCCTGGCTTGTGCTGTGCAGCTGCTTGGTTAGCCATCTGACCAACTTGAGTCTCCAACATCTGCACCTGCTTAGACAATGCTGAAAAATTTTGCTCCATGTTGGAGATTTTGGTCCCCATGTTTGCCGAGTTTGCCTCCATCCCGGTCATCTTCACCAACACTTGCTTAATCATCTCCTCTAGTGAATCCTTCTTCGGCTCATTGATGACTCCTCCATTAGACACAGAAAACCCAGGTGAAGGCTGCACAACATTGTTTGGGTTACCATAAGAAAGATTCGGCTGCGATCGTCCTCCTGGTTGGAACTGCTGCTGGCCCTGCTGATATTGCTGACCTCTGCCATACATTCCTGGCTGACCTCGATTCAACTCACTGATCTTAGTAGTCAGCTCTGCCAGCTGCGTAGCCATCGCTGCCTGTTGAGTAACCATTGCTGCCATAGGATCAGAACTGGACGCAGCTGCAACCTTCTTCAATTGTATTCGCTCAGATGGCCATTGGTAGCTCGTAGAAGCCATACTATCAATAATGCTCCATGCTTCAGAACTGCTTTTCTGGAGTAGAGAGCCACCTGCAGCTGTATCCATGTGCATCCTTGTACGCTCCCCGCAGGCATTGTAGAACATTATCACGAGCGTGCCTTCATGAAATCCATGGCCTGGGCACTTTCTGAGCTTCTCCTGATATCGCTCCCAAGTCTCCGCTAGCTTTTCTCCATCGTACTATTGAAACTGCACGATGTCCATCTTCAGTTTCAACGTAAGGCCAGGCGGATGAAACTTGCGTAGGAATGCATGAGCCAAATCCTCCCACATGATATTCTCTCCCAGCTGCAGCATATGATACCACGACTTCGCCTTATCCCGCAGTGAGAAGGAAAAAAGACGAAAACGGATAATGTCATCAGGGACACCATTCATCTTTACCGTGCTACACAGCTCCAGGAAATGCGCCAGGTGCGCATTAGGGTCTTCAATCGCTTGTCCACCATATTGGCTCTGTTGGACCATCGTGATCAAACCCGTTTTCAGCTCAAAGTTGTTAACGTTCACTCGTGGAGGCTCCTGATACACATACTGCGGAATGAACGCTTCATTGATGGCTGGTTGTTTCTGAGCCTCTTTAGCAGCTTGAGCGTCCAACAGCTGTTGCAGCTGCTCCTGTAGAGCACGAATCTGTTCATTAGTAGCCATCGTATGCAGTGCCTGAAAAAAAAAATGAGAATTAGAAAAATAATAATAAAAAGAAACAGTAAACGCCTGAAGTACTACTAAGTCCTATCGGAAATATTAAAGAAACTTCTAATCAATCCCCGACAACGGCGCCAAATAGTTGATCACTATTTTTATTAGCAACAAAAACTGCAACTAACACAGGCAATTGTAGCAAATAATAAGTAACCGAGTATCGTATCCACAGGGACTGACACAACGAAATAACTCTAGCTATCTCCTAAACAGACTATAACAATAGACATCCAACAGAAAGTAGGAAGGTTTGATTAGCACTAAATTCAAATAACAACAAATAAAATAAGGTAAAAACTCAAATAATAAAATACTCTGACCCTAGGGATGTACTTTTACTAATTAATTACATGCATTTAATCTATTGATTCAATTACCAATTTAATCCAACCCTGATGAGAGATTACAGAACTATTCACAAGCTCCTCTAACGAACACCTATGAAAGTAGATTAATTTATCCCCCTTCACATTCAAGACTCCAAGGAATAAATTAACTCCCAAGCGTACACAAAGAATAGCTCCCTACATTTTCACCTATCCCATTCAAGTGTCAAGGCTACTACTATAACATGCATTCCTGAATCGGCTGAACAACTATCGCATTCAAGACTCAAACTGAACACCTAAATATGTAAATTATTGGCCAAATAATTCACAAGAAATTAAGCACCAGGAATCATGAATCACAAGTTGGAAGGCAAATTGATATCAATAAATCATACACACATAATTAATCAGCTATGTACAAACCCTAGGTTCAGATTAAAGAACTAGCTAGACATCGCAAAAGAAAACATAAACATAATAAATAAGAAAGCAATTGTAAAAACTAAATTATATAAAAACTGAATGAAAACGATTGTAGCGGCTTGAATCTTCAATCTTGATCCAAGCCTTGAAAACTGGAAAGCTAAAATATTCTAAAGCTAAAAAACTGAAATATGAATGCTGGGCGGTTCTGAATAGGTCAAAAGAGGACCTATTTATAGTTTTCAGATTTCCTTCGATCACCATGGAAGTTTCCATGCAAAGTAGAATTCTAAAGGTAATAGAATCGTGTAAAATAAGGCAACTCTCCAGCTGGATACGCGCTCTGAAAAAATACTCCTACTCTTGCCGAATTCGCAGCTCTCGCCAGAGGAACGGCTGTCGTCAGAGAAATGGCTATCGCTAGAGAAATGGGTGATTTCTCTGCTCTGTCTTATTTCTCTGCTCTGCAGCGCTTCTCTTCTCTGGTGAACTTCTCTGCTCTGGCTACTGAGTCAGAGCTAACTTTTCTCCTCTGCTATGACTTGGTTCCGCTGCTCTGAAGATTGATTTCTCTGACTTTTCACTTCTCTCACTTTTGAGCACTGGGCTTCGCTTCGCTGCTCTGAATTCTCTCCCCTCTGCCCTGACTATCGACTTCTCCGGCGATTGGTTTCTCTGCTCTGGTGAGTTGACTTCGCTGCTCTGGTCTGGCTTCTTGATTTCGCTGCACTGGAGATGTCGATTCCTCTGGTCTGGAGACGTCGATTCCTCTGCTCTGGAGACCAGAGCACCTAGAAAACGCCAAGTTCATCCAAAATTCTCCAAAATTGCATTCTTCCATCTCGAAAGCCTAAATCTCCTGCAAAGCATAAAATACACCATAAAATGCACCAATTTCCAGAAGATTATCTTAAAATACGCACATACAAACCCTTAAAAATAGAGCAATTTAAACATAAATCAACCACACGCAGAGCTGACTCGGCAGAGCTGACCACTCGCAGAGCTGAACTCAACAGCCAGAGCTGAACTCAACCCGATAGAGCTGAACTTCAATAGTCAGAGCTGAACTCAACAGCACTTCAACTGCCAGAGCTGAACTCAACAGCACTTCAACTGCCAGAGCTGACAAGCTCGACAGAGCTGAAATCCACACGTCAGAGCTGACCAACCCGGCAGAGCTGAGCTCAACCGCCAGAGCTGACCAACCCGACAGAGCTGGATTCCGCCGCCAGAGCTGACTAGCTCGGCAGAGCTGGAATTCACGCACCAACTCAAAAAGTTCAACACTCACCACTCATGCTCAACAAACAAAGGGTTCTCATGCTTCTCTCTATCTAACATTCCTCAAAACTTCAAACTTAATCTATCATGCTCAACTTCCATCTTAGAACACAAAAACATACTAACAAAGCTCATGAAACATTCAAAACTCAAGACACAAATCAGCCATGCACGATAAAACCTACAACTTATCATGCTTGGAAAAATACAATTTTAACATATAACAATCCTAGCATGCTCCTAAACACATATAACAAGTCACAACGATTAAATAAAAATCGAAGGACGAGCTATGACGAAGAGCACGGACGGACTGCCCTCATGGATTTCATAGCTAGGGTTCGAACAGTCCTTAACTCTTTCATTAAACATGCTCAACAATTACTCAAGAACAACATACTAAAAACTCACGACGATCCGACGTCGTTTCAAAATAAAGTCGAGAATCGATGTTTTTCGACGTCGACTAAAAACGAAAAGAAAACCATCAAAACGTAGGTAGAGATGTTACCTACTTATATTGTGCTCGAAAAGGTGCTCGGGGCTCGTCTCCTTGCTCAAATTGGAGCTCAAAAGCTTCACTTATGCTTTAATGGTGGATGCGTGAATGTAGTGTGTGTTCTAGGTGTTGTGCGTGTGAGAGATGAAAGTGATTGGAGTGCTTTGGCTAATACAGCTGCCTTTTTAAAGGGAATGGGGGCTTTTGGGCTGTTGGAGTGCTTTGGCTGTTATTAATCTCACTTAGTCGTTAAATATCTCGTTTCGTCTCGTCTCGTTTTAACGACTAACTACCCGTACTCTTCGTTACTCGCCCTCTCGACTCTCTCTCACTTTCATTACACTCGTAATTCTATATAAATATAGAAAAAAACAAGCTCGTTCTCGAAATTCTGATAAACGAGCTCGGTTCGTTTATTGAGAAATTCTAGTTTACTATTCACTCATCGTCAAAAAATAAAAAACTTTTGTTATTGGACTCATATCGAAAAACTAAAAATATTTCTCGACGACGTGCACGTAAGATTTTGAAAATCGACAAAAAGACGAAATAGTAATATTTTACTATTCATCGTCAAAAGTTAAAAATTTCAAAAACATCTTAACGGACTCAGATCTCACTTCCGAGTTCATCGCTCTCATTCAAATAATTATCTCAAATTATATGCTTAATATAATTTGATGAACATGGGCGTGTTCGTGTTCTCCATTGAACGCGACCATATATATATATATATATATATATATATATATATATATGTTAGGTCCGGGGGGTCTCGAATAGGTGTATGGGGGGGGAATACACCTATAGGCTATTTTTTTGATTATCTACTGACCTCAATCAGAGGGATCTCAGTCAGAGATTAAAACGAAACTTTACACGCAAACAAAGACTCCTGTTTTACTGAAACCAGTTTTGACCAACAGGGTTGACGACTGATACTGAAAGCTCTTCAGTAATGAGTTATCAGTTAAGTTACTGGAACTTAACTGATTCAAATAAGGGCTTCAGTCGTGTTTGCAAAGATAGAGATGATATCGCTCTTCCTTACTATCAGAGGATAGTTCAGTCAGATTGATATCATACGCAGCGGAAATTAAACTCAGTTTCGCAATAGCCTCGGTGGAGCAAGTTGTTGGATTAAGGTTTCTCTTTACTATTAGTCAGTGTTCAGTTTTATCAAATGAAATAGCACAAGTATGAATTTAAAACTGAAAGCTGTAAATAACACAGAGACTTTTACGTGGTTCGGAAAAACCCTTTCCTACATCCACGGTTGGTTGATCAGACCAACAATCCACTCCGCAAGTGCTTCACGGGTGCACTGCAAACCGTACCCGTGTGCTTGCCTGGTGCACACAACCGTGAACTGAAGAAAACCCTTCTTCAGCACCCACACAACCTCGCGTAGGATTTCCCTGCTAAGCACACCTCGTGCTCAGACTTTTCACTCAGAGTTCAGAGTACCTTCCTGAACTCCGAACCACTCAAACACTCTTATGGGGGGAGGTTTGAACGAGTGCCAACTATACTTACAAAGAACAAGTTCTTTGAAGCAAGTTTGACCTTTGGCTTCTGGGTAAACAGATATATGCCTAGGGTCTAAGAGAATGTATGTAATCAGCAGTGACTGATTTTGGCTTTGAAATTCTCTTCTTCGATTCAAGCTTTGGGGCGGTTAAGCTTTAGGCTGAGTAGCAATTTTGGCAGAGCTTCAGCTTATGTCGTTGAATCGGTGAAGGTTGAAGTGATCCTCGAGCGCTATTTGTAGGAGAACTCTTGAATAGATCCGTTGGCATAAATCGTCCTCAAATTTCTTCCGTTGGAGAGCAATTCGAATTTAAGCTGAGGCTTCAATCTTCGAGGTTCCTTGTCTGTGTGGAAACGGCTCTCTTTGATGGACAGGAGATGTGACATCTCTGAAATGTAACCACCAGATAGGAATGACCTCTGCAGAGATAAGATATTGAGATCTCTGCAATTAATGCGGCTGTACTTGTGCGTACGTGGATTCCTCTGAACGTTGGAAGATCAGTCCTAGGAGGAATGTTCAACTGATACTTGACTTTAGTATCAGTCCATTGCGCGCATTAAATAATCAGTCTTCAACTGATTCTTCAACTGATACTTCAGTTGGTATCTGCAGTCTTCAGTCTTCAGTCTTCGTTCTTCAGTCTTCAGCCTTCAGTCTTCGACACCGCAACTAAACTAGAAACGAACTCTAACACTTGAGTTCAAAACGATTCTAGTCTATTACATATAAGTCCTATGAATTTTGGTATCATCAAAACAAGGGTTAGGATATTCCACAAGGTTCCCAACAATTTCCCCATTTTTTATGATGCCAAAACCACACAGCAGTTTTAGACAACAAAAAGACTGAACTCACAGTACAAGTTCTAAACAAGGGGTGAAAACAGTTCCCCCTTAACAATAGAACCTAAACAACTTGTACTTAGAGCAAGAACGAAAACAGTTCTAAAAACAGAACTAAAAAGAAGACAGAAAAACCATAATCAGAGCCTGGACAAAGTGTCATTGTCTTCAGGTTGAGATCAATAAGAAGTTCATTTTATTAATAAAGACTGATAAGCCATCAGTCGAGGTACAGAGCAAGACTTACATTGGAGTAAAAAGAAAAACAAAAACATCATGGGGAAACCCATGGACTCCAGCAGTCTGCTTGGCTGCGCCTTGAACTTCTTGATCTTCATCTTCTGTCTTCGTGTCTTCATGTTCCTAAGCTTGTTCCACTCCCACTTGTGTTCCGTTGAATTGAGGTCTCTTCTGAAACGTCATCCTTCTGGTGATCCATAGCTATCCCATCTACAGTCAAGAAATAAGGACAGGAGTAACCTTCTCAAAAGGTTGCTCACTGACTCTGACTTTCCCAACTTTCCCCCTTTTTGGCAACATCAAAAAGAGAGATGACCATGGAAGCTGAAATCAAATGAGACTTCAACTCCAATTCTCAAGTTGTGGTGAAGACTTGAGAATGGGAGGAGTCCCGAATATGCAGAAGGAGAAGGACGTCAGGAGTGGGTGAAGAAGAATGAAAAAGAAAGGACGGAGAAGGCGGGGAGACAGAGGAATGATGAGAAGCAGTGTGAAGGAAAGGAAAGTATGCATAGCATCGTTAGAGATAATCATGAGATGCAGCTATACATACTATCCGGAGAGCGAGGAGACAGACGAGGAGAGAAGAATTATAGGAGTGCGAGAGGAGGGGAGGAGAAACGAAGGAAATGCATGGCGAGGCGTTGATGAAAGAAAAGGATCAAAACGCGCCTTGTCATACATGGGAGAGAAGAAGATGTGGAGATGGAGAATCGAATCAGTGGTAGTCGTGAGGACTAGCACTGTCGATTTTGCGTCGGATGGCAATGAGCTTCTGCGCATTGCTGTTGCACCACATGGAGGCTTCACCAAAAGGCGAGAAGCTTCCTGAGGAACAGGTGAAGTCTGTCCATATTTTAGACAGGAACTTCCAATCCATGTGCCGGGCATGAGGATGGAAGACGCTTCGCTGGATACAAGTGAGGGTAGAGCAAACTTTGACGCCGGAGAGACGTTGAGATCCAGTGGAAGGGTCCGGTGAAGACCAGGTATGTGAGCGTCATTCTTCCACTCCATGACTTTGAAGTCATAGATTTCTCCTTTAGTCGGAACAATTTTTCTCTGCAACTTTTGAAACAATTGAAACTTTTTCTCACAGTGAAGGCTGTGGAGAGTTGTTAGTTGATGCAGAAAAATCGTGAAGACAACATGGTATAAATAGACAAGATGTGAACCATGTAGAAGATGAAAGGTTTTTCGAAAACTGTGCCTAAAATGCAATTGAAGAGAAAATTCGCGTCCGCCGTCACTGCGAGGGACTGTGTTTTCTAAAAAGTTGAAAGGCATCATTACGTACTGTCATGTCAATGAGCTTTTCAAGAAATTTTATTGCAGAGGCAAAAAGGTTGGAAGGATTTTTGGCAAAAAGATCAGGACAAGTTCAATCAAAACATATTTTCACTTTATAAAAATCTTGTCCTTCTCGGATATTCCATTTTCCAACAAATCCAATAATCAGTTAAAGTTTTTGAAAGAAACTGATCAGTTAGAGAAAAGATTTTGAACTAAAAACTTAAAACTCATAACTGAAATAACTGATTTTGAAAGGTAAGCATTTAAAATACTTACTGATCAACTGAACATCGTAGTCAGTTGATACCACGTGATCCTGGTTGATCAAACAGGATGACTTCTTCTTCAGATGAGCATTCGGACTCATTGCATTCCACGTCGGCGATCGTAGAAGCAGCAGTTGGTTGACCACCAGTCAGTATGACTGTTTGAAAAGATCTTCAAACACAGCATCACTCTTCAGGGTTGATGAGGCCGATCTTTGCACATAGATCATTGAACCTCTCTTCTGGAAGAGCCTTGGTCAGCAGGTCCGCTCTCTGAATAGTAGTGGAAATCCATTCCACAGAGACATTCTTCTTTTCGACATGATCACGAATGAAGTGATGTCGAATTTCGATATGCTTTACTCTGGTGTGGTGAACTGGATTCTGGGAGATTGCAATAGCACTGGAGCTGTCGCAATAGATAGGAACTTCCTTTTCGTCGATCCCATAGTCCTTTAGTTGATGGACTAACCACAGGATTTGTGAGCAGCAGCTTCCGGCAACAACATATTCAGCTTCAGTTGTAGAGGTAGCGACTGAAGTCTGCTTCTTTGAAAACCAAGAGATGAGCTTGTTGCCTAGGAATTGACATGTTCCGGAGGTTAATTTGCGATCAAGCTTGCATCCACCGAAGTCTGAATCTGAATATCCGGTGAGCTTGATGTCGTCGTCTGCTGGATACCACAATCCTAAATTGGGTGTGCCTTTGAGATATCTCAGAATTCGCTTAGCTGCATCCAAATGAGCTTCCTTAGGATCTGATTGATATCTTGCACATACCCCGACTGTAAATGCGATATCTGGTCTGCTCGCAGTCAAATACAGCAAAGATCCAATGATTTCTCTGTACTTCTTCGAAGAGACAGAGCTTCCTTCTGAACCTGGATCAACTTTCCAGTTTGTGTTCATTGGGATCTTGACTGACTTCATGTGCTGAATACCGAACTTAGCTATCAGCTTCTTGGCATACTTGGACTGGCTGATCAGTATTCCTTCGTTGGTCTGCTTGACTTGCAATCCGAGAAAGAAATTCATTTCTCCCATCATGGACATTTGAAACTTGTTGGTCATGATGTCAGCAAACTTCTTGCACATGCGTTCGGATTTGGATCCAAAAATTATGTCATCGACATAAATTTGAACAAGCAAGAGATCTTCTCCTTCTTTGAGAGTGAACAGAGTTCTGTCCACAGATCCCTTTTTGAAGCCTTGTTCAACCAGATACTCTGAGAGAGTATCATACCACGCTCTTGGTGCTTGCTTCAACCCATAGAGCGCTTTCTTCAGCTTGTACACCTTTTCTGGTCCAGCAACCTCAAACCCTGGAGGCTGTTCTACATAGACTTCATCTGTGAGCACTCCATTGAGAAATGCGCACTTGACATCCATTTGGTGTACCTTGAAACCTTTGTGAGCTGCGAAGGCTAAGAAGAGTCTGACTGCTTCCAATCTGGCAACTGGGGCGAACGTCTCGTCGTAGTCGATTCCTTCTTCTTGACTGTATCCTTTAGCCACTAGCCTTGCTTTGTTTCCCACAACGTTTCCTTTTTCGTCTTCCTTGTTCTTGAAAATCCATTTCAAGCCAATCACCTTTGCATCGTCTGGTCGATCCACAAGCTCCCAAACTGAATTCCGGTTGAATTCATTGAGTTCTTCTAGCATTGCGATGACCCACTCAGTGGACTTCAGAGCTTCTTCAATATCCTTGGGCTCTGTAGTTGATAAGAAACAGCTGAAATTCTTATCTTCATTGATGCAGTTATGATTGATGTCGAGGACGAGGTTGCACATTGATCTCCGAGTCTTGACGCCATCTGATGGTTCTCCAATGATGTTCTCCTTTAAGTGGAGTTCAAACCATTTTCGATACTTCTTGATTTCTTCTGGAGATGGTGGGGCTTCTTCGGTCAGAATGGTTCTGAGGTGTTGGGCACCTTCTGGAGCAGGGGAGAGTTGAGCTGGGGTGGCTTCTGCTCGTTCAACTCGAAGTTCAGCAACTGGAGTTCCCCCTTGACTGATGCCATCTGCATTGGCTCCAGTCTGAACTTCAGACCTTTGGTTGATCTTCTGATACTGAAGCATTTCAGTATCTTCATCTTTGCCAGGTCCCCACACCAAGACAGTAGAGGGCTCGATGTTGTGGATTTCAGCTTTGGAACCTTCAGTGATCTGAACATACTTTTCAGCATCTTGTTCCCTGAAACCATCTGTAGACTCATCAAAGATCACATGAGGTGTTTCTTCAACACAAAGAGTTTGAGTATTAAACACTCAATAGGCTTTGCTTGAACGTTCTGTTCCAGAGTATCCAAGGAAGACTCCTGGATCAGCCTTGCTATCGAAAGTGTTTAACCTCTTCTTATCATTGTTGTGTATGAAACACTTAGAACCCAAAGTATGAAAGTAGGCAATCGATGGCTTTCTGTTCTTCCATAACTCGTATGGAGTTCTTCCATGTCTCTGAGTGAGGAAGGAGCGATTCTGCGTGTAGCATGCGTTGTTGACTGCTTCGGCCCAAAACTTCAAGGGGAGTTTTGACTCGGCTAGCATCGTCCTTGCTGCTTCCTTTAGAGACCGGTTTCTTCTTTCTGCAACTCCGTTCTGCTGTGGAGTTCTTGCTGCAGAAGTTTGATGACTGATTCTTTGTTCATCACAATACTTACGAATAACAGTATTGAGGAACTCAGTCCCACGATCTGATCTGATGCTGATGATGTTGACTTCCTTTTCAACGCTCAGTCTTCTCAGCAGCTTTGGCGGTTCCTCCAGTGTCTCTTTCTTCTTGAAGAGAAATATAACCCAAGTATATCGTGAATAATCATCCACAACTACTAACGTGTACTTCCTACCGTTGTAGCTTCTTGGAATGATCGGGCCAAACAGATCCATGTGAAGTAGATGCAGAATCCTTCCAGATGAGTGTCCTGACTTTGACTTGAATGACGTCCGCGTCTGCTTTCCTCTGAGGCATGCTTCACATTCTTGCTTCTTCTGGAACACAATAGAAGGAAGGCCTTCTACCAGTTGATGTTTAGCAAGTTTGTTGATCGTCTTGAAGTTGAGATGGTTGAGTCTCTTGT
Source organism: Salvia miltiorrhiza (assembly GCF_028751815.1). Taxonomy (NCBI): domain Eukaryota; kingdom Viridiplantae; phylum Streptophyta; class Magnoliopsida; order Lamiales; family Lamiaceae; genus Salvia; species Salvia miltiorrhiza. The sequence continues at coordinate 45,795,065 of NC_080393.1, read as the reverse complement.
GCTATAGCCAATTGAGCTCCGAGCTGCACTTGCTGATGAGGCACGTTTCTGGTGGACTGTCTTCCCAAGAAACGACGTAGAGACTCCCTTGTCTGAATCCTTTCAGAACCACCTTCTTTTGATTGTTTCTAACAGTGAATTCATCCTTCTTGATCTTCACTGTGAAACCACTGTCACAAAATTGACTCACAGACAACAGATTATGTTTAAGACCAGAAACAAAGCTAACATTACTGATACTGGCGTTACCCATGTTGAGCACACCGTAGCCTTTTGTTTCTCAAATTGAGTTATCTCCGAATGCAACTTTGGATCCAGCTTTCTCAACATACTGAGATAGATATTCTTTGTAGCCCGTCATGTGCTTCGAACAGCCACTGTCCAGATACCACATTCTGATTGAAGTTTTGGCCTCTTCCTTCTTTTTATGTTTCCTGACATTGACCTGCAAGAAAGAGTTGCTTCAGGCACCCAATCAAGCTTTGGGTCCTTCGATGTTAGCTCGAGTTCCCTTTGGAACCCATATCTGCTTCAGAATTGGTCTGGTTGATCTCTTGCGCTTTGTTGAATGTCTGATCGATGTCGTTGGCGCTTCAGGTGGCACATGAGCATTCTTCTGTTGAGAAATCATTTTGAAGGCCTCACTCTTGTAACAGTTCTGTCTGATGAGTGGTTGAGGTCTTCTTTGCTCGGCAAAGTATCTTCCCTGAGATACTCGAGTCTTTGCAGACTTTTGGAGACTTGGCTAATGTCCAGTAGCTTGTTGTCGAGGATGGCTCTTGGTTCGTCTGAACTCAGCATTGCTTGGTCTCCACGGATGTTGTTCCTTCTGAAACTGGACTGTGGTTGTCAGTTTCTGACTGATGTGGTTTTTCTTCCCCCTGGATTGGTGAGGAAGATTCTTCTTGACTCCTGATGTTCCTTCCCGGATCTTTGACTGAAATCTGCTTTCCAGCCTTTTCAATAGAATGATCTGGTTGGGGGCCTCCTTAGCTCGTCTGTAGCTTCGTGGAGGTGGAACATTTGATCTAGCCATCAGTCTGCGCTTGCGAACTTCATCCATATCATGATCTCTTGATTATTCTGAGGTTGTGATTTCAGAAGGATCGTCCTTTGAGATGATCATGATATCCTTTCCTTTGGCAGCTGCAACCTTTCCTCCGATGCTGTTGACCAGGCCTTTCGATGGAAAGTTGCTCATTATGGGAGACTGCATCATGCAGTTCTTGACTGTTTCTTCCAGTTTGTGATTGAGCCTCTTCATTTAATGAGATGCTCTTTCACATTCTGAGTTGGAGATTCTGAGCTCTTCTTCCAGTCGACTGTTCTCCATGATTAGCTGATCAAGACAAGTTTCATCCGGAAAGTAGATGATTGTCTGATTCTTAGCTCGTTCATCATTGATCTCCTTGTCCATTTTCTGATTCTACTTGAGGAGATCTTCGAACATTTTCCTCAGCTGACAGTGATCAGTCAAGAACTGATCAAACTCGTCAGTTTCATCGGATGAGCTATCTCCAGATTCTGAGTGGTCTCCTGAAAGCATCAGGAAGTTATCAGTATAAGGAGTTTTTTAGTGAGAGATTACCTCTGAGCCATTCATTCCATTGTCATAGCTGTTGTCAGCCACGCTTTCAGATTCATTGGCCATCAGGGCTCGGCTCTCATCGTCTGAGCTGGAACTATCGAAGTCGGATGATTCTGATGTGTCTTTGGAAGAGTCAGCATCGTCAGCAACCATCGTTTTCTTCTTCGAAAAGCTATGATCTTTCTTAGCTTTCAGTTCCCTGCGCTCAGTTGGAGTCAGATCAGGGCATTCATGTCGAAAGTGCCATTTCTTTCTACATCCAAAGCATTCCAAATCTTTGATGTCGTAAGCGGCTGACTTCCTTTCTCCGCTTCGATCTGTGGAATGTCTGGAGTTCCCTTCTCTTTCTTTTCCTTTGTAGTGCTGCTTGTGGAACCTTCTGTACTTCCGGAACTTGGACTCCATCTTGTTGAATCTTTCAGTCAACAAAGCATATTGACTGAAGAAGTCCTCTCGGTTGAGTTCTGTTGGCTCCTTGATTTGCTTCTTGCCTTCTCTGGTTGAGGCCTTCAGTGCAACTCTTCTTGAGGTTGATGGACCATCTTCGTCTGATCCTCCAGCCTTCTTGTTACCAAGATTTCTCAGAAGGTCGAACTCATTTGCCATGAGATCGGAGAAAAGCTTGTTTGTCGGGAGCTGACTGAATCCTGGCTTATGCTGATGAGCGACTGAGTAGATCTGCCATTCTCCACGTGGCAGTGCTCGAAGAATCTTCAGGTTGATTTCTCGTTGAGTGTATTTGTCTTTGGAAATGGATTGAACTTCATTCAAGATGAGATTGAATCTTTGTTCTATTTCCTCGACAGATTCATTCTTGAGCATGAGGAATGAGTCGAACTTCTGGCAAGCTATGGATAGCTTATTCTCCTTGATTTCCTCAGAACCTACGCACATTCTTTCCAGAATGTCCCACATCTCCTTTGTTATTCCGCACTTGATGATCTTCATGACATGCTTATCAGGAACGGTGCCGGAGATGATGCTTTTGGCGAGGTTGTCTAACTCATCTTGCTTCCTTTCTTCTGTGGTGAAGTCTGCCTTTGACTTGGGCTGGACCTCATCGTAAGGATCCTGTCGGAGATCAGCAAGAACCCTTTTGATGGTTTCGGTGATGGTGATCGGTCCGCTGGTGATAACTTCCCACATTCGGCAATGTTGGGCGGTGAGGAAGCTTTCAAGCCGAAACTTCCATATGTCGTATTTTTCAATACTAAACATAGGTATAGAAGATAATCTGCTGTGGTTAGTCTCCATCAAAAAAGAGAGTACAGATAACAGCAGATAGAGCAGTTAGCAAGCACAAAAAGAAAGAGTAAAACTTTTTCGAGACCTTTAAGGAAAAGGATCTAGTTCAAATAGAAACTAGTCAGATGCAGATAGTTCTTGCGAACAACCTGCTCTGATACCAATTGTTAGGTCCGGGGGGTCTCGAATAGGTGTATGGGGGGGAATACACCTATAGGCTATTTTTTTTATTATCTACTGACCTCAATCAGAGGGATCTCAGTCAGAGATTAAAGCAAAACTTTACACGCAAACAAAGACTCCTGTTTTACTGAAATCAGTTTTGACCAACAGGGTTGACGACTGATACTGAAAGTTCTTCAGTAATGAGTTATCAGTTAAGTTACTGGAACTTAACTGATTCAAATAAGGGCTTCAGTCGTGTTTGCAAAGATAGAGATAATATCGCTCTTCCTTACTATCAGAGGATAGTTCAGTCAGATTGATATCATACGCAGCGGAAATTAAACTCAGTTTCGCAATAGCCTCGGTGGAGCAAGTTGTTGGATTAAGGTTTCTCTTTACTGTTAGTCAGTGTTCAGTTTTATCAAATGAAATAGCACAAGTATGAATATAAAACTGAAAGCTGTAAATAACACAGAGACTTTTACGTGGTTCGGAAAAACTTTTTCCTACATCCACGGCTGGTTGATCAGACCAACAATCCACTCCGCAAGTGCTTGCCTGGTGCACTGCAAACCGTACCCGTGTGCTTGCCTGGTGCACACAACCGTAAACTGAAGATAACCCCTCTTCAGCACCCACCCAACTCGCGTAGGATTTCCCTGCTAAGCACACCTCGTGCTCAAACTTTTCACTCAGAGTTCAGAGTACCTTCCTGAACTCCGAATCACTCAAACACTCTTATGGGGGAGAGGTTTAAACGAGTGCCAACTATACTTACAAAGAACAAGTTCTTTGAAGCAAGTTTGACCTTTGGCTTCTGGGTAAACAGATATATGCCTAGGGTCTAAGAGAATGTATGTAATCAGTAGTGACTGATTTTGGCTTTGGAATTCTCTTCTTCGATTCAAGCTTTGGGCGGTTAAGCTTTAGGCTGAGTAGCAATTTCGGCAGAGCTTCAGCTTATGTTGTTGAATCGGTGAAGATTGAAGTGATCCTCGAGCGCTATTTGTAGGAGAACTCTTGAATAGATCCGTTGGCGTAAATCGTCCTCAAGATTTCTTCCGTTGGAGAGCAATTCGAATTTGGGCTGAGGCTTCAATCTTCGAGGTTCCTTGTCTGTGTGGAAACGACTCTCTTTGATGGACAGGAGATGTGACATCTCTGAAAAGTAACCACCAGATAGGAATGACCTCTGCAGAGATAAGATATTGAGATCTCTGCATTTAATGCGGCTGTACTTGTGCGTACGTGGATTCCTCTGAACGTTGGAAGATCAGTCCTAGGAGGAATGTTCAACTGATACTTGACTTTAGTATCAGTCCATTGCGCGCATTAAATAATCAGTCTTCAACTGATTCTTCAACTGATACTTCAGTCTTCGTTCTTCAGCCTTCAGTCTTCGACACCGCAACTAAACTAGAAACGAACTCTAACACTTGAGTTCAAAACGATTCTAGTCTATTACATATAAGTCCTATGAATTTTGGTATCATGAAAACAAGGGTTAGGATATTCCACAAGGTTCCCAACAATATATATATATATATATATATATATATATATATATATATATATATATATATAGGGGAGGGCTAGAATAAAAACACTCTTAAGTGTATAAAATATAAATGATTTTCAGCCCTTAGATCATCAAGATCTACGGTTGATTCGTAACCCTGTTGGATGAATTCGTGGTCCTGGGTTCGAATCCCAAAGGTAGCAAAAAATTATTTTTCACAATTCGTAACCATGTTTGACGAATTCGTAACCATGTTGGATAAAATTCGTACATTAAAAAACGTTTATATTTATATTTTAAGAAGTGTTTTTACCGTAGCTCTCCCCTATATATATATATATATATATATATAGGGTTAGGTTTTATGGAGAAATTATTTTTTTGCAAAATTTAGAAACGTTGAACAAATCAATAATTTTGATTAACATACCAATATTTTTATTGAACAAGCATTTGAGTTTGGGGGTTTGAACCCTGTATAAGTTCAACACCCTGTTGAACGTTAAACGAACGAACACTGGCCGTTAGATTAGATAATATCAACGACTGAGATTGCTTCTCCTTTCTTTGCAAATATTTACTTCTCCATTGAACCTTCTCCTATATATATATATATATATATATACATATATGGTAAGGATCCCGTGAGAACGGAAAATCATAAACAAATACATAAAATATATGAACAAAAAATACATTAACAGCGATGTTCATATCTTACTGTTGAACAAACCGTTGGATCTGCTCAAATCAACGGTTGTGATTAGTTCTTAGGTGTCACAAAAATATGGCATTCTCACAGGAACCTATCCCTATATATATATATATATATATATATATATATATATATATATATATATATGGATGAGTTAATATAGAAACCATCCTTAAGATTAAAAATAAGAACTAATTTAAACCATTAATTACATCAAAATAGGTGGTCCAGATCAATTCTTAGACTTTTCCCATGTCAAGCCCAAATCACTCCATCTATTGCACAAGGACATAAAAGTAAATCGGCTAATGATTGCAACAATTATTTTCCGCAATCTCCAAAATTATAGTTTTTTCTTGGCTCTATTTTCTTTTACCAAAGTAAGAAAAAGAAATTGGCAGAATTTTTTAAAACGACTGCAAGTCGGAGTGAAGATTCGAGCATCTTTTACCATGGATTGAAGGCGAAAAAGCAAAGGATGAAGACACAGACGAGGTATATTAGATACTGCGTATATTGTAGTTGCACACGACGTATATTGGAGTTGCACACGATATATATTTGAGTTGCACACGATGTATATTAGAGTTTCACATGAGCTATATTAGATACTACGCATATTGAAGTTGCACATGACGTACATTGGAGTTGCACACGATGTATATTAGAGTTACACACCATGTACGACGTATATATTATTAGGTTTTGCACAGAAAATAATATGTGTTGCTCGATAATATTGTGTGTTGTTGATTTCCGTCCGTTTTATATTATAAGAGATTTTAAGTGTGAATTTATGCATTGAAAATTACTACTTGCACAGTCGGAATTTGTTGTTGCACAGATATGTTTGTGGTGGTTCGTATGCAACAAAATACCATATTGTGCAACTATATCCTTGTTTTATGCAACTAAAAAAAATATTATTAAAAAAACATAAAAAATAACTCTGCGAAAACACTACTTAACCATTACATAATATATCAAGATGCAAAGTTGAATAGATGTTAAGAATTGCACATGCAGATTTTGTTGTTGCATAGGTGTTAGAATTGTTGCACAAATTCGTGAATAAGACTATTGAGATGTTCATTTGGTTTAATTGTTTAGTCTAAGTGCATTTTAATAGTGACTTAATGCATAGTAAATAACATGTTACACAAAAGATTGTTTAGTTACATAGCTTAAAAATTATAAATTATGAGTTCTTAAGAATTATTGCATATACGAGAAATTACTTAATTAATTCAATATATTACAAATTACTCAATTAACCTTCAAAAAAAAAGTCACCTCCTAACTGGAATGCCTTGTTGGGAATCTTGTGGAATATCCTAATCCTTGTTTTGATGATACCAAAATTCATAGGTCGTATTTGTAATAGACTAGAATTGTTTTGAACTCAAGTGTTAGAGTTCGGTTCTAGTTTAGCTTGCGGTATCGAAGACTGAAGACTGACGACTGAAGAACGAAGGACTGAAGACTGAAAACTGCAGACACCAACTGAAGTATCAGTTGAAGAATCAGTCAGGAACTGATTACTTAATGCGCGCAATGGACTGATACTAAAGTCAAGTATCAGTTGAACATTCCTCCTCGGACTGATCTTCCAACGTTTAGAGGAAGCCACGTACTCACAAAGTACAGCCGCATTAAATGCAGAGATCTTAGGATCTTATCTCTGCAGAGGTCATTCCTATCTGGTGGTTACTTTTCAGATACGTCACGTCTCCTGTCCATCAAGAGAGCCGTTTCTACCCAAACAAGGAACCTCGAAGATTGAAGCCTCAGCCCAAATTCGAATTGCTCTCCAACGGAAGAAATCTTGATGACGTTCTACGCCAACGGATCTATTCAAGAGTTCTCCTACAAATAGCGCTCGATGATCACTTCAACCTTCACCGATTCAACGACATAAGCTGAAGCTCTGCCGAAATTGCTACTCAGCCTAAAGCTTAACCTCCCCAAAGCTTGAATCGAAGAAGAGAATTCCAAAGCCAAAATCAGTCACTACTGATTAGACATATTCACTTAGACCTTAGGCAAACCTCTGTTTACCCAGAAGCCAAAGGTCAAACTTGCTTCAAAGAACTTGTTCTTTGTAGTATAGTTGGCACTCGTTCAAACCTCCCCCCAAAAGAGTATTTGAGTGATTCGGAGTTCAGGAAGGTACTCTGACCCTGAGTGAGAAGTCTTAGCACGGGTTGTGCTGATCAAGAGAAATCCGACGCGAGTGAAGCGTGGGTACTGAAGAAGGATTTTCTTCAGTGGTACGGTTGTGTGCACCCGGCAAGCACACGGTTTGGTTTGCAGTGCACCTGTTAAGCACTTGCAGAGTGGATTGTTGGTCTGATCAACCGACCGTGGATGTAGGAAAGGGTTTTTCCGAACCACGTAAAAGTCTCTGTGTTGTTTACAGCTTTCAGTTTTACATTCTTACTTGTGTTATTTCAAATTGATAAACTGAACACTGATTAACTGCAAAGAGAAACCTAAAGACCAACAACGTGCTCCACCGAGGCTATTGCGAAACTAAGTTTAATTTCCGCTGCGTATGATATCAGTCTGACTGATCTATCTTGTGATAGTCAGGAAGAGTGTTATCATCTCTGTTTTAGCAAACCCGAATGAAGCCTTTATTTGCATCAGTTAAGTTCCAGCAACTTAACTGATAACTCTTTACTGAAGAACTTTCAGTATCAGTCGTCAACCCTGTTTGGTTAAAACTGTTTTCAGTAAACATGAGTCTCTGTTTGCGTGTAAAGTTTTGTTTTGATCTCTGACTGAGATCCCTCTGATTGAGGAGTTTTTAAAATAGCCCATAGGTGTATTTCCCCCCCCCCCATACACCTATTCGAGCCCTCAGGACCTAACAATTGGTATCAGAGCAGGTTGTTCGCAAGAACACTATGTGTCTGATTAGGTTCTAATTGAACTAGATCCTTTTTCTTAAAGGTCTCGAAAAAGTTCTCTCTTTTTTTTTCTGCTTGCTATCTGTTCTATCTGCTGTTATCTGTTCTCTCTTTTTTGATGGAGACTAACCACAGCAGATTATCTTCTCTACCTATGTTTAGTATTGAAAAATACGACATATGGAAGTTTCGGCTTGAAAGCTTCCTCACCGCCCAACATTGCCAAATGTGGGAAGTCATCACCAGCGGACCAATCATCATCACCGAAATCGTCAAACGGATTTCTGTTGATCCACAACAAGATCCTTACGATGAGGTCCAGCCCAAGCAAAAGGCAGACTTCACCACCGAATAAAGGAAGCAAGATGAGCTTGACAACCTCGCCAAAAGCATCATCTCCGGCACAGTTCCCGACAAGCATGTCATGAAGATCATCAAGTGCGGAATTGCAAAGGAAATGTGGGATATTCTGGAAAGAATGTGCGTAGGTTCCGAGGAAATCAAGGAGAATAAGCTATCCATAGCTTGCCAGAAGTTCGACTCCTTCCTCATGCTCAAGAATGAATCTGTCGAGGAAATGGAACTTAGATTCAATCAAATCTTGAATGAAGTTCAATCCATTTCTAAAGACAAATACACTCAACGAGAAATCAACCTGAAGATTCTTCGAGCACTGCCACGAGGAGAATGGCAGATCTACTCAGTCGCTCATCAGCATAAGCCAGGATTCAGTCAGCTCCCGACAAACAAGCTTTTCTCCGATCTCATGGCAAATGAGTTCGACCTTCTGAGAAATCTTGGAATCAAAAAGACTGGAGGATCAGACGAAGATGGTCCATCAACCTCAAGAGGAGCAGCACTGAAAGCCTCAACAAAAGAAGGCAAGAAGCAGATCAAGGAACCAACGGAACTCAACCCTGAGGACTTCTTCAGTCAATATGCTTTGTTGACTGAAAGATTCAACAAAATGGAGTCCAAGTTCCGGAAGTACAGAAGGTTCCACAAGCAGCACTTCAAAGGAAAAGAAAGAGAAAGCAACTCCAGACATTCCACAGATCGAAGCGGAGAAAGGAAGTCAGCCGCTTACGACATCAAAGACATGGAATGCTTTGGATGTAGAAAGAAATGGCACTTTCGAAATGAATGCCCTGATCTGACTCAAGCTGAGCGCAGAGAGCTGAAAGCTAAGAAAGATCGCAGCTTTTCGAAAAAGAAAGCGATGGTTGCTGACCATGCTAATTCTTCCAAAGACACATCAGAATCATCCAACTTCGACAGTTCCAGCTCAGACGATGAGAGCCGAGCCCTGATGGCCAATGAATCTGAAAGCGTGGCTGACAACAGCTATGACAATGGAATGAATGGCTCAGAGGTAATCTCTCACTCAAAAACTCCTTATACTGATATCTTCTTGATGTTTTCAAGAGACCACTCAGAATCTGGAGAAAGCTCATCCGATGAAACTGACGAGTTTGATCAACTCATGACTGATCACTGTCAGTTGAGGAAAATGTTCGAAGATCTCCTCAAGCAGAATCAGAAAATGGACAAGGAGATCAATGATGAACGAGCTAGGAATCAGACAATCATCTACTTTTCGGATGAAACTTGTCTTGATCAGCTAATCATGGAGAACAGCCGACTGGAAGAAAAGCTCAGAATCTCCAACTCAGAATGTGATAGAGCATCTCATGAGATCAAGAGGCTCAATCGCAAGCTGGAAGAAACAGTCAAGAACTGCATGATGCAGTCTCCCATGATGAGCAACTTTCTATCAAAAGGCCTTGTTAAAAGCATTGGAGGAAAGAAGATCATGATCGCTTCAAAGGACGATACTTCTGAAGTCACAACATCAGAAGAATCAAGAGATCATGATATGGATGAAGTTCGCAAACACAAACTGATGGCTAGATCAAATGTTCCACCTCCACGGAGCTACAGACGAGCAAAGGAGGCCCCCAACCAGTTCATCCTACTGAGAAGACTGAAAAGTAGATTTCAGTCAAAGATCGGAGAAGGAACATCAGGAATCAAGAAGAATCTTCCTCACCAGTCCAGGGGGAAGAAAGGCCATATCAGTCAGAGACTGACATCAGTTCAGTTTCAGAAGGAACAACATCCATGAAGACCAAACAATGATGAGTCCAGTCGAGCCAAGCGACATCCACGACGACAAGCAACTGGACATCAAATGACTCATGTCACATGACATCAGTCAAGTCTCCATCAGTCTACAAAGACTCGAGTATCTCAAGGAAGATACTTCGCCGAGCAAAGAAGACCTCAACTACTCATCAGACAGAATTGCTACAAGAGTGAGGCCTTCAAAGGAAATTCTCAACAGAAGAATGCTCGTGTGCCAACTAAAGCACCAACAACGTCAATCAGAAGATCAACAAAGCGCAAGAGATCAACCAGACCAATTCTGAAATAGATATGGGTTCCAAAGGGAACTCGAGCTAACATCGAAGGACCCAAATCTTGATTGGGTGCCTGAAGCAACTCTTCTTTGCAGGTCAATGTCAGCAAACACAGAAAGAAGGAAGAAGTTAAAGCTTCAATCAGAACATGGTATCTGGATAGTGGCTGCTCGAAGCACATGATAGGCTACAAAGAATATCTATCTCAGTATGTTGAGAAAGCTGGATCCAAAGTTGCATTCGAAGACAACTCAATCGGAGAAACAAAAGGCTACGGTGTGCTTAACATGGGTAACGCCAGTATCAGTAACGTTAGCTTTGTTTCTGGTCTTAAACATAATCTGTTGTCTGTGAGTCAATTTTGTGACAGCGGTTTCACAGTGAAGATCAAGAAGGATGAATTCACTGTTAGAAACAATCAAAAGAAGGTGGTTCTGAAAGGATTCAGACAAGGAAGTCTCTACGTCGTTTCATGGGAAGACAGCCCACCAGAAACATGCCTCATCAGCAAAAGCAGCTCGGAGCTCAATTGGCTGTGGCACAAGAGACTCAACCATCTCAACTTCAAGACGATCAACAAGCTTGCTAAACATCAACTAGTAGAAGGTCTGCCTTCTATTGTGTTCCAGAAGAAGCAAGAATGTGAAGCATGTCAAAGAGGAAAGCAGAAACGGATGTCATTCAAGTCAAAGTCAGGACACTCCTCTGAAAGAATTCTGCATCTACTTCACATGGATCTGTTTGGCCCTATCTCTCCAAGAAGCTACAATGGTAGGAAGTATACCTTAGTTGTTGTGGATGATTATTCACGATACACTTGGGTTATATTTCTCTTCAAGAAGAATGAGACACTGGAGGAACTGCCAAAGCTGTTGAGAAGACTGAGCGTTGAAAAGGAAGTCAACATCATCAGCATCAGATCAGATCGTGGGACTGAGTTCCTCAATACTGTCATTCGTGAGTATTGTGATGAACAAGGAATCAGTCGTCAAACTTCTGCAGCAAGAACTCCACAACAGAATGGAGTTGCAGAAAGAAGAAACCGGTCTTTGAAGGAAACAACAAGGACGATGCTAGCCGAATCAAAACTCCCCTTGAAGTTTTGGGCAGAAGCAGTCAACAACGCATGCTACACGCAGAATCGCTCCTTCCTCACTCAGAGACATGGAAAAACCCCATACGAGTTATGGAAGAACAGAAAGCCATCAATTGCATACTTTCATGCTTTCGGTTCTAAGTGTTTCATCCACAACAATGAAAAGAAGAGGTTAAACGCTTTTGATAGCAAGGCTGATCCAGGAGTATTTCTTGGATACTCTAGAACAGAACGATCAAGCAAAGCCTATCGAGTGTTTAATCCTCAAACTCTTTGTGTTGAAGAAACACCTCATGTGATCTTTGATGAGTCTTCAGATGATTTCAGATAACAGGAAACTGAAAAGTGTGTCCAGAACACTGAAGATTCCAGAGCTGAAATCCACAACACCGAGCCCTCTACTGTCTTGGTGTGGGGACCAGGCAAAGATGAAGATACTGAGAAGCTTCAGTATTAAAAGATCAGCCAAAGGTCTGAAGTTCAGACTGGAGCCAATGCAGATGGCATCAGTCAAGGGGGAACTCCAGCTGCTGAAGATCGAGTTGAACGTGCAGAAGCAGCTCCAGCTCAACTCTCCCCTGCTCCAGAAGGTGCTCAACACTTCAGAACCATTCTGACCGAAGAAGCCCCACCATCTCCAGAAGTATCGAAGATGGTTTGAACTCCACTCAAAGGAGAACATCATTGGAGAACCATCAGATGGTGTCAAGCATTTGAGTTTGGGGGTTTGAACCTTGTATAAGTTCAACACCCCGTTGAACGTTAAACGAACGAACACTGGCCGTTAGATTAGATAATATCAACGACTGAGATTGCTTCTCCTTTCTTTGCAAATATTTACTTCTCCATTGAACCTTCTCCTATATATATATATATATATATATATATATATATACATATATGGTAAGGATCCCGTGAGAACGGAAAATCATAAACAAATACATAAAATATATGAACAAAAAATACATTAACAGCGATGTTCATATCTTACTGTTGAACAAACCGTTGGATCTGCTCAAATCAACGGTTGTGATTAGTTCTTAGGTGTCACAAAAATATGGCATTCTCACAGGAACCTATCCCTATATATATATATATATATATATATATGGATGAGTTAATATAGAAACCATCCTTAAGATTAAAAATAAGAACTAATTTAAACCATTAATTACATCAAAATAGGTGGTCCAGATCAATTCTTAGACTTTTCCCATGTCAAGCCCAAATCACTCCATCTATTGCACAAGGACATAAAAGTAAATCGGCTAATGATTGCAACAATTATTTTCCGCAATCTCCAAAATTATAGTTTTTTCTTGGCTCTGTTTTCTTTTACCAAAGTAAGAAAAAGAAATTGGCAGAATTTTTTAAAACGACTGCAAGTCGGAGTGAAGATTCGAGCATCTTTTACCATGGATTGAAGGCGAAAAAGCAAAGGATGAAGACACAGACGAGGTATATTAGATACTGCGTATATTGTAGTTGCACACGACGTATATTGGAGTTGCACACGATATATATTTGAGTTGCACACGATGTATATTAGAGTTTCACATGAGCTATATTAGATACTACGCATATTGAAGTTGCACATGACGTACATTGGAGTTGCACACGATGTATATTAGAGTTACACACCATGTACGACGTATATATTATTAGGTTTTGCACAGAAAATAATATGTGTTGCTCGATAATATTGTGTGTTGTTGATTTCCGTCCGTTTTATATTATAAGAGATTTTAAGTGTGAATTTATGCATTGAAAATTACTACTTGCACAGTCGGAATTTGTTGTTGCACAGATATGTTTGTGGTGGTTCGTATGCAACAAAATACCATATTGTGCAACTATATCCTTGTTTTATGCAACTAAAAAAAATATTATTAAAAAAACATAAAAAATAACTCTGCGAAAACACTACTTAACCATTACATAATATATCAAGATGCAAAGTTGAATAGATGTTAAGAATTGCACATGCAGATTTTGTTGTTGCATAGGTGTTAGAATTGTTGCACAAATTCGTGAATAAGACTATTGAGATGTTCATTTGGTTTAATTGTTTAGTCTAAGTGCATTTTAATAGTGAGTTAATGCATAGTAAATAACATGTTACACAAAAGATTGTTTAGTTACATAGCTTAAAAATTATAAATTATGAGTTCTTAAGAATTATTGCATATACGAGAAATTACTTAATTAATTCAATATATTACAAATTACTCAATTAACCTTCAAAAAAAAAGTCACCTCCTAACTGGAATGCCTTGTTGGGAATCTTGTGGAATATCCTAATCCTTGTTTTGATGATACCAAAATTCATAGGTCGTATTTGTAATAGACTAGAATTGTTTTGAACTCAAGTGTTAGAGTTCGGTTCTAGTTTAGCTTGCGGTATCGAAGACTGAAGACTGAAGAACGAAGGACTGAAGACTGAAGACTGCAGATACCAACTGAAGTATCAGTTGAAGAATCAGTCAGGAACTGATTACTTAATGCGCGCAATGGACTGATACTACAGTCAAGTATCAGTTGAACATTCCTCCTCGGACTGATCTTCCAACGTTCAGAGGAAGCCACATACTCACAAAGTATAGCCGCATTAAATGCAGAGATCTTAGGATCTTATCTCTGCAGAGGTCATTCCTATCTGGTGGTTACTTTTCAGATACGTCACGTCTCCTGTTAAGGAACCTCGAAGATTGAAGCCTCAGCCCAAATTTGAATTGCTCTCCAACGGAAGAAATCTTGATGACGTTCTACGCCAACGGATCTATTCAAGAGTTCTCCTACAAATAGCGCTAAGGATCACTTCAACCTTCACCGATTCAACGACATAAGCTGAAGCTCTGCCGAAATTGCTACTCAGCCTAAAGCTTAACCTCCCCAAAGCTTGAATCGAAGAAGAGAATTCCAAAGCCAAAATCAGTCACTGCTGATTACACATATTCTCTTAGACCTTAGGCAAACCTCTGTTTACCCAAAAGCCAAAGGTCAAAATTGCTTCAAAGAACTTGTTCTTTGTAGTATAGTTGGCACTCGTTCAAACCTCCCCCCCGAAAGAGTGTTTGAGTGATTCGGAGTTCAGGAAGGTACTCTGACTCTGAGTGAGAAGTCTTAGCACGGGTTGTGCTGAGCAAGAGAAATCCGACGCGAGTGAAGCGTGGGTACTGAAGAAGGATTTTCTTCAGTGGTACGGTTGTGTGCACCCGGCAAGCACACGGTTTGGTTTGCAGTGCACCTGTTAAGCACTTGCGGAGTGGATTGTTGGTCTGATCAACCGACCGTGGATGTAGGAAAGGGTTTTTCCGAACCACGTAAAAGTATCTGTGTTGTTTACAGCTTTCAGTTTTACATTCTTACTTGTGTTATTTCAAATTGATAAACTGAACACTGATTAACTGCAAAGAGAAACCTAAAGACAAACAACGTGCTCCACCGAGGCTATTGCGAAACTAAGTTTAATTTCCGCTGCGTATAATATCAGTCTGACTGATCTATCTTGTGATAGTCAGGAAGAGTGTTATCATCTCTGTTTTAGCAAACCCGACTGAAGCCTTTATTTGCATCAGTTAAGTTCCAGCAACTAAACTGATAAATCTTTACTAAAGAGCTTTCAGTATCAGTCGTCAACCATGTTTGGTCAAAATTGTTTTCAGTAAAACAGGAGTCTGTGTTTGCGTGTAAAGTTTCATTTTGATCTCTGACTGAGATCTCTCTGATTGAGGAGTTTTTAAAATAGCCCATAGGTGTATTCCTCCCCCCCCCCCCATACACCTATTCGAGACCCTTAGGAACTAACATGCCTAATTAGGTGTGATTTATTAAATGAAATAATCATAACCAATACATTTAAAATTTAATAGGTCAAGATTAGTTCTCACTACAAAAAAACCGCTAATAGACAATGGTCAGAAACCGTTCCCTATTTAAAAATTATTTTATCTTTTTTTGTGATGAATTTATGGGTGTTTTCATTATGCTAAGGGTTTATATTTTGGTCTCGTTCACTCAATAGTTGATTGCGTTGAGCTTATATGCCAATTTTGTTGTTTCAAGATTTGATGCTCTAATTGATTAATTAGTGGACAAATATGGAGTTCAAATTTGGGTGATTGGTCTTAAGAAGAATTATAGTTCGTCTCGATACTAGTTCATAAGCGAAAACGAATCCAAAATTCGACTTGTAACTAGGGAGAACAGGCCAAAACAAAAATAGTGCGCGGCCACGCCCAGGGCCCCGCGGCCGCAGGCATGACCGCGGCTCACTGCTCCCCCACGAGCGTGCAAATTTTCCCGCGGGCGTGCCGAAACACCTTGCGACCGCTCAAGATGCCCAGCACCACTGGGTGTTCATGTTTCGCCAAATACTAACCTAGCGGCCAGCGGGCGTGGGAGATTCCAACTCCCGAGTGCCAAACCCAGCGGCCGCGTGCGATTTTCAACGGACGCGCAATCAAACCCAGAGCCCGAGTGCCATTCAAGCGGGTGTGGGAGATCCCAGCACCGCACACATCCCCGCGCCGCGTACTCTCCTCGCGGGCGTAATGCTCGCCGCCACGCTGCTCCTGCCACGCCACGCACTCGGCCTTGCACCCGCGGCGCTCAAATGTTCCGCGCCGCGCACTTCCCTTTTGCTATTTCAGAAAAGCGTGTTTTCACTTTGGGGGAGTATAAAAAGAGTTGTACTTCTCTTTTGCTAGGTTACACTTACACTTTTCCGGAGGCAGTTCTAGCCATCATTCCAGACACCAGAATTCCTAGTTAGGGTTATTTCTTTGATTTTCATCCTTACGCCTAGAGTAATTCAGTAGTTAGAGATTTATTTTCCAGTTATCGTCATTACTGTAAGTTTCCATTTATTGCCTAGATAAAACTCTTAGATATATGATTGATGAGGACTGTAATACGCATCAGCGCTGTGCTTAGCAATACAGGGATATTTTACCTAATTATTGTTATTATTATTATTATTAAATAAACTAACCAGCGCAGGTTTAACTGAAGACTTGGGATAATAAAAAGAACTCGAAGCACTTGCGCAGTCACAAGATAACGAAGCTCCCGGCGCTGAAGGCTCAAGTTAAGAGTTAAAGATAAATTTACTAAGGCATTAAGGGGCTTTAGGCCCAACTATCTTAGTGAATGGGCTTGGGGCATTAGGGCTCACTCTCATGTCTATAAATAGAAGGTCTATCATTAGAGTTAGGGGATTCTATTCATTCTAGCGCTACACTTGTAACATGTAACTCTCTCGAAGTATAGTGAAAATCGAAGAACTCCCGTGGACGTAGGTCTTGATGACCGAACCACGTAAATATTGTGTCATTTTATCATTTTAGATTAGGTGTTGATAAGATGCTTTATCAATGATTTCAATACAACATCTGTTATTGCTTTCCATATGCTCTTTAGATTAATTCTTATTTATGATTTAGATTGCTGCCTAGATAATTGATGTTCTTATTTAAAAACCCGAGCGTAGAATTACATGTGATTTCATTACTGCTTATTTACATTTAAATTTCGCCTAGATAATTTTATATGCTTTATTTCAATTACGTGCTAGTTAATGAGAGAGAGTGTCAGGCCCAAAATATTGATTAGAGTGTTTAGGTTTAATTTCTTGTTAATTGTGTGCAACACGAGTGATCAAACCCTTCCTTATCCATCGCCTAACTGTGCTCTTGCTGCAACTTATTCTGATGAGGAGTAAAATATGTAGAAGTCAGATCAGCCCAGCCCCGAGGATTTCAGCCCTGACACCGAAAGAACAGAAAGGACTCCGGACAATATCCCTTACGAAGAGCCCGCATAATGAAAGCCTATGAACCGGAGTTGAAGAGTTTCACTAAGGAAAAGTTCCAGAGCTGGAATAACGAGATGAATATAGTATGGATCGGGTGGCAGAGCTGGATTGGAGCAGAAGAAATACCCTTGTTTCACCGGATTAAGTTGACATTTCTCTAGAGGAAAATCCAGAGCTGGAGAACCTCTATGCTGGATTAGGGGCGAGAGCGTACGAAACACTAACAACTTTTGCGAGAGAATATTCCTAGCCGACTCGGGGTTCGTGCAAGATGTAGAATGACTTATTTGCCCTCTTTGTAAACTTCTATAAATATGGAGCTCACCTATCATTGTAAGGTTACGCTATCAGAAATACAATACTCTCTTTATTACTTTCACTACTTTACTCAAACCCACCGATATTTTGCGCACTACAGGTGAATGATCCTACTCTAAATTAACAAGTGTAATAAACGAACTCATCATATTTCACTTGCTAGCCTTCGAATGGTTGATCTCTTGCTTAGCTCCAATATTGAAATTAATTCAAGATCAATTTCAACTCTCTTGCGCCTTAGTTTGTTGATTTTACCACTGCTACTATGAATATGCTAACCTTGTGCTTGTTAGTTTTTTGCAGCAGTTCAAAGTCGAGTCACCGTCCAACGGCAAACGGCAAACTTGACGGCGGCAGCCTGCATTCTGCCCCGTTTTGGCTTCCCACCATGGTTGTCTTCCAGCAGAAATTGCACTATGGAGTTTCTCTCTCCTATTGTTGGATCCTTGCGCCGCATTTTTTATTTTTTTCAAGTGATTTTTGTGGCAGTTTGTAGGTTGCCTCTATTCTGTAATTTGGGTAGTGTAGTGTTCGAATGGAGTGTTAGGCAAATTTTATAAAATTTGCAAATGTATTTTGGTGGGAAGTTTTGAAAAATGTTGAATTTTGGTGAAGTAAATGAAATTTTGAGGTTTGGTACCAATTTTCCCTCTCTTTTTTTCCACAGTTGTGTTTAAATGCAATCTAGTGAAGTAAATGCAATCTGCCGCCATTTTGAATGTTGTTACTGAATTAAAATTCAAAATTGAATAAAAAATAAAAAATGGATTAAATTAAAAAGTGAATTAAATTTAAAAACTGAATTAAAAATATAATTGTATTTTTAATTTGTAAAAAAAGTCAGCCAACAATTTAATTGAGTCAAACACAAAGATAATTAAGCTATATACTTTTTCTTAAACATGTGAGGCCTTCAACTTTACAACACTAATTCAACACTCCTTAATCTCCGTGATCAAAAGAAATGAGACATGATTAATGGGACGGAGAAAGTACTAAGTAATTTGGTACTTTTATCATTAATGTTATAATTTGTGCCAAAAGTACCAACTTACTTAGAACAAATGAGAATATTAGTGTCAAAAATACCAACAGAAAAACAAAATCAAGTAATTTGATACTTTTGACACAAATGACAATATTAGTGCCAAAAGTACTAAATTACTTGGTATTTTTTTATTTTAAGTAATTTGGTACTTAGTGCCAAAAGTACCACCCGAACTCACACCCAACCCTCGCGCCCAATCTGATTCGATCCGCTCAAATTAAGGGTAATACAGTTTAAAAGTGCAAAAAATTGCCAAAATTTATATTTTTTAAGATGAAGAACCAAATATTAAGTTTTAATCCCCAATATAACTATATAAGTATATATTCTCAGCTATATAAGTATATATTCTCTATTTATAATACATATATCAATTATTTAATAGAGTTTACGCTAAATTACATAAACTATATATAATGGTGCTGTGGTACGTAGTGGATATGCGTAAGAGTTGACAAGGACAATTCTTGAACGGAAATTAAAATCAAAGAATTTAAGCTGGTGGGAAAAAATCTAGCCACGAGTGAGCGACATAATACTGCAAGAAATTAGGTATTTCATGAATTATTCTCAAGTGCAACAGTTCTATCATATCCCTTGGTGGTTAATACATAGCCTCACTCCCATCTCTAATTTATTCTGAATTCTAGGTCTTATTTCTTGAAAATTTTCATCTCATTTTCTTCTATTTAATTATTATATTGTAATAGAGAGATATTCTTAGATAATCTATACTGCTACAAACAGTGACGGAAATTTTGAAATTAGGGATGCGATGAATAATTACATAATCATAAATTTTAAATATATTTAATGTTAAAAATAATATATCTCCAAATATTGTTTAATTTTAATATTTAGGATTTGTTTTTAAGTTGGGCTTTATATATATTTTTGGGGGAGAAAAAATTAAATCTAAAATCATTTATATACAAATATTAATAGATAATCTATACTACTGTAAGGATGCGTTCACTTTGATGGATGGGAAAAAGGAGGGATAATATAAATTTATGCATTTAAATTTCTTCTTTTTTATCTCATATTTTACACAAAAGAGAAGTTTACCATTTTTCCTTCCTTATTTTCACTTCAAGGAGGGGTAATATTATCCCTTCTCTTTTGTGTAAAATATGAGATAAGAAAAGAGACATTTAAAGGCATAAATTTTTGTTATCCCTTCATTTAGAGGGATAAAAAGCAAACACTAAACGGTATAAATTGTATATAACATTATACCGGTACATACCATTGTTGGTATAACGACATAAACCAAAATTTTAGTATATACTGTTGTACCAATACATATTATGTTCCATATACTAGTGCATATCCAAAATTTCAGTATACAGTACTAAAATTTACTTTTCATAATATATATATATATATATATATATATATATAACATTGATAAATTATTAAAAAATATATAATATATATTTTTTACTTCCATCAAATCCTAATATATATTTTTATGTATGTTACTCCTAATATAATGTAAAAATTAAAATTAAATAAAATTAATTTGATTGAGTATGAGTTAAAGATGATTTTAATTCATAACTAACAAGTACTATATTTTAAAAAGTAAATGGATTTATTAATATAATAGAATGAACTATAATCTGTACTATTATTAGTATGTAAGAAAAAGAGTTCAAATATATTTATAAGTATGACTATAATTATAAAATAAGTTACATCTAACTTATATAATAATTTACAATGAGATAAAAACATATATAAATTCTCAAGTAGATATTTGAAAAATTAAATGAATGAGTTAAATATTATAAAAGGGTTTTGGCAAATAAAATCACGAACTATTTTGAAATTGTAATTTTAACATGACTTTTGAAGTATGATAAATTAAATCACCATTTTCTAATTTTTATAATTCTGTCCTCCCTTTTTTTTTGGTCTTCGGAGTGCTGAATTGAAGCTTACATAGATTAGTAAAGAAGACGTCTTTTTTTTTTTTAAGTCTAAATGATATTGTTTCGTACAATTTCAATTAAAAATTTCCTCAAATTATAAAGAGAATGTATCATCTATATGCACCCTAATTTCCAATATTCAACAATTTTATGTGACGGATATTATGTGAATATTCGTAACATGAATATTATGTGACGAACTAATCCACGTAAACTTCAACTCAACAATCTGGCTATTGGAAAAATTTTGGGGGACGAAATTGTAAAAATTGAAAAGGTAATAATTTACGTTAAATTTTTAATTTGTAAATAGTTCATGATTTCATTTGCCGAAAACCCTATAATAAATAATATTAAATAGAGTATTTAATTTATATCGCATAGTCTATATTATTAGTACATAATGAAAAATGGTTAAGTTTGACTTATATTTTAAACTTTCATATATACTTCTTTCATGTATATTACAATCTATAGTTTATACAATTTAATATAAGCTAATGATAGGGTTAATAGTGTCTATACAAAATTTGGTGACAGAAAGATAACTTATCTTGCGCGGATGAAATATTTTGAAAATCTTCATTGTTGAAAAACCATATCAGGAACCACTGTTGGTGGAAATATGTTGAAAGCTCCGGATTTTTTGTCATCTTTCCATCACTGAGCAGGACATTTTATGAAAAAAGTTGAAAGTTCGAGATTTTTTAGGAGAAAATGAAAGTTTGGAATATTTTATAGAAAATGTTGAAAGTTCAGGACGTAAAACACTATTAACCCGCTAATGATATTGTATATTATTAAATTGAAGTTTTATTAAAAAGATAAAGGAAAAACCAGTGAAAGCACAAGTACGCAAACAAGGGGCCCGAGGCTCGAGAAGGAGCTCGTCAAAAGAAAGAAAAAAAAAAAAACAAAAAAAGGAAACGCAGAAAGCCTAAAACTTCAGCGTACAGAAACTCAATCTCAAGAATGATCCATGTTGTTGCAGAAGTCGTCCATCTCCATTTCATCCGACCAACGTCCTTTGGAGATATTATTCATAACACAGATACTAGCACTTCTGCTTTTATCGATAACAAACTCCCTCGGCTTATAACTCATTTCCTCCGCATGACGGAGTCGATTCTTTATGCTATCTTCCAAAGGTTGTGGGACGCGCGTGCGTTCCATACCCTTTGGAGGACGTCCCCGTCGTTTAGGCGGTGCTTGATCAACAAGTAATTGTATTCCCTGGCTAACCTGCTCCTCTAACCGATTAATACGACTTGCAAAATCTGGAGTAGGAGAGTCTTTAACATTCTTCCCAGACGGGGTCTCCATCTCAAGATCCTCGTCCACCTCCTCGTCACTATTAGCTGGCTGAATAATCTGCTTCAAAACAGCCGTATTCGGCCCGTAAACTGTATGGTCAGCCATTTCGCTTGATTGTTCCGCCGTCACCAAAGGGGCAAAGGAATTCCCAGACTTCTGCTCTACCGTGGTCTGCTCCACTTGAGCAAGCTCCGTCAGAGCAGACTTCACCTCAACAGCTTTAACAGATGTAACTTGTAAATGATCCGAGGAGTCATTATTATCTACCGCTTCCAAAGCCTCAGTGTTATGCAACACCGAAGCTTGTACCACCGCCTTCCCGATAGCGTGCCATTCCGGTCCGTTGTCCCTCTTTTCCACCTCATCTGTTGTCTTTCCCTGTGATTTGTCACCATTGCGACATTTCTCCATCGAATGGCCCGTAATCTTGCATCGATGACAAAAAATAGGTATATATTCATAACTGAACTCCACCGAAAACTCGTGGTCCCCTCCATCAATATTAAGCGTCATCGGCAAAATATGTGCCAAATCAATTTCAACCAACATACGCACAAAGTGTCCTACATCTTCAGTCATAGAATTTCCATCAATTTTCAACGGCTGTCCAAGCCAACTTCTAATACCCGAAATAATTTCAGGATGCCAAAACTCCACAGGCAAATGATAAATCCGAATCCACACCTGAGCGAGAGAAGAAGATTCCTTGTAGGGATTAAAGAAACGTACCCAATCACGTAACCGAAGCGATCCAACAGATAAATTCCATAAAAGATTAGCTTTGGCAGTGGCTTTATCCTCTTGCGACTGAAATCTAAGAGTATAGTAACCCTTTCCCATCGGCATCAAGTGCCAGGGAGAAGAAATTTTCCAAAGCGATTGAAGTTCCGCCTTTAACTCACGAGATTGCCTCGGCTTATCGCCTTTATTTAACAAAAGTCTGCCTATAAGAGCATGCTTAAACTTCTTCAATTGAGAATCCTGAATATCACGTGGTATAACAAGAGTACCTTGATCACCATGCCTAACCGGACGTAGGGCACGAAAATTATGCGCTGGTAAATCCGGCTGTCGAACCGTTTGAGGGGCAGTAATCCGAGCGTATGAAACGTTCTGTTGTTCAGTCGAATTCAAAGAAACAGGTGCAGCAGGGACATCCACCGTGCTCCTGAGATTAACTTGAAAGTTTTGCTTAGAAACCCCATTCGAGGGTTTAAAATGATGTTCAAAATTTGCAGAAACCGAGGGGAGATTGAGGGCCCCTCTGTCTGATGTCGGAGGGGAAGCAATCGGCGCAGCAACGGCGCTTGAGTCTTCAGCCTCACGCAGAGCAGCAGGGTGAGGGAACTTCTGGGGAGAAAGAACAGTCTGGGGACGCTGCTGGGGAGACGAGCCTGATGTTCGTGGAGAAACATTGCCGGAGACCTCTGCCGTCGAAACCATCGGAAACTACTGGGGAGAGGCGCCCGACGTTCGTGGAGAGTTGCCGGAGACCTCCGCCGTCAAAACCATCTGAAGATGGTTGAGCAAGCCGGCGAAGCCGGCGTCACGGAGAGGCCGGAAAGCGGCGCTGCCAAGAGCTCAATCCATCGAGCTGCTGACCGTCAACCTCAGGCAGCAGCTGTGGCGGCAGGTGGCGTTTCAGGGGCAGAGGTCGCAGTTGCCGGACTTCCAGCTGGTGACGGCGGCGGCGGCTCCGAGCGAGACGGACTGCTGGAGGTCAGATCCGTCAACCTCAGGCGAAGCAGCAACAGTTCCAGACGGTGGCGGTTTTACTGGGCAACTGCCGGCGGAGCAGTTGGTGGCGCGACGCCGGCAACGAGACTACGGGTTCCGAGGCTGGATGGAAGAAATCTGAGGAAGGCGGCGGATCAGATCTCTTCTTCAGCGACAGCAGCGGCGGAGCTTCTTCTGCGGCGGCGGCGGGAGCTGACCTTCTCCAGTGGCGTCAGGGAGACGTCGGAGGCGGAGTGGTCGAACGCCGGGTGGCGGTGGGGATGGCCCGGTGGCCGGTTACTGGGAACCGGAGGACGTGAAGGTCAAAGCCCGTGGGCTGCGCCTACTATGAGCTCTCGTCTATGAGAGAGAAACTTTTTTCTGACAAGTATCTATCAAAATACTAATGATATTGTATAATTTATGTTAATATTATTATTATATAAATAATAGTTCATAGACTTTATCTATTAGGACATTGTTATATTTGTTAGAAGTTTGCTTATTAGGTTAACAAGTTTTAAATGAATAAGTTATGTTATGTCATATTGAATTTGGCAATGAGTGGTATACCATAATTCAACACAAATAGGTATTCCATTTATTTTTTCTATTTAAAGATAAATTATATAATAGATTCAATCATTCGTAACCAGGGGGCTTAGCCCACTAGCCACCAGATCCTCACTTAAGTGAAGTGACCCGGGTTCGATCCCTCTTGGGAGCGAATTGGAGATTGGGAGATATAAGGTGGATTTTGGTGAATGGAGAGATAAGGTGGTTCTTGGAGTGAATGGAGAACTAATTACTAACATCTAACATGACTTTGCCCGATCAAAAAAAAAAAAAAAAATTCAATCATTCGTGCAGCGTACGGACTCTACTAAATGCAGTGTTGATAAATTTCACTTCATATGTCACTATATAAGTCCTGTGTGACATATTCGGCCATTTATGAAATTTGATTTTATAGCTTTCAACCATATGAGACGAGCGAATCAACTTTACTAGTGCGAATAGTACTTGCAAAAAGGCATTATCTTACGTTTTTGTTGACTTATAAACAGTGGCATTAATTCCTTGTGGATCAACGGCCTTCTCTTGTCCCTCTCCACCTTACACAATAAAAAAATGATATTACAAGACATTCTAATTTAACCTATATTAATTTACTACTAAAATGCATTTTCAATAAATTTAAATCTTTTAGCCCCTAAAACTGATGGTTGTTATCTTTAGCTCCAAATCCATTCAAACATGTCCTTTCCACACCTACATAATATGTACATTCAGGTTCAATTGGTCAATGAGACAGCCGAGGTCGATCACCCTGTGCCCCATTGAAAATAAAATTGCATTCTAATGCCGAATTATTTATCTTTAGATAGTGATATGAAAATATTTTTATTTATAATAAACACACGATACAAATAGAAGAAAATATAATAATTTCGCATTTTTTCTTATCTAATTTTTTTCAATAAAAATTTTATAATCAAAATAAACGCACCCTTGCGTGTCTATTTATATATTTGTTTATGTTTAGGGATCAATTCATTTCAAAGAAAATTCAAATTTTTTATCCTCTCAAAATATGAGATTTTTTTATCTTTTTTCAAAACATATCATTAAATCACATTTATAATTGCTCCGAAAATTGTTCCAAAAATCAATAAATATTATAATAAATCTCACCAAGATTGCTACATTAAATCTCATCAAACCACGAGTGCTCTATCTCTTAATTTATAATTTATTATTAATTTTTATTTTTAGTTTAGCTGGTATTTATTGTCTTTTATTGTAGGATTTTTTTTAAAAGTTAGACTCTGTCCCCTAATACATCTATTGCTTATAAAGTATTACTGTTCATACTTAACAGTTGTTTCTCTCGAAATAACATTTTCAAAGTTAAAATTAATTAAATTTTATTTAAGATCAATTATGTCACAAGATAAATTGAATGGAATAATATATTATTGATGATTAAAATTTATACGTACATTAACAGTCAAAACATAAAAAAAGATAATTGAATTTTTATAAAAATTATTTTATACTCCCCCCTCTCCGAAAAACATGCAGTACTTTTGGTGGTATAGGTTTTAAAAAGGTTGGGTGAATACATGTGAGTAGAAAAAAATCTTCTACTTTATTGTGAGCTAGATTGCACGGGTGCGAGGGGGCGGGTGCGGGAGCGATACGATTCGGGTGCAGGGATACGGATTTTTAAAAATTATAGGGTGCGATTCGTGAAGGATACGTCTATTATATTATATATTTTTATTATATATAACCAATCAAATATATATATATATATATATATATATATATATATAAATTTGTAATAAGAAGCTGCTTAAATCCTCATTTTCATTTAATCTCATTTATACGATTCTATTTTAAATTTTAAAAAAAAAGAAACAAAAATTTAAATAAAAATACTTTAAAAATCAAAACCAAAAAAAAAAATTTAAACCCTACCTACCCCACCCCCACTCAGCCGACAAACTCTCTCTCTCCCTCCCCCCCTTCTTTCTTTTTCTTCTTTCTTCCTTACCCAACCCCACCGACTCCCCCACCCCCCTCTTTTCTTTCTTTTTTCTTCCTTCTTTCTCTTCCAGGCGCTCCACCGACTCCCTCCCCCCCCCCTTTTCTTTCCCCAATCACGGTGGATGAGCTGGGGCAGGCGCTCCACCGCTCCCTCGACGACTTCCAGGCGCTCCAACTCCGGGCTGAGCTTCGACGACTTCCAGACGCTCCCTCGACGAAGTCCATCTTCAGACGCCGCCGCGCTCCAGACGCCGCCGCGCTCAACCTCCATCTTCAGACGCAGTCGCGCTCCCTCGCCACCGCCGGATTCGTGAGATTGGCGCACCGGATTCGCGCAC